>NC_065407.1:3125000-3750000 GCF_024362695.1 Pectinophora gossypiella | reverse complement strand
TTCTATAAATTTTATGCTTGTCGATTACCCGTCCCTTTCCTTTTCGGCGGATAAGAAAATGACAGATATAACTTAAAATAAAATTAGATGGTATTTACAGGAATTAGCACCATTATGTGTTTTAATTATGATAATAACTGCGTAAACTTAAAACAATGTATAACCGGTAGAGGTAAAAAACACAGCGCGTCGTGCGTCGTTATAAAATATTTCAAGACATTTCGATATATTACTTACACAGCACTTGACTTAAATTAACACACTCTTTAGTAAAGGCTCATACAGCAGCCGTTTATTGACATAGTGCTTAGAAGACTTAAATACTTATAAATTACATACCTACAATATATTCAATCTGACAGACATCGTTTTAAATAAAAATGCTGCAAAATCATAATTATATGCAAAAACATAAACATAATCATTTATACATACCTAAGTTCAAAATTAAATTAATTACCTAAATGTTTAAAACAAACTAGTAAACATTAATTTACTTTATCATGTTTGATATTTACAAAAATGTTACCTATCCATAAAATACCTTTTCATGTAAAAAACTTATAAAACAAAATGGCGCGAATCGAATTTCAAATGTTTTATTTCAATATTACTATGAAGTAAAATGACGCCCAGTTATCAGAACAGTTTTCTAACTCTAAAAGTTATCTCTCGGAAACTCATGAAACGCTCGAAACTCAAAACTGTACGTAGGTATTGTTATACTCCTGCTTAGCTAACCTATAAATCCTTTCTAGCTACTCTGGTAGAGGTGAAAAGTTGAACGTTACTGCAGAAACTACATAGTACTATTCGTGTTGTTTTAAATACAATGGTATGAATGAATAGGCATCATAGATTGCATTGTATGAACGTTTACTAAATAGAAACAAAAGGTTTATAAACAGTTTTGTATTTTCTTGAAGAATCTTTTGGGTGTAAGTACCTAAATGTCTATGCGTTTTAATAAAAATAAAATCAATCAATCAAATAAGAACCATGCTTCAGAGGTCACGTTATACAGTCGATTTTGGTTTGTATTTTCTTAAGTATGTAAGTACCTAATCTTTACCACGAACCATGTCAGGTACCTTTGGCGGCTCAATAGTGACCTTAGCATCATTAATCTCGTAACTCACACGAGAGAAAAAGATGCTATTAGACAGGACTGTGTCCCTCTGTTCATATTTTTTTTATTTGCTCCCAATGTAGAGTCAAATCTAGCCTAATCTAATCTAGCCTATAAGATCCCACTGCTGGGTAAATACCTCCTCTCCTTTTAAATTTCGTCGGTCACTCGGTTGTTAGTTCGTTCGTGAGTAACTCTTGTAGAGTTTTAATAATGATTTTAATATTAATTATCAATAATATTTGTTATTTAACTTATCTTATAAATTGAAAATAAACTCATCAGTGCCAATGCCAACTTATTTATTTTTATAAGGGTATCCCCGGTATATCGAATACTCATACGTAAAGAACAGGTCGTAGGACTCAGAATTGAGTGATTCATTCAGTAAGAGTCAATAAATTTTAAATACCCGACACTTATTTCTACGTAAGAGGAAGTCCCGTATTGTTGTTATGTGAAGAACTATTCCATATATGGTCTGTGAAACGTCTGGCATACACGCTCGTCATACGCATCCGGGTAGACAGACCTACAAGTTACAAACCCCAGTTGGAACATAAGTAAGATAGATAATAATTAATAACATAAACAGCCTGGGACAGGCTTCCCCTCAATCAACCGGAGGGGGTATGACTATGGAGCATATTATCGCTGCTCCACTATGGGCTGTTAAATTTTTTTACAGCTAGTACCAACGTGCCTGTAAGTCAATGGGCAGAGTTACAAGTCATCAATAAGAACCTCGCAGTTGCCTCTGATACTCATTCCAAGATTGATATGATAATGATGAATCGTTTGAAGCTCAGGTATCATCTAGGGAACATTAATTATTTTGTGGCATGCAATAAATAAATATGAATACTTATATTATACCTATGTCACAAAAACACAGATAATAAATGTAGCTGCAAGTTAGTTGTTAATGACTTTAAATCGTGTTTAACATTCATATAACCAACGGATAATACTTAACAACACATGTATGCAGTTAAATGGTAATAAAATCGTTATCTGTATCAGCTGTTATCACGTCACTCCATTGTCACTCACCCTATTTCATAAATAAACTCCTTCCAACTTTTCTTTTACCCGCAAAGCGAAGAAAAGCTTTCCTTTCTTTTTAAATCTTTTAAAAAGAAAACATAATTTCAATTTCATTCGAAACGTTCGATTCACTCCAATTTTAAATTAGTTCTGCACACAATTTTTGGAAAGTTCAAAACATCACTCCAAAAAGTTTTAAGTATTTTAAATATTTCAATGGCAGTCTAAAAAAATCAGCAAAAAGTTTGTTTAGGTTTTATGTTTTAATTTAAATTGCTGTCTGGAAATAAATGCTAACTAATAAAAAACTTACTATTTGTTTGTTTTTAAATTAAAGTGAATTTATAAGACAGTAGCACAACACTTCACATTAGTTTTACGGTGTCCCATTTACCGGTTACGGTTTGGGGTCCATATTTGTAAACACTGCGTCTGTTAGTAAACTGTGGCACGCTTCAAACCGTACGAGCCAGACGTACGGGCGATGCCGACGATCGGCTGAAAGCGACTGCGAAAGACGTTCACTTCGAGCCCGCGAGAAGTCCCCTTACCTATAAAATTATTACGGGAAAATGTTTTATTTACTGAACACACATAGCGCCATACATAACTTCACGCCTATTTATTTATTGAACTTGAAATAATAATGCGTTCAGCTGCCGGCTTATCGTACAGGCTTGTCGCAAGAGTCCTCTCTCGAAAAATAGGTATAGATTATATAGTACTACGGTGTTCAAAAGATCTCTTAACTAAGTTAAGAGTGTGTTCAACATCGTAGTTATTATGCGAAGAAACAAAGGAATTGGTTTTGTGTTTGGTTTGTTTTTATATCTATTCTAATCCGATTCGAGTCGGTTGTAGAACTATTTGTACCTATGGTAACTTAACTCTACATCCATCCGATTTTTGATAGTAATTTTCTACTATCCGTCATTCTCGGATGTAGTGAGAAAACAAGGCAACGTGGTGGAGTACATATGCTCCATATCCCCTCCGGTTGATTGAGGGGAGGTATGTACCCAGCAGTGGAACGTATATATGCCAATGATGTTTATGTATTAGTTAGAATTGGGTAGTTTCCTAGGTCAAAGATCGATTTTGAAATTCTGATTACTAAATAAAGATTTAAAGGTAACAAAAAACTTTTTTCTTTTCTTCCATTTAACTTATTTATGAATTTTAATAAAAAGAAATGTAAATTTTTCACCTTTTTCTATTTCTATGACGTCACACGTTGCTTTTTTCGTGTTTCGTGGTTTGACGTTTAGAAAAAAGTAAATGATTTGACTAGTTGGAAACAACCCTATCGACGGTTCAATATACATATAAAAATAAAATAATAATAAAATAAAATATCCGTCTTCGGCCTCTAATCTGGTATGATAATAATATGCAGTACATGCAAATATTATATACTCTAAAATATTACTTCGTGCCTTTACGACACTATTCGTTATGCATGTCACTAATTTAACACGACTGAGAAGTAGTGCATCTGACATCTATGGTGAAAAAAATGTTTGGTTATTATTTACAACACCATAATCTTTTTCTATCGTGCGGGTTGTGAGGTTAGATTACCAACCTCATCAACCCTCGTGTCAGAGATATTATTTAGCCGCCAAAGGCTCCTGAGGTGGCTCATGTAACGGCTACTTACTTACATCAGTAAGTAGTAACCGGGACCAACGGCTTAACGTGCCTTCCGAAGCACGGATCATCTTACTTCCGGACAATTAGTTGATCAGCCAGTAATGTCCTAACCAAACTAGGGATAACAAAGTATTTTTTATGGTATGTCCTCACCGGGATCCAAACCCGGGACCCCCGAAAACAACAATACTTACCTATATAACTACCATATTATTCTTTTTGCAAACAATAAATAAACCTATTTTCAGTATGTCTGAGGTGTCAACCATTTGCGGACAATTACTTTATTTCAACCTACAAGGTCCTGACCGAACTAGGAACAGTCTCAAGATATTTTTTGTTAAAGTACTCCTACCGGGAATCGAACCCCGAACCTCCGGATCGTAAGCCCAACGCTCAACCACTGGACCACCGAGGCCGTCCATTACGATAAAAACGTGGAAAGGATATAATTCCTTATTCGCCTTTTATGGTGCCATAAAAGATTATTATTATTAACAGGCATGTGCCCGGGATAGTAGAACGCATTTTATGTTTTGTTTCTGTATATTCCCTAACAGAGAAGTACAATGATATTCCATTCATCACCACCCTAGCATAGTCCCGTTTTTTCACAGGGTCCACTTACCTAACCTGAAGATTTGACAGGTTCGGTTTTTTACAGAAGCAACTGCCTGTCTGACCTTCCAACCCGCTAAGGGAAAACCAGCCCAATACAGGTTATGTCACATACCTCCGAAATGCATTTCTCGTGAATGTAGGTTTTCGTAGGGGTTAGGATCACGATGTTTCCTTCACCGCTGAGCACGTAATAATCATTTATGATCCAAACATGAACTCGAAAATAAATTCGACAGTCATTGATTTAGACATGTGCTGGAGTCAAACCTGCGACCTCAAAGTGAGAGGCACGCGTTCTACCAACCGGGCTACCACGGCTCAAAAACAAACACACAAAGAAATTCCATTCGCTGTTCTAAATACAGGTTAGTAGAGGAGACCTCGATGGGACGTACTTTAGTACCATGTCACTTTAACTTTTTTGAGAAATCGATCTGTACTTAAGTATTACTAAATGTCAAATATCTTAGGGCGAAGGGGTTCTAAAGTGGGCTCATGATCAAATCAAATATTATTATACTTTTTTGCACACAACATACAAAACAAATTTACACAAATGGATGATAGATACAGTACAATCTGGAGTATGATATTGCTTATGACTGGACAATGACATTACAAACATCTTCTTCTTCTTCTATCGTGTGGGTTGCGAGGTTGGAGTACCAAGCTCACAAACCCTGGTGGGTTACTATTGAGCCGCCAAAGGCCCCTGACATGGCTCATGTAACGACTACTTACTTACATCAGTAAGTAGTAACCGGGACCAACGGCTTAACGTGCCTTCCGAAGCACGGACCATCTTACTTTTGGGCAATCTGGTGATCAGCCAGTAATGTCCTAACCAAACTAGGGACCACAAAGTAATTTTTGTGATATGTCCCCACCGGGAATCGAACCCGGGACCTCCAGATCGTGAACCCAATGGTCAACCACTGGACCACGGAGGTCGTTATTACAAACATAACATAGCATCACACCTAAATCGCCAAAAGGGGTAGGTAGAGGTGTGTACTTGTGTAGTATATACAATTATACACGTACCCCTCGCCAGCAATGTTTAAGTCCCATGTAGTAGGGAGCGAGCATCAGATGGGAATAATAAATGCCAAAGAGAGAGAGAGAGAGAGAGAGTAGTAGGGAGCGAGCCTATTGCCATTACATTAACCGGGCACAAATTCTGAAAACTACGTGATATCAACACACAACATAACACACGTGATCATTATACAATGTATAATTTATACCTACTTGTTTTATCACGTAAACAGAGATCAATTTAAACCATTTTTTATGCTATTACACCAAAAGTATTATACCTTGGCACAGAAACGCATTAAACTAAAATAAAATATACTAAGAACTCCTTCAAATTGCTCTAAAAAACACTCCTCAATTTAGTGACTTAAGCAAGGCACTTCACTTACAAAATACTACTTCACCGACCAAGTTATTACAGATGCAAAACACTTCAGGATACAGTAGAATAACTAAGTTTCGCTGACCTTGTCGACTTTAGTCTAGAATAGTTGACTACGGAACCCTAATAGAGTTGCCATACATTGAAGGACTTATTGTCCATTGTTCCAGACACTGACGCAAAACAAGAAGTAGGTAGTTTTTAGGTACAGAAAACATGTTTCGTGTATTGGGAATCGCTGTCATGATATTCTGGATGGTTTTATCGATGGTATTGAGTGATGATGGTGGCTCTGATTCAAACGGCAAACGGCTTGGTGTAACTTACCTAATTATATGTTCTTATAAATTGTTGAAAAGCCCGCATTGGAGCAGCGTGGTGGAGTATGCTCCTTACCCCCTCCGGTTGATTGAGGGGAGGCCTCTGCCCAGCAGTGGGACGTATATAGGTTGTTTATGTATGTGTATGTATAAATTGTTGAAAACAAAAAATATGGTACAGAGCGGTATAAGCTAAAACACGTTGCGTGCGCGTTCGAAAAGTTGCTCTATATAATTTCACACAGAAAACCGTTCAGAAAATGACATAGTAAAAAGAACTTTCGGAAATGAGCAAAATTGCTCATCATCAAATAATTAATTACAATACGCATCATCTTTGGCGGCTCAATAGTAACCCTGTTCCCAAGGTTGTTGAAGTCGTGGTCATAAAGCTCATAACTGACCCGAGAGAAGAACAAGAAGAAATGAATTATAATATATTGATTATTTCTTTATTCATATTATGTATATTTACGTTCATAGTTATTATGGTTATGTATTTATGTTTTGTTAATTATATATTTTACGATTTTTTCTTTTCGATTTTTATCTTTTAAATTTAACTTGTTAGTGATGTACACCTATCTGCCCACTCGTACTTTTTAAGTACCTTCCTCCTTTTGACGCGAACAGCAAAGGACTGGAGTTCCAGTCCGCCGGCAGACAGTTGTCTGCCGTCGTCTGTTTTTCCAACTCGTTTTAGTCTGGGAGTCTTCAAGACCAGAGTGAACATGCATTTGCTAGGTATGCGTGATCCATCCTAGACCACATCGTCAACCATCAGGTGAGATTGCGGTCAAACGCGAGCCAATTATATTTAAAAATAAAATATAATATCTTTATCCCGGAGATTTCTACTAGAAATAAGCTGAACCGTTTGTCTGTCTTGTGTTAGTCTAATTGTTTTTATATCCTGTTCTGTGTACAGTAAACCGTTAAATAAATACCTAAATAAATGAGAAGATTTTAGAATCCCTCTCGATTGAGAACAAGAGAAGATAAGCCAGCTGTACGTGTCTTTTTTTTATTTGCTCCCAGCGTAAAGTTTAATCTATTCGAGTCGTATAGACTTAGGATGGTATTAATAAATTAATCTCAGCTTCGAGACTGCCCTCAAGATCGTGTCAATGTGACAGTTCTTATGTAAAAACAGGAACTCGAGCATGATCTTGAGGGCAGTCTCAACTGAGATTAGTTTGTTAATACCACCCTTAACTTTTCGAACGCCGGAACGCTGATCTCAGCTAGACGTAATGTAAAGTCTATTTTGTCTGGTATCTCGGCAGATGAGAGGTTAATACACAACCCACACGAGAGAAAAATAATACTGTCAATCTATTCGAAATGTCCCGCTTTGCGTCCCATCACAGATGCAGCACTAGCATTAGAATATTCATAGCTCACTAACGAACGTTCAACGCCGCTGTATGAAGACTTTGAAAGTCAGTTTTAATGGCGAAAAGATAGTGGCGAATTTCCATAACATGAATTATGAGGTCATGCATTTCCTAGTAGCTACTAGCGAAACGATGAACGAAGGGACTTCCATGTACCTAATTGTGATATATACCAATCCAAAGTCATACCCGACTTGAAATTCAAGGTACACTATAGTACCATGTCACATTAATTTTTCTGACAAATTGAAATGTCGCATTAACGTACCTATAATTTGACATTTAGTAAGAGTTTCATTTTACATTTAGCAGGAGTTATCTTACTCAATATCAAATAATATTATTATGTTAATGCGACAGGATTCTAAATTTCGTACATGATATAGCTAACGACTGTATCTGCCTAGGTACCTACATACAACACTGACCCATGAACTTCGACCGTGATATAAGTAATTGACAAAACAATATACTTACTATAGAAAAACATCCATAAACGCATACCCTAATGGATTGAGTAGAGCCTTATGTAGGTACCTAATTAGAAAACGACATGCAGGCACTTTTGATAAGTCCTCAGAAACTTAAAAAATGTGAGAATGTATGAATGTATTATCTGTGAGTACCTAGGTACGACGAACGATCTACTTTGATTGGTGAATGAATGAATGTGGATGAAGCAAGCGAAGTGAGTAAGGATCGAACCTTACCCCAATGGGAAATAGGCGTGAGTTTATGTATATACGTACGTACCTAGGTAGTACGTTAGGTAATGCAATCCCGCTTTCGTAATTTTTTTGGGATCAATCCCGAAGCATAATATGATGATGACATTCGAGATTGACGGCATTGGGCTAATCTTCTTGAGTTATACTTTTTGTTTTGATTATACCTACTGATTTCCAAAGAAAACTTAATTATTTTTTACTTAGTTCTTTGTTTTCTTTCAAAAAATATTTTATTTTAATTAACCTCACTATCACAAGCAGTTTTATCGTTTCCAGGCATCCTTACTTTACATTTTTTTATGAACTAGACGATCCCAAAAATTTCGAGATCTCGCGAGATTGATATATCCTATCCCGCGGGAATCGAATTCGCAATCTGGAGTCGGGATTGCATTTCCTACTACGTATAAAATGTGAAGTCACCATGTGAACATATTGGTAATTTTTGAGAAACTAATCATAAGTATAAATATTTACTTACAGTGTCACAGTGTTTATAAACAATAGATTATTGTTATGAGTAAGTAAGAATGTTATGTGAGCGTGGTAGCGTGATGGACAGGTGGAGAATGCTCCATATACACCCATATTAACTCAGAATCATGAGCTGAATCATCACCCAAAGGTTTCGTCACGTTTATGTCTATGTTACATATTCGGAGGTATCTGACCTAACCTGTATTAGCTTTCCCTTTGCGGGTTTGAAGAGGAAAGTCATATCTAGGCAGTCGCTTCTGTAAAAAACCGTACCTGTCAAATCTTCAGTTTAAGTAACTGGACCCTGTGAAAACGGGATAACGCTAAGGAGATGATGATGTTAATGTTTATGTTAGGAATTACCGGTATGTGCAGGCGTACATCGATGAACTCATATAACACAGTTTTTTCGGCAGTCTTATCTTAAATGTAAACAATAGTGTACCAAACATTACAGAAGTAGTAATGAGTATGCAAGTAATTCCCCGACTATTTTATTGATGTTAAGGAAAATGTTTCTTATTTATCTACTATAGAATGACGTCACTCGTATGGGATTTAACTGCGGTTTTTAACCTGTCCATCGTGACGTATTCGTTCTCAGCAAAGACTTTGATAGGAAATTCCTATACGTAAACTGGTTTCGAAGATTTACAGTTAGGTAGGTACTTACATAGGTAGGTATCTAAATAAATTAGTAAGTATACTCTTCAGAGATAAGTACTGTTCAAGCTAACATAAAATGTTAGGTACTTATTCTTAAATACAAATCCAAGTCCAAGACGTTAGTACCTATTCATTATGATTACTTCATTGCTCTACCCACCCTGTTAAGGATTATGATTGATTAATTGACAATATTGATATTAAATAAAAGTTGATCACATTCAGTCAATAATCAATAATCGGAGTCAAATTATTCAAACCAAATTCAAACAGCAATAAATCTAATATAAAATTCAAAACCCTAATACCAAAAAGTTTACATTCCGTTTTACAGCCCTTTGTTTTTGAAATTGCCATTTACACAAAAATAAAAAGAAATATTTTTTGTTATTATATGGCTATACGGGCTATACCATTGTTTTTTTTTTTTTTTTTGACTTAAAATGGCCTAATTTTTTAATAATTATATTTTAAACTTGAAATAAAAGCAAGATAATATTTTTCTTTCATATTACTATTTTATTTTAATTTAAATAACCGAATTGTTTTTGGCACATGTAATAAATAATTATTTAACAATTATTATTAAGAAAAGTTCATTTGAGGACGCTACGAAAAAAGAAACGTAACTGTCACAATGACGTTTATATGACAGCTAACGTCATATCCAACACCAATCTGTCAACATCGGGAGTGCGATTTCATAACAATTTCAATTTTACTGTAAAATCTGAATTAAATAATTCGTCGGCGAAAGGTTTTCAAAAATGACGAAGGAATCGGCCCCTCCGGCTACTGGTCCTAGGGATTGTCTATCCTGTAGACTTGTGGGTGCTGCAGGTTTAATAGGCATTGGAGGTTATCTTGCGAATTATGCCTGGAAAAATCATACATTAGCCGGCAGAATTACTTTATCCACTCTTTCTTTGAGTAAGTTTCTTATTTACAAGTGTTTTTTAATAATACTATTCGATACTAATGAAATTCATCAAATAAATTTCTTTTGTCTAACTTTATAAGTGATGTTCTCTTGCAAACATTATGAAACGAGTAGATAATTATATAGTTTCTTTCATATAATGTAGCGTATATTTCTTTAAAAATTAAGTAACTATCAAATTTTTTTTTAACAAAAATCTTACTTAAAGTCGACAATAAACTGAGTACCTAAAAGCAAGTAAATTACCTTCTATTTTATTTGCCTATATAATTTAGTTCTTTTGTTCTATAGATTTTTGAATACTTACTAAAAATCATCAGGTGAAATTGTAGTTAAACACAAGCCTATTTTATTTAAAAATAAAATATACCTATCTTTTTCCCGGTCTGCTGGGAGATATTTCTACTAGAAATAAGCTGAACTGTTTGTCATGTGTTAGTCTAATTGTTTTATATCCTGTTTTGTGTACAATAAACTGTTAAATAAATAACAAAAACACTAAAAATAAAAATATTATGATTTTTTTTTGTTTCAGCATTTGTAAGTCTCGGTATAGCAAGATATAAGCAGACATATCCATTTGAGAAGAGAGAAAAACAAAAGGCGTAATGTAATAATTTTTTTATGCTATAATAGTTATGTTAATAAACATAGAGAAAGGGTGTAGTGGGATAGTTGCTTTGTAAAACTGTATTTACTGCTTGTAAGTAATTTTAAGCATTACTACTTAGTTTAGTGACTGATAGAAAGAATTATTTATATTGCATTAAAATACAACCAGTGCCATTCCTGGGAATGTACCCAAAGGGAATACTCATGTTGTAAAAACCCAGTAATACTAAGGACACTGGCTGCTTGCTGTGTTATTTGCCTGAAGGTTAGGTAATTAATACACCTTTTTTTTCTTAAATTTTGCCTCTTTTACTACCAAGTATGATGGTAAAGTGGGAACATTCATGGTAACGGCACATACATACATATAACATGCAAAAACAACTTATACATGTCCCACTGCTGGGCACAGGCCTCCCCTCAACCAACGGGGGGAGGGGGCGCGGGGGGGACATTACTGAATAAACCTTGGTTACCATATTTATTTATACAATAATGCATCATTTTGTTCAATCAATATTTGTGATGGGGGCTAGTCCTTGCCATAACGAACACAGAAAAAGTGATGTACCATTAATTAGGTACCTATATAATTAGATGAAAAGCTATATTTGGTATACATAATACAAATGTAAGTAAAGTGACAATATATTACTTTTTAAACAAAAGAAATGACTGATTAAGATCAATCACATTGTATTTTTGCTTGAAAGAAAATATAAATAGAAATTTACTATTTATAATATTTAATATAGGTAATTTAATTATGTATGAGTATGTGTTATATATAACGGTTGTAGTTATTAGAATATTGCATTTTGTAAATAAATTAAACTACTAACTAAAACTTGATTTTTATAATGTAGATTTATAACCAAGTAGTGTGATCTTTAGGATATCATATTCATAGTCACCGCGTCATAACAATTTTTAGTCCCTTGTAGTATAGCGCCATCTATGATTACTTCCTAGAACTCTTAACACATTCAAACACCAACTGAATGCTGAAGCGACTTGTGCCATAGAGCATAATTGTGAATGTATTAGTACTACTAGGTAACCAAGAGATGGCGTAAGGAGTGCTTCGCTGCTAAACTCACCGTAAAGAAAAGCCGGTCAAGCGCGAGTCTGACTAGCGCACCGAAGATTTCGAGAAAAATCTAGATCTATGGGAAGTACCCACAGGTTGGTTGGCAAAAATAATGCTAATCAAAAGTAGTATCTTTGGATTGCGTTGATTATAAGCTTGATTTTTGTACAGCTTCAAGGAACCGCAAATATAAGTATTAGACATTAATGTCAACTTAATAGCCGTTCTCGAGAAAAATGGTGACATAGACGGACGGACAACAAAATCATATAAATATCATATTACTTACAAAGATTCCAATTTTACGTTTGAGGTTTGGAACCCGAAAAAAATATACGGTCGAATTGAGAACCTCCTCCTTTTTTGAAGTCGGTAAAAATATATAAATTCTCACCTTTTGAGTTAATTAGGTTAGGACAACCTCCGTGGTCCAGTGGTTGAGCGTTGGGCTCACGATGCGGAGGTCCTAGGTTCGATTCCCGGTGGGTGTATCACAAAAAATACTTTGTGGTCCCTAATTTGGCTAGGACATTACAGGATGATCACTTGATTGTCCGAAAGTAATACGATCCGTGCTTCGGAAGGCACGTTAAGCTGTTGGTCCCGGTTACTATTTACTGATGTAAGTAAGTAGTCGTTACATGAGGCATGTCAGGGGCCTTTGGCGGCTCAATAGTACCTAACCCTGACACCAGGGTTGATGAGGTTGGTACTCCACCTCACAACCCACGCGATAGAAGAAGAAACTAATTAGGTAAACCATATCATACCAGAACTTTCGATAGTACTCACCTGCCTACAAAAGTCCCTCATCAAAATTGAAAACTTTCGCCAACTTTCATGAATATTAACTACACCGCTGCTTTACATCTATCAGAACAAATTTGCATTGCTCCGCGTGTCCAATAAACAGTGAAAATCCCACCTATTAATCAATATTATCCTTTGACAAACTTGCGCGAGAGACCTGACTTACAATTAGGCCGATTTGTTTTGAAGGCAGACCGAAGAAAATTGGGCTATAGATAAAACTAGTAAATAAATAAATATAAGGTAACATCAACGCAAGCCCATTGTCGCTAAAAGGTTATATTTAATGCCTATTCCGTATTTTCTTGTCCTTCTTATCGTGTGGGTTATGAGGTGGATTACCAGCCTCATCAACCCTGGTGTCAGGGTTATTACTGAGCCGCCAAAGGCCCTGACATGACTCATGTAACGACTACATACTTACAACAGTAAATAGTAACCGGGACCAACGGCTTAACGTGCCTTCCGAAGCACGGATCATCTTGCTGTCGGACAATCAGGTGAACAGCCTGTAATGACCTGACCAAAGGGATCACAAAGTGATTTTTGTGATATGTCCCGGGAATCGAACCCGGGGCCTCCGGATTGTAAGACCAACGCTCAACCACTGGAACAGAGATTACGTTTTTTTTTTTAATTATTTTATTGTCCTAAAATTGCCAGATGTTTTACATTAAATTTCATGATTTTGGGTTTATGGGAAGTAACTACCCCAAAGATTTGGATTCCCCTAGGAAATGTACTTAGACTAAATGACTGTAGCTTTGGATGCGTTGATTTAGATGCTTGTTTTTTTACAGCTTCAATGGACTGTAGATATACCTAAGTAGGTATATCTACATATATACCTAAGTAGGTATATCTACATACATGAAACATACATAAGTATGTCTCTCTCTTTATTTAAGAGCTGCGCTCTTGTCGGTGAGTAATCGCCTTCATTACTCCATAGATAGGGCGTGTAGAACGCTGCTTGCCCCAATCGCCTTCCATTCCGCAGTACACCGACCAATTTCTCAATCGGTGATGTTTAGCTAGAGCCCTACCAGAATCCATTTCCTCGGCCTCCAACCAGTACTGATACCGCTGCTGTCCGGCATCAGGGGTGAGCTTTTGAAGTAGCGGCGCCTACTCGCTACGTCACAACATCGTCATAGAACCTAAGTAGCATTTTATAGGTACATAAGTTTGTATCAGATGTTAATTTCAACACATAATAACGGGTTCTTACCGCGTTTAAATGGGGATATGAGGGGGTTAATTTCAATACGGCTTTCCCGAGAAAAAGGGTCTAAACGGACGGACGGACATATCCTAGAGTTCCGTTTTTCCTTTTGTAGTTCGGAACTCTAAAAAATGCGAACCGTACGTTCATGTGCCGAAGCAAAGACAACTCCCCTCTATAATTTCTCTGCCGCAGGAGTCAAATCGAATTCGGACTATCAGGTACAAACACAACACAGAATCGAGATAACACGAAACTGGCGTATCCCAAATTGTCTACGTGCCTTATCAGGAACGACATCTTGTTACCGAAAACAGAAGTGACAGCAATAGGTAGAGAATTTCAAATGTTATTCGATGCCGTTAATCTTAGATGAAGGTTAATAATGGTATAACATGGACCTTTTTACTTTCGGACAATCAGGTAATCAGCCTGTAATGTAACCAAACTAGGGATCACAAAGTAATTTTTGTGATAGGTCCCCACCGGGATTTGAAGCCAGGACCTCCGGATCGTGAGCCCAACGCTCAACCACTGGACCACGAAGGCCGTTACACAATAAATAATAACAAATAGTAACTATGTCAAAGAAAAGTGAACTCTACTTTCTTATAAGCAATATTTCTTTCACATCAAAGATGTAAATAGGTACATAACCTTCAATATTCATCTTAGAAGGACCTCCAGAGAATAAGTAAGAAATGTTATATCCAAAAGGAGCAATAAAACCTTTCTTCGTATCGTTTGTAAACATTTTGTGCCTCATTTTAGTTTATGGGTTTAGTTACATAAAGGGCACGGGTTCGAACTCCGGTGGGAACATATCACAATCACTATGTGATCCCCACTTTGCTTAGGACACGACTGATCACCCGATTGTCCGAAAGTAAGATGACCCGTGATTCGGAAGGCATGTTAAGCCGTCGATCCGGCTACTATCTACTAAGTATGTAGTCGTTACATGAGCCATGTCAGAGGCCTTAAGCGTTGATGAGATTTATGACCCCATAACTAACGGCCTCCGTGAACCAGTGGTTGAGCATTTAACTCACGATCCGGAGGCCCCGGGTTCAAATCCCGGTGGAGATATATCACAAAAATCACTTTGTGATCCCTAGTTTGTTTAGGACATTACAGGCTGATCACCTGATTGTCCAAAAGTAAGATAAGCCGTTGGTCCCGGTTACTACTTACTGATGTAAATGAGTAATCGTTACATGAGCCATGTCAGGGGCCTTTGGCGGCTCAATCATAACCCTGACACGAGAGTCGATAAGGTTGGTATTCCACCTCACAACCCACACGATAAGAATAAAACCCCACAACTCACACGAGAGAAGAACCCGAAGGGCGTAGGGAGCATAATTGCTTCCCTTTTTATAACACCCCAGACACAATTACATCTTCCACACACTATAATTCTGATCAAATAAAGAGAAGCAATATAGGTAGCAACATAATTCTATAGGTATATGTACCTATACCTCTGTGTGATCCAAATATCAAGCAACAATTATTTTTGTATATGCTTCTGCCGTTACACTATTTTTCAGTACCTAATTATATACCCGAGCAATGAGAAAATAGGTAACTATCACGTTAAATCTCGACAGCGCTATATATATTATTTTTGTAATATGAATAGAATAGTACATAAAGTACATAAACTCACGCCTATTTCCCACCGGGATAAATATAGACTAAGAAATCCATTTGTTTCGATCCTGACATATTTCTCTAGCTTCCTCCACATTCATCAATCGTTTCATACACATGTGAATAATATATTTTGTACTAATATGGGAGCCTGTTTATTGTTTTCGGAGGTATGTGACCTAACCTGTATTGGGCTGGTTTTCCCTTCGCGGGTTGGAAGGTCAGACAGGCAGTCGCTTCTGTTAAAAAGCGGACCTGTCAAATCTTCAAGTCAGCTAAGCGGACCCTGTGAAAAACGGGAACTGCTAGGGAGATTATGAGAGAGCTTGTTTATTTTACTGTGTATATTTCGTGTTTGTGATTCGCTTCATCATGGTGGTTAATCTGGTGATGGATGCACCCCTAACTACCCTAATTGGGATATAGTCGTGAGCTTATATTATGTGATTCACTGCAAATGTCAACTGCTGTCAATTTGTGTACAATACCTGTCGAAGTTAGATAATAACCCGTAAGACAGTTTTGCCCTTGAAAGCTTTAGACTACGTTCACACGGCGAGTTTTCGATTCGATTTTATCACGTAGTATTCCAGAAATATGCCTCGAAAACAGAATTTTCCCGCATAGGCTCTGTGTAAACAAAAGTTTTTATATTGCCACTGCTGAGTTCGATAAAATGACATATATATACGTCACACGGGAAATTTAAGGCCGTGTGAACGCAGCCTTACGGTTAGTCAAGGGTAAATCGTCACACGACGGGACACGTGGGAAATGTTAGTAAATAGTCCCTACTTTACGTACAAGCCTCCCTTTATTACCTTTTATTGTAGTAACTTTTTTATTTTTTTATTATTGTATACTTGCTGTGTAACCTTGCGTTCATATAATGTGTTCAAACGGTTTTTTTTTGCTACGGCCACCTTGGATCCGGAGGTTTAACGTTCGAATCCCGGTCAGTACATATCTCAAAAATCTGTGTTCCCAAGTTTTGTTACGACGTTGCTGGCTGATCAGTAGCAACCCTGACACCAGGGTTCTCCTTACGACACACACTATATTATTATTTATGGTCGCGTATGGTAACAGGCAGATACGGATACTACTCACGCTCGTAATCCTTTTGGAGTACAGAATCAAAAGCCTCCAGAAGACAACTTGCAGCCACTGTTGATATTGGAGTCCTAATACGGGGAGTGTCTCTTCTGTATCTTGTTTATTCTATGCCCGCAGACCAGCTTGAATTTAGAAAGAGAAATAAACTAAGCCACAAATGAGATCCCGCAATTCGCCACTGCCTGTCTGACCTTCCAACAAGGGAAAACCAGCCCAATACAAATTAGGTCACATACATCCGAAAACGCATTTCTCGGGAATATGGGTTTCCACACGATGTTTTCCTTCGCCGCTAAGCACGTGATAATCATTTATGATCCAAATATGAATTCGACAAACATTGGGTTAGGCCTGTGCTAGATCGAACCTGCGACCTCAAAGTGGGCAACTGGGCTACTGAGCTGAATGTAAAACTAAATATGAATAAATCTGTCACCCTTACGAGTACGGTTATCATATGCACGTTAAGCCGTTGGTCCCGGTTACTACTTACTTATGTAAGTATGTAGTCGTTACATGAGCCATGTCAGGGGCCTTTGGCGGCTCAATAGGAACCCTGACACCAGGGTTGATGGGATTGGTAATATACCTCACAACCCACACGATAAGAAGAAGAAGGTTATCATGTCAATCTTAGAACTTCGTTTTTGTGGCTGTAAGTTTTCTTTGCCAACCCCATTAGGGTTTACGCGTGTGAGTTTCTGTATGTCGCAGTTTGAACGAACGAAATGCTGATGGCAATATCATGCTGAAATAGTTCGGTCCGGTTAGAACGCGACGGGTGGTCCACGAATTGCATTTCTGCGTCTAGTGAAGACCAATATGTATGTATAGATAGGTACAGTCATGAGCAATATAATGTACCCACTTTAGGACTCTGTCGCACTAACATATTTGACATTTAGTGAGACTTACAGTTCAATTTGTCAAAAAAGTTAATGTGACATGGTACCAAAGTGTATACATATTAATGACGACATATTTTATTTATTTATTATTTTTAATGTATCTAATGCTCGTGACCGTACGTGCCTACACAAATAATATTACTCGCTTTATCCCTACTGAGTACCGTCACAATAAGCGACTTTCCAGGTTCCCCAAAACAATATAGATGGCGTTGTATATAAATAATGTAATAATAATACATTACCAAATTGGAGATGTCATTAGAAAAAGGTTTAGTACGATCTACTCCGAACCGGCGTGCGTGTATGAAGCGATTGATGAATGTGGGAGGAAGCACGAGAAGTGTGTCAGGATCGTAGCAAATGGAATTCTATAGTCTCTGCTTATCCCAGTGGGAAATAGGCGTGAGTTTTTGTATGTTGTTTCTCTCCTGCAGAGAGTAATGCCCAGTTCTAACACCATCATTAAAAGTATTGCGACAAGTTTCGATTCTCACATCACGCGATTCTGAACTGCTCTATGTGGGGAAAAAGTAGTAAGTAGTACATTAAGTACTAAGATAGTTATTTATTGTTATTATTGTGAGGTGTTGTCGTTTTTGTAAATTTTATTCTTTTTATATATTTTCAGTTTTTTATTATTATTTTATTCATATTTTTATTATATAAATTTAGTGGATTAACAATTCAAGACCTTACGTGTATTTTAAATGTATTGTATTTTGTATGTATGGAAAATTTTCCGAAATGTCGCTTTTTTATTATATCCCGATTCAGGGCCCGTCTCAAAAGTCGCTTATAGCATTAATCATAATTAAGCTTGATTAAGTAAATTGTGTTATAACCGGATATGCAGGTTGTATTTCGACCTTTTCTCAATACATATGATAACGAATTACTTGCGCGGAACGTCTTTCAAATATGACAAAATAAATAATGGCCGCAAGTTATATTAGGTGAAGCGTGCGATAATTTCATTCGTACATAAGCTACAATAATATCCACGCGCGGCGAAGCTAAGTAGGTAAATAAGATTTGTGAAAAGGCAAATAAATTACCTTCATCTTTTACTGCTTTCCTTGTTTTGATGAAAGAAATGTATAAAGACACAAAAGGAACGTTTATATCCCCGGCTTTTTGTAATTGGAGCAAGCATAGTGGGTTTTAAAGCAAACTGGGTCTCATTAACGTCAGGTCTTATTTCTGACGCGACACTGGCTACTTGCAATAAGGACTGAAATGTACCCCGGACACTCCATACTAAAATCTCATTCTTATTCATCTTACCGCGACAAATCGCGCATCTTAGTGCGAGCGAGACAGATCGCGCGCTCACTTCCTTACTCCTTAGCAGCTTACGGTCATTTAAGACTACGACTCAGAGGGGGGACGTCAGCGCCCGATAAGAATAGGTGCGGGACGGAGAGTTACCGTTCTACTACAGTAACATACTATGCATCAATAGTTATACACGTATCTAGTAGATTCTTTAATCTATGGTCGAGGCGAAAAAAGATTGTATTTGGGCGACATCTGTCATGCGGAACTTTTAATGCTTATTAGATTAAAGATTCCAAAGCAGATTTAAGAAGCGGATGTTAGTGGTAGAGTTTGAAGAGGATAACCTAGACTGCCCCAGATCATTAGATAGGCGAACAAACCGTGATTAAATTCAGGAGGAATGCTTTAAAGACCCAGACCTACGGGGTATAATGTAGAACCCTTGCCCAGGGATACGGGTGAAGACCTCAACGATGGCACAGGCGGAGATAGGAGTCATCGGTACGGCAATGCAGGACGGAAGGGGCAAGTCACAGGGACTGTAACCTGGAACCTAACAGAGGGCAGCAGTAATGGTCAGTACTATTCAGAGGCCGAGGACAGGAGTCCTATTACCATCCCACTCGCATCAGACAGAGTACTGCGGGACGGAAGGCAAGAGGGAAACCACTGCCCTATTTTTCCCTAAAAAGTATCATGGAGAATGCTACACCTACAAGAGCGTGGCTCTTAAATTAGTGATGATGCTTTAAAGAAAAGCCAGGTCATAAATACTCTATACCGGTAAGCATGTGGATGTCAGGATAGTAGGAAGTGTAATTCCGATGTTTGCGCATCAATATTGCCTAATGGATAAACGGAATTAATCATTCGGCTGTTTTGCGCCACAACACGGCAATTTAGAAACAGATTAAAGGGACAGTTTGCACAATATTTTGTACAGGCCGTCTTTATTGCTTTATCGATAATGAAAGACCAATTTATTTGATCCCCTCAAGACGTAAATTGTGAGCTTGTGGCTAGGATTATTGGATTTGTGTATCCACGTAATCCCGTGTAAGTACTTTCATAGCTAATGGAAAGCTTATCTGGTGAACACCAAAGTTGAGGGTTGTTCAATGTCTAGACAAACAAATATAACGTTACGCAAATTCACGTTCAGTTCGCTTTGATAATTCATCTGCCGACTATGTATACAGGGTACTAGTGACATCGTAACGAAATGTAGCACATTATTCTGAGGTAATACCAAGTGGAATTTTCCATCGCAAAAGTATAGATTTAAAAATAATAAAAAAAAATACAATACAAATCATGAATTTTAGCAATAATCGTGTGTTTATATGACCATCGTGTGACCTCTAAAGGTAGTCTTTACCCAAATTGTAATTTGTTGTATTGTTAATAAAATTTAATATAATCTATGGTCATCACCAGGGTAAGGTGTTCTACAAGTGTGCAATTAACAAACTTAATGAAATAACTTCAATAATAATGAGGATCTCTAATCCCCATCACGTTTATTAGAAGCATAAACTATACAAACTTAATTAAAGAAATGAAAAAATAACAAATTGTTATTTGTATAGGGCCTGAGTACTCTTAGGGACTACCCTAACAAAATGTCAATATTAAAATTTTAATACAAAGTAAGCAAATGAAAAGTTATAAACGTCATTCAGCCTACTTTAGGAGACAATTCTCTTAAAAATTGAAAAAAAAAAATACAACTGCATGAAAAGCAAAAATATTCAAATGCAAAAACATTCAAATTAGTTACTTATAATAGCACAAATGTTTTATTAAAAAAATACTTTCAAAATTACCTTACATACCCCATTGCTATTTAACATTTGTTGACATTGCGCACTTACTTTTATATGCGCAAATGTTAAATTGCCATATTGCTTTTTAGATGAATTGGTTTGATGCGGCTTTTTGGACCCCCTGAGATCAGTGAGTAATTTAAAACCGAGACATAAAACAAATTTCGTCTCGTGTGAAAAATATGACTTTTCACTTCTACCAGCGAGAAAAATCTATCTGTCGAACTATTTACGCTGTGTCTAGCAATTCCCTAGTGTATAGCAATCCCTTTTAGTTATGAACCCGGGGAAAAGATATACTTAACAAAATTATGGTAAAAATGAGACCTTGAACTGTGTATATCTATACAGGGTGTTAGTGACATCGTAACGAATACAGAGGGGATGATTCAGCTCATTATTCCGAGTTAATATCAAGTGGAATTTTACCATCGCAAAAGTATAGAATTGGAAATAATTTAAAAAAATATCATGAATATTGCGACAGAAAAATCAACTTGATATTAACTTGGAATCATGGTCTAAATAATAATAGTAAAAAAGTTTATTAAAGATAACACCTACGACACACATATACATTTACGACATTAAAATATACACACATTAATATTCAATCAATATTGAATCATCCCCCTCAGTATTCGTTACGATGTCATTAGCACTCTTTATATTACTAACAGTATCCTTAATTCTTTAACTAATCACATTACATTTACTTTCTGAACTACATAAAAAAATACGTCTGGTTCTATAATTGACACTTACATTCAAATATAAAATATCTACCCTACTTAGGTAACGACATAACATAAACAGCCTATATACTATATACGTCCCACTGCTAGGCACAGGCCTCCCCTCAATCAACCGGAGGAGGTATGGAGCATACTCCACCACGCTGCTCCACTGCGGCAACGACACATTACATTTTTTTCCTTCGCTTTGTCATTATCCTATTACCCTTAGATAGGTAGAAATATAACTATAATCATACAAGCAGGGGGTAAACAATTTAAATAACGAAGCATTTCACGACATTGCTGTTCGCGATTGCTCTACGTCGTCGACGCAATATAGTCAACTTTCCGACTCTGATCACGCTTGGGGTAAACAAGTCTAATGATACTCAGCCCGCCGCCGGCCAGTCGCGCGCATCCGCCCGCCCCAACCACCTGTCTCGCACATCTTTGTCAAACTGAAATTGAATTACCCCACGCATTGGGATTACCCTCACACGTCGACAATGGGTAAGTCGGTTACGATGTTTTATTAGATAATATATAAACGTGAAAATAATTTAGTGGACGTTTTTCAAGTTGGATAATTTTGACGCGTTCCACCGAAAGTTTCGACAAGTTTTTACACGTTGACAGAATTGTGGCTTTTTATAAATAATTGTGTTCTAGTTCTATTTTTAAGTAAAACTGCCTGTATTATCTATTCGACTTTATCGGCACTGAATTTCATTTTATCAGTAAAGTGCAAATACGTTTTATTTCAACAATAAGGTGTCGTCCTCACGAACTATAAGGAACTGCCTGTACGTATTTAATTATGTCGTTTATTCGGGCACTAATAGGCATAAGGCAACAATAAAAAAGTGCCCTGTGTGTTTATTGCAAATGGAACGTAATACAGATTTAAACTACTCAGATCACTCTTCTGCGGAAGAAACCTCTAAGTTCTAAAAGCTTTTTTAAAGAACCTATTTTACCTGAAATGAGTGACTTTTCATCTCACTTTCCTTAAAAATAATATAGATGGCGCTTTAAAGATGTTCCTTTGTTTAACCTTCTAATTTCGTGGATAACATACATATGCAATTTTTATCTTTGGTTTTGGGTATAAAATGATGACCCATTTTATTACACTGAGGTACAATTACATCTTCCACCCGTTATTATTGTAACTGGAGCTAAGTGTGTAATAGGGGGCGAATTCAGTGGTGTGGAGCCCGAGTCGAGATTCGAATCCGGGACACTAAGATAATAATAATAATAAAGTCCGGAACTCCATAGGCCCGAGATATGGAAACGACATAACAATAATAAAAATAATAATAATAAGTCTACAGGGCTAAAAAATGTTAAATGAACGGTGTAATGAGTTCATCCTAAACTCCTACTGCTAGACACAGACCTCCCCTCAATCATGTGGATGGGGCGCTGCCCCAATGTGGGTTGACGAACCATTATCATATGCGACAGATATGCTGTATGGGTCGGGAAGACCAAGAAGAGCTTACATGGCACAAATTAAAGAGAAGGCGAACGTCACGTCTTATAAAGAAATCTAAGATGTAGCTTTTGATAGACAATAATGGAGAATGCTTCACCGACAAGAGCGTGGCTCTTAATTTAGTGATTTAATACATACATATACCACCTATTTCGCGTTGGCATAGACAGAGGTTAGCGTCAGAACCCCTGCAAGTGCGATATTTTATGTTTGGAGACTATGAAAGTTCAATACCTTTTTGATATATTTGGTATTAGCTGGACACTATTAACTAGACAGACACGGAATTTCACTTGCTACAATCCTTACACACCACTTTCGCTTCTTCCACTCACATCGAAGCCGTATGCAAATACGAGGAATCTCTAGTAATCTGGGCGACAAAGGGAAGACACATTCCCAGTATTGGGATGTACGCAGCCTGTTTATGTTATGTTAATTTATGTTTCTAGCGCACCAATGGCGTAATATAAAGCTATCTGCATAACGGCAATGCTTTCGAGTATATTCTCACTACACTGATTCCGTATTGTTTCGATTAACAGCGCGCTTGAATCCAAATGAGATGAGCGAGTCATAGAAGTATGTTTACATTTTATTTATGTATGACATTCGCTGTTTGAACGTGAGGTTGTGTTTGTATACGGCACTCCAGAGTATGAGATAAAAGACTGCTGATTCTAGTTGATTACATATGTATTTTTTTTTTCAATTCACACACATTCTATAATACTAACATTTCATCACTAATTTAAGAGCCACGCTCTTGTCGGCATGGCATTATCTATGCTACTTTTTTAGGGAAAAATAGGGCAGTGGTTTCCCACTTGCCTTACGCCCCGTAGTACTCTGTCTGACGCGAGTGGGCTGGCGCCCAGAGTAGTCTATTTAAAACCGTATTAGGACTCCGGTCCTCCGCCTCTGAATAGCACTGATAGTTACCTACTGCTGCCCTCTGTCAGGTTCCAGGTTACAGTCCCTGCGACTTGCCTCTTCATTACTTTATACATACTAACATTATTACATCCGATTTTTAAATCTATATTGTTAAGTAATCTTTACAACAGTGTCAGTCTGAAAGAATTAGACTTCACGTGCGAGGCTGTGTCCAAGGCTGTGTTTATACTGGGCTCTCCATAGTTTAACCACCCGATTAGCTTTGTCTAATACTGATATGATAACAGTGACGCTCGCAGTGTGTGTTTGCCACCTTTACATTGCGCATTTTTTTTCCTTCTATAAAGGTAAGTACTAGTAAACAATATTAATAAAAAACTAAAACCCGACTACGGAAAATGACGCTTTAAAAGATTTGAAACAAGAAAAAAGATATATTTCTCATAAATTATTCCCAATAGTGATGTTTTTAGTCGTGGTCATAAAACCGCTGGATATTTAAGACGCTTCTAGTGACACCTCATTTGTTTAATTCTGACAAGTAGTTTAGAAGTTAGGTTGGAATAGACGTGCTTACTTATACATGCATAGCGTTCAAACACATAACCCTGCTTTTTGCTTCGCCGCAGTCGGGTAACGAGGATAAAGCTAGTCACATCCGAATGTGATTTTTCAAAAAAGCGCTTATTTGGTTTTCTTTATAAGGCGACGATTTACGTCACTCTGCTAGGCACAGGCCTCCCCTAATCAACTGGAGGGGAGTACAGAGCATGCTTCCACCACCACGCTGCCCCATTGCGGGTTGATGGAGGAGTTTTAGCTAGCAGCCCGAGACCAACGACTTAACGTGTTTTCCGAAACAAGGAATCTTACTATTCCGGACATTCGGTGATTCAAGCCTGATGTCGCTACCCATTTGTCCGACCACCGGGTGAGAGCCTTCAGCGTTCCCCATTTGTCCGGCCAAGTAGTTATATGCAGTAGTTATATCCGGCAAATTTACAATAAGTCACAAAAAAAGCCCTGATGTCAAAAGTCTCAAAAACTGTTTTCCACAGTGTCCTCATCGGGAATCGAAGCCGGACTTTCCAAATAGCTCATTGGTAATGTAGGTAGGTATTCCTGAGAAAATGTTTCGGAACCAATATTTCATTCATACGTATATCACTTTTAATGAGATTTTGACTCAAATTGTCTAGTAAGTTAATACATACATAAATTCACACCCGTAATCGCTAATGGGCTGGGCAGAGCCAAAAGTAATCAAAGACAACTTGCATCCACTGTTGATAGGATGCCATAAGTTAATATTAATTCTAAAGTAAGTACATAATGTACACGTACGGTCACGAGTACTAATATGATACACTTTGAAACCATGTCACATTAACTTTTTTGACAAATTAAGCCGTAAGTCTCATTAACCATCAAATATATTAGTGCGACAGGGTTCTAAAATGTGTACATGATATTGTTCATGACTGTACATAGTGTAAATATCACCGTACCTAAATAGATTTTTCTTTATAAGTACTCTGAGAAACTAAGTAAAGGTCAAAAGTTCTTCACACATAGTGTCAATATTTAGTTGTTTAAAAGTAGGTTAAGTACAGTTACGGGCAGGTTACGGGCGATTGCGAGTTGGTGAATAATAAAACAAAATGGTTGACTTTTTAATTTTTTATATCGCATGATAGTTGGAGAAGTCGACATCGTAATGAAACATGAAAGATGTGTAGGTTACCTAAGTATTTCCGCTACTCTTATACTCCGACCAAGTACTTAGTTAATGCCATACTATGCGGCAAATCTACAATAAGTCACGTCAAAACATAAAGCAATTGTTGTACGGTTGTCGAAGACGGTACATTTAATAACATAAAATCTCGTCTATTTCCTATTACAAGGTGTTAGTGACATCGTAACGAAAACTTTGAGGAATGATTCAGGCCATGATTCTTGAATTGATATCAAGTGGAATTCCATTAAACCTAGAATTAAGAGGCATGACATGATTCATATGTAAAGTAAAACACCCGAAAACAGAATGCTTTTTTGCGTTTGCAATCTTATTTGCAGTTTCTCTTCTATCGTGTGGGTTGTGAGGTGGAGTACCAACCTCATCAACCCTGGTGTCAGGATAAACATTGGTGGGTAGGGTATTTGCAGTTGGTAAACTAATATCCACCTATGTCTATGTACGGAGACAATAGTTTTTCAACGGCAAGAAAGCACTGCAGAAACTTGACCGGCTCTTTGTACGCATGTGTGTCTGTAGACCAAATATAGGTATGTTTTTATTTACTATAATCTATTTATCATATATGAAGCTTTTGTATACAAAATTCCCCACAAAACCTTTGTTATTGTTGTTATTTACAGAAAATCTTTTATCTCTTTGTGTTGCCTATAACAATGCGTCTATAAGTAAAAGGACATTCTCGATAACACTATTATATTTAGCCGTTGCTATCGAAAAGCTTCAAAGAACTACTTTCTTCGCGTAAATAGTACAGTCACGAGCATATTCACATGACAAAAGATGATTATCGCACGAGCAGCGGTGAAGAAAAACATCATGAGGAAACCCAAACTCCCGAGAAATGCGTTTTAGAGGTTTTGGGCTCGTTTTCGCTTCGCGGGTTGGAAGGTCAGACAGGCAGTCGCTTCTATAAAAACCGGACCTGTCAAGTCTTCAGGTTAGGTCAGCGGACCCGGTGCAAAAGGTTCAAGCTAAGGAGATAATAAACCTATCGTACATACACACAGTTAAATGAAGCATTTGATGTGTATTTGAGGTTTTGACAAATAATTGAATTGACGAAACGCGAAAATTACTAGTTGTCATATATATTAGTCACAATACCGTAACCTTCTAAGTGTAAAAATGTTTTAGCGTATGTGATGTGGCTGTACTTTAAAAATAAATAAATAGTTAAGCTTTTGATTTGCATAGCCTCGTAAGCCCTGGGGTCCTCTGAGAAGGACCAAATAATTGTAGTCATAAAGGCCGAAGGTTTTGAAATAGTTTGTTCTAATAATCAACGAAGGTACTTTTAAAAGGACCAAAACTTTGCCTGTCAATTTAATTCAAACCTTTGCGCCGATTGAGAAAAAAAGTATTTTGTCTATGAACTAGTTCATTCAATTTCGTGAATAGGTGGCTTTAATAAAAAAGAAATATGTATCACTTGTCGTAATTTGTCATTTTATTGGTAAAGATGGCGCGCACACGGCGACGAGGTAAAAAAAAATCAAGTTAATAATCGAATTTCGTAGTTTTTCATACACATTATTTTCAGAAATCGCAGGTAAGATAATAATCAACAACATGACATAGTTATTTTATCAATTTTGTATCGATATCGTTAGCAATATGAAAACAAACTTTTTTAGTCCTTTGCAAGGGACTTTAGGTGTCATGTCCGGATATTTTTCAAAAAGTTTTTGAAATTGTTATATGTGATTAAACCATACCGATATAGACTGACTTGCTTACGTGATCTTATGATTAAAAAAAACTACCGTCTTCATTTTATTTCCTTTTTCCTTCTAATGATGATCTAAACTGACACCATGAATTATTTTTTTTCCTAATAATATAAACCTAATGTACTTCCAGAGGGACTAATCACAAACTACATCATAAAAACTAAAACTCGTTACTTATTTTATATTTAAATATGTAAGTATATACACATATTTATGACGTACAAATAGGTATGTATGTTAATGAAAAAATACATAACCCTTTATAATAATAATATTTTTCAAATTTTACTAAAAGTAGTGACTCAAACCGGGAGTCCTTCTGGAAGAACTAAAAAAAAACGTAATTTTTTCAAAAATGTCTTCTATTCATCCTTACATAGGTCTCCACTTAATTTGAACCCGATCGGATAACTCTAACACTTTAAAATTTGTACCTGAAGTGCTCGGCCTTTACGACTACAAAAATTTGGTCCTTTTCAAGGTACCACCGTCGTTTATTACTTCGAAATCGTAATTATGCTTCGGCGTTACGAGGATAGGATAAGACTAATCTAGGATTTGACGATTTACGAAATTGGCAAATTAAGCTTTTGACAGTTGCCTGCGAAGTCTTATAGTCGGCGATAAATCTTACCACCTATCACATTGATCTCTCGGAAAGCTCGGTGAAGCGTGGGTACTTAGTTCATCTTGCGATGGATGTTCCTCTGACTAGCCTGATTGGGAATATAACATAACATTGCATCACGCCTGTATATATTCTCGAACTTTCTAGGCTACGTTCACTAAAAACAGTATAGATTCTCTTCGACACGGTAAGAATATAATATAGATGGCGTCGTTCAGCATTTAACGTGATAATTGGGTCGTGTACTAGGTTGAAGATAAATTATGAAATTCTAATTATTAAATAAAGGCATATTTAAAACTAACGAAAAACGTTTTCTTTTTTCTATTTAACTTGTTTATGAATTTTAATTAAGAAAAACGTAATAATAAGTTCGACATTTTATCACGTTCCTCTATGACGTCACAGCGTGCTTTTTCATACAATTTCCCTAGTAATTTCGTGTTTTGACGTTTAGTAAAAAGTAACTGATTTGACTAGTTGGAAACTAGCCTATTACCTATTTCTCATTACTCGGGTACATAATTATTCCAAAACACAATGTAATGGCAGAAGTATAATATAATTGTTGCTTGACATTTACATCACATTATGTAGAATTACGTTGCTAGCTATAGGTATCGCTTTTCTTTATTTTAAACAAAGAAAAATATGTACAGCGCCATCTACTTATGTTGTTTTTGAGGAAGCCTGCCTGCCTGCCTGTAAGTAACGAATACTGAGGGGGATGATTCAGACTATGATACTGAGTTGATATTAAGTGGAATTTTCCGTCGCAAAATTCATGTTCTTTTTGGGTTTTTTTAAATTATTTTCAGTTCCATACTTGCGACGGAAAGGTCAACTTGACATCAACTCAGAATAATGGCTTGAATTATACCTCAAAGTTTTCGTTACGATGTCACTAACACTGTATAGTACGGTAAAGTAGATAACTCTCCACACCGCACCAATTCAAAACAGCTGTTTATGTGTGTGAGAGAGGCTGTGTGTGTAATACATACAAGTGTATGCTCGTGACCATACACGCTTGTGTAATGGGTTGTTGTCGGTATCTGGCGATCGATGTCTCTGTAGGTAATATCGTTATCTTGCAGATAAACCGTGGGCAGGGAGAATCAAGCTCGGCCCGCTATGGAACGCCATGTCATATAGCGAGTATGAAGATGACGTCGCCTCTTCCACACTGAGAACTGCATACGGTTAGTGGACAATTTACACACACATACATACATTCATCATCATCAGCCCATTAGCGTCCCCACTGCTGGGGCACGGGCCTTCCCTATGGATAGGGAGATCGGGCCTTAAACCATCACGCGGGCCCAGTGCGGATTGATGGTTATTAATGACTGCTAATGCAGCCGGGACCAACGGCTTAACGTGCCATCCGAAGCACGGAGGAGCTCGAGATGAAAACTTTTTTTTTTGTGGTCACCCATCCTATGACTGGCCTTTGCGAAAGTTGCTTAACTTCAACAATCGCAGACCGAGCGCGTTTACCGCTGCGCCACCGAGCTCCTCCCGTACATACATACATTAATGTACAACTATATTGCACGATGCATGTAATCTCCTGACGAACACAATCATAACCTCACCTTTTAAGTAAATATTAGGTACTTGATTTGATTTGTTATTGTATTGTTTTACATACATAACCTAATGGCCTCCGAGGTCCCGGGTTCGAATCCCGGTCGGGATAAATCTAGTTTGGTTAGGACATTACAGGCTGATCACCCGATTGTCCAAAAAGTAAGATGATCCGTGCTTCGCCGGTTATCATATGCACGTTAAGCCGTAGGTCCCGGTTATTACTTACTGATGTAAGTAGGTAGTCGTTACATGAGTCATGTCAGGGGCCTTTGGCGAGTTAATAGTAACCCTGACATCAGGGTTGATGAGGTTGGTGATCCACAGCCATAATTATATAATTATAATAATATAAATGAAGTGAATGAAGGCAGAATAATATTATTCTGTCTTCTTTTTCTATCGTGGACCAGTGGTTGGGCGTTGGGCTCAAGATTCGCAGGTCTTAGGTTAGATTTCCGGTGGGGACATATCACAAAAATCACTTTGTGATTCCTAATTTGGTTAGGTTAGGACATTACAGGCTGATAAGCTGATTGTCCGAAAGCAGGATGTTAAGCCGTTGGTCCCGGTTATTACTTACTGGTGTAAGTAGGTAGTACATGAGCCAAGCCAGGGGCCTATGGCGGCTCAATAATAACCCTGACACCAGTGTTGTTGGGGTTGGTTATCCACCTCACAACCCACACGATAGGAGAAGAAGACATACTGGTGGAGAGTATCAAGTAATCAGGAGACTTTGCATCCAATTGTGATACGGAGTCCTTAGTTGCGTGTGATGAACTGTAGAGGTAGATATAAATGCAGGTAAACAGCTCATAATGTCGCTCTGTCGGTTTTTACGACATGCCAGGGAATATGAGCAGTTTAACTTTTATTGACTCCTAGTCTAGCAGAGGACGATTAGTTTACCTACTTCAAATTTAAACATACTATACTACGCTGTCGGCTTGATAACGATATACGTTAGATAGAAAACATTTTGCATGGATACAATCAGGTCACAGTGGTTAACACGCTCGTCCCAGCTGGACAAGAGCTGCGGCTTTAAGTCCCGACCGAGTCAGATGTTTCAGGTTTAATTTTCACATACACCATAAACTCAGACCTATTTCCCTCCTTTTTTTTTGACGTGACTTATTGTTGATTTGCCGCAGATGGCATTAACTACTTGGCCGGAACCTATTTCTCACCGGTGTAAGGACAGGCTATGGAATTCCATTTGCTTCGATCCTGTCATACCACTGTTATTCCTTCACAAAATCAAAGTTTAAACAACCATAACTGTATTATTCTGTCTTCTTCTTCTGTCGTGGTTCAGTGGTTGAACGTTGGACTTGTTTTCTTGTGATCCCTAGTTTGGTTAGGACATTTCAGGTTGATAACCTCATTGTCCGAAAGCAAGATGATTAGTGCTTCGGAAGGCACGTTAAGCCGTTGGTCCCGGTTACTACTTACTGATGTAAGTAGTCGTTACATGAGCCATACCAGGAGCCTTTGGTGGCTTAATAATAACCCTGACGCCAAGGTTAACGAGGTTGGTAATCTACCTCACAACCCACACGATAGAAGAAGAAGACGGTGTAGGGATTTGCCAATCTGCGTAGGTTGTGTTTACAAATTGCCCTCAGCGCGCAGGACATAACAGAGGTACACGAAATACATTACCTACGTCACTTAGGGAGGCGCTATTCTTAGCTTTCTTGCACTTGAGTTACTTCGTGATTGTTTTTTGTTTATTTACGAAAGGGTAGCGTTTCACCACAATCTCACCTGATGGTACAGAATAATACTTAATACCTACGTATAGAACGGTAACGTTCAGAAACAGCATATGATATGTTCAGCAACTGGTTGTGAAAAATATTTTGCCATGATGGAGAATGTATTACATATTCGCAACTGGTTGCGTATTAAGACAAAACATTCTTGATTCACAACTAGTTGCCAACAAAGGAGTAAAATCCTTCCTTTGCAACTGGTTGCAACAGCGCCCAGAATGGCGCAGGCTTGTGGTGGGGCGAGTCCACGGGTTCCAGCAACAGCGTACAGCAGACCTCGACGCTAAACGTGACGAATTGAAGGCCCTTCCCTTGCCGCTATTCAATACAATTACCGAAATTGTGTGCTCACATGCCCTTACTGTGGGCGGGAGTGTACCGTGAAGATCAGCAAGACATCAGCGTAAAGTAGATAACTCTCCGCCTCGCACCAATTCGTATCGGCCTCACCCCCTCTGGGTCTTATTTTGGTCATAAATGGTCGTAACATGCGAAGGAGTAAGAAAGAGAAAAAAACAAAGAAAAGGTATAACAAAAGGAAGGCTTATTTCTAACAGAGATTAAAAACAAAATAGTAAACGATTGAATCGGCCAGATAAAGATATAGGCAATCATATCGTAGATGAATAATTTTGAATTTAGTAATCTGAATTTTGTAATTTGTCTTTGACCTAGGAAACTGCCCCCAATTTGCCTATGACGTTGGTCTAACAGAAGGCTCGGCGATGTGCGGGTACTTATTTCATCAATCAATATGTTTTTTCAGTCAATCAGAAATTTCTGCCAGGCAACATTAGGGTGGAAAAAGTTAAGCTTCATCTTGCGATGAATGTACCTCTGACTACCCCAATTGGGATATAGTCATGAGCTTATGTTATGTTATGATTGCCGAGAGACAAGAAGCTCTGTAGGTATATGACTGTTATTTGAGTTTGTTGATTTGCCTAATTACAAGGGAAAGTGCGGCCTTTAATGGCTTTGTGCTTCGTAAGGCTTCTTATCTCGTCACCCAGTTACACAAACAATGTAATTATGTACCTATACAGCCTACACGCATCACTATACATTATAATTGGGAGACGTGTCAGTCTCAAAAAGATTTTTGCATAACACATAACCATAGAATAAGGAATATTATATTACTACGTATAGAACGGCAACTCTACGCTCCCCACCAGCGGCTGAGCTTCAAAAATCTCAGTTGCTCGGTGAAGAGTGAGTACGGTCAGGAGCATTAAAATATAATATATTTATTTTTAATATTTTTTTATTTTATTTTATTTATTTTTATTATATTTAATATTGTTGGATTAATTTTGGATTAATTTAAAAATCATTTAATATGTATACACTTTGGTACCACGTCACATTAACTTTTTTGACAAACTGAACTCACTGAATCTCAAATATGAGTGGGTACATTATATACTCATGACTGTACTTAGTTTATCATAAGATGTGTGTAAGTACCTCTCACTACCTCGACTGCGTGCTTATGTTATTAGTTATTTCACATCCCGGACACTTCATACAAACAACCTCGATTCACACAGACACCTCACATTGACGTTATCGTACACGCGCATCTGTGTGTGACGTGTGATGACATACGATTGAAGACTGAAGTAAAGGGGGTGAGGTAAACCTAGCTCAGCCGCTGGTGGGGGGCGGAGAGTAGCCGTTCTATTCGTAGTATTATTCTTTATTCTATGCTATGACTGTCTTTGTTCCAGTAGAAACTGTATCAAAGCCGCAAGCGCGTGTAGCGTCAGTACCGTGGATCAACCACGGGAACGCGTGGAGTGCAGCCGTGGGGGCCATGTTTGGAGCCGGGACTGTGCTGGTCATCGCTGCTGCTCTTCTGCTGTGGCGGCGGCCGAGGAAGAGAGAGACTCCGCTCCTCGCGCCTTTGGACCTTGGACATAATGTAAGTTTTTTCACGCATGTACCTAGTTATATCACTTTCTCGGTCCGATTCAGTGTTTTGCTGTTCTTAGGAATGTTCCCACAGTGGGAATGTCCCTTTTGTAAAAAATCTTTAATAGTAAGGAAAGGATACTTGGCTGATTTTTTATTCACCTCTCCAAGACGAGGAAAGCGAAGCGCGTGGATAGGGTACTACCTACCTTTTCAAGAAACCTTTCCTCGATTTTATTAACCCGCATAACTCAGGTTCATAGGTCAGGATTATACCAGATAAATCAATTTCTCAAATTTCTCAGGATATATTGTCAGCAGTGGGCATATTAAACATGTAAAAATTCACTGACTCACTAACGATCATCATAATTGTTCGTATACAACGTGTTGTTTTCACTGAACCCTGGCCTTTTTTGGTGAACTGCGGCACCCATATACCTTTATGTTTTCCAACTAAATATTAATGTGTTAATGTTTATTGTAATATTTTAATGTTGTTAATGTATATGTGTGTCGAAGGTTTTACCTGAATAAACTTTTTTTTTGTTTATCCAGCCTTCTAAGAGGCTGAGGGACGTAAGAATTTTCTTCTTCGCAATGTCACTCATTATCAGGTCTAATGTAGAGCTAAGCTTCTTAACTCTACACGCCCTAACTATACAAACAATAAGTTGACATACTCTCTCTCTCTCTCTCTTTAGGCAAAATATGTGATTTGGATTGATAATTGGATTCTGTTCAAACCACACTCATTCTACACTACTCTTCTTATTATATATAAATAATATATTTTTGCAATAATAATCTCGAAATAATAGCTCGAGACCTTTGCGCTTTAGAGAGCTAAAGCTAAGAAGCTTGCGTGCCGTCCACTTGCACTACGCTAAATCTTAGAGAAAAAATAATTTTATTTCCTTTCTGAGACGTCTACTTTTATAAAGGAAATTAAATTAAATTTTACAATATGACTTGTTCTATTAAAGATCTTGTTAGCGATTTTTTTGATACCAATTTCCATACATGATTCTTATCCCTTTAGCCGTTTTTTTGTTATTTTACTTACAGTGAACAAAGTGGTAGTGTTGTTACCAGTAAGATTAGTGAGACGGCCCAAGAAACTATAGGTACGCGTCACCATGGAGCTAACATTGTTCGATGATCAACATTACACCCATAACAATACCTACCTAGATAAAGTAGAACTATTTAACAATTCAGTCAAATGAAATACTTTTACGAAACGTCAAAACGAAAATTTTCCATGGAATTTGTATGGAAATACTGTCGACGTCATCAGTAAAAACAGTAAAAAGTCCTTACTTACTTGTTTATAATTAAATTTCCAACTTAAGTCAAAAAGAAATATTAAATTGATATTTGATCAATGATCATGTTAGACTGGCTTCCAAATCTAGATTAGCATTTTATAATGTATCTTTGACCCAGTCAAATACCCTATTCATGACGTTTTAAAGACCGGAAGGGTTAACATGGCCACATCGAAGTAATTCATCTAAAAAATCAATATTGCAATTTGACATTTGCGCATATAAGTGCGCAATGCAAACAAATGTCAAATGTTAATATTGCTTTTTTAAATGAATTGCTTCGATGGCCATTTTATTCTCTCAGGTAAAAATAATTCTAAACCGGCGGGTATGCATGATTTTGATGAGTGTGGAAGAACCTAAAGTGGCGTGTTAGGATGCTCAGGATCTTCGTAAGTGGAATACCGTAGTCTCTGCCTATCCTATTGAAAAATATTCGTGTTTTAATGTATGCCAATGCCGCTAGTGTAATGGGTTCGTTTGGACCAGGTCAGATTCAAAACACTTGAACGCCTAGTTGGACGTGACGAAGTTACGTATGTTTCTGATTCTCTACATAGTTTACTTTTTAATTTCGAAATTGTGTCTTTATTTGTCACTTAAAATTAATATTATTTATGTTATATATCCTTATGATAACCTCTTTAATGTCGATAAAAGCCAATACGAGAGTGGATGCAATAAATAGTCCTCGTTAGTGATCTAACCGACTTGCTGCATTTTCATTGTATGGTCTTGTGTTAGTGATACTGTACCGAGTACAGAGGGGGATGTATCAGCTCATTATTCTAAGTTAATATCAAGTGGAATTTTCCGTCGAAAACACAGGTATTTTTCTTTTTTTTATTATTTGAAAAAATCCACTTGATATTAATTCCGAATTCTGATCATTCCCCTCAGTATTCGGTACGGTGTCACTAACATTGTATTTATTTTTTTTGCAAACGGGTGATCGCGGTCAATGCCCAAAATTATCCTAGCCCCAAAAGTGAATAGCTGCATGTTAGCTCAGTAACGATGGCTATTTATTATCTTTTAGCAAAATTGCTACAAGTAATACTAGATAGAACACAATCGATCGGCAAATCTCGACTTATAACATCACTATGCTAATGAACGTCACAACACTGGCTTCTGTACTTTGACAGGTCTATCTCGTACCGCGCATTGAAGCTATTGTAAAACTTTACAATATTGAAATATAATCAATAATTTTACTGAACGTTCTATTTAAGGGGGGTTGGAGCCACACGGACGCAGTTCATCTAAAAAAGTAATGTAACTATTTGATATCTCTTTGTATTGCGCACTTTATTTTTACATGCGTAAATGTCAAATTGATTTTTTATATGAATAGTTTGCTTGTGGGCTTTTTACCCCCTAGTTCAGTACAATTGGTGATTCTATGTCAATATAGAAAATCTTTCACTGTAGGTAAGTTGTTTAAAAATAAACACTGCATCGCAATCCTTCAAACTCTTCAATTCTTGCTAATTAGGTAGTCAAAACAAAGTTGTTTTTAAACTTCCAGAGTTCACCGCGGACCCTAAAGTTATAAGTGGGACGAATACCTCTATAAAAGCTCTTAGCTGATTAAAAACGCCCATTTGAAACGTAGAAATCTTAAACATTCCGTGTGTTGATGGTAGCGATTTTATGGTGTTGTTATACCTAATATATCAGTAGTAAACAAACACATCTGAAGAGGAGTGGTTGTATTATATGTTAGTATATAGGTGATGAGATGTCTCTACATCCCGTACAAGTATATGCAGGTAGCCATACATATATAGGTAAATAAACAGCCTATATACGTCCGGAGGGGGGCGGGTTGGTGGAGGTGTTTTTACGGCTAATAGCCGGGACCAGGACCATCGGCTTAACGTGCCCACCGAAGCATGGAATAATCTTACTTTTTCGAACAATCAGGTGATTCAAGCCTGAAAAGTCCTTACCAAACAAAGTACAGTCTCACAAAGTGATTTCGACAATGTCCCCATCGAGAATCGAACCCGGACCTCCAAATCGTGAGCCTTGCAATGTCTTCTCTGTTACCCTGTAGTTTCTGTCTAAATCGGTATCTCTCCGTTAATAATGACGGTGTCGGTTGTAAATGTTTGCGCATCAAGTCGACCACATCATCGTACGTTAATTCCGATGGCCTCTTTGGACTTACGAGGTTGACGAGCAACTCATATGCTTCCTCACCCATAGTTGCAATCAACGTTGGCAGCTTCAATTCTCTGGCGACCTTGTTGACCTTAAAGTACATCTCCAGTTTGTCTACGTACGACGACCACGACCCTGACCTCATATCAAACTCGCTTAGCTTGCCGATTGACATTGTCTATTTTTTATTATGTTCCTATATTAGCCTTATAAGGCTAATATAGGAACCCTTAGCCTTATACAGCCTCCGTGGTCTAGTGGTTAGAGCGTTAGGCTCACGATCTGGAGGTCCGGGTTCGATTCCCGATGGGGACATTGTCGAAATCACTTTGTGAGACTGTCCTTTGTTTGGTAAGGACTTTTCAGGCTTGAATCACCTGATTGTCCGAAAAAGTAAGATGATTCCGTGCTTCGGAGGGCACGTTAAGCCGTTGGTCCCGGCTATTAGCCGTAAAAACACCTCCACCAACCCGCAGTGGAGCAGCGTGGTGGAGTATGCTCCATACCCCCTCCGGTTGATTGAAGGGAGGCCTGTGCCCAGCAGTGGGACGTATATAGGCTGTTTATGTATTAGCCTTATATTAGCCTGTCGCCACTGAAGTTTTTACTAGGACAGGGAACAATGATACGCACAGCTGATCTTTCAACAGTATATTCCAGACTAATTCAATCTGCCACTACCCTCATTACGGAAACACAATTATGATTATTATATTACCTACATTAAAGTTATAGACACCGTAATGAATACTTTGGGGGATGATTGAGTTGATATATACTTTTTAATTTCAGTTCCACACTTTTGCGACGGAAAATTCCACTTGATATCAAATCAGAATTAGGTCTGAATCATCTCTCAAAATTTTATTCACGATACGATATCACTAACTCTGAATATCTAAAACGTCAAAATAACGTACTATTAATTTTCGGTTTTTCATTCAATCTTTGCTTTAAAGTAGGTAATTCCAATCCTAGTTTACCATTGTCGTGGTCCAACTGCATTTAAAATACTGGTTTCTTACTTAACTATTCCTTAGGTATGCTTTGCTTTCTGAGGATTTGCTCAAAATTCCGACGAAGGTTTATTTATAACGCCACGCTCCCTACCGTCCACTAAATTAAATATATTAAGCGTAAGTACTCAATTTCCTCGGAAAATATCGCGTTCAAGAACGTTATGACCTGTGACATAATTCACGCTTGCAATCCCATTTAGAGTAGGTAAGTAAGCAGGACCACTAGGTACCAATAGGAACTTAGCCTTACTTTCAATGTCGTCTTCTCTGGTGTAGGTTGGTCAATTAGCTACACAACAAACACTTCAGGACTTCGATGCCGACCTCGGCGGTGTAGGGTATTTTCCCTCTTTCAGAGCTTATGGCTATCGGCTCACTAGAGTCGATTACTTTTTTCATATATAATCCTGTCAGATCTTTCCCTGAGGTGATGTTCCCGCCCGTCCGGCGCAGTTGGACACCCTCAGGCCTCTTCTCTTAAATTTTGTTCCGGGTTACCGTTATCCCGTTTTTTACAAGGATCGCTTACCTAACCTGAAGATTTGCCAGGTTCGATTTTTTCACAGAAGCGACTGCCTGTCTGAGGTTTCAACCCCTGAAGATTTATTTATTTTTATTATACTTATTGTAGATTAGACTTATTGTAGAGTAGACTTATTGTAGATTTGCCGCAGATGGCATTAACTACTTGGCCGGACAAATGGGGAGCGCTGAAGGCTCTCACCCGGTACAACGTTTAAGACAACAGGCCTGAGGGTGCCCAGTTGGGCGCGAACCTCGGCTCAGGGCGTCGTCTGAAAGGAAAAAATTTGAAAGAATTAATCAACCCTAGTGGGTCGATAGCGATAAGCGCTGAATGAGGGAAATCGTCGACCACGCCGGCGGGGTCGGTATCGGGGTCCTAACAACCCCTGAAGAGACAACCAGCTCAATACAGGTTAACGCGCATACCTCCGCTTTTCTGGGGAATATGGGTGTCCTCATGATGTTTTCCTTCACCACGTGATAATCATAGGTATGAGATTTGAACACAAATTCGAAAATCATTGCACTGGGGGTTGAACCTGCGTCCTCACAGTGAGAGTCAAGCGTTATTTCAATTGGAATACCACAGCTTCGGCTGTTGCTTATGTTAATGTTTAAGAATAAAAATCACGCGCCTTCCGTGATAGTCTAAAGTTACTTGTTCAATCTTCAACGATGGAAAACGTGATCAATTTATTCCTTGTCACTTCGCTTCTGACGCCTTATCCAAGCTGTGGTCTGAATAACTAAGTAATTTTTATTTTCATTACTGTGTGTTAACAATCATCATCATCACCAGCCCATTAACGTCCTCACTGCTGGGGCACGGGCCTTCCCTATGGATGGATAGGGGGATCGAACCTAAAACCACCACGCGGGCCCAGTGCGGATTGGTGGTTATTAACGACTGCTAATGCAGCCGGGACCAACGGCTTAACGTGCCTTCCGAAGCACGGAGGAACTCGAGATGAAAACTTTTTTTTTGTGGTCACCCATCCTATGACCGGCCTTTGCGAAAGTCGCTTAACTTCAACAATCGCAGACCGAGCGCATTTACTGCTACGCCACCGAGTCCTCTATTGTATGATGTATGTTGTATGTATTGTATGATGTATGTTTCTGTAAAACATATCTACACAGATATGCACTAAATTGTATATAACTATTCCACGAACATCCTGTACCTATTAAGCTGGTTTTCCCTTCGCGGATTGGAAGGACAGACAGGCTTCTGTAAAAAACCGGACCTGTTAAGTTTACAGGTTAGGTAAACGGACCCTGTGAATAACTGGATAATGCTAGGGAGATAATGACATAAACTCACGCCTATTTCCCACCGAGGTAAACAGGGACTATGAAATTCCATTTGTCCACTTCTCTTGCCAGGTTTGATGAGGTTGGTACCCTCACAACCCACACGATAGAAGAAGAAGCCACATAAGGCCGACGTGTCATAGATACCCAAATTAAATCAATGTACTTATTGAATTATAATTGAGTATAGCGACTGTTTGCTAAAGCCATACAATTATGTGTATAACAAAGTTATATGTAATATTAATCATCAATTAGGCCACATACATCGCATAATGAATCGGCGCTCAATGACCTGAAAAGGGGTCAAACTTATTTATCAGATGATATACCTAACCTACGCATTTAATATAACCTACAAATAAGCTTTCCGAATAGCGCCATCTATCGTGTGGCGTTATAAGTAAGTCCTACTTGTAAAATTCAAAATGAGAACCGGTGTGCTTTGTTGGAAGCAGAAATATAAGGGTACGCTAGTACACCAGAGTATTCAGAGATGGCGCTGCAAGTTTCAGTCAGCTACCCAACACTACATTTCTAAATCCAATGATTATAAATGTCTAAAACGTACCTATAATGTTATTAAAACCGCTGAATTCGACTTTATGAGTTTGATTTCAGTTGATAGAATTCACGTCGGTTCCAGAATTTATGCTCGCTCGCCCCCTATTATATGGGACTTAAACATAGCTGGCAAAAACTGGGTGTACAGTCATAAGCAATATACGTAATGTACCCACTTTAGGACTCTGTCGCACTAACATTTTGACATTTAGTGAGACTTACAGTTCAATTTGTCAAAAAAGTTAATGTGACATGGTACCAAATTGTATACATATTTAATGCTCGTGACCGTACTATACACCTCTGTCTACCCTTTCGGGAATGCAGGCGTCATGATACGTTAAATTGTATTACAGGCTGTTGTTTTTCGATACAGTTGGAAACGCACCACTCGCTCATCATGACGAGATCCGTACCTAAATACGTAAAGTATGTTTATGTACCTATAATACTATCAAATATTTAGGCTTTAACCATAGAATACTATGTGTATAGAACGGCAACTCTCCGCTCCCCACCAGCGTCTAAGTTAGGTTTACCTCACCCAATCAACCGGAGGGGGTATGGAGCATACTCCACCACGCTGCTCCAATGTTGCTGGAGGTGTTTTTACGGCTAATAGCCGGGACCAACAGCTTAACGTGCCCTCCGAAGCACGGAATCATCTTACTTTTTCGGACAATCAGGTGATTCAAGCCTAAAAAAATCTTACCAAACAAAGGACAGTCTTGTGATATCGAAAAAAAAGTTCATAACACTTCTTCTTATCGTGTGGGTTGTGAGGTGGAATGCCAACCTCACCAACCCGGGTGTCAAGGTTATTACTGAGCCGCCAAAGGCCCCTGTAACCGGGACCAATGGCTTAATGTACCTCATAACACTGTCAAAATAATTAACAACATTTTTATGAGAAAGCAACCTGTGACGTCATAGAAAAACGTGACAAAATGTCGCACGTTTATTAAAATTAATAAATAAGTTAAATAGAAAAAAACCGTATCTTGTCACCTTTAGATCTGTCTTTATTTAGTAGGTAATCAGAATTTCATAATTTATCTTTGATCTAGGAGACTACCCAATTCACATTAGTACAATTTACTTACTAAATAACTAGCTATCAATGACTTGCCAACCTACCAATTTATACCGAAGCGACTGCTGATCAGAAGCCAAACTACAGAAAAGCCAGATTCAATGTTATCATAAATAATAAATGCCTATATTATGTCTAATTACAATCTGTCACTAAACACTTTATTATCGTTCCAAATTAATAATGTAAATTAACTTAAACAGAAGATAATAAGGCTTAATTTTCGTTAAAAGCTCTCAATTATGCCGTCCGGGCGGACCCTTTTAATGACACATTCACAATAGAATGGGATAACCTATTACGTCAGAGGACCGTTGTCGCAGCTGCATGCTAGAATAATGCTTATTTTAAAGGCCGACAGCGTATTTTCTAACGCGAAACCGGTGGAATAAGGTCGTTTTGGTATCGCGCAGGATTGCCTGTAGGAACATATTTGTACGTCGCTTTCCCGTACTTGACCTACAAACCGATTTCCAGGAGATATTTTTCAATGTTGTCGTTACTCTTACGTTTCTAATCTTCTGGTTTTCCTGATGACCTTTCCAAAGTGGGCGACCTGATTTCTCACGACCCGATTACTCTGGTTATAAAAATGGCCAATCAGCTCACGGGAACAAACATTTCAGAACCACGATACCGACTCCGCCGGCGTGGTCGACAATTTTCGCCTTTCATCGCTTATCGCTATCACCCTCTAGTGCCTTTTTTTTTTTTTTACGTGACTTATTGTAGATTTGCCGCAGATGGCATTAAATACTTGGCCGGACAAATGGGGAGCGCTGAAGGCTCTCACCCGGTACAACGTTTAAGACAACAGGCCTGAGGGTGCCCAGTTGGGCGCGAACCTCGGCTCAGGGCGTCGTCTGAGAGGAAAAATATTTGAAAGAATTAATCGACCCTAGTGGGTCGATAGCAATAAGCGCTGAATGAGGGAAATCGTCGACCACGCCGGCGGGGTCGGTATCGGGGTCCTGAAGTGTTTGGTGTCGCGAGCTGATTGGCTGCCTCTATGGCTAGAGTAATCGGGTCGTCGGGATCGTATATTACGTCCTTCGGACGCCGATACTTTTCAGTACCGTCCCTAAGCGGGATGTATTCGGAAGCCGCAACTACCAGGGGATTTGGGTGGTGCGGAGTAGAATCGAAAAAACGTTTGGAAGCTAATTTGAGCCATTGGGCAATGGTTGGCAGACCTAGGTCAATGTGCAGATTTTCATTGCGAAGGAACCACGGAGCTCCCGTGGCTTTCCGCATGAAACGATTTTGTATTACCTGTAGACGGTGGATTTGAGAGGGACTCGCATGAGCGAAAACTACCCCTGCATAGGTCATGATCGGACGGATGCAAGTCGTGTAGATTTTCACCTTATTCCTAAGGGACAATTTACTTCGCTTGTTAAGGAGACAATGAAGACGGCCCATTACAAACGCGGCGCGATCGCGCACACGTTTGATATGGGCCTACCCTCTAGTGCCGATTAGTTCTATCCTTTATTGTAACGAGGACCTGTCAGACGAGGCCCTGAGTCAAGGTTCGCGCCCAACAGGGCGTTTTAAATTTTAGTACTGGGTGGGGTGGGTACTGGGTACTGGGGCCCTCAGTGCTCCTCATTTGTCAGGCCAAGTAGTTAATGCCATTTGCGGCAAATGTACAAAAAGTCAGAAAAAAAGATGGACGGCGCGGCGGTGAAACGCTACAGTTGACAATACAAATTGATTGCAAGTTGGTTACAAATACAAATTATTTGCCAATTAATTAGCCAATATAAACAGACTGCTACGGATTACGGCCTTGTGAGTTTATAATGCCTTTTTTGATAACAACTCACTATGGAACTAAAAGTTGTCTGAAATCGGTTGTTAGAAATACGACCTCCGCAGTAAAAGAACTTGATAGAGGTGTGTACTTTACTCCTTGGAGGCCTTTGCATTGGGACGTATGTGATGAATACCATGCAGTCATTTTTTCGGAAAATCACAGGATTCAGCGTGCAATATCCTAGCCAAACAAAGGAAAGTCCCACGAAATGATTTCTACACTGTCCCCATCGGGAATCGAATCAACACCTCTAAATTGTGGACGCAACGCTCTTACCACTAGACCACGGATATTATAATAAAATCATCTCCGGTGAAAAAGCCTCGTGCTCGATATTCCTGGAATTAATATTTAAATAAATTATTTGCAGGGTAAATTAATTACGTTGGTATTTAAAATATTCCGCCATAATTATCGTCGTACGGGTTCTAGTTTCTACAGAAGAGATATATAGACCGCGTCTACTTACTTATTTACCTTCATAAGTTGATATTCACAGCAAGGAAAAATAACAACGAAGAAATGAATTAACAAGATTATTTTCCAAGAGGGTAGTTCATCGTAAGTTGAACCAAGTACCCACACCTCACCTAGCGTTCAAGCTTTTCTTGTAAAATTACAATGAAACATACACACATAAACTCACACCTATTTCCCATTATAGAATTCCATTTGCCTCGATTCTGACACACTTCTTTTGCTTCCTCCACATGCAACAATCGTTTCATACATCGTATTTTCTTATAAATCTAATCTAATCTTTCTTCTTTATTTATATTTGATATTGAACTGAATTATTTGTATACAAATATAAATAAAGAAGAAAGATTAGATTAGATTTATAAGAAAACATTTTCAAAATTTACTTTTTGTTTAATTTTTTGGTTGATTGAGGGGAGGCCTGTGCCCAACAGTGGGACGTATATAGGCTGTTTATGTAGGTACGGAATTTATTTATAAAAAATAAAATCAATTTTATTTCAGGCATTTAACCCATATTTACATATCAATTATAACATTTTAAAATTAAAACTCCAAAATCTATAAAATAGAAAAATTAAAATTTAGTCAAATTAGTAAAATATTTAAATAAAAATGAAATAATAAACAATTATAATTAATTTAAAAAAATGAAATGCATTTATTTCGATTATTTTACTTTCGTGTTCATTATCATAATTTATTACAACCATTAGGTACGTAGGTATCCACTATGTATCCGCCATTTACAAATTAACATGAATACTGGTTCATTCTTGTACACGTAAATTTCAGAAATTTTCGACATAATTACTATATTGATCGAAAATTTCACACGGACAGGATGAAAACCCGGTAGTGTAATAGTTAACTCGCTGGTCTCGGCTTGACAAGGGCTGCTCGTGCAAGTGCAAGTCCTGTTCGTGTCAGGATTTTTCGATTTCATTTTATCTTTGTTTACAAGTCTCATTTTCCAAGAAATGTATAACAAAATCCAATCCAGGCAGACGGGGGAATGTCTACCTTTCCCATTGCCTTTACCCTGACAATACCGTTATTAGATTTCACGCAGAATTTTCTGCCACCTGGCAACCCCATTAGTTCGTTATCCCCGTCGCCCCTGTGTTTGTCACTCGGTAATTGAATACTCTATGTACTTTGTACTAGTACCTCAGAATTTGCTTCTATGCTGTTCTGGGAGCAAATAAAAAACATAGAACACGTTCAGCTGCTTGTCTTCCCGGGCATGTCGTAAAAACCGACAGAGGGATTGCGTCCTCTAACATAATGGACTAATGTTATGGGCGATAGGCTGATCCCTTATCACCATAAGGTTCATCATATCCATCTTAGGACTTCGTATCAACAGTGGCTGCAAGTTGTCTTTGATTACTTGTGGCTCTGCCCACCCCATTTGGGATTACGGGCGTGAGTTTTTGTATGTATGTAAGTATGTACCTCAGAATTTATATTATAGTACCACAGGGCGAACACTCTATACAATCGACGTGCGCTTTTACACGCGCGTGTTTGTATTACCTTAGGTCCTATGCAAAATTATGAAGAAATTCGTAGGTATATTTCTCAATAATTTTCATATTTACTTTACTACATAAGAGACCTAAAAGAACATACAATGACCAAAAAAATCGAGATGGCCTTAGAAAAGTTTTAGTACGGTCTACTCTCAACCGGCGTGCGTGTATGAAGCAATTGACGAATGCAGAGGAACCAAGAGAAGTATGTCAGATTCGAAGCAAATGGAATGCCATAGTTTCTGCTTACCCCGATTGGAATAGGTGTGAATTTATGTATGTATGTTATGTTTACTACGGGTTTATTATTATTTTTTTTTTGTGAGTATGATTGTGACGATACGGCTCACCACCGTTACGTTGGTCTAACAGAAAGCTCAGCTGAATCGTGAGTACTCAGTTCATCTTGCGATGAATGAAAGAAAGAAAGAAAGAAAGAAAGAAACGTTTATTATAAAGGGACACCACAGTAACAAATACAAAACAAATATATAATTTAAAACACGGAGTAACACACCACTAAAAAAAAATAAAAAAAAAATAAATAAAAAAAATCCATGAATGTAGCTCTGACTTGTCCAATTACGAATATAGTCGTGAGCTTATGTTGTTGTTGTGTTTAAATCTCGAAGCCAGTTGAGCTATCATTCTACCTCCATCCATCAAAATGTCTGACGTAACCACTGACCTATTTTCAATACACGGGAACGGATAATATTTTCATGTCAAAATTGAATAACTACGTCGGTTTGATACGCCACTATACTCCATTAAATTTAGCTTGATTAATTTGACAGCTAACATAACAGTATATTACCCTATTATATGTTTCGCACTAGGCTGTGTACTCTATCTTGCTGCCAAATTAATCAAACTCTAATTAACGGACGGCTTATAACTTGGCTTGCAAATTAACTAGACTTTCAAAGGAAACAGAATTAAGATAACCTCTACTTTGCGCTTTGAAATCCTATACCAATATGACACGCGAGGTTGACGAGTAGAATAAGGGTTTCTAGCACATTTTAAAGTATATTAACCTAGAAATTCTACTCCAGTTTGTCACCGTCTGGAACGTATTGGAGTAGGGTTAATACTCGGCCGGCGGGGACGTATTCTTCTTCTTCTATCGTGTGGGTTGTGAGGTGGAATACCAACCTCATCAACCCTGGTGTCAGGGTTATTATTGAGCCGCCAAAGGCCCCTGACATGGCCAATGTAACGACTACATACTTACATCAGTAAATAGCCTTCCGAAGCACGGATCATCTTACTTTATTGGACAATCGGGTGATCAGTCTGTAATGTCCTAACCAAACTAGGGATCACACAGTGATTTTTTAGATATGTGCATCGGACACATTGAGGGGACATATTGAACTAGCATTTCTTAATACGCTCTTCGTTTTTGTCCGGGTTATTATTAAATCGCCAAACCCTAACATGATTCATATACCGAATACGTACTTACATCTCACACAAGTAAGTACTAATCGGAACTTACTTACGTGCCTTCCGGAGTATGGATATTTTTACTTTCCAACAATCAGGTGATCAGCCTGTAATGTCCTGATCTTTTTTTTGTGACGTGACTTATTGTAGATTTGCCGCAGCATAAAGTGAATTTAGTGATATATCCCCATTGGAATACAAACCAATGCTCAACTACTAGACCACGATCCTTAGTTAGTTTGTTGTATAGTAATGACTTCATTATTGTTCCAAGAACTTCAGCTTCGGATTACAGCACTAAAATATAATACCTCTACATGCCAAACTGTCCAGCGTATTCGAATAGAGAGCAATGGCTGTATCACAGAACAAACTAAAGCTGGGTCTACATTATGTATCGTGTTCTCGACTGGATCAGCGTATTCGTATCACCGACGCGTATCATGACCGCTAATGTGGTATCGATACGATGCTCTGTCAATACGATACCGAATACCACCTGTTCCTTTATCGTCTCGTGAGAAAATCCGAAAATTCCAAGTACCATGGGAGCGCACATACTGGATTCGAGTTATTCGTACTTAGATGAGTGCCTATTAGTTTTAAATAGCCGTGGTAGCCCAGTTGAAAGATCGCTTGACTCTCGCTTTAAAGTCGCAGGTTCGAATCCAGCGCAAGCCTAAACTTATAATTTTCGAGATCGTTTTTCGAATTAATGTTTGGATTATAAATTATTATCACGTGCTCAGAAGGAAATATCGTGAGGAAACCCACATACCCGAGAAATTCGTTTCGTAGGTATGTGACCTAACCTGTATTGGACTGGTTTTCCCGTCGCTGTAAAGAACTGGACCTGTTAAATCTTCAGGTTAGGTAAGCGAACCCTATGATGATGATGAAATGTGTTCCTGTTCACAACTATACGTAGATACATTGCAAATTCTTATCCAAAGTGTGACACCGGTCTAAGGCTATTAAGCTCGGGGCCATGCAGTGTGTTCGATAGGATATCAGTTTCCCATGACAGGTTTGCGAGTTAGTAACCGCAACTAGCACGAGTTGTTATTTTGCTTGTTTGTACCGTGTACTTAGATCAAGAAAATATTTGGTTTCATCACGTTTTTCAACTCTGCACCCGAGGCTGCCCCATTGCGACTTGTTCGCTAGTTTGCTTGCATGTTACTTAGATGAATGCAAGATGACATTTTGTCACGGACAAGTGCCATCTAGCGCATATTTCAGGAACCAATTAGTTCGCTTCGTTGGTTCGGTTTTACCTCAATGTCAAGATATTTGAAAATGTAGTTTAGTAACCAAGAAATCTAACAGATATCGCTATTATCCAGCGCCAATAAAACGGAATTAGCAAGATGGAGTGACCGAACGGAGCACCACTTTTATTATCCGCTCCCGATAACTATTACACAACGACATCATAACGAATACTGAGGGGGATGATTCAGCTTGTTATTCTGAGTTAGTGGAAACTTTCTATCGCAAAAGTATAGCATTGAAAATAACCAAACAAAATATCATGATTTTTTCTACGGAAAATTCCACTTGATATTAACTCAGAATCATGGTCTGAATCATCCCCCTCAGTATTTGTTACGATGTCACTAACACCCTGTATAAAGTAAATTAGGTATTTTTCTTCCATGTTGGACTGGGAGTCAATTAAAAACATAGAACGTGTTCAACTCCTTTTCTGCCCGGGCATGTCGTAAAACCGAGGGATTCTGTCTTATATGATATCCTCATTAGAAATTACGGGCGTAATGTATGTAACTAGATATTGTATAGGTACTAGTCTTTGATACTGTTTTGAGTTTGTTGATCCCGCATTGCTTTGTAAACTTGGAGCGCATAACTTTCTTAATCTATTATGTTTTCATAATTTCCTTTCAATAACACAATTAAGGTTCCGTCGACAACTGCGGAAGGCTCGAAGCTCATTGAATTTGAAGTTAGTGTCACTCCCCTTAGGATGGCCTGAGGGCTTAGTCAAGTTGCAATGGCTTTAACGAAAACCTTTCTATCTATTCAGCCTGTATCCACACACTGCTGGGTATAGGCACACTCTGGACACTTCATACAATCAACCTCGTTTTACACAGACACTACACATTGACAGTATCAATACGCGCAACTGTGTGTGTGACGTCTGAGGGCTGCCAATTACAATACGTAATTGAACCGTTATTACTTAGGTAGAGGTAGCTACTTATAACTTGCTTTCTTAATATAACACAATAGAATATAAATAAACTTTTATTCTTTTCACAATATAAATAAACTGGCTTTACACTTGACTTAAAAAAAACACTGAACTAATTAATTCCATTTACATTATTTTTACATTAAGCATTTAGCCTTTGTATAGCAAATTTCCCGTCTTGCCAAGTGTTCTGGCCTCCAATAAAAGGAAAAGCTTTGGCCAAGCGAAAACGAAGTTAAGCAAATGAAAATGTATGGAATTAACATAACCGCGAGGTTATGCATTAGTTAGATTCGCTTAATGGCAAACCCATATAAACGTTAAGGCGTCTAAGTAAAAGCATCTTGGCCAGACCGTCAAGGAAAAAGAAAATGGTTTCACATTGGATAAGCAGCTTTATTGCTATAAAAGTTATTTTCATCGTATCTCTTTACGCAAAGACGACATTAATTTAAAAACAAAACAGGTTATAGACAAAGGTCAATAAATAAATAAAGAGTCAAATTCTTTGTTACACGTTCCCGTACAATTTGTTACTCCGTTGTGTTGGGGTGAACCCCAACAGCAACAGGGATAATATTTCATCTTTTGTACAGTTTTCATTATTACTAGTAGCATATGCCAGCGAATATCTCCTAATTTAATGTAGCTTTAGAGCTTTGTGGGCTCCCGTTTCTCATCCACCAAGCGTCATTACTAAACAATAAAAAAAATATATATTACACAAATGAGAATGTAAAAGCTTAATAAAAGTATATAAGTATAATTGGGTCGTATACTAGGTTCAAAATAAATTATGTTTGTGATTACTAAATAAAGGCAGATCTAAAACTAACGAAAATCTTTTTCTTTTTTATATTTAACTTCTTTAATCAAGAAAATGTAATAGTAAGTCCGACATTTTATCACGTTTTTCTATGTGCTTTTTCATACAAATTCCGTAGTAATATCGTTTAGTAAAAAGTAACTGATTTGACTAGTTGGAAACTTGCCTATTAGCTCAAAAATAACCCTACTAGTTTTACTAGTTGCGTCCCAATTCTTGCACCTGTCAATGATGCGATAACAAGTGAGTTTTACAGGCAGAGAGTAAATCAGTGGGGGGATGGGAGTGGGCGAGGCTGGGGGGGAGTGTCACCCCCACCTGGCAGGCCCCCCAACCTGACGGGAGACTCCGTGCGTCACTGATCGATGCCGCACTTGTTGCGTTGCTCAACAGGCGCCCAATATTGAGAGCTTTCGCCCTGACCAGGATAACGGATCCACATTAGAAATAGTTTCTTTTACTCGACTCGGAATTGAAAGGTAGGATTGGTTGCTGTAGTGCGGGGGATTTGAAGTTTGGAATACGGGGTGATATTGGTGGCGAGTCAATGTTCGGTAATGACTTGCAGCTGGCTTAGTTATATTACATGGAAACATTTTGAATTTATAATAGACAAAAACGTCATTGATGTTCGTTATTTGATGATGTACGTTAAGATAACAAAGAACATACGTATATACAGTCTATATACTTCCCACTGCTAGGCACAGGCCTCCCCTCAATCAACCGGAGGGGGTATGGAGCATACTCCACCAAGCTGCTCCACTGCGGTTTGATGGATGTATTTTACGAGTAATAGCCGGGACCAACAACTTAACATGCCCTCCGAAGCACGGAATCCTCTTACTCTTTGGGGTAATCAGGTGATTCAAGCCTGCAATATTCTCTTCTACCAAACAATGGATCATCCAGAATCGAACCCGGCCCTCCAGACCGTGAGCCTAACGCTCTAACCACTTGACCACGGAGGCTGTTACGTTGCCACGTTAAGGTAAATAAAATTGATTTCAGCGAACATTTTTCAACAATATTTATATATCGAGGTGTTAGAAAATAGTCACATTCTGTCTTAGAACAACATGCAGGATATATCCTATTTTCAGTTTTGCAAAATGGAAGGCATTTTACATTTTAAGCGATAACCCAGCACTAAGATATCTCGTAGGGATTTGTTCATTCCATAAGTAAAAGAAGATATATAGGTTGTGAGAAGCTGCAGTAGTTTTAGGCGGATGAGACGTTCGTTATGTAAAAATTTATACTATGTGTAACTATGTTACCTGCTGGATAAATATATTTTTGAATTTGAATATGAAACATATTAAAATAACAGACGTCTTACAATCGATCGGCGTGCAATATTAGTTTACAAGTTTATTTTAGTTTACTTAACCTCTCATATGCCGAGATACCAGACACAATAGATTTTACATTGTTTCTGGTCGAGATCCGCGTTCCGGCGTTCGAGTTATTAACTATAATAATAATAAAAAATGTAACTATATTTTATGTTACAACATGAAAACATTACGTATTAAAAAAACACATAACATAACATAATCTTACGACTATATCCCAATTGAGGTACGGGCACGAGCATTAATATGTATACACTTTGGTACCATGTCATCTAACTTTTTTGAGTCCTAAAGTGGGTACATTATATTGCTCATGACTGTACATCCATGACATGAGGAACTAAATGCCCACATCTCACCGAGCTGTCTGTTAGACCAACGTGATAGGTGGTGAGCCGTATCGCCGGCTACAATCGAGTCGAGCTATCGTCGTGCCAACTGTGTTGGTAAAAACTGCGCTTAGGTTAAAATAACAAGTCCGGGACCTTGCGCTCTTTGATTGGGAAGCCAGCCGGTGTACAACAGGACCATGGTGAGGTGGAGAACTGAATTTTTCACGAAAAAATATTTTTCTGACAGCCCTCCTATCTGCAGGGTAACACACATTGAGATCGGGTAACTTGTATCGGATGAGCTTTCATCCCAAAATAGTTTCTTTTTGCGTCAACCCGTCCTTACAAATGGCTGCCATATGTCTCTAACGGAGGGTTGGATATCGTTACAATTATAATAGGGATATGCTCTGTATATTTCTTTCCACCCCACTGGACGTAAAGGAGAATTATACGATACGTTAAGATGCGTATCATCCCAAATGATTATCATGTGCTCAGGAAAACATCACGAGGTAACCTTGAGAAATGTTTCAGAGGTATGTGATCTAACCTGTAATTGGGCTGGTTTTCCCTTCGGGTTAAAAGGTTGGACAGACTGTCGCTTTTGTAAAAATAACATACATACATAAACTCACGCCCGTAATCCCTAATGGGGTGGGCAGAGCCACAAGCAATCAAAGACAACTTGCAGCCACTGTTGATACGATGTCGTAAGCTGGATATAATGAACCTTATGGTGATAAGGGAAAAAAAAAATCTCTCAAATAGGCAGGTTAGGTAAGCGGACACGAAAAAACGGGACGACTAGATACTAGGGATGATTATGATTACGCTAATAATGCTAAGGAGAATGTCATCCATATTAATATCTCCATCCCTGTGTTTTGAATTACCAATGAGTTAATAATTCTAGCAAACTTGTCTCGACCATTATAAACGGCTATACGGCTCACCACCTATCACGTTGGTCTAACAGAAAGCTCGGTGAGTTGTGGGTATTCATTTAGTTCATCTTACAATGGATGTACCTCTGACTACCCCAATCGGGATATAGTCGTGGGCTTATGTCTATTATAAAAATAAGCGTACTTACCTACCGGGTGTAACATTGCGAACGCCAAATCGATACAAAGATATCGCTATCTCGCCTTAGTTTTCGGATAATATTCTGTTAACACGTACTTATCTGTCCTTTGTTTGCTATAACATATCGTCGACACGTAGTGAAAGTTATGAGTGTAGATATAGATATTGATATATAGCGAAAGGTCACTCACTGACTCGGTCAATCACTGACTCACTCATGACGAAATCTCAGAAACCAATAATCCGTAGTAGTTCCATAGTGTTAGAAAATAGAAGTTAACATTATTTATTTAAATTGATTATTATATATTATGAAATTAATTTTATTATATTTTAAAAGGAAGTAAATTATTATTATAAAAGAACGGCATACATTTTGTTACACTTCCGTTTTTGCATCAATTATTTTATGTTAATAGAAACAGAATTGTATTATTTGCTTAATTATTGTAAATTCATAGCACTAATTGTTATGTATTCTTTTAATTATTTCAATAAGTTTCATTCTATTTAGTTTTTAAAAGTAATAGATCTAAGTTGATTGTCGGCCATATTGGCGGTGGCCATTACTGTTTCGAACGTAAGAGTGTACGGTTCTTATTTCGAAAAATAAAAGATTCAGTTGAGTAAGAGGCAGTTTTAGTTATCAAATTCAGAAGTGGGATGTAAAAATTCCGGCGGCTACTTTTGGTAACGTATAATATAGTTAACAGGCGATTTTTGGTAAGTGAAATTTTGTTATTTACAATGTAAAATCGAACCGATAAAACTATTTTCCGCAATTTAGAAAGAAATACTTTAATGCTTATATTAATTACACAATACCTGTTGAAAATCTGTATTTGTACCAATAAAAGTGTGCGGTGATTCGACATTGGACAAACATTGCTTATACTTTTAATTTAAATTGTGTAGGAAGATATGGTAGTGTCTTAAAATTTGTAATAGTGTTAACAAAATGAAATGATTCGTGTATATGTGTTTTCTGTTTTTCTTCTCAGTAAAGGAATTGATTGTTAGTTACTTAATCCGATTTAAAAATATGTAATAGTGACATCTAGTGTTGATGAGTGGAAACCACTTCCCACTGCTGGGCACAGGTCTCCCCTCAATCAACCGGAGGGGGTATGGAACGTACTCCACCACGCTGCTCCAATGCGGGTTGGTGGAGGTGTTTTTACGGCTAATAGCCGGGACCAGCGGCTTAACGTACCCTCCGAATCACGGAATCGTCTTACTTTTTCGGACAATCAGGTGATTCAAGCCTGAAAAGTCCTTAAAAAACAGTCTCACAAAGTGATTTCGACAATGTCCCCATCGGGAATCGAACCCGGACCTCCAGATGGTGAGCCTAACGCTCTAACCACTAGACCACGGAGGTTGTTACAGCATATATATAATGATGTACACAGCATTATATATAAAAAAATACAATACATATACAATGAGGGAGCGGACCGGTCAAATCTTCTGGTTAGGTAAGCGGACCCCGTGAAAAATGGGATAATGCTTGGGAGATTATGATGGTGATATAATGAGAACTTTCCAGGCTTCGTTCCCCAAAAACAATATAGATGGCGTTGTGCAGATTTACCGTGATGATTACCTATTTTCCAATTACTCGGATACATGGGATTAACTGTCTGAGAACTGATATTAGGCAGCTAAATTACTCAATTGTATATCAATATTTTATGTTTATTTTTATTTTTTTAAAGAACGTCTAGGGCCCTGTGCCGAGGTTTTTCTTGCAGCTTCTTTTCTCCGGCTATACAGGTTGTGAGAAGCTGCAGTAGTTTTAGGCGGATGAGACGTTCGTTATGTAAAAATTGACGATTCAAAGTGTAACTGGGTCGTTCTTCTTTTTTATCGACAATAAAAAGACATTTTCCCAATTAATCGGACTTAACATCTTTAAAATTATAACGGCAATAAATATTTTAAAACATCATATAAAGATCTGTCCGTAAAGGACTATTTAGTGGTTCTCTTTATCTTGGTAACATACTTTTCTTTGCAGGCGCATTCCAAAAAATATTGTGACAGAGTGGCCCTTTTCATCGGAGACAGCATTTCAATATACCACTCTGTCACAAAATTTTGTGAAAAACAATGAAGCTACGTTAATAACTAATTGAGGAACCGATTAGTATTTTGCTTGTATTTTGAGTATAATAAGATAACTATATTTTTGGACAATGGAAACATGTAATAAAATTCTAAAACATAACTTATTAAAAGCAGTACGTAAGACAGATCATTGTCGATAAAAAAGAAGAACGACCCAACTATGTTACCTATTGAATAAAGATATTTTTGAATTTGAATTATTCGAAAATATAATATAATGGCAGAGGCATTCAAAATAATTGTTGCTTGTTATTTGGATCAGATATGGTGTAGAATTATGATGTTACCTATATTGCTTCTCATTATTAAGATCAGAATAATAATGTGTGGAATACGTAATTGAACGTGGGTATAATAACAAAGGTCATCTTTAATACCCAAAAACATTTTTTTTTTGTTTTGGTTTTCCCCGAAGGGTAAGGCAAAGGGAACTATGCCCATACAGCCATGTCTTACGTATTTTTTTTCTTGATGATTAATGAAATGATGAAAGGTGATGATGATGAAACCTAAGCCCCCACCCTCGGAGTAGACTCCTACTCCGAACCCCAAACGAATTAACTTAAAAGTCCGCATAAACTTTCGAGTTATGAAGCGGCTTCTTGGCACGAAGCGAAAATAGGCAGATACACTTTGTTTATTGAATACTCCAACATAATAACACTCGCGAATGTCTTCCGACTAACTTAATGCGATCATTAATCACAAAACACCACTTCGTATTCATTATTTAGATTATTCAATGAATAAAGCAACTGTCCCGTTCCCGTTCCCGCCAAAAAGCCCTACCCAAAAACAATGATAAAAGATGCATATTATGTTATCCACGAAATCAGAAGGTTAAACGAAGGCAACTCGGTACAGAGCCATCTATATTTTTTCCACATCAATTTTTTTGTTGTTTTTATTTTGTTATTTTTTGTTACAGTAAATAATATTTCACTTTTTTTGTAATAAAACTAAAACTTAAAGTAGTTTTAAACATAACGTTTAGTTCAGTACAATTAGTGAGTGTATATCATTATAAGTACATAATGTTTTGCAATATACAGTTAGTGACATCGTAACGAAAACTTTGAGGTATGAATCAGACCATGATTCTGAGTCGATATCAAGTGGAATTTTCCGACGCATAATTCAATGCACAGTACGAATAAGATCTGTCAAAGTACAGAAGCTAGTGTTGTGACGTTCATTAATATATATATGTATCAGCCGAGATTTGGACGATCGATCCTGTTCTATCTAACAGTACTTAACTTGTAAACTATAAATAATAAACGGATATTATTCTGAAATTACGAATTCTGTGACAATATAGTTTAGATTCGATCTGCAACAATCAGCTACAATCTATTCTACGTTACGAACCAACAAAACTCAAAGTAAATCGCTCAGAAATTAAATATTTATTATAAATTGTATCATGGAATCTATTCCAAAAGTCTATCGATTCAATCACGTTATATCGTTAGGCGTGGAATTACTATTATTGTTCCATTATCAACGCGTAACCAAAGCAATTACAATTAAATATACATTTTATGTCATTATACTTAAGAGTGCCTCAATTGATATGTACATACAAAGTGTGGGTAGTTATACTGACTTCATAAATTTCAAATTGATTTTATTGTTTGTGTTACCAGCCGGGTCTCCGTTTGGGGACGAAGGGGGGAGCTTTCAGCGTTTAAGCTTAAGGTGATGTGTTTCAGTCAGCTAGGTAACGCTGCGTCAGTAGATGGCGTTACTTCTGCAGTTTTCGTATTTTTTTCCATTTATTCGTTTAGTGTTGAGTTCTGACCCAGTGAAATGTTAGGTGGCGAAATCTTACATACATTATCTTTAAGTTAAGCTACAATTTTGAAGTATTTACTGAAGATATCATATTGAAACATTGCATCAAAAGTTGGTGTCATTTCAATTTGTGTACAAACACGAAGCTGTCACACACACATGCGAACTAGGTTAGCTATTAAAAGAGATGCATAATTTGAAGTCTACTTCTAACTTCTAAATGGCGCATTTGGTAAAGCAGTCGCCGCCATTCTTAAGGTTCACGGTTCAAACCCAACTGCATGTTTTAATTGTTTTTACTTTTTGTATTTTTTTTTACAATTGAATTTGGCGAACCCGTCTATTTGTTACGGAATTTTCAAAAAGTATCACTTTTACCAATAATATTATAATTAAGTATACAATGGTGCTAATTCCTGTAAATACCATCTAATTTTATTTTAAGTTATATCTGTCATTTTCTTATCCGCCGAAAAGGAAAGGGACGGGTAATCGACAAGCATAAAATTTATGGAACACACGTCAATTTTAAGCACAAATCTAAACCAACCGTCTAAAAATTTTACGTCAGTCAATAACCCGACACATTAATTTACTCATTCTTCCTAAAATTAAGAGCTGTGAATCATCCGTCCCTTTCCTTTTCGACGGATATGAAAATGACGGATATAACTTAAAATAAGATTAGGCGGTGTCTGCAGGAATCGGGGCCACAAATTTACTTTGCACTTAAGTACCTTCCGTAATTTCCGTATTTTTTATTTTGTAAAATTCTAACAGGCATTAATCGCATCAGTGAACATGCGGCTAACTAAAAAACTACTGAACGGATTTTCATACGGTTTTCACCAATGAGTAGAGTGATTCATGGGCGTGCTTTAGGGTTTATAATTTATACAAGTATTTTTTTTTGTATAAAATGGTTCAAAAATGATGATGAATGTCAAACATAATTATCGTTACAAATATAGCCGACTTGGAGCTTTCGGCGAAAACGCTGCCTGAGCCCATTGAGATATAACAAAACAACGTATGGTTGAATTGTTCCTTTTTTGTAGGTATACCGAAAAGTCCACAATATGTCATAATAATTATATTGTGTATAAAGAATTGTGTATATGTATTGTATGATTTTACAAATAACGATCACAGTACAGTAATAATAAGGTAGATTTTTCCTAAATTGCGTAGGTTCAAACTTTGTCGCATCGCGTTTGAAAGATGTAATAGCGCTTCAGGACGTCCCGCAAGCACGGCGCTGATGTCGCAGTATCCGCATATAATTATTATGACTTGTCATTTAGTTCCAATAAAATCCGCGGGACTTCATACGTATGTCAGTGACAGCTGGTGATAGCATGCGGGACACTTAGCACCTAATCGAATTCTATGTTGTTTTCGCGCCCAGTCCAGACGACTCACAGCGCATTTCTGGACATATATTTACGCGTGGTGTTTATTGTTAGGTTAGTTAGTTCAGGTTAGGACGTCTTTTTATAACGAGGACGTTAAAAAAAGACGAGGCTGGGACGTATTGAAGTAGTATTTCCATATATACGCGGCCTGAAATGGGCTGTTTCGGGGACTTGAACTGGTTGCTGTCGAACTTATTATCACGTTTTCTTGATTAAAATTCATAAATAAGTCAAATAGAAAAAAGATTTTATTTAGTTTTAGATCTGTCATGATGTCTGTGATGTTTGTTTATTATACATAAGAATTTCAAAATTTATCTTATTTTTTTTCCCAAAGGGCAAGGCAAAGGGAACTATGAACATACAGCCATGTCTTGTGTTTTTTTTTCTTGATGATGATTAATGAAATGATAAAACCTAAGCCCCCACCCTCGGAGCAGACTCCTACTTCGAACCCCAAACGAAGTAAGCGGCTTGTTGGCGCAAAGCGAAAAGAGATAGGTACACTTTGTTTATTGAATATTCCGATTTAATAATACTATCGGGAATGTTTTCCGACTAATGTGATCATTAACCACAAAACACCACTTCGTATTGATTATTTAGATTATTCAATGAAGAAAGCAACCTTCCCGTTCCCGGTCCCACCAAAAAGTCCGCGGCAAAGAGAATATAAATAAATCTGTATGTTGGATGGAAAAACAATTAATTATAAATGACTACTATTTAGGCCGACAAATGCAACAACTTCTTTTTTGATTTGGTTTTCCCCGAAGGGTAAGGCAAAGGGGACTATGCCCATACAGCCATTTCATTTTATGTATTGATTTTTTATTATAATATATGTCCTCTTTTAAAACACGGTATTTACCCATTATTTAAAAATGTTTAAATAAGATACGTTATTACAAAAATATTTTTCCAATATTCCTTTTCTCAGATTGTAGTATTTTTAGTTTTTTATTTATATTTATTCTCTTCATACAAAATCTCTTTATAAATTGTCACTGACATTCTATTACACTTGTCAAGTAGTCAAAGCCTTTAGAAAAAAAAATCTATCACGCACACAAACTAACATTGACACCTCTACACGCTCAGCAAATACACTGTAATCTGCACCACTACAAATGTAGAATTGATCAAAATTGAGGGTCTGAAATATGGTACTTCTCGTATTCGGACCCTAAATTTTTGTTAGTTTGCGAAAATAATACACCAAAATATTACTATTTATCGGTTTTATAACAATATTCCTCTATCCGTTTTCCTGTAGCACTGCATCAACTTTTGTATGGAAAACGAATCACCTTAAGGCGACAGTTTCCGCAAATTTGAGTCGTGGCGCGTTTTTGGTGACAATTATTTTCCCTTTTCAATCAATGTTATGGTTTAGTGACGTCAGCGGGGATGCTCCCCGAGGGAAAACATTCAAATTCTGAATTCACCATTAGAAGACTGGGCCCCTAATTCACACAGAAGCATTCCGTGGGCGGGATTTTTTTTATTATGTTATTCTATTCTATTTTCTTTGTTTTTGGCTGCATCGTTCAGAAACGATGATTCTGCCAACGTCAAGGTTCAAGAGAAAATACTAAACATTAAATTATTATGTTATGTTTTTGTCGCTATAAAAAATCTAATCGAATGCCTAACTTTAGAAGATAGTGGTGGTGATTCCTGTACACACCATCTAATTTTATTAAAAGTTATTACCCCTGTCATTTTCTTATCCACCGAAAAGGAAAGGGACGGGTAATGGACAGACATAAAATTTATGGAACACACGTTAATAATAGGTAGGAATTTTAAAAACCCGCGCAAATTTATATTTTGGCCAATAACCCGAGAGAATTATGTTGACACACGGGCTGTATACCAGTGAGATGCCTATTTTATTCGGCCGGGTTATTCATTAATTTTAATATTACCAGTTGTCAATCATCCGTCCCTTTCCTTTTCTGCGGATAAGAAAGTGACGGGTATAACTTAAAATTAGGTGTCTGCAGTAATCGGGGCCAGTACCTATATAAAATAGCGATTAAAGTTTGTACACAAATCATATCTAAGTGTAGTAAGTTGTTCACTTGAAACTGTTGAAGTACAACTGCATGTTAGTTGGACAACATTTCATCTAAGTTTGCACTATCACTTACTACTAAAGTAACTTGCTCTGAAATGAAGTTAACAAACTTATGAATAGAATACGTATTGCAAGTTGTTGTTTTAGTTGATATTATTAAATTTGCTTGCGATAACTAATTGGGGAGCGCTGAGGATTCTCACCCAAAGTTCATCATGTCCATCTAGGACTTTGTATTAAACGTAGATGCAGTCGTCCTGTGATTATATCTAGCTCTGGTCACCCCTCCAGGGATCACGAGTGTGATTTTTGTGCATGTGTGTAATATAGTAAGTGGAAGTAGTGGAGTAAGTGGGTGTAAGTGTTAGTGTTAGAAGAGAAATTCCTAGGCGTACATGCCGCGATCAGATCCAAAATGTCTTAAAGAAAGTCCAATAGGGCTAACATGCGAACGTGATAAAATTTATCGGGGCAAAATTCAAAATGCAAAAATATCTTTATTCAGTTGGTAACATAGTTACACTTTGAATCGTCAATTTTTACATAACGAACGTCTCATCCGCCTAAAACTACTGCAGCTTCTCACAACCTGTATAGCCGGGGAAAAGAAGCTGCAAGAAAAACCTCGGCACAGGGCCTTAGAGGTTCTATAAAAAAAATAAACATACAATATTTTTATACAATTGAGTAAGTTAGCTGCCTAATACAGGCAGACATTTATTGGATATAATATATTTTCAAAAACGTCATTTCACATTAACTACTTGGCCGAACAAATGGGGAGCGCTGAGGGCTCTCATCCGGTGCATAGAAACAGGAAGTTACACTAACTTTTTAAGTTACGTTAAGTCAGTTAAACTATTATAACGTTATCACGTTTCATGAAGTATCGTAACAAATGAGCAAATAAATAATTTTGTTTTTTTTTTTAATTTGAAAAATTTTATCCTATGTGTATGCACCTTTGGACAACGACAGACTACAAAGTTGAAAGTGTCACCAGTCCCTGAGTAATTTCCATGCAGAGTAGAGTTATTAATAGATCACTTGATATGTATCTATGACCTTTACGTCAAGGCAGTCAAGTTCATAATGGCTTCGCTTGCCTGAGAACGTTGATACCAGTGCTCTTTTATAAAACTACGATTAAGGGATTCATATATTTACTTACGTTCACAAATATATATAACCATCATGAAGTTTAGAACCGTATCGCGTTAATTTATTTGACAAACTGAATTTGAAGTCTCATTCAATAGCGAACATGTTAAATTGACATGGTTCTAAATTGTTACGTGATAGATAGAAAAGACAATGTGAGTACGTTTTCATAGATAGTATTGCAATATTGCTTTTTAGATCAATTACAACAGTGTGGCCTTTCTAGACCCACTTGTTATCTAGACTAATATTATAAATGCGAAAGTGTATGGGTGTGTCTGCCTGTTTGTTTGTCCATCTTTCACAGCAAAACGGAGCGACGAATTGACGTGTTTTTTTAATTAAGTAGATATAATTGAAGCCGTTGGTCCCGGTTACTACTTACTGATGTTAGTACGTAGTCGTTACATGAGCCGTGTCAAGGGCCTTTGGCGGCTCAATAGTAGCTTTGACGACAGGGTTGATGAGGTTGGTAATCCACCTCACAACCCACACGATAGAAGATTGAAGGGATGGAGAGTGACATAAGCTACTTTTTGTCTCTTTCAAAGCCCTCACTTCCCTAAAAAGCGGGGTGGATGTTTGTTTGGAGCATTCCACAATTTTTAAGGTAGAAAGATAAAAATTGGTATGCGGACTATTTGTGACTAAGAAAAATATGGTATATCATTTTTTTATTGGAAATCTGCCCCCAACCCCTTCAAAAAGCAGGTGGAATTTTATATAGGACATTTTGCAATTTTCAAGGTAGAAAGCTAATTTGTATGTTGGGAAAGGATAACCGTGTTACCCCTGATGATGTAATAAGCAAGTAAAATATTTATTGCCTCTACAAATAACATAATTTTATTTTTATTCATAATGATTTATAACATGAACATTACTAGCATGACGGATGGAAATGATCCAAAAGAAGTCGCGGCAGACAACGCCAGTAGACATTTCACCTAAATAAAAAACCATCTCATTCAAAATACCTACAACAAGGACAAAGCTCTTAAAAGTCTCCAGGGAAAATCTTCATAATACGTTGAAGAAAAAAATCAAAAGATGCCGGAATAATAGATTGTCCTCGACAGATGCTCGTGGATGAGATGTTTGCGCCATTTCGAGCGCCTGTAAGTTGGAGGCCAACTTTTTAATCGTCTCAGTGGCCTTTATAGTCTTCTTCTTCTATCGTGTGGGTTGTTAGGTGGCTTACCAACCCCATTAACCCTGGTGTCAGGGTTACTATTGAGCCGCCAAAGGCCCCTGACATGGCTCATGTAACGTCTACTTACTTACATCAGTAAGTAGTATCCGGGACCAACGGCTTAACTTGCCTTCGAAAGCACGGATCATCTTACTTTTTGGACAATCGGGTGATCAGCCTGTAATGTTCTAGCCAAACTAGGGATCACAAAGTGATTTTTGTGATATGTCCCCACCGGGATTCGAACCCGGATCGTGAGCGCAACGCTCAACCACTGGACCACGGAGGCCGTTAAAAATACTTTACTATACCTACATAAATCACTACTAACATCATCGTGATCTTCATGGAAACAATAGGCCTCCTGTTCACGCCATATTTTCTGGTCCCGATCGTGAGCCCAATGCTCAACCACTGGAACATGTATAGTATAGTATTTATTATTATTATTATTTGTATAGTATTTACGACATTCAATGTTTTTACACTCTACCATAAAATAAAGAATAATACTACGTATAGCACGGTAACTCTTCGCCCCGCACCAATTCGTATCGGACGCCGACTTCACCCCCTCGGGTCTTAGCAGCAAGGGTGAGAGCGCGCGTACTGTGTCTCGCTCACATTTACGCGTAAGGACGGCTTTCCACTGACGCGGAGATGGGCGGAGAAGAGCGGAGATGTGCGGATTTGACTAATCACAGCGTTCGGGAGAGCAAAAACCGAAGACGCTCTGTCACTCTCTCCCTCACGGTGATTGGTCGATTCCTGCACCTCTCCGCTCATCTCCGCACAGCTCCGCGTCAATAGAAACGCAGCCTTAGGCGGCACACGGTTAGAATGAAGTTTTGTACTGATGGAGTATCCAGGGTGTGACTCTACAACAGAATCATTTTTATTTATATGCGCAGTCGACTTTGATATACATGAAAATTAACTAGACGCTTCACTCCTCGACGTGATTCAACTATTATGATATTTATTCTTATTATTATTATTTGTATGTCATTTCCATATCTAGTTCTAAATTTAAAAAATCTATTATTCAAGCCCTGAGCTGATTTATTTTTTGTTTAATTTATAATATAACCTTTTTCAACTCACTAGACGACATTGTAAACTAATACGTGTATAATGTGGTTGATTGTACTTGTTCTTATGTGAAAATATCCTACACCTATTGTTAATATATCATGTATAATTATTTATGAAAATAAATAAATAAATATCTCTATGAAGTCCGGCCGAAGCCAACACGTAGAGACAATTCAATCTAAAGGTGTGACACCAACCGGCGATTATCCCTGTATGCACAATGGGAGTGCAAAGACAATACAAGGTTCGTGTAGGACTAGATGGAGGGCAGAGAAGATGACTCTGTCCCCCCTGGGGCCGGGTTAATGGTCTTGTGTGAAACCAATACCAAAAGCAGAACGTAACAATTCATATTATACTGTTAAGCGCCGCCTCTCTGTTTCGTGGTATCCGTCGACCAAGAAGGACGTATTTGTGAAGCAGCGTGGTATTTTGTAAATTATTTCTTTTCTCTATTTCGTTAATTTAATTTCAGGAATAAACGTGTTATTTTAAAAAATAACTTTCACTTCTGATTCCTAAAAATACATTTATATTTTATGGACCAAGTACAGACCATAGCTGTGTATGTAAATGCTGTTTCGTTTCAGTCGGAAGCAGACGTATTAGAATCCCATCAATTATTTTGTTGAACCGGATCCGTATTATTCTTGTACAAGCTTTCATTAGCTTAGTTGAGGATCAAACAGAGTTTCCCTAATCCCCTTAGCTAGCTAGTATTTGATCTGCAAATACTTCATCTATTTTTCTTAGACTATGCCTAATATTATTTATTAACTTTGAATGTTCAAAGTAGTACATTACTTGAGCATTTTCTTATTATATATTTTTTTTATTGTTCCACATTGTAAGTAACTATTTTTACGTAGGTACATAATTATAATTATATCATTATAATTATACAGTAGCTCTGATTCCCGCTGACATCTCCTAGTTTTATTTTAAGATATACCCGTCCTTTTCTTATCCGCCGAAAAGGAAAGGGACGGATAATTGACAACTGTTAATTTTAAAATGAATGTGCGAATGAAAAAATAACCCGGGCAAATCAGGCATCTCGCTGACATGCAACCCGTTTGACGTGTGTTGTCAACTGAATTCTGTCTGGTTATAGACTAGTGTAAAATTTTAAGAGGGTTGTTTACATTTCTGCCTAAAATTGGCGTGTGTTCCATAGATATTATGCCTGTCCATTGTCCGTCCCTTTTCTTTTCGGCGGATAAGAAAATGACAGGTACTTAAAATTAGACGGTATGTACTGGAATCAGTACCATAATAATGTATTTCCAATTAGGCTAGTCAAGAGGTACCACCACCACCATCGCTGCCGTCACCTATCGTTGGTCTAACAGAAATCTCGATAGGGCTTGTGTACTGAGAGACCCCTCACACGTCGTCGTCGTGCCAGCGCGGACGCTGCACGTGGACGCCACGGCGACGCGACGCCAGCGCTGGCCGGCTGCCGAACGCCTAGCATGCGCGGCGCTGGCGTTGGGGAAAGAAGACGCTTGTGTGGGGGGGTCTCTTACTTTTAGTTGCAATGAATGTACTCTCTGTCCGATTGGAAACAATAATTGCTTATGTCTATTTCACCACGAGTTAATTAACTCGTGTACTCGTCCCACTCGCGTCAGACAGAATACCGACGGAAGACAAGAAGGAAACCACTGCTTTATTTCTCCTTAAAAAAGTAACCGACGAGAGCGTATCTTTGAGCGTAGCGTATCTTAAATTAACGATAAAGACACTACCTAACACTGTAGGATAACATTTAAATTTCGCATAGCCATAGCACCAACCAAAGACTTCATACAAAAATGTCGTTTTTGCTGTATACCTTACCCTATACCGTCTTTCTCTGCGTGTTTCCAAGCGAGACAACAGTCCGCGCGCGCTTCCTTGCTCTTTAACGGCTTACGGCTTCAATAGACTAAAGTGCCCTCCATCGCGGGGGTGAGGTAAATTCAAGCTCGCTCCAAGCTCGTATTGGTGAGGGGCGGAGTGTGTTTCGTAAGATCTACTCTGAACCGGCGTGCGTGTATGAAACGATTGATGAATGTGTAGCAAGAGAAGTATGTCAAGATCGAAGCAAATGGAATTCCATAGTCTGCTTGCCCCGGTGGGAAATAGGCGTGAGTTTAGGTATATGTATGTTTGTATGGCAAAAAAATATCCTGCGTAGATCATATATCCAGTTTAAACTCCCTCAACCAAGTCTGCTGCATCCGTCACACAATGCAGCTCGGCTATGCCACCTGGGAACCGGTGTAGGAGGCATTCGTTCACAATGTGAGTTAGGGTTTGATCCGGCTGACCGCATTCACAGTATGGCCATAGAATAAGGAATAATACTCCGTATAGAACGGCAACTCTCCGCTCCCCACCAGCGTCTGTGCTAGGTTTACCTCGACCCGTCACTGTTTTTTTAAGTCAAGTGTAAGGCCTATTTATTTATATCGTGAACCTTCATTGTGCAAAATTTCTTTTTTATGATTTGTAAATAAATAAATTTTAGCTGATTATTATAAAAGCATCTTTCGTAAGTAGTACTACCTACCTAAGTAATGATGGTTAAATTACGTATTGTAATTGGCAGCCCTCAGACGTCACATACACAATTGCGCGTGTTGCTTATGTCAATGTGTAGTGTCTGTGTAAAATAAGGTTAAAACACATAATAACGGGTTCTTACCGCGTTTAAATGGGATGACAGTCATCCCGTGATCATGGCACTTGCAACAGTGTCGAAATATCGGGAGTCTCATATCCCCATTTAAACGCGGTAAGAACCCGTTATGTGTTTTAATTATGATAATAACCGCGTAAACTTAAAACAATGTATAAAATAAGGTTGTTTGTATGAAGAGTCCGGGGTGTGGTATGGCGTCTCCTTTGAGCCCCATTTATGTAGGTGTTTCATATCCCTTCATCTATCGTAGATGATTGTTGGAGCACTTGTGAGTCTACGGGTTCCCGCAGCGCCGCCGATGGCTATAGAGCCCTATAGCAGCGCGGCATTTCTTGCCACATCGTTCGCACACAAAACGCAATACGTACCCCTTATCCCTTCCCCCCCCCCCTTACGCCCTGTACGTACGTACGTTCTATACGTAGTATTATTGATTATTGTATAGCGATGGGCTTCTATAGATGATATATTATTTTTATTCAACCTGTCCGTACGTCGACATTATATTAATACGAGTTTCCCACAGAACAGTCATGATTGCTTAATTAAGTAAATTGCGCTAACCGAACCGTGTCAAATGAGACCGGACTGATACTGTCAGCATACCAATGGCATATTATTACTTCGCTCATCGTGGATAAAATATAGCATCATGCATATGACCCTGAAGATGAGGCGAGTGTCAGTTTTTCTTGTCATTGTCATTCTTGTCTTCGGTTTGTCAGTGACTGCTGTCGGTATTGTAAAATTATGAGATTAAACGAACTTACCTGTAAGTGAAGTTCTATCTCAATTATACGAAGCTCCTTGTTCGAGAGGTTTTAAACAGTGTAGTCTACGTCTTATGCTCCAGCATCGTCACAATTTTCAAAGCTCATATCCAAAGCTAAAAAAAAAAAAGTTAGTTTCCCGCTTCCTGAACGCAGCTGTCAACTAATGTCATTATGTTTAAAGCATGTTTCATGGACAACTCCATCACCTGTGGAAGCTTTAGGGCGGGATATTAAAATTGAAGGGAGGGAGTCCTCTCGAACAAGGAGCTTCGTATAATTGAGATAGAACTTCACTTACAGGTAAGTTCGTTTAATCTCATAATTATACTCGCTCCTTGTTCGAGAGGTTTTAAACAGTGTAGATGTTCAAAGTTTAGTTGGGAATGAAACATTTAAATTGAAGCGAGTACCAATAATATGATTATTCATTAATGAATAAAGTACATTGTTATCACGAAAGCTAATTAAGCTGCCCATGACTTTAATCCCAATAAAGGCAGTGAGAGGCACAGCCGTCGCCTGATAAACTCAGCGCGGCGTTCCACCAAACGTTTTGATATTATCATGTAAAAAACAATAAGAATAATAACTGTTCGCTAAACAAGTTTCACCAGTTCTCAAGAATGGAATCGATATTATGTATGTTATATATAATATATGGTTATACTATACTGTACTAGAATAGATACATAGTTCTAAATAATTAAGTTGAAGTTGAGCAAGTACATTAAATACCTATTTCACATTACTATCAATTTCACAACAAAAGAACTACACAAGAACAAATTTCTGAATGAGCTCAACATCAAGATTGGCTATAAGAGCCTCACAGGGACCTCACCATAGAGCACATTTCCGAAGCTCTTGAACAACAACGATAGTTATAGTCGAAAGGACTGTGAGACTTCATCATATAGTATAACACTCATTTTTCATTGGCATACCAAGGGCTACAATAATTATCAAAGTTACACATTATTTGTTTACTTACATAAAAGAAGAAGAAATACATAAAGAAGAACGGGTAATGACGAGGGCACCCAGACACAAGATTGATTGTAACATCCTGTGCTAAGTTGGCAATTGTTGTCGACATTGAGTAGTTAAATGAATCCTAAGACAACATGTCAAATTGATTAGAGAAAATACAAATATAAGTGCAAGTAAGAATTTCGATACATTTATTCAAATGACCTTTTTCATTAAAATATTCAGAACCACTGAACTAAACTTTCCTCTTTATTATAAGATATTGTTAAATGAGGCTGAAAGTATAAAGAGGGGAAGTGCATTTACATTATGTACTTGTGTGATAATTATCTTCGTAATAATTAAGATTTTGTTTTTATTAAAATAGATTACCTGAGCCCAAGTTATTGTGTATTACCTAATATCGACCATATGGGCTTGGTAATAATATTTAGTATATTTTTTTTTGTGGTAATAATAAATATAACTTGTTGTGGATTTTTTTCCTATTCCTCTATGCAACCTTTCACCCACCAATCAGATGATAGAACAACGTACACACAACACATTAACACACGTAACATTGTTTACGCAGCTATCTCTTTAGTGTAATAATTATTGAATTTGTTTTTAGGACAGTAATAGTAACGTCCTATTATTTACTGGAAAAAATAAATAAATGAATAAAACATATTTTACCCTTAGGTGTGCAGTTACATATAAGGATAACATTAATTTATTAATTATCGGTCGTGTAGGTATATTATCATCGTTCGTAAAAATCATCTTTTCCTTTAACCTAACTTAACATGATCCTGTTGTTTGCACAGGGATTCACTTCTCGTACCCATCCTGAAGATTTAATATGTCAGGTTATTTAGTGAAGGGACCTGCCTGATTTACGTTACAACACTAACCGAAAAATAAGATAAACATATATTTATCATGAAAATATTATTGTTGCTTCTCCACTGCAGTTTGGTTCCGATTGATTAAGTGGAGGGACATTATTGTTGTAATTTTTATATTAATTGTAAACTGTGTTTTGGGCTGATCAGCAACAACATAATAAATCTACAACAACATAATTTAGAGAAAACGCTAATGGTGATGTAAATAATGAACTATTTTTCCTTCCTTTTCACCTATGAGTTAATAATAAAAAGGGCAACTATTCTATCTAACCGAACTAGGTATCAATATTTTACAATTTCGAATGTAATACTTGAAGGAAATTTTCATTGAAGTTATAATATTATCAGGTAGGTACCCCAATTTATACTGAGATTAGTATTGTTATTCCTGATTAACAAAGACAGGATTTGAATCCCATGTCTTAATGATAATGCTAAAACTTTTAGTGATAGACATTCGGAATCTTTCTTTCTTTCTTTCTTGTGCAAATTTTCCCATTATAACTTTATAGGGAATTCTTCCTCCTCATGAGGTACTATTCTTAAACGGCCTTGCTGCCTGGGCCACTGTTGATACTAATGGCTGTGAGACTGCTAATACATCTGGTTGTAGCTCTGCTACTACTGCTGGCTGTAGGGCTGCTGGTACTGCTGGTTATAGCACTGCTGATCATGACTGGTTGCATCACTGCTTTTATTGCTGGCTGTGGGGCGGCCTGCTGATACTGTTCCTTGTGGGCTTTCTGTTCATGCTGTTGGCTGTGGGGCTGCCTGCTGATACTGTTGTCTCTGTTCCACAGATCCTGTTGCTATCTCGTTTAGTCACTCTTCGGGCAATGTTATTCATTATTATTTATGTGCTATTTGAATTTTATGATGTTGGTTGAAAGAATTTAATAGCAGTATTCTCTAACCATGTCTTGTGTACAGTTATCTCTTTTGAAAGTAATCTCTGACATTACATACTTTGATTTCTAGCACAGTTGAGGTTGATTAATAGAACAGAGGCTTTTAGGTTTTGAATTGTCGGTTATTTCTTCAGAATTTGTACTCTCATTATTTTATAATAATCAATTTGACATAATAGTCTATTGTTTCTCAGCATTAGTCTAATCTTGAGTTTCAACATGGGTAGGTAAGCCCTGACAATTCAATGGTTTATCTTCGATTCCTCAAGTGACAAACCAAACATGGTTATAAAAGTATAAAAAATAGTTGGTTTATGTAATAATAATAAATAATAATAATAAAAATATGTTTATTACTCTCACATCAACACGATAACTGGTAATTAACAATAAAACAAGATTAAGATACAGTGGTTGGTGAGAGAGACTGGGGTCTGTGAGAAGCGTTAGCTTGTAGTACAGAACCCCAGGCTCCCCCCTCGGATGATTAGTGTCTATAGCTACTTATTTTATGTTTATATAACACAAATTAGCAGAGATGAGATTTGATGATACATAAGACAAAATTTTTTTTTTTAAATTGTTTGTGAGTGTATGCGCGTGCGTGCGTGCGTGCGTGCGTGCGTGCGTGCGTGTGTGTGTGTGTGTGTGTGTGTGTGTGTGTGTGTGTGTGTGTGTGTGTGCGCGTGCGTGTGTGTGTATTTGCGTGGGCGTATAATAGTTTAATTATTTATTTATAATAATATATTTAGCTTCTACATTATTAATAGACTTTTACTATTGCACTGGTATAAGTAATGCTTCAGTACAATCATAGTTCAGTGACATGAGCCATGTCTTCACAATTTCTTTGCATTCATACATAGAGACTGGGTAAATTGTAATGTATTTGCTAATCCGGTTATAAAGATAGGGGCCAATTGCGTAACATTGTCTTGCGGCTAGAGCAGTCCTGACCGGGATTGTCTGAATAATTCTGTCTTTCCTACGCAAAGATGAAAACTTACGGGGATCAAATTTGGACGATGTATGGGTTCGTAAGATTACTTGTAAAATGAATAACTGCCTCACCGTCAAAACTTGACACTCAGAATATAGCAGAGTTGTTGGGTATCTGAAGTTTTTCCCACTCATTACCTTTATGATAGCCCTTTGTGACCTTTCCAGAGTTAGAAGAGTGGTTTTGTGTGTACCACCCCAGGCAGCAATGCAGTAGCTGAGAATTGACTGTGTTAGTGAATAGTATACCATTTTTAATACAGTATCTGTCGCAGCATTTCTCAACTTCTTAAATATAAAAATTAATTTCCTAGTTCGGGCACTTAGCGCCTGTATGTGTGACTTCCAAGAAAGCGTTTGGTCAATGAGAACACCAAGATACTTAACACTCTCAGTATGGATTAAAATTGGACATGAGCACATGCAGCCTTGCCGGAGGTCACACTGATGAGCCTTAATTTGAAGATTTTGCTGAGTAGGTATGTCAGTGCTAGCACCAGAAAAAGTAACGTAAGTAGTTTTATCAACATTAAGTGTAAGTAGATTCAAAGACAACCAATGCATTACCCTATTTAAAGCCACTTCTGCGCGATTTTGAACCTCTGTCCAAGAAGACCCTTCCACAATAAGTGCTGTGTCGTCTGCGTAGGTGACTGTAGAACAGTGCGGGATAGAGAGCAAGCATAGTCTATTTATATAAACTAAAAACAATGTTGGACCCAGGACACTGCCCTGTGGGACACCATATTTCAGAGAAACTGAATCACTCAGCTGACTCCCGATTTTGACACACTGACTTCGATTCGATAAATAGTCATGAAATAAATTCAAAGTGGAGCCACGGATACCAATCTCTTCCAATTTTTTTAGAAGAATGGGAACAGAGACAGCGTCAAAGGCCTTTTTCAGATCTAAGAAGATAGTGATACATTTTTTTCTTGAGTCAATATGCTTGGCTATGGTTTCCGTAAGATGTAAAACAGCATCTTCAGTGGATTTTCCTTTACAGAAGCCAAATTGATTATTGGCAATTATGTGATGTTTTTCAAGATAATTTATTAATCTGTAGTTCAGTAATTTCTCAAGAACCTTTGATAGAGTAGTAAGCACTGAAATCGGTCTATAATTGTTGACGCTGCCTCTGTTTCCAGTTTTGTAGATGGGGTGGACAATAGCCCTTTTAAAAGCATTGGGGAAAATCCCTTGTACAAAACACAAGTTAAATAAATGAGCGAGCAAAGGGACAAGAACTTGGCTAGAAGATTTTAAAGTACGACAGGAAATACCATCCCAGCCGACCGCACAATCATTACGTAGGTGCATAATGGTTCTTTCGATTTCAGCACAGTCAGTTGGTATAATGGCAAATGAGTTTTGGAAAGATGTCTGTGATGTAAATCCGTCGAGGGGAACCACAGGAGTAGCAACAAGTTGGATATTGTTGGCCAAAGATTCACCAACATTTCCAAAGAAAATATTAACAAGATTTGCAGAGTCCCGAGGGCTGTCACAGAGTTTTAGAAGTTCTGTAGGTGGGAGCTTACTTTTATTAATGTGTGTTATTTTTTTTATCACTTTCCAGGTTTCTTTAGGATTTGATTTAGTCCTGTTGAATTCATTTTCCTCATATGTCTTTTTAAGTTGTTTACCTAATTTTGAGCAGTAATTTCTATACCGAGTATATTCTGTTTTTTTTATCAGATTATCGGGATCAAGTTTAAATCTTTTATGCAATTTGTCCCTATGGCGCATACACCTAAGGAGTCCTGATGTTATCCAGGGCTTAATTATTCGTTGTCGATTTGGAATTTTTTTTGTCGTTGTATGTTTGGAAACTAGTGTAGAAATTGTAGAAATTAGTGTGTCTGCTACATGGTTAGGATTTTGAGATGCATAAAGATCAGAAAAGTCTGTACTTTCTACTTCTCTAGCAATTTCGGCATAGTTATACTGAGAACGGTATTTATATTCTTGCGATCTATTTAAGTGTAGTTCTATGGACAGAATGGTCGAGTAGTGGTCGGTTGTTGTCGATGTCAGAACTAATGACTGAGACTTATTGTCAGACTTAATTATAATATGGTCATAGCAGGTAAGACCGTGTGTAGGAAAGTAATGTGTCGAGAGGAAGCCGTTTGAAGCAAGCATGTTTAGGTAGACGTCCTTCTCGTTTGAACCATTATTACGACTTATATCTATGTTAATGTCACCTAAGATAGCTACTGACTTTATATAGGTCATGTTCGTTAGAAGATTATTCAAACTGTCTATAAAAGCATCCAAACAGGTATATGATGGCGATCTATATATAGCTACTACTGCAAGACTATTACCAAATTTACACAACATTGTATTTCCTTCCTTGAAAGGTGGATATTCAATGCTGTGTTCCACGTCACTCTTGACAAAAATGATGACACCGTCATTCTGATTTATCCATTCTTTAGAGGCATATGATAGATAGCCGTCTATAATAGGCAAATTGGTTACCTTACTGAGCCAGCACTCACTCAAGATAATTACATCTAACTCTAAGGAGACTCTTTGTAGCAAAACCAGAAGCTCATCAAAGTTTTTGTTTACACTACGAATATTCATATGAAACAGACGTATGTGTTTAGATTTGTTACTACTCAAATGGACACACTGGTCTGGAGCACACAGATAAGAATTGTTTTCAGCTAGCTCAGCAAGGTCAGCTTGAATATTTACGTGATCGAATTTTGGAAAAGTATATTTAAACGTATCGATATCATTGCGGCATCCATTTTACAATGGTTTTTTTTTGTTGGTATGTGTGAGACCTCTGGGTGACTATATATAAAAGATATTTTGTAAGAATATGATGCGTGGTAAGAAGCGTGTGATGTGTAGTAGTAAGGAGTGTGTAGGTGTGGTGTGTAGTAAGTGATAAAATCGTGTGTGTTACACACATGTAAGAGAAGTGGTTCATATCGAGGGTTGAAAGGCAAATGGGTTTAAGCGACATTTTGTGAACTTTACAGGAGAGCCATTTAAAGTTTTATTTTTTCGAAAAAAATTCATATAAAAAAAACTACTGAATCAAAAGTGTTCAAAATGCTAAGAATTATTTTGAATTAAACGTTGCACAATTTTGTATTTATTTGGTTCGAAAAACACATCAGTTATAGATTTTAGAAGTCGCTTAATACAAAATGGCTCAATTGAACTAAATTACAGTTGAAGGAAAAACGGTTGATATCCACTAGAGCCAAATATTGGCTAAAAGCAAAATGCTTTAAGAGACCTCTCACTTATTAGTTTGACTAAAGCTAAATGAGTTAAACGACTTCTTAAAAAAAGAAGACTAGAGGCAAATCAGCTTAACCTCCATAAAAGGTTATATGACAGGGAAGGAAAATATCTTAAGTGACCATCCGCTACTAATTTCAATTGTATGAAATCCAAATATTAGTAAGATCGGAAATAAAGTCGGTCCTTTAGCCGTTTTTCCTGGGAGAGATTTTAGTCGGGCAAGGCATTTACAGATATTTGTACCTTACAATATTAGGAAAAATCACGGCGGATATAATGAGTAAATCGATTTAATTAAGAAACAGGATCTAGAATATAACCATAAATATTGTTACACATGCTTAATTCGACTTTTTAAGTATATGGTAAACCGCGTATGATGGCCAACTGAATGCGGGCAATAAAAGAAACAAATAGCTTTGAAAAAGACTTAATATGCTTATACTCTGTGCTGAGTTTAATCTCACTATCACAACCTGTTTCCGATTTACTGTATGAAAAATTTAAATTCCGATTTACTGTATGAAAAATTTTATATGAAAAATTTAAGACCACGTGGCTGGATGCAAGTTCCAAGCACTGGCTCCTACTAGATGGTACGCGGTACTAGGACAGACTGCAGTGATTGCTCTCATATTAAGAGGCGGCCAGGGGTGGATAGATCAGCGACTTGTTTGATCAAAATTTCTGTTACATTTGCGCCTAAAACCTCCACTTCGAGCTGGCCATAAGATACCGTCGAAGTTGACAAACAATAACAGAACTCGATCATGCTTTTAAAGCCGAGATACGTCGGAAATCGCAGCAGACACATCTGTCGATGAGATAATATAGATGATAATAATAATAAATAGATGGTGTTCCTTTGCCGAGCATTTTTATAGCTGTGCTCTGCTCTACCGAAGTTATTGGTTGGTAAACCAGACCGCAAAACTAAGATTGGTGCGATGGTTCTAACGTGAAAATCAGCTCGTGGGGAACTACAGGCGGGCTTTTCTGTCACCATATGTCTCAAAAACAAATGCCAGGTGGAATAAGCTTGTGAAATTCAGCTCTATGCTGATTCCTATCAATCCAGTTCCGGTAGATTTTCGACAGCTTCAAGACTGTTTTCGGCCACAAACTTTGAAGAGAGTTTCAATCTACAACAAGGAAAAGACCCAACGCCTCACTGATCAGAAAGACTTATTAGCAGCGCTTTGGACACATTTTAACGATGTCTTAAATCCCAATAGTGACTTGTTTGTTACAACATATCGGTCGAGTTTCTTACAACAAGGTCGGGGGTTTCGCGGCACCCCCGACCTTTGAAGAACTTCTTACCGCGCTAAAAAGGATGACGAATACCAACACATCAAAAATACCATCTGAACTGTATAAATGCCTACACATTAATAACTGGTTATACAAACTCATCCTGAAGATATGGGAGTCAGCTGCTGGAATGATTTTAGCCTTCTTCCTCTTTGCGAGTCGATGGCGATCGATATTAAATTTTAGCCTTAACGTTATTCTATCTCGTGATGCAGAAATGGTACTTCCGGAAACCCAATGATGATTTTGTCCGGACAGAGATATGGGGGTACGGTTTTGTTATTAAACAGATTCAGGCCAAAAGGCTTGAACAACATCGGCCTTTGTTATGTGCTGCGTGAGGCTTCACGCGGCTTGTGGATTGCTCTAAAGAAAACAGATTGTCCTGAAAAGTTATGACTTATCCTGATACGACAATATCATGACGACATGATGACGACAGTTTGATTTCAGAACAGAACTTTCAGAACTTTTCAGAGCTATTCGTCGTTACCTACGGCGCGAAACAAGGCTATGTCATAACACATGGAGCCATGGTTCTTAGTCTATTTTCTTTATATATCGCTTCTGTATCACGCATAAGTGGGATAGTCTGTGGAATTGTTATTTATAGCTTAATTGAAATTAAGGCTAAAATGAATAAGATCATTTTTGATCTCTCACGTCTCACATCTATGCGTCAGTTAACCAAACTGGCCGAGGAATGGCCGATTCAATTAAGTCATACACCAGAATATTTATAGTTTTGTGCAAAACCCTTTTAAAATAACCATCCAGAGGATGCTTCGGGGATGTAGCTTCTTTCAATGTTGCTTTAAATGGCGCTGAGCTGGAGGAAGTTTCAAAATTAAAATATTTGGGTTCTCAAATATGAAATGACTCCAAAGTCATCGAAGTTGCCAGCCCGGATAACAGGTGCGGTTGCAGCCTTTGGAAAACTTAAAATATTAGTGTACAAAGTCTCAGCGGCGTACTTGATACGTAACACTTTAAATGTCTAAGGTCCATCCTTCGCATAAAGCGGCAAGATGGTTTTCCAATAACAGAAGTATTACGTCGTTCTGGCATATTCGGAATAGAAGCTCTCATCATAAAACATCACCTACGATGGTACGGTCACGTCATGCGAATGGATGACAGAAAGGTTTTCTATTTCGAGGTGTCTAGAAGGAACTGTAAACAAGGTGGACAATACCTGCGGTACAAAGACGTACTCAAGCGCAAACATGTGGCTTTCAACATGCCAACTGATAGTTGGGATGAGTGTGTCTGAACCTGGAATAGCGCGTGATATAGTCCTCGAAAATCTTAGTCCAAGACGCCAAATACGGAAAACTCAACGGAAACCTTCCTACAATTACACGGTAAACTCGGCTGGCCAGCTTGATTGTATGCCATGTTACCAGATCTTCAATTCGAAGTTCGGTTCCGCTAGCCACGTCAAAGTCTACCACAACAACGACTTGGGATAGACACAAATAGAAGTCACTATCAACGGATACGGCTTGGGTGACATGATGACACGCACACTCCCGGTCTTCCCAATCGTAATTTTTAGCTGTGTGAACCGCCCAACCAGGACCTGCCCATACTTATTTTGATATGTTGAAGTGATGCGGGCACAAGGTTTCATACAAAATTGCGATGACTGAAATGTTAACATTATTTCTTTTTTGTTTTGGAAAAACGTTTTAAGTCCTTTCAAAAGAAAATGATAGTTGTTTTATACGACAAAAAATTTAAAAAAATGTAGCATAAATAGCTGAAGTCAAATTCTATGAATATTTTCGGTAAAGGCAAAACAGTTCAAGTGCCAATTTTACTTTTAAACTGTCGAAGGCAAAACGGTTGAAGCGACAATATTTTTAAAATCTGGATTAAAGCAAAAAGATTTAAGCGCCAAATCTATTTTCGTTTCGTCTAAGGACAAATGATTTAACCGACTTATCTATAACAAAACACTGTCAGGGAAAACGCTTTAACAGACTTCAAATCATGAAAATGAAAAGACATAACAGCTTATGTGACCGACTCATATCCCGGAATACGACTGATTTGCCAGCCGCCCAGAATCTTGTGCATTTTTTTGTCGGTTGAAACACGGGTTTTTAAAAATGTACCCAAAGTGCTAATTGGTTGAAGCGCCAAAAAGTAGCTTCGATTGATCTGAAACCAAGATCAGTCGACGCGGAAAAAATCGCTGATTCCGAATATATATATAAGTCAGTTTCGCCCAAAATGTCGCTTAAACCCATTTGGCTTTCAACCCTCGATATAAGTAGTTTAACAATAGCTTATCTAAATTATCTGAAAAGCAGTAAAGTAACGATTTGCAAAAAATAATCAGGAAAACAGTACATATTTGAGAATTACTTAAATATAAATGAACTAGATCTAGTCATTCCCCAGACTTCAGTTTTATCAGATCCTCTTCATGGAGAATGCTGATTTTTGGAGAACCTTCTTTCTGCCGCAGATAAACTCTTCCATGTGCCGACCAACAGAATCTATAATTGTTGTCAGTGGCAAAGATACGGGCCAGGTAAAAAATTCTCTTTGTCTTTAATGTAAGGCTTTCGGACAGATAGATAGGAATTTTTGGTCCATCAATATTTAAATCAGTAGTGTTAAGCAGTTCCCGTGGTTGTGCTTTGTTTCGTGTTTTCTGAGCGTTTATTAATGTTTCCTTTGCTGTGACTGTGACAAATTCAGTGATTATCGGTTTGTGGGTACTTTTGGAACTAATACGGAACACGTCTTTAATTTCGTTAGTCTGGATAGGGGTACCAAGAACATGGCTCAAGGCAACGACTACTCTGCTTAAATCTTGCTTTGTTTCATTAGGTTTTACAGGAATGTTCCTTATTTCCAGACTAGCACAACGTGATTGCCGTTCCAATTGTTCGATTCTCTCTTCTAGGTATTTAATACACTTCTTGTCTTCCTTTTTTTCCTTTTTCAATTGTTGCATTTCAGCCATCACAACGTCATACTTCTCGGATAGATAGTTTATACTTTCCTTGATATCAGAATTCTGTTTTTCAAGTGCGGTTTTCATATCTTCAAATCGCTGCTCTTGACGAGCTGACAGCGATGAGAAGAGTGATCGCATTTCTTCCATAAATCTTTCCATGTTCGCAACAGTCTCCATTTGGGGTGGAGTATGAAGAGCACGGCGTTTGTATCTTTGTGTGACGGTGCATGCAACCTCTTCACGAGTAATATCGGGTTCCGAGTCATAGGTACATGGCGTGAAGGTGGGTTCACTGCTTCCTACAGTTGGATCTAAATTAATAGGCGTACTGTACTCTTTCAGGGATATGTTTTGCTTAGGAGGAGTACGCTTGAGAGGCATTATTAGAATCGATATTTATATATTTTCAATTGTGGGTACTTTAAGATTTATTTTTAACAACCGTTTGCAGTGGCGGAGTTATTCTGTTAATCGATTCCGTAGGCAAAAATAAAAGTACCAGGATAATAGAAGTTGATAAGAGCTTGTCAATTCACTTGCGTATCGAGGGGTCAAATTCACTGGTTACCAATCGAGAATCTGGTACAAGTTAAGTTTCCGCCACTTTAACTTGATCTCTGTTTTAGTTATTGTGGAACTGATCGAACTATATTTATCTCTTTCCTTCCACTGGTTATGGGCAGTTCTGGCGATGCTCCTTTTCTAACGACAAACGCACACAAAGATCTTACTTGAATTGTGTTGTGTAGCGGTGTCTTGTGGCACGAGGAGAGGAGCACGTATGTGTTGGACTGCTCGGCGATTATGCACTCCTATTATTTGTGCTGTATTTATTTTGTGCAAAATTATTTGTTTTCAAATACAAATTGCGATACAAAAACACTCAAACGCGTCTACACACCGCAGAAGTCCGAGGGAAGAGGGTATGGAGGGGAATGTTCTAGCTATCTACTAGCGTTTAGCAAAAGGCGATACTTGTAGTGGTAGCTTTATGTTATTTGAGTTGATACCATCAAGTCCATTGTCTATCCTCTAAGTGATAGCTCTAGGTATGGAAATGAGAAATAGGTATATAGCGCTTGCTAATGCCGACCATAATCGTGGTAGCTCTTATATTAATAGGGTTCATACCATAAAGTCCATTGTCTATCCTCTAAGTGATAGCTGTAAGTATGGAAATGAGAAATAGGTATATAGCGCTTGCCAATGCCGACCATAATAGTGGTAGCTCTTATGTTAATATGGTTCATACCATCAAGTCCATTGTCTATCCTCTAAGTGATAGCTCTAAGTATGGAAATGAGAAATAGGTATGTTAGCGCTTGTCAATGGCGACTTTCTTAGTGGTAGCTCTTACATTCATTGTGTTGATACCTTCAAGTCCATTGTCTATCCTCTAAGTGATAGCTCTAGGCATGGAAATGATAAATAGGTATATTAGCGCTTGGCAATGGCGACCTTCCTGGTGGTAGATCTTTTGTTAATTAGGTTGATACCATCAAGTCCATTGTCTATCCTCTAAGTGATAGCTCTAAGTATGGAAATGAGAAATAGGTATGTTAGCGCTTGTCAGTGGCGACCTTCCTAGTGGTAGCTCTTATGTTCATTGCATTGATACCTTCAAGTCTATTGTCTATCCTCTAAGTGATAGCTCTAGGTATGAAAATGACAAATAGGTATATTATCGCTTATCAATGGCGACCTTCCTAATGGTAGCTCTTATGTGCATTGTGCCTTTAAGTCCATTGTCTATCCTCTAAGTGATAGCTCTAGGTATGGAAATGTAAAATAGGTATATTAGCGCTTAGCAATGGCAAACTTCCTAGTGATAGCTTTTATGTACATTAAGTTGGTACCATCAAGTCCCCTGTCCATCCGCTAAATGATAGCTCTAGGTATTAAAATAAGGCATAGGTATATTTGCGCTTTGCAACAGTCTTAGTGGTTGATTTTTATGTTAATAGGGTTGATACATCAAGTCCATTGTCTATCCTCTATTGTGATAGCTCTAAAGGGAAACAAATAGTCTGTCTATTCTCTAGTCAGACAGTTCACTACTAGTGTTTAACTAGGTGACTCTCCAAGTGGTGTTCTCTTGTTGGTTAGGTAGGTACCAATAATCATCACCCATACGTTGGAAGCTTGAATTATAATAAGATTAGAGTAATTTGGAAGACATTGCTTACTATAATAAGGCTATCTTTTGCCTGTACTCTCTTAACACTCTTTCTGTTTTTATTGTTAGGGTATATTATCATCATCTTATATTGTAAGTATCATTCGGAGAAGATAACATTATTAACACCACTTAACAGAGACTGTGAGAAGGGATTATGTACTGTTATAATATATATAATATCATTTTTAAGTATGGTTATCTTGTAGTAAACCAATTATAATCCTCTAAATGTTTTAAGTGTTATCTTGAATAAGTTATGTATCTTGTCTACCAATGGTGTAGATGACCTCTGTGATATTGAGTACTACTGTGTCATAGGTACTTCTTGATGAACAGGGTAAACATGAAGTGCTTCTGTCATCTAATTATCTGAACTTGTCAAATTATTTCCGAGTTAATTATTTACTTTTCTATGCCATTCTGCGGTTATATTTCACTGGTTCTCTTTGTTTTATAATAAAACTGCTCATTTAATTCGCTGATAGTAAGTTATCAACCGCAACATAAGCCAAGAACACAATTACAAAAAGAAACAAAAAATTATTTTTTTTTTTTGACAGATGAAAATAAGAACGCGGCAATCAGGGACTGAAGACAAGGCTTAGGCCTATTTTGATCGTGATTTTCGAATATTAAATTACTAAAGTCAAGACTGTATAGTCCTCAGATCTTTGCCTGCCTTATATAAGGCGAATTTAAACAACATCAACATCGGAATAAAGTATAACTTTTAAATCACTGTTATAACACGAACACGATACAATTTTAATATTATTATTATTTCTGTTAATAAAACTAGTTACTTTTATTAGTAATAAGTACCAACTTAAGTTACTTCTTCGAATGTTAGGATTATAAAATTATAACCTCAAAAAAAAGTAATTTGTTTTCGACAATAAAAGGAATTAAATTGAATTGATCATAATTATATCTTCTCTTGTTTTAGTAGATGGATAATGTTAAGACTTACCAGTATAATCCACGTTTTGTTTTATCAAAAAGAACTTACGCTCGTCGTCATCAACATTTTTTCTTTGGTACTGTTTCTAGCTTTTTTAGAGAAAAAAGCACTTGATTATGTAAGTAACAGATTTTTCGCACTATATCAATCATGTTTTTGTATTAAATATTAGTTTTCAATTAGTTTATTTACGGAGGCGAAGTGACGCGCCGGTGCACAAAAACCGTAATGACATTAGTTGACAGCTGCGTTCAGGAAGCGGGAAACTAACTTTTTTTTTTTTAGCTTTGGATATGAGCTTTGAAAATTGTGACGATGCTGGAGCATAAGACGTAGACTACACTGTTTAAAACCTCTCGAACAAGGAGCGAGTATAATATAATGTTTTAATTCTAACAAACTCGTGTTTCCACCATCCTCACAGTCCACACCTCTTGCTCGCTAATATTTTGGGGTAGGTAGTGTTGCTGGCAACCAGGGATGTTAGGGAGCTCCATAACCGTAACCGAATCCGAAATAAAAGTTTCGGATAATATCGGATAGGGGCGGAGCCTAATTGAGACACGTTATGACAAGTTGTTTTGATCGGCTGACTGAAACTAACGGATAATCCGAAATAATTTATTATCCGTATGCATATCCGAAACATCCCAAAATATTAAGAATCTTTTTATTTGGCAATATTATACCGACTTGAATGGCCGACGCTTCAACGGCACAACCCGTGGCGAATTACCAACCTCATCAAGTTAGGTAGGTTTAGTTAGGTTTTTGCTGTTGGGTTATTACTGAGCCGCCAAAGGCCCCTGACATGGCTTATGTAACGACTACTTTCTTACATCAGTAAGTAGTAACCGGGACCAATGGCTTAACGTGCCTTCCGAAGCACGGATCATCTTACTTTTTGGACAATCGGGTGATCAGCCTGTAATGTTCTAACCAAACTAGGGATCACACAGTGATTTTTGTGATATGTCCCCACCGGGATACGAACCCGGATCGTGAGCCCAACGCTCAACCACTGGACCAAGGAGGCCGTTAAAAATACTTTACTATACCTACATAAATCACTACTAACGTCATCGTGGTCTTCATAGAAACAATAGGCCTCCTGTTCACGCCATATTTTCTGGTCCCATATCGCCTTCATCTACCTCAGACCGGCTATTTCACCAAGGTCCACCGATCGTAATCGGCACCAAAACCTTTTAATTTCACCGGTCAGAAAGCGAAATCTTTCCTTTTTTACCTTTCCATACTTTATCGGATCTTTTTAAAAAGAAAAGCGTATTTCTGTAGCTAATTATACGTCGGCAAGCTTATTCGTGCGTTTGGAAAAGCAATCTGAATTTATAGTGCTTCGGAGTATTCCGTTTTGCTTAATTGGTTGGTTGGAATAATAAAATGTGAGTGAAAAAAGAAATGTACAAGTGTTTTTGCTTATATTTATTGTATTAAGTAAACTTTTAGTGGTGCTGTGTTTGTTTTAAATTAAGTATTCTATTTGTGTAGCTCAGCATAATGCGGTAAGAGCAACAAGTTTTATTTTAAATAATACGAAGAATTTTAGAGCAGTATTTTTCCCTAAAAAAGTAGCATGGAGAATGCTACACCGACAAGAGTGTGACTCTTAAATTAAGGATGACTTTTTAGGTACGATCAATTCTGTACCACAGGCGTGTATGAAACCATTGATTATTTATTAATTTATTTCAAAAATTAAGTACAAACAGTGATTATGCTAACTAGCACCGTTAAACCATGGTTTGTTTGATAAATGTGGATAGGAAATATGCGTGAATTTAAGTATGTTATACAGGGTGGCCCAGAAGTTCAGGTTCAAAATGAAAAATTAGATAGAGGGGCTCATTAGCTACCAGAAACACCCCCATGTATGTTCAGCAATTATTTACGGTTTAGGAGATATGACCCATTTTGTACCTTTTTCTAGATTTTCTACCTTACTTCAGAAATAATCATTTTGTCGCTATCCCTTTCCTAATATTTTTTTTATTTTACTTCACAACTATGCCTAAGGCTGTGTACCGCTCAATTAAAGATAAATCAAAGTCAAATCAAAGATAAAAAAAAAGTTATCGGAAGTCAAAGTGAGAATTCGACCAAAATTGTTACAGTTGTTAATACTTCGCCGAAGAATAATAAACACATGAGATTGTCATGGACCCTGAAAGTATTTCTAAAAACTGCTCCATTTAATAGGCTTTTAGAAACATCCAAAAAAAGTACCCTTAATATGGGCAAAAAACTAAGTAATTTGACCTCAAATATTGCAAGACAGACAGATTTGAAGGAAAATTTGACATTCTCATACAATGTAGCTGCTTCTTTCTAACGTTGTCAAAGGTGCTGACAAAATGATTATTTCTGAAGTAAGGTAGAAAATCTAGAAAAAGGTACAAAATGGGTCATATCTCCTAAACCGTAAATAATTGCTGAACATACATGGGGGTGTTTCTGGTAGCTAATGAGCCCCTCTATCTAATTTTTCATTTTGAACCTGAACTTCTGGGCCACCCTGTATACTATACTGGAAACATATAGGATGCAGATAACGTAATCAACCCTATTATAATATTTTATCCTATTATTACGTAATCATTGATTCATGATTCAACCGTAATGATAATAATATTTTTATTTTATTTAATTATGTATTTTTCTCAAACATGTTAATGATATTACTAGCAATGCAATAGCAAGAAAACCTTGCAGCTAATATAAAATGTCCAAAGACCAAATAAAATCCGACTGCAGATAAAGCTGGTTTCACAATGCATGCCGTCCGCAGTATTTTATTGGCTTGCGTAATCGGCTTCAGTTCTCCAGTTCTTTTGTTGAAATGTAAAGTGTAATTCTATTGCAATAGGACACCCCGGATTGTCTTGTCTTCGTACAAAGCCCTCGTTTTACACAGACACTACACATTGACGTTATCGTACACGCGCATTTGTATGTGGACGTCTGACGTCATACGATTGAAGACTAAAGTAAGACCGAGGGGTGTGCGATAACCTAGCTCAGCCGCTGGTGGGGAGCGGAGCGTTACCGTTCTATACATAGTATTATTCGTATTTCTTTGGCAATAGGTTAGTTTCCAACGATTCATATCACCACACTTTTTAAAAAAACGGAGGATAAACTATTATTACTATTTTTATTTTTTTATTATTTTTGTTCGTATCATTATATTATGTTTATTGCACCAGTCCGCGCTCCAATGCATTAACTTCTTTTACCCTAAGGTTGCCTGGCAGAAATTGCTGTTTAGCAATAAGGCCGCCTATTGTACTTATGTTTTCCTAGGGCAAATATAAATTATGAAATTCTGATTACTAAATAAAGACAAATTTAAAACTAACGAAAATATTTTCTTTTTCATATTTAACTTATTTACGAATTTTAATAAAGAAAAATGTAATAATAAGTGCGGCATTTTATCACGTTTTTCTATGACGTCACAGTGTGCTTTTTCATACAAATTCCATAGTAATTTCGTGTTTTGACGTTTAGTAAAAAGTAACTGATTTGAAAAGTTGGAAACTACCCTACGAGTATTGTACGGAACTGGTCGTCGTTTTGTTTTAATAGTATGTTTATGTGTTTCGTGTTCAATATGAAGGCATATGCCGTGGCTCACAGTAGCTTGTGTCGCTAGAAATTCATTTATGCGACCCTCGAGCGTTTCGGTTTTGTTCGTCAGTTCGTTTTGTCCAAACTACCCCGTGTTTGCGACAGTGGATCAATTTGCTTCTGTCCCAAACACGGCCTTTGTGCGTCACTTTTTAAAATGTACTGCGCCTGCCATAGGTACTCTCTCTACCATTGGTATATAATATGTTCACTGTGGTCTAGTACACCGGCTTGCTTTCAGTTTGGTCCGATCCCCGATATCGACCCCGCCGGCGTGGTCGATGATTTCCCTCATTCAGCGCTTTAACGCTATCGATTTTGTTCAAATAATTCTTTCAAATATTCTTCCTCTCAGACAACGCCCTGAGCCGAGGTTCGCGCCCAACTGGGAACCCTCAGGCCTGTTGTCTTAAATTTTGTACCGGGTGAGAGCCCTCAGCGCTCCCCATTTGTCCGGCCAAGTGCAAATCTACAATAAGTCGTGTCAAAAAAAGGTTTGATCCGAGCCCCGGTACCGAACTTGCAGCTATGAGTTATTAATTTACCTTAAGTATGGCTCGACTATTAAAGACGGCGATACGGTTCACCACACGGCATCCCAAATGGGATACAGTCGTGAGCTTATATTATGTTACTTACAATCCCTCTGTCAGTTTTAACTATTTATCCGGGTATATAAGCCATCCCGCATTCCGATAAATTAAAAAAAATCTTTCAGCATAAGGTTGCCTGGAAGAAATTGCTGCTTAGCAGTAAGGCCACCAATACTTATTTATTTTTTGATAAGCAACGCGTTGGATCTTAATTGTTCCCTTCAGTTCAGCATTGTAGGACATAGAACAGTCTAAAAAAACGTTTGCTCTAGAGCAATAAGGCCGCCCAAATTGTACTGTATTCATGTGTTTTGTCTGATTGTTGAAATTTTAGTTCTGTGCAATAAAGTATATTTGATTTGATTTGATTTCCTCAATATACCTATGAATTTGCTGAGATTAATATTTCTGTTCTACTTCAAAATTATTAAAGAAAAAAGTATACTTATAATCTCCCTGTATATATTTATAAAAGCCTTTAAAAATATTTACGCAACAGACCGCAGCTAGTACCGTTATAATACGCCACGAGGCTACACATATGTAGTACAAAAAGCTACAGGACGTAGCAACTTGCTACGTGACGTAACAGGCACGTAGCGCTTATGATCTGTTTAACTGTCGGTTTCAGTGAGCTACGGCCTATGGGGTTTAGTCGTTGAGTGTTAGGATCACCAAGGTCCTGGGTTCGAATTCTGATGGGGGCAACACAACAGTCACTTTGTGATCCTTTAGTTATGTCTTATAGACTGATCACAACAAATTGATCTTGAATGATCGGAAGGCACGTTAAGCTTTTGGTCCCGGTTACTACTTACTGAGGTAAGTAAGTAGTCGTTACGTCAATAATAACCCTATCAGGGTTGATGAAGTCGGTCATCAAACCTTGTAACTCACACGATAGAAAAAGTGCGCTTCGGAATCATTACATTGTTGATTGACTCGTTATTTTTAACGTGACTTACCTATTGTAGATTTGCCGCACATATGACATTGATTTATTAGCCGGATGCACCTGAGATGTCTGTTTACTTTAATAATGGATCTCATTTGTTTCCATTTGTGGTATTCGCCGCCGAGGTCCCTAACAAACAATATTATGTTAGTTGAGTAAGATAAATGTAACATAGAAAACAGTTAACAGAAACAGGAACGGCAAGAATGTTTGTAATAAAAACTTGGCCCTAAATTACTGAATTTGAAATAACTTTGTAAGTGGATTAAAAAGGATTATGAAACACTTGATGATATTTGAACAGTAGAATACTTTTTTTATATCCAGGCGGAGGATTCTGAGCTTCTTTATATAAGTGGTGCATGCTCGCCTCGAAATGTTAGTGTACGCGGTGGCGTCCGGAAGTCGGGTCGCACCTTTCCCTCAAAAATGTGCGAAGGGAGCGATGGCTGGCTTTCGCGTCAACTAGTGGTCGGGTGCTGCGTATGTGGACAGGCCTGCTTCTGTCAGGGAGCTCATAAAACACTGTTTCTGTGATAAAGTAACATAAACTCTTTATTTTTCACTTTCCTTCCACCGACTATAATTGGAATACCATTGTATTTAAGTCTATAAATTATGTAATAAAACTGGATTTAAAAAAAAGAAAAGAAAGGAAAACATGAAACAGTATGACTAGGGCCCTGTGCTGGGAGGTTTTCTGGCCACGTCTTTCCCTCAGCGTTACAGACTCCGATGTGGTAGTAGTTTTACAGCTAGTTGTAATTTAATTTGTTGACGTTCAAAAAGCGCTAACTTTATAAGCCAATTTTGAAAAAGAAATACTTTTGAATTTTTTTTTGAGTTTTATACAAATAAGATGTTTAATAATTTTAGATTCAGCATTTATTAATAAAAAGCACTTTTACAAGAAATACCGTTAGTGACATTACCATATACCCCCCTGATTTTCTTTACCGCTAAGCATGATGGTATAATTATTATGATAGGACTATTAATTCGGAAATAAATGCGAATTCATCGGTTTAGAATCCGATCTGACCTTACAATATAAGCCACGCATTCTGTCATTTGAGCTGTCACACACAGCAATCAATATGTGAAAAATACTAACTTTAATATCGTTTGTTTCCAGGAGATGCTGATCCCGAAAGAGCAGTGCCGCATCCAGCCCCTGAGCGCTGAAAGCCGCGCGGCCACTTCGCTGCCACACGCTCGCCTCGCGCGCACCCCCTCCATATCCTCGCAGAGCAGCCTCGACAGCGGCACGAGTAGAGCCACGGTATTATAAGAGCATTATTACTATAGAATAAGGTATAAAACTACATATAGAACGGCAACTCTCCATCCACCAGCGGCTGCGATAGGTTTACTTCACCCCTCCTCGGTCTTACTTTAGTCTTCAATCGTATGGGCGTCACACATCACACACAGATGCGCGTGTACGATAACGTCAATGTGTCTGTCTAAAACGGAAAAGTTTTGTATGTGGTGTCCGGGGTTTGCTATTACATGTTATAATACTATCAGCCAGATAAGCTTCTGATATTTGTAACACTATCTGACAGATAAGTGTCTGATAGCAATAACTCTATCTACCAGATAAATGCCTGATAGCGATAACTTCCCGATAAGTATCTGATAGCAATAATACTATCTGCCAGATAAGCGTCTGATGGTTATAATACTATCTGCCAGATAAGTGTCTGATAGCAGAAATATTATCTTTGATATTAATAATACTATATGTCTCCGTGTCTGATAGCAGTATTTACTATTTGTCAGATAAATATCCAGACACAGCTACAAATCAGAAGTCAGAAGACAACTTACAGCCATTTCCAATACGATATCTTCGGATGAATATAATGAATCGTACGGTGACGGTGATACATCTCATGCAAAATGTATATCTGTAAAAGGTTGTTTTCGGCACGTTGATCGTGAACGCCAATTTACAATTCAATTGAGCCTTTTGTCATTGCAAAATACTTGTGTCCTTCAATCAATATTGCATGCAATCTTTTCACTGGCTCCTCAATGTATCCGATACAATGTGTCGGAAAGAGATCGAGCTTTTTGTCGGAGAAGATTTATGGTGGTATGAGGTGAAAAGGGACATTTTTCATAGAAAAAGAACAGTAATACAAACATTCAAATACAATACAGGTCAATGCACCATAGACTTCTTAACAATACGGTTCATATCCATCAACCTTCTGGTTGATGAAGTCAGTCATTGATCTCGCAGCCCATGCGAGAGAAGAAGAATCATATCTATCCCATGACCTCGAAGACAAACTTAAAAATATCTTAATTCAGATGGGAACATAGTTACACTCTAAATCGACAATTTTTAAACCTCCGCCCAGGGCCCTTCTTAAACATAATCAGCCTATATACGTCCCACTGCTGGGCACAGGCCTCCCCTCAATCAACCGGAGAGAGTATGGAGTATACTCCACCACACTGCTCCACTGCGGGTTGGTGTGTGCTCCATATCCCCAGTGTTTTTGACGTCTAATAGCCGGAAACAACGGCTAACGTGCTCTTCTTAAAAAAAAACAAAAAGTATTAAAAACAAATTCCGTAATTTGGCTGCCTAATGTTGGTTTCCAGGCGGTTATTCCCATGCATCATACATTATACATAATTCACGCCTATTTCCCATCTTAAAGGAGACTATGGAATATCCATAGAATACCCATTTGCTACGATCCTAACACACTTCGCTTCAATCCCGTGCATTCCTATCTTCTGAATAGTCATTAACCTTCGCATCAGAAGTGGCTGCAAGCTGTGGCTTTAGGCTTGACTAGGGAACGTGAGTTTATGTGTGTATGAACATAGTATCTAAAAGTGATAATGGAATTCTATTCAGTCGGGCATGCAAATTGTTGACGGCAAAACTTTAGGAGGGAAACTGAAATTGTTTCCTCAACTTCTGCGGGTGTACCGGAAATTTGTCGTGCCATACTTGTTTCTCTCTTCTATATTTTCAACTTGTTTTGAGTACTTTTTAAAGAGTCTGTACCCCCAATTGCTATCGATCTACAAACACAGTGAGTGCGGTTTGTCGTAATGAGTTTGGTGCGAGTTCCGATTGTTCCGAACATTCCGACATCAAATGTAGAAGAAGCGGCAAAGAAAACGGGTGGACAGATGTGTTTGCCCTTAGAAAATTATGGATCTACCTACTCCACTCCAATTTCATCGGTCGTCCCGTGATCATGACACTTGCAACAGTGTTGAAATATCGGGAGTCTCATAGCCCTGATTAACGCAAGAAGAACACGGTAGTATGTGTTTTAATTATTGAGATCTTAAAGATTAGATAAGATTTAAGAATCAAACCTCCTTATCACAGGAAAACTAAAAACCTTAGTATGATCGTCTATTTATATATCAAAAAAATACTTTTCTATGCAGTATCTTACGAAAAATAATGATAAAATTGCAGCCTATATAATATACATTGCCCATAAAGTGGCTATTTTTTGAGCAGCAGTGGAGTTATCGTAGTTATCTCTTTGCAGAAGCAAAAAAAGAGAGTGGAGTGGAACCGGCGACAGCGGTGCTCATACAAAATGCGCGTTAGGGCCGAAAGGCCTCAAACCGAAGGACGTCATATACGATCCCGACGACCCGATTACTGTAGCCATAGAGGCAGCCAATCAGCTCGCGACACCAAACACTTCAGGGCCCCGATACCGACCCCGCCGGCGTGGTCGACGATTTCCCTCATTCAGCGCTTATCGCTATCGACCCACTAGGGTCAATTAATTCTTTCAAATATTTTTCCTCTCAGACGACGCCCTGAGCCGAGGTTCGCGCCCAACTGGGCACCCTCAGGCCTGTTGTCTTAAACGTTGTACCGGGTGAGAGTCTTCAGCAAGTAGTTAATGCCATCTGCGGCAAATCTACAATAAGTCACGTCAAAAAAAAAGGCCTTTCCAACCTCTTTCTTCTATTCCGTGGTCTAGCCTTAGTTCCCCTCGTAGACATGGCCCTCCTGGCGTGAGCGCTCTCGCCGCAAGCAGACACGGGCGGGGCACGGAATTGTGCCTCCGTGGGCCCTGTCGCATCTGTTGGTGCCGACAGCGATTCAGCCCACCAGGTGAGACCCAGTTGTGGGAAGCCCAGTGAGCGACTCCAGGCAGGCGGGTTGCCTTAGTTATACTCGAGATCCAGAAACTATCTTAGCAACTCCCCCTCCCCCTAATCCACTATAATAAGGTTATTCCCCGCTGAACGCTCCTAATGAACACTCCAATATGCAAACCCATCACAATTAACGAGATAGCAACCGTCTAACCTCATTCTATATGCACTTTGCAAATTTCCTGCCTTAAAATATGAATCATTTCGCAGCATCAGAAATTAGCATGAATAATTTAGTAGAACTTAATTAGATTAGGGAAGATGAATGGGCGAAAGATAAATTATAAAACGCTATAAATAGAAGCTAGTCTAAGATGATCAAAGACCAATCTAATTTTTGGTATAAATACGACTCTTGACCACGTTTATCGATAACGTCGCCATTTTGTTTTCTCATACCAACGCCATTTATTTATTCTACTGTTTTGACGTTTCGAAAAAAATATCTCATTTGAATTGGTTGTCATTTTAATCTATTACTATTTTAAAAGTGGTTTTAAATTTGTTCAGTTTTCGGGGTGCAAAAGTGGTATGAATGTGGCTTAGTCATCTTAAGATGCTACTATATACAGGGTGTTAGTGACATCGTAACGAAAAAAAAAATGGAACGCCTATTTTATTGTACTAAAAACGATGGTGGGTGTTTTTCTTGTCGCAAATGTTTAATTAAGATTTTCAATTTTTACTGTGCCGCAATGTAAGTCGAACAACGCGCCACACAGACGCTAAACTTACGCGCGGCTACGTTACGCGTGCGAGATACGATGTTGATATCTAGGTAGGAGTTTTCATTCTCTTGTATTTAGATGCTTAGTAGTGGTTCAACGTTTAAAAATGTTGTTTGTTGAAGTAGAACACCTACTGCCACGATTTTTCACGCACGGTACCTACCTACCAGTTATTAAAACGTTCCTAACTTATTAACAATAAAAACCCTACTCTTGCCTTACCTTAATTGTTATTCCTTCGGATGAAGTACCTAGGTAGGTACCCTAGAACATGTCACGTCACGTAGGTATGCAACATCGCGTTTCCTCCGCGGTAGGTAGGTATCACACGCACTCACAAACACAACACCTTGCTCTTTAATAAACATCAACAATCTTCCATACTTTTGCGCAGTAAATGGTCTATGATCTATCATCATAGTCGACACTACTCATTTACAGAATGAAACAAACACTCACAAACACGAAAAAAATATCCTCGAAAAACATCACGCGCGCGATTCGGGTCAAGCTAAGTATTCGACTGAGCGGAAGCGCGCGGCGGCGGCGTTAGCGCAAAGCATCAAAGGCGCCGACTAAGGGCGCCGACGACGCACCGGCCGCGGCCGCGTCGAGCCGACGACTAGAGAGAGAGAGAGAAGTATGTTTATGGTGCAAGTGACAGAGAAAGAAATAGTATCTGTTCGTATGCCTACTTTATTGGCGAGCGTTGCCCTTGACCCGTGCGCCGGCTATTCACCTGCGCATAGCTGAAGTTGTAGATACGTTATTATTATTATTGATGACATTGATAAAATTTAATAATTAGTAATTTTTATTTGTTTATTTTAAATGTGCGTTCTATGCAGCTTAAAACACAATATGGGACTGAAAAAAATCTATTATTTTTATGAATTTGGCGACAGGAAACTTCACTTGATACCTATCAACTCAAAGAAATACCTAGTATCTGTTCGTAATGCCTACTTTATTGGCGCGCGTTGCCCTTGATCCGTGAGGCTATTCACGTCCGAGTATCCATCAAGACAGATCAAACAAGCCCTAACTCGGAGGTCTTGCGTCCCAGGATCCTTTAATTATGTCTTAGAACCTTCTTGGCCTATGTGGTCCAGTGGTTGAGCGATGGGATGCGGAGGGTCCGGGTTCGTATTCCGGTGGGGACATATCACAAAAATCTGTTTATAAGGCCTTTGGTTGGGACGTTACAGGCTGATCACCTGATTGTCCGAAAGTAAAATGATCCGTGCTTCGGAAGGTACGTTAAGTCGTTGCTCCCGTCTACTAGGTACTTATGTAAGCACGTAGCCGTTACATGAATATTGTACACAGAACAGGATAGGTTTAATTAGTTCTTTACTGATGATTTAACAATGAGATTTAAAACTACGAATAACTTAGTACTTAGTACCTCGGTACGGTACCAACATGTAACAAGAAAAATAAGATCACTCCACTCGGACAATTTTTTTCTTTGAACATGCCGACATTGCCTACGCGGCGGAGTTGCCGAACTATCGATAGGTAGATTATCAATTGTTGAACTTGAAAATTGTCTAAACTATCGAAAGTAGTGATAGTACATTTAGATCGATACTAGCGATAATACCGATAGGTCTTGCTTTGTAACAATAATGGGTATTGATCTAAAAGATTTATTTATTTTCGATTTTTGTGTAGCGAGGTTTTGCGTAGGTACTTACATACTAAGTTGGTGGATGGTTGACATAGTAGGTAACTAATTACCTAATCTGTGGTGGTTGTGTTAGTTGGTTGTTAGTTATTCTAATGACAACAAAGAATACAATTATTTACTGTTTCAACTGTTTTAGGTAGATAATGGCCCTGATTCCTATGAGTAAATGAATGAATAACCCGGTCGAATCAAAAAGGTATCTCGCTGGTAACTTAATTCTGTCGGTTGTTTTAGATTTCTGCTTAAAATTGATGTGTATTCCATAAATTTTATGCCTGTTGATTATCCGTCCATTTAAGAATAAGAATAAAATAAATTTATAATTTACGATAGACAGAGAAAGAAATAGGATCGGTTCGTAGTGCCTACTTTGTAGGCCGCGCCGCCGCCGCGCCGCCGCCGCGCCGCCGGCGTGCGGCGCGGGGCGCGCGGAGCGGGGCGTGCGGAGCGGGGCGCGCGGCGCGGTGCGTGTGGCCGTTGACCCGTTCGAGCAGCTGTTGTCTCCATTACATCGAAAATTTTCGATAATTTGTCATTATTGTTTTTTTTATTGAAATTTGGGTTCTATGCAGCTAAAAGCACAATATGGAATTGAAAATAATTAAAAACAAAACTCAAAATTTCATGAATTTTGCGACGGAAAATTCCACTAGATATTAACTCAGAATCATGGTCTGAATCATCCCTTTCAGTATTCGTTACGATGTCACTAACACCCAGTATAGTCCTATTATTTATTCGCCTACTTCCAAGCATCAATGTGCCAATGATTTTGAACAACTTCGGCTTGAAATCATAAAATATGACATAACATAAGCTAACGACTATATCAGAGGTAGTCAGAGGTTCATCCATCGCAAGATGATCTAAGTACTCACACCTCACCGAGCTTTCTGTTAGACCAACGTGATAGATGGTGAGCCGTATCGCCGTCTATAATGGATCGAGCCAACTGTTTTAGTGAAAACTGCACTTAAGATAAAACAATTATCAAACAAACATTTAATTAAAAATCTTATCTACAATGTTAAGTATATTTTACAAACACGAGTGAGCAAGTACATTAATTTATCTATCCGAATGTATATATGTATATAAACAATACAGTATGACGAAGGTAATCAAGAAAACCAAATAAGATCTCTGCAAACGCAATAAAGGGAACATGAAAGACGTACAATTTGTCTGAAATGAAAATATACGCAAATATACCAGTTGAATGTTTAGGGTTTCGTTTTCCAGTAAAAACAAACGTGGTGAAAATTGGCAATACTGGAACGTATTTACATCTACATACGCAACGGCGGTAACCGGGTGAGAGCCTTCAGCGCTCCCCATTTGTCCGGCCAAGTAGTTAATGCCATCTGCGGCAAATCTACAATAAGTCACATCAAAAAAAAAAAAAAAAAACGTACCTCGAGAGTTCTAGACCGGAAAGCGGAAATTTGGCTGAAAACGCAACGCGTCGCTGGATTATGTGTGGTGTAACTGGTGAATAGCATTACGCCTATATGCCCAAAGGGGCAGGTAGACGTGAATTTTAATACACCCTCTACTCCCAGCAGGCCTAGCACGCTATGTAAGTGCGACGCGACACGACGCGAAATAAAATAAGGTCCTTGATACACGAACTACCGGGCCATCCGCGATTTTTTCAAGATGTCGCACTCCAAAGGAAATATCTTATAAATTATTGTATATTGCCTAAAGAAGACCCAAGATAAAAGAAAATACAGATACCTATTTTCATAAGAAATGAGAAGATTGATATATTTTAACATTATTTGTGTGACACACTTATCATATTCAAGACGCGAGCAAGTCGATGCGTCGACGAGGAACCTTAACACGTCTGTCGAATTTGAAAACTCTCGCTGACATTTACTCGCTCTAGTCGCGCCAGAGTGTAGGCCTGCTGTTATGTTTAAGTCCCATGTAAACTCGCTACAGCGAGCGTATTTCCATTAAGCGGGCACAAATCTTAGAAACCACGTAATATCCATTATACAGGATCCAAACGTGAATTCAAACACACAATTTCGAATTCAGTGGTTTAGAGCACAACCTGGTATACCAACTAGTCACGCATTCTCCGAATATCTATCTATCACGGATCCGGGAGTTATGTCTATATATCACAAAAAAACCGTAACAACTACATTGTGTTGCCAATTTGACACCACTCTTGCAACTCTATTTATAAATTAGCTATTATTCCGTGCTTCATAAGGCATATTAGCCGTTAGTCCCGGTTACTACTTACTGATGTAAGTACGTAGTCGTTACGTGAGTCACGTCAGGGGCCTATGGCGACTCAACAATAACCCTGATACCAGGGTTAATGAGGTTGGTAATTCACCTCACAACACACATGATAGAAGGAATTATTTGTCCTATAAGAGATATTTATAGAAGACTTAGTCAAGATTCACTTAGGCATGTTTTCAGTTTGGAATCTCGGAACATCATCAGGTAATATAAAAAAGTTGAGATGGTGAAAACTTGCCACTATTTACAAGGTGTTAGTGACATCGAATACTAAGGGGGATGATTTAGACCATGATTTAAGTTAATATCAAGTACTACTTTTCTGTGGTGTATTTTTAATTATTTTCACTTCCATACTTTTCAAATCGGAATCATGATCTGAATCATCCCTCAAAATTTCGTTACGATGTCACTAACACCCTCTATAATATAGCTAGTGAAAAATTCACCGCTGCAAACAATGTCGCTTTCTGTCGGGTATCAAGTAACTTTCCTGAATAATTATCCAAACAAATGGGTTTGTTGGAGAGTCTCTGCGAAATCCTGTCATTTTCGACGTCAAATTTTAACATTTATGACATTGTCGACGACAATCCTTAACAATTTTGATAAATGATTCTTCTTTTAGGAAAACTACTTACTTAAAAAATAAAGTAGGGATAGAATTAAATATAAAGTACATAAACTCACGCCATTTCCCACCGGAGTAAGCAGAGACTATGGAATTCCTCTTACTACTACTAATGTCCATGTCTTAACCAAAAGAAGACATACCTCTTACATACATAATAATTCACGCCTATTAAGAATATCTTAAAAAAAATTGAATTAAAAAAATATATATTTTTATTTATACTATTTTGGAGATAAAGCCCATCCGGAACATGACTAAGCAGTTATGTTATCAATGCAACGTAATTATCGAGTAAATACAAGAAAACCCGCTAGTAAAATCTGGTAGTATGTACATATTTGAAATGTGCGAATTAAGCCCTTTCATTTGATACCCAACACCATTCAAATAAATTTTTGTCGTGCTCGGTTTATGTCCTCTAGAGGGAGCCACATTGAAATAAGCGTGACGTCCCATAGCCTATAACCACCGGCCAATCAAGAAGCTTCTAGTGACACCTCATTTTTTAAATTCTGATTGGTGGTTTGGAAGTTAGGTTGGAACAGCGTGCATATACAGATACATAAATTCATAACACTCCTTTTTGCTTCGCCGCAGTCGGGTAAAAAGAAAGAAACATTTTATCTGTGCTACTCGCAGGCATCTCACTCTCGTTTGCTTTCTTACACACGATCATCGAGTATCGAGTCCCATTCGCGAACAAAGCACACTGTGGCGCTATGGCAAATAGGTAGAGACCATGCTTCTATGTTTTCGGTTTACTCCAGTTCCGTGTCACAACACAAGCTACAAGTTACTCACAAGTACGTGTTACTCACAAGTTACTCACAATTACGTTAATCAAAAAAAAAAGTAGAGAATTGTAAAATATACTTGTGAGATACTACGCTTGTAACATGTAATTTACATGTGTAGTTTTGATAAACAGGGCACTGACCTTTCTTTAACACATCATGGATTTGATCGCGGTATTGTAAAGAATATAAAAAGGTACTTGTATTTATAAGTCTTGCTTCTCCTCAACAGAGCCACCGAGGTTCATCGCCGGCTATCCGAACCTTTGCCCCGGACGGGCGCACGCTAGAAGCTGGCGCTACAGGCGTGCCTCGGTCACCGTCGCCTCTACGCGCCGCATCTCTCGACGTCCGCGCCGCGCCGCTTGCGCATGGATCGCTTGCTTCATTAGCCGACACACCAACTCCGTCTAGCCCGCGACATGCGCCTCCACGGTGCCTCTCGCCTCTGCTGTTGCCTCCAAGGTGAGTCACTTACTTCCTTTTAATATTTTCTTCATTATACTGTTCAACAGCCTCTATGGTCTAGTGATTTGAGAGTTAAGCTTACGATCCGGAGCTCCGGGTTCGATTCCCGATGGGGACAATGTCGAAATCACTTTGTGAGACTGTCCTTTGTTGGGTAAGGACTTTGGAGGCATGAATCACCTGATCGTCTAAAAAAGTAAGATGATTCCTTGCTTCGAAGGGCACGTTAAACCGTTGGTCCCGGCTATTGGCCGTATAATCACCTCCACCAACCCCCAGTGAAGCAGCTTGGTAGAGTATGCTCCATACCCCTCCGGTTGATTGAGGATAGGCCTGTGCCCAGCAGTAGGACGTATATAGGCTGTTTATGTTTTAGGTTTATTTTTTTTAACCGTGGTCGCACCCCGGACACTTCATACAAAAAGCCTCCTTTTACACAGACACTACACATTGACGTTATCGTACACGTGGATCATAGTGTTTGACGTCAGGCGCCGTACGATTGAAGTTAAAGTAAGATCGAGGGGAGGTATTCTGATTAAAATAAATAGAAGAAATATAGGTAGCATCATACTTCTATGCCATATTTTATTATATAATAGTTACAATGTTAATAAAATATATAACATAGTTAAATTAAATACCTACATTAAAATACGTCGAAGCACACAAATATATAGAAAACCATATCAGGTATCAAAAAGCCCTCCCGAAAGCGAGCCCCGTCCGAACGTACCCATTATGCTTGCAGCGTTGCCTCTCTGGACCGCAATTGAAATACGCTGCGCTAGGAAAAAGCCAGCTCGAGGATCTATACGGCGACCAACATCACGCACCAAAGCTCTGGCCTCAGCGCCCCAAAGTCCTGGGGGTTAAAATGGCCACATCGAAGCAATTCATCTAAGAAAACAATATTGCTATTTGACATTTGTTTGCATTGCGCACTTACTTTTATATGCGCAAATGTCAAATTGCAATATTGCTTTCTTAGATGAATTTCTTCGATGTGGCCATTTGAACCCCCCTGCTGTCTCCAACGCAAACGCAAACGCGTGTGTTTTATTATATTATATTTTTGTATAATATTATACCCCGAGCAATCAGAAAGTAGGAAATAAATCTAAACAGCGCCATCTATATTGTTTTTGAATCCTTGGCTAAATCTTCATGCAGCCGTCGATATCATATTTATGTTTATGAGGCTTGTAGCCTTTCTGACCGCTTAAATCAAATTCAAATATCTCAATGTTCGTGTCATACTGACCGTTTGATCTTTAAACTTGACTGACAGCTTATTAATATAATTCAGACCATTTCTCGGAATATTATTGTTTCGAGTTAATGAAAACCGCATCCGTTTTGGACAAAGGTTGATTATCATTCAAAAAGCAATTTAATTTCGCAAAACAATTTTAGACGCTGTCGCTTTCAATAGTTTTGGGCGTAAAAGGCAACTTAGTTTCCAATTAATAGTCAAATCAGTCACTTTTTCCTAAACGTGTAATCACGAAATTACTATGGAGTTTGTAAGAAAATGTCGGGTATAACTTAAAATAAAATTAGGAGATGTCTGCAGGAATCGGGGCCGCTGTCTATTAGGGAGTTCTTTAAACCATACGTATGATGTCTTGGATGAGCGTAGAAGATGCGAAAGTGGTGTGTCAGAATCGTAGTAAGTGGAATTCCGTGGTCTCTGCCAACCCTAACGGGAAGTAGGCGTGATCTTATGTACGTATGTGCGTACTTGGTATGTATTTATATACAGAGATAGAAGTATGTTATAATGAATGACTGAGTACACTCGAATCCGACAGAAGGTTCGGAGCGAAATTGAAATAAACTCAATTTTCGCCGAACCCCACTCATTCAGCCAGCGCTTGAAATCGGATCAACCAAATGTATTTACCGATATATTACTTGTGTATTGAACGCTACATTAAGAAAGTGTGGATAGATTGTGTGAAGAAGGGTAAGTATGTGAAATGTTTGCATATGGAGCACAAGTATTAGAAATGGAGAATAGGACTGATGGAGACGAATGGAAGAGGAACGCATGTTGTGCCGACCCCACATAGAGCTTGTGCTGAGTGAGGCCCTTTTATCTCAGGACGTCCACCACCACCTTATGATCATTGTAATGAACATCCTCCTATGCTTTTGGTAATAGTTTTGTAAAAAAAATTAGTGATGTTATTGTCTTGTCTTTGTGTGTGGCGTCCTTTTATAATATACAATTTCTATTCTATTCTACATAGAGTGAGATAAGGGCCGAGGGATGATGATCACGTCATCTATCTTGGACGAATCAGGAGTGGCGGCTGCTTGTCTTAATGATGAAAGGGTTACGTGCGTCATAATTAATAACACGAATAACCGGGTGTTAGTGACATCGTAACGAATACTAAGGGGGATGATTCATACCATGATTCTGAGTTAATATCAAGTAGAATTTTCCGTCGCCAAATTCACGATTTTTTTAGGTTATTTAAATTATTTTTAATTCTATACTTTTGCGACGGAAAATTCCACTTGATTTTGTATTAACTCAGAATAATGAGCTGAAGTTTTCGTTCGCACCTGTATATTTATTGAACTTAGCAGTTTTTGCTTCGATAATAACTATGGTACGTTCGTTATAGGTAGGTAGAAAAGTACTATACGGATATATCAAGAACCACATAGCCCCACGCTTGTATCCGTGAAGGGGTAGACAGAGCAGAGAGAGTGTATAGTATATTATATAAGTACCCACTCCTCGCCTATATTAAGGAGCGAGTCTATTATTACTATTATCTGGCACAAATCCTGAAAAATTGTATGTGATATCAATTATAGATTGTGTGAAGAAGGGTAAGTATGTGAAATGTTTGCATATGGAGCACAAGTATTAGAAATGGAGAATAGGACTGATGGAGACGAATGGAAGAGGAATGCATGTTGTGCCGACCCCACATAGAGCTTGTGCTGAGTGAGGCCCTTTTATCTCAGGACGTCCACCACCACCTTATGATCATTGTAATGAACATCCTCCTATGCTTTTGGTAATAGTTGGTAAATTGTATGTGATATCAATTATCTATTATCCAAACATGAATTCAAACTCAGAAAGTTAAGAATCCTATGGTTTAGAGCCGAACTTTTTTTTGAAATTGTTTATTCTAGATTTTCCGCAAATAGCATTAACTACGCCGAACCCGTGACACTACGTAACGAATTCTATACTAAAAAAAAAACACGAACTTACGTAAATTTCTAATGATATTTTTTTTTCGAGTTACTTAACACTTTCAACGCCACGCAAAAAAGTTGGTTGTTTCTTTCAAGCCATGGAGGACACCCGCGTGGCACGTTACCAATTTTGTTTTTTTTTCTCGCAAATTAGCCATAGTTTTTTTTATTATATTAGTACAATTAAACATTATGTCTCAACGATTACGACTATATTACATCTTTGTAAAAAAAACGGAAATCATGATTTTGCCCATGGGCCGCGTGGCGTTGAACGTGTTAATAATAATAATAAGAGTCTTATTACATCATTAAGAAATATATTCTTATTATATAATTAGAAATACACTCTTCAACTTCAAATTCCAGGCGGATAGACCGTAGCAACTCACTGGTGGAGAGCAGCAGCGGACTTGGGCCCCTCAGCCCTGGCGCGGGGGCCGCAATCAGCGCGCTGGGGGCCCTACAGCCGGACCTATACACGAAGCGTGAGGCCCCACTCGTCATCGAGTTGGAAGGCGCGGGGCCCTCACTCGGCCGCATCCATCTTCGCCTCAAATATGACTTCGACAGATCCGATTTGGAAGTTCATCTTATTGAAGGTATTTTTATGGCTAATGTAATGTATTTTTGTATCTGTAATGAAACGAGACTAAAGTGGTAAGAACCAGTAGTAGTGGTAGTGGTAAGTGGTAGTGCTAGGTACCTAATGTTAGAATTTGTTTTTTTAAGTATGTATGCCCGAACACCTTAACTACTAAATCGAAGGCTCCGAGTTCAATTCCCGATGGGTTTAATTTAGAATTGAGTTGTGTGCTTAGCTCTGGGATGTACTTACTTAGATATATTATAGTTTTGTTAATGTCATCGTTGTTAACTTAAGAGCCACGCTCTTGTCGGTGTAGCATTTTCCACGCTACTTTTTTAGGGAAAAATAGAGCAGTGGGTTCCCTCTTGCCTTCCACCCCAAATCTAAGTACAATAAAAAAAAGAAAAGGGGCTTGTACTTATTTACGATTCCAGATAGAGATAAACAATAACCTTCAAAATTCAATTTCTAACCTAACCTAACCCAACACCCGCAGCGCACGACCTCGCCGGCTACGACGCGGGCGGGTTCAACGACCCGTACGTGCGCGTGAGCCTGCTGCCCGAGGTGGACACGCGCGTGCGCCAGACGCCAGTACACCGGAACGAAGCCAATCCCTTCTTCGACCAGCACTTCAAGTTCCCAGTCTCGCACGACGAGCTGTCCGACAAGACTCTGTTGCTGCAGGTCTTTGATTATGATAGGTAAGAACACCTTTTTGGTAGGATATAATTAATTGGAAAAGGTACGCTAGGTTAGGGTACTTCAATTATTTTTTTGACACGACATATCCGCAGATTTGCCTCCAATAGTATTCACTACATGACCGGAAAGATTCTTGCATACCTGTCGTGGCCAGATCTTACAATTGATCATAAATGATGAAATCATGATGCGGCCAACGAGTGCTATTCTATTTCATGAAATATGACCATTTCATGAAATGATCGAGCACATCATGAAATTATCAATTCTAAGATCTAGCCACGACATAATTATCTATGACGTTTTTCTATGGTTTTCTGGGACAGGGCATGCGCCCGGTATATACGAATTGAATGAGGCTCGTAAAAGGTGCTTACTTTGCGGACCTCAGGCAGCGGTTGTCTTTATTTAAAATAAACCTTAAAGCAACATTATAGGAAAAGGAGTAAGGATGCACGATGCATCGCTTACATCGTACTTACGTAAATACAGACGTAATTACGCGCACGTAAGCCTGCTACCCGAAGTGCGTATTACGTGTTTAAAGTGCACTATCTAACTTGTACTGCTTCACATTCCTTTGAAATTCGTCTAAATAAGAAACTATAGATAACACCTAAAACCTCCTGAAAACGAATTATTCAGCAAGACCTTTCAAATTAAGCGATCGGGGATTAAGGATCCCCTGGTAAGGGATCCCTATCCCTAAAAGATAAAAAGCGGGCTTAATCTCCCATGAGCTGATATTCCGTGTAATGCCAGTGTGATATGACATTATTACAATAACGAAAAAAAAATTTGCCATGTCATTGCCAAACCATTATCGCGGCAGGGGTAAAATAGAATGGCTAACAGCGTAAGCGCCTGCCGCGATAAAGACCCTTTTTTAATTTACATCTTCATCATTTTAAAAGGATGTAATATGCGATCCCGACGACCCGATTACTCTATAGAGGCAGCCAATCAGCTCGCGACACCAAACACTTCAGGACCCCGATACCAACCCCGCCGGCGTGGTCGAGGACTTCCCTCAATCAACGTTTATCGCTATTGACCCCATAGGGTCGATTAATTCTTTCAAATATTTTTCCTCTCAGACGACGCCCTGGGCCGAGGTTCGCGCCCAACTGGGCACCCTTAGGCCTATGTTGTCTTAAAACGTTGTACCGGGTGAGTCTTCAGCGCTCCCCATTTGTCCGGCCAAGTAGTTAATGCCACCTGCGGCAAATCTACAATAAGTCCCGTCAAAAAAAAATAATCATTTTAAATTTACATCCATCAAAAAGATGGTAAGTTTATTGAATTGATTTATTTTTGTCAATAAAATAATCATTCTTTATATACGTATGTATAATGTTTAATTTTATTTTTAAGTATTATAAAGATTTAGAATAAAAAATCTAAAATAAAAATCCACTACTTATTGTTTTTGTTTAAGCGTTCGCGTTCTACGAGCATTTTGAACGCGTTGTCTTACCACGACTAGTTTTCTTCTAGGTTTCATAATTATCTACTCATTGTATTACGCCCCGCAACTTCAATTTCAGATTTTCCCGCAACGAGGTGATGGGGTCGGCGAAGGTGCCCTTATCCCGGGTGGAAGTGGCCGGGGGCGCGGAGGTGTGGGCCGAGTTGTCCCGGGAGCGGCGCCCCCCGGAAGAACTGCAGGAGTTGCTGCTCTCACTGTCATACCTGCCGTCAGCTGAGAGGCTCACTGTCGTCGTGCTGAAGGCTAGGAATCTGCTGCCGCCGCAAGAAGGAAAAGATGCTTTAGGTGGGGATAACTGAACAACTTCTCAAGAATAGGCTAGATGCTGACGCTTTCAATACTTTAGGACGTTAGTTTCCAACTAGTCCGCCTACGCGTACCTACATCAAGCTTTAAACATAAAATACATAGGTACATAAACAGCCTACTTACGTCCCACTGCTGGGCAAGGCCTCCCCTCAATCATCCGGAGGTATAGAGCATACTCAGCCATGCTGCTTCACTGCGGGTTGGTGGAGGCATTATGGCTGGTAGCCCAGGACCTTAACGTGCCTTCCGAAGCACGGAATCATCTTACTTTTTCGTTCAACCAGGTGATTCAGCCTGCAATGTCCTAGCCGAACAAAGAAGTCTAACATAGTGATTTTCGACAGTGTCCCCATCGGGAATCGAATCCAGACCTCAAGATCGTGAGCCCATCGCTCTAAACACTAGACCACAGCTACAGTCAAGCTTTAACGTGAAACAATTACTTTCCAGATGTGTACGTGAAGGTGTACCTTCTGGTTAACGGCAAACGCGTGAAGAAGAAGAAGACGAACCGTCGCGAGATCAACAACCCCGTGTGGAACGAGGCGCTATCATTCAGCCTGCCCTCCTCCAACCTGCAAGAGGCATCCATCGAGGTACGGTCATGAGCAATATCATGTACCCACTTAAGAACCCTGTCTGAGAATTAATGAGACTTACGGTTTAATTTGTCAAAAAAGTTAATGTGACATTGTTTCAAAGTGTATACATATTAGTACTCGTAACCGTACTCACACAATCAAAATAAAAAGTATAACTCAAAGAGATTCGCCCAATCCCATCAATCTCGAACGCGCTCGCGTCATATTAATGCTTCGGGTTTGATTCCGAAAACTTAGACGAGATGCATTCCCTAGTACGGAACCAAGGCCGCGAAATTATTCAAAACACGTAAACAATAGTTAGATGTACATCCATCGCAAGATGAACTAGGTACCCGCATCTCACTGAGCTTTCTCTTAGACCAAGATGGTGGGGGAGCCGTATCGCGATCTATAACGGAGCCAACCGTGTTAGTGCAAACTGCACTTAAGATAATAACTCATTGGTGCAAATCTGGAACCGGGGTCCGAAACGGCGCTCCCCGTTTAGATAGATAGATAAAAACATTTATTCGGTCTACAGACACACATGCATACAAAAAGAAAAAGATTAGATACAGACAACCAATCAACAGAGACGAAGCTCTATATTAAACACGCCAGGTATGTATGTGTGCTGTAGCAGCGCAAATCGGTCATAGCTCAGCGCAAGTTTTTGCTCTCACAAACAAAACGCTGATTTTCAGCTACAACACGGCTGGAGAAATCCGCGGGTACGGCAACCGAACCAACCGATGATGCTTGCCAAGAGAAGATGATGCTTGCGTTTGAGAAGCAAGCCGTGTACCGCAAAGTTAAATTATACGTTTGTTTAGTTGAGTTCCCGGAAGTGTCATATTACCTACTACTTAAATCTAATTGATAGTGACGTTACGTTTAAAACTGCAATTGGGTATCTTCCTAGGTCAAAGATAAATTATGAAATTCTTATTAGTAAATAAAGCCAGATCTAAAGGAGACACCTGTTTTCTGTTTTCTATTTACTTATTTATTTTATGAATTTTAATAAAATGTGTAATAATAAGTGCGACATTTTGTCACGTTTTTCTCTGACGTTACATGTGTTTTGACGTTTAGTAAAAAGTAACTGATTTGACTAGTTGGAATTGCCCTATTGTCCATTGCAGGTGTGCGTGGTGACGGGCGGCAGCAACAACCTGGTGGTGGGGTGGTGCTGTGTGGGCGCTGCGGAGCCGGCCGCCGAGGGCCGCCACTGGGCGCAGATGGCTCAGGAGACGCGCAAGGCCGTAGCCATGTGGCACACCCTCAGATAGACACCGGTCTACCTAGCTGTTCACCTTGCCTTTATGAATTTATTGTTAACATAAACAGCCTCCTATACGTCCCACTAACGGGCACAGGCCTCCCCTCAATCAACCGGAGGGGGTATGAAGCATATTCCACCACGCTGCTCCAATGCGGGTTGGTGGTATAACGATAACGAATTGGGAAATAAGTACATATGTCCTATATCCGTCTGTGAACTAAAAAAAACAGTGATTATTTATACAATGCTAATGCTCAGGACAGAAATAGCAGTCTTCCAGTATTAAAAATGAAAATTTCATTAATTTACTAATGTCTGGGCTAGTAACTAAATCTGTAATAAATAGTACGAGTTACTACAAAATCCTGAATTGCCACTTAAAATGATAGTACGGGTGGCTATTGGCAACTGTTCCCAAAGCCATAGACTCCATAGAGTATTCAATTCAAACATAAGATATAAGCGGGTAGTTCTTCAAACACCGAGAGTCAATAATAATTCCCGTGAACGCAAAAATATCCATGTATCTTTTATCTTTTTGCAAAAATCCACTTGCTACTGAAGGAAGTTGTCGACATACTTAAGTTATAACTGGATGTTTTCAAAAAGACAAAAGATTCTAAGATATTTTGCGTTTACGGTAACATTGACTTCCGGTGTTGGAAGAATCATGGGAAGATTACCCTTGTCACACTTACTTGCCTTTCTTCTCCAATAGATGGCGCTGTAAGTTCCATATCTTTACCGATATACATACAATATTATTTATCATTGTCAATAAGTATCCGTATAATTTAAGGACTCAAATGAACGCCACAATAACGATTTTACCACTGTATACAAGTTTATATATTCACAACTGTATATATTTTTTGTGTATACATATAGGTACCTATTAAAATTTTTCCTTCATAAAGAAATCTTTCTTCATAAAGGCAAGGCTTTCCTTCGAACTGATATAGCTATCCTACTACCTGAATTTTATAAATTCTTGTATAAGTAACTATCTTGTCCTACTTATAACTGTGGGCTCACTTACATTATTTATACTGTATATTTATACAAAAATTACACTTTATGGCTTATTTTATAAATACATAATGATGATTGAGCTTTCAAAAACACCAAACAAGTCTTATGAATTTATAATATTTTTTATACGAGGAAATATTGAGGATATTAATTTGTATAATACTTATAGTAATTACTAAGTCGTAATTCACCTTACAGCAATTTGTATCCCACAATTTACAAAACAATGGTATTTTAAACATTTATGAAATATGTAAATATTTTTCTAGTCTTTTCGAGATTATTTTCCAAAAATGTGTTTTTGTTGCTGACTATAATTATATATCCATATATCAAGGTGCATATATGACAACGCCTGTTTTGGACAAGACTTTCAGAAAATAAAAAAATATCAAGTATGGTCCATATGGAATTATCTATATTTTTACCTAATAAATATTTAAAATCTTCCAACTGTGCCCACAGTTACCATATTGTATTGAAAATAATTCTGTATGTAAGTAGTCATTGCATGGAGTTGGTAATAAACCTCCCTTCCGTTCAAGGGTTTTATGAATATTATCGAATTTTATTCCAGAAATATACGTATTTTTATCTAAGTGTATCTGTGTGGAAGAAATTTTACTTTGTATTTTTCTTTACAATGTCTGAATAAAATGTCTATTTGTAAGATTAAATATGTGTTTCATTGCTCTACAGGTATCAAAAGGATTTTATTTTTAGATATAAGTTAAATAAAACAAGAATTGACAGTAATTTAAATATTTATTTCATACTTTTTTACATAGTGTACAATATTTTTTAACGTCTCAATATTAAAATAACCTTAACTATAAATTGTCTGGTAGTATGAACACGTTACCATGGCGAAGTCCTGGGTCTCGTGAAGTACAGAGCACAGAGCACTACTAATGCACTAATACCTATATTACACGTGTCACTTACCACTGCCACCGAAGCGATGATGGGCTGCCATCGGCACCAACTAAAATCGCATAATTTATCATTAAAGACAATATACATATCAACTCTACAAGTAAGTAATGAAATGTACTGAGAAGACAATTTAACGAGATTCTTACATTGCACCACCCTGTATCAAGTTGATTGATTTCATTACAGATAAATATTCAACGCTACATTCTATGGATAACTAGTACGTGTTTTATAGTCACTTTTACTTTGCAAAAATGAACTGTATATTGAATGTAGGTATGTTTTTATGGAAAAAAAATGCAAAATAAAAATTGTTATCGCCTTGCGATAAATGTGTAGACGTAGGTAAAGTTGATAATGCTATCTGTAAGTATTATATACTTAAACAGGAATATATGGAACACAATGTGAATGACAAAAATGTGATAGGATACTTTTGCTAAAACAAATAATAGGCATGCATGAAAATAATATTTGAGATGAAGGAAGCCGTAAAATAATATACTTTACACATCATTGTAGAGTCCGTTTGCTGTCGAAGGAGTCAGGAAATAAAGATAAATTGTTCTGTGTCTTACGTATGTATGTATAAATGTTATGTGTACTTGTTGAGTGTCATTGAGAGGGGACTTTGGGGTGCAAATATTTGCAATCAGGATCCTTGCAATTGCCGCCGACTTCGAAAGGGCACAAGATGGCATTCGGGTCACCCTCCCAGCTGAAAAACATTTATTTTCAAAGAATATATAAGTGAAGAAAGTTAGTGGACAGTTCAGATGCATACTTACACCGCGCGGCGAGCGGCGTTGAGTACGCACATCCCATCCACGTTCAGTGACGCAATTTATAATTCAAGCATGCGTATTTTCTTCGTTTCTTTTTACGAATATACCTATTGAAACATTCTTAGTTACTTTCGTTCAGTGTACAAATACAACCCCACAATAAATGAATAAAAGTATTCCTTTTTTCTTAGACTGGACACTGAATGTTCTAAGACAGATTCCTGTATGTTTATTATAAAAGTTAATTAAATGGGATGGTTGTTATACTGATGACATTTTTTTTTACAAAAACAAATTGTTTACAAGTCGCAACATCAACTTACTTTACACTGTCGAAGGCCTGTAGTGGGGACTCATAATCATCTAACTCCTTTCTTCTGTCATTCTTTTGTTCTGTAGTACTTGTTGCATCAGAACCTCTTCTCCCTCCGCCTTTTTCCACCACTGGCCGACTTACGTCACCCTCTTTCAAATTCTCGGCGTCATCATTTGCGTCACACTGCTTTACAACATCAACAATTCGTTCTGTATGTTTCTGGTTACTTCTATTTAAATCCAGTTTCACACATAGTTTGACGTGAGGTCCAAGTATATCGTTTTGAAACTTATCATTGACCACATTGACTTGGATGGTTTTAAATATTTCAGACGTTTTATTGTCTTCTGGATTATTTTCTTTTTGCAACTTTGCTGTTGACATGACTCTATTACTCGGCCGATTAACAGTCAGTATATTACCATTTGATTTGGAATGTTTGTTAGTTGAGCTGGAAAAGACAGTTGACAAAAAGCCATTTGTGCTACAAACATAAATGTGCTAAAAACAATTATTATATGAAAAATAATAAATAGTAATGTACCTGTTCAACAATCTTTGATGCTGAATTCGAATTTTAGCCAGTTTGTTTTGGACACACCTCTGTTCTTTTTTATTCAAAGTTATAGCTGTAGCAATATTTTTTAATTCAGTTGCAACAATTTTATATTTTTGTGATAACTTAGTCGACTCCTCTTTCAGTTTCATCATTTTAGCAGATTCTTCTGCTATTGTTTTCCTGCAAAAAGACAAATACTTTTACTTTTTAGAATCTGAACACGTATTGTTTGAATTAAATTTCAATACACACCTAGATAATGCAATTTGTTCTTCTAACTTATTTATAGCGATAATTTTTGTAGTATCTAAAGACACATTTCTTGGCTTCAATGTGTCTTTTGCTTGTAATTGTTTTGCAAGAATCATGGAAGATTGCCGTGCTTGTTTTATCTTCTCCAGTTCAGCCATTCTTTTAACTAAGTTTTTGTATTCTATCTGTTCTGATTTCGGCAAGTGATTCACGGTCTAGAAAGTAACAAATTACTTATGAAATCAAACATTTTCAGCATAAATATAGATAACTGATAATATGAGTAATCTGACCTTAGCAACAAACTTCTCCTTAGGTTTAGCCACAGGATTTTGTACAACATCTGGCAATTTTTGACCTTCAACTTCCATTCTTGTTGATTTCAAAAACATATCAAGCTTTTGCTGAAAATCTATTTGTTCTGACAACTTCGCATGCATTTTGGTCAAATTCTTAGTAGCCTCATGTTCTTCACCTTCAGAATCTGATTCACCAAGATTAATAATAATTCTATTTTCTGGCTGCTGAGTTTTAGGTGCAGCTGGTGGAGTACTTTCTGGTTTTGTCTCTTGTTCAATTGTATTGATGACACTTGGATCAACTAGATTAGGCAAATTCTTACTCAAAGATGTTAATAATCTAGCACGTAATAAATCCTCATCTTCTTCTAATTCGTCCTCTTTGAGTTGACTTCGTTCTTTCATACTGTTCATTCTTTCAACAAATGCACCAGTACTTTTTTCTGAAACCATTTCTTTCACATTATCACTACAAATATTGGATTTTTCATCTCCATCAGAACCAATATCCATATCCATGGCCTCAATATCAGTATTATTTTCAGATTCTATTTTATCCATAAGCTCATCTTTTTCGTGGAGAAAGTCATCGTGTAAATTGGAAGACTGAGATAACCTTTTCCGTAATTTTTGCTTTTGTTTCATTTCAATAGCTTTCTTCAACAATGCAGATTTAAGACAAATTAGCCTCAGTTCTGCTGTGTCGCTATCTTCGTCTTCAGACATAAGTAGTGGTTTTTCAGGTTCAGTTGGTACAATTTGATCAGTTTTGGTCTTGGAAACTTTTGTCTGGAGAGCATGCTGTCTTAACATTTCTAAATCCTCATCTGAGTCACTTTCTACTTCCTTTTCCAGTTCAATTTCATGCTGTTTATTGGTAACTGAATCAACGGCATCTACAGATTGGTGTACTTTTGTAAAACTAACATCATCATCTGTACATAAGTCTATTGACTCATATACATTTTGTGCATTATTAACTTGGCTTTCTGACACACCTTTGTCATGTAATTCAAGTTCAATATTTGGTAAATCTGGTTTGAGTATTATAGGCGAACAACTGACATCTTCATGTTTTGGAACAACTTCAGTTTCTGTTTGTTTATCCTCAGTTGCAACAGGTTTTGGTAATTCTAGAGGCTTTTTACAAAGCATTTTTTGAAGTCTATCTTGTAAGGAAGATTTATCATTTTTTCCCTTGTGTAGAGTGACAGCATTTTCCAATTTTCTCCTTTTATTCCTGTATTCATCATCAGACTCTTCACTGGATTCACTAATTACTTTTACTTCTAATCTCTTCTTGCGATGTACTTTTTTCTTATAGTCTTTAGCTCTGCCTACATTATAAGGATCTATGTCTTTTTTTTTCTTCTGTTTGTGATATGACTTTAAATTTCTTTGGTCTTTTACATCTCTATAAACTATAACATTGGCTTTTGATGTCACATGAGGAAAATTTTCATCCAGTTCAGTTGCAGAAATTTCAGATAAGTCATTTAAAAAACTTTCTTCTTTTCGCTTGCCTAAAATTTTTATTAAAAACTTATTCTACAACTCATAAACATATAATCAATAAATTGAACAAAAATGTTAAGAGCACAATTACTATTTCAAATGTTTCATTGACATACATTATTTAACATTTTTTTAATATTTAAATTCAATAATATCTTTGTCAGTAGGTAACATAGGTAGTTACACTTTGAATCATCAATTTTTTCATAATAAACGCTTTACACAACCTGTATAGTTGGTATTTGGAACATGAACAGTATAGATATGAAATGATCTGTGTAGGTCAAGTCAAGACAATAATAATACGAAATTTTTAAACCATACATCTCTTCAACGTAAATTAACGAAATCTTCACATAATTAACATCAAAACTATACATAGTGACAATATTGCAAGCCAGTTTTTCAGTAGGCACTGCACGGCAACCGCGCCGTATCGCAGACTTCGACCAATAGCCATCTACATAAATAGCATTTGTATCGTTTATTGGTCGAAGCACTCAATATAAAATAAAACGCAAGGAGGTTATCATGCAAACCCAGCAGGACAAGAGATTAATCAAGGTGACGTGATCATCATTAACAAAGTTATAAGAATAAATCTTTTAGCTTCAAACAACTTTGATAAACACTAGTTTAATAGTTTTGAAAATAAAATTATAAATATACAAGAGATTCTTTATGCACGAGTAGTGAGATTCTACCAATGGGTATAGGTAGGTAGGTACCACGGAATGTGAAAATAAACCTAAAATTATAAAGTATGTAAGTTATTACAACACTTGAGTACACAAATTAATTATTTTATTACTTGATAGAAGGTTGTGTGTGTCAACCTAGTCGGAATTAAATAAAATTTGTAACGAAAATCATTGCGTAGTGTTTTTCATTGATTATTCTCGCCATTACCTGAGCCATAAGTTGGGTTCTTAGCTTTCTTCCGTTCAAGGACATTGTTGTAATTTTCTAGAACTTGCAACCTTTGGCGCAATAGGAACTCTTCTTCAGACGATATATCCGATAAATCGTCTAAGTCATCTACAATTTCTCCCTCTTCCATCTCTGAATCATCATTTTGTGGTGGTATATTCTCGACGCAAGCCATCTTGAGTCCTATCTAAAATATACACGATTAATTTTATGGTATTTGCACAAATAAGAAAAGAAATAGCCACGTTATTTACTTACACTATAAAATATTAACACATTATGGCACAACTGTATAAAAATTAATCCAATTTATCAAAAAAATCTTTAAAATCGCAATAAAACGTCATAAGACAAGAACGTCACATCACAGTCACAAAAATCAAGAAGGAAAGAATGAAATGAATGGAGTTTGTTCAAAGTTTATTGAATGATTTGAATGAATGAGAATTATACTCCAATAACTAACTTTGTCTAATAACGATTGACAACCTCGTGACAGCGATTGATGAAGATTGAGCGTATGATATCATGTTGTATCAAGCCCATTATTAAGCCAAATGTAAAAATATTATGTATTACAGCAGTGGGCGTCGTACGGCTGATGATGATGATACTCTTTGGCGAAAACTATTTATTCGCGGCACGGGTCCTTGACGGCACGGCAACTACACCGCGCGCGGTACGAATTATATCGAGTTTATTGGTAGAACGAAGGCTTCAATGAGTATACATTATAATTATCGCCGCGCGCGACGCAGTTGACATGTACAACTTGCAGGGCAAGACACAGAGATAAAGTCATGCATGCATGATACATTATTATAATATAACCTAGTAACCTAAGAGGCGAGAGATATTATGTTACCTACTCTAATCATGTTACGTTTGGCTAATTATTCTATGATAATGCATCAATGTCCCAAAAAGGTACATATTGGATGCCTCATATTCACAGCACTATATATATAATCAAATCATCATTTGAATATGGGTTTCCTCTTCTTCACTGCTGAGCATTTAAATAGTAATCATTTAGAATCCAAATATATGAATTCAGAAACGAATTCGAAAATTATTGGTTTACACTTTTAGACCGGTCCGCTAGAGGTCCGTGTTGCTCCTTGATTTAGGTTTAGACCCGTGTTGGGATATGAACCTGAGACCACAAAGTGAGAGTCAAGCGTTCTTCCGACTTGGATAACGCGGCTTCATGTCAAATCAATGTAAGTCAAACATAGAGCAACACGGACCTCCGCGGACCGGAGCCGTCAAACCCAAAGACCAAGTATTAGAGTACGTTCAGATGACAAGCGCTCAACGCGCGTTTTGATAACGCGCGTTTACAACTACATACATTTTATTCAGGCTGTACACATGCTAACGCGCGTAAAATGTATGTAGTTGTAAACGCGCGTTATCAAAACGCGCGTTGAGCGCTTGTCATCTGAACGTAGCCTTAGCGTCAAACGGCGTCAAACTATCAAAAGGATTTTTTTTTTTTTTTTTTTTTTAAAAAAAGCGCGGGAAACGGATTGTTTGGCGGACGTGTTTTTTCGTGGCTTTAAAATTTTAATTTTAATTCAAATATTTAAAGTGATCATTTGGTTAGTTTAGGTGTAATTTAGTTTGTATATATTAATTATTTTTTATTTATATTGTGTATAGTGTAAATATCAACGAGTTATTGGTAAGTAGTTCTTTTTATAAATTTTCCCGCCATGGACCCGCCCGAGGATCCTGGGGGAACGCCTCCTGTTGTTGCAAGTTATGTTACAATCTCTAATGTTGCTTCAACGAATGAAGAAGCAAGTATGGATACTGATGGTTCTTTAGTTCAGGGGAAAAAACGAAAGCGCGTTTCACGCTCTAAAATGTGCAAACATTGCAATAAAAAAAGAAGGAAGGGTCATGAGAAGAGGCTATCTGATTGCCAATGTCTATCTGAAACTGAATCTAATATCCAGCCTGCATCCCAATCTCTTGATGAAAACCAAACTCAGAATATCTCTTTGCCTTTATTTAATGAAACTGTTGCGTCACAAAATATTTCAACTGTCGCTGACAACCACTCTCCACAGTCTCAAATTGCTCGGAGGACTTATATTAGTTCTGATGCAGCTCCTTACACGTTACACATCCAGCATAAGCTGACATCGCCTGATGATGGGGTTTCTTTGCATCCTGTGTCTTTAGGTCGATTCCTGAAACAAAACAAAGTTACAGGTATAGTGGATGGAAGCTTAAAACGAATTGGAAGGAACAGAGTATCTCTCTCTTTCAAAAAGTATGAAGATGCAAACTCTTTTCTTGAAAACCCTATTTTAGACTCCTCAAAGTATAAAGCTTTTATCCCTACATTCTCAGTAATTCGAATGGGTGTGGTTCGTGGAGTACCTGCTGAATGGAGTGAAGAAGAAGTGAAGGAGAATACGACAGTCTCTATAGGCTGCGGTCCTATTCTGAAAGTAAGGCGGTTGAATAGGAAAGTCATTATTAATTCCAAGGTGGAATTTAAACCAACAGAATCTGTAGTACTGACCTTTGATGGTCAGATTTTACCGAAAAGGGTCTTCATGTGTTATACAGCTCTCCCTGTCGATCTTTACATTTATCCAACCGTACAATGTTTTAGTTGTTGTCGCTATGGCCATGTGAAAACCCAGTGCCGCTCGCAACCTAGATGCTTTAAGTGTGGTCAGGGCCACAATGGAGATACCTGCTCAGTTCATGAAGAAGATGTCAAGTGTTGCTTATGTAATGGCAACCATCAGGCTACAGATAGAAAGTGTTTGGAGTATGAGCGCCAACGTGCTATAAAAGAGACCATGGCAAAGTCATGCATCTCTTATGCGGAAGCTTTAAAGACTCATCCGGCCATAACAAAGATCTCATATGCTGAAGCACTTCTTTCATCCCATCATGTCCCAGATAATGTCCCACTTTTAACATCGCCTTCCCAAGCAGCTAAGTCCCCTTCTAAAGTCTCTTATAAAAAAACTGTTCTTCAAACAAGAAAAGCTCCTCCCAGGGCTACAAAAGGCTATGACGTTCAGAGTCATAGGGAACTGGTTAGAGAGTATGATTTGCCTGCATCTGCTAATGGAACTGCTCTGAAATATCAAGAAACAGTCAATGATCCTTCTAATATTCCGATTTCTGAACTTATTATAGCCCTATTAAACTTACTTTCGCAGTCAAACTTAATTCCTCCGTCCAACGCAGCTCTCATTGATTCTCTTGCACAAATCTCTAAAACACTCCATAATGGACCTAAATTCCAAAGTTCTCCAGTGGAACTGCAGGAGCGTAATTCCTAAAAAACAAGATTTATTATTTTTAGTTAACAAGTACAAACCTCTAATTATAGCATTACAAGAAACTTGGCTCAAGCCAAGTTATAATTTTAAAATTTCAGGCTACTCTTGCATTCGAGAGGATAGACCTGATGGATTTAATGGTGTTGCTTTATTAATAAAGCATCCCACTTCCTTTATACATAAACAAATCAATCATAGAAATGATTACTCTGTTGTAGCTGCAATTATCAAAAATATCTGTTTTGTTTCTATTTATATTCCACATCCCTCTACTCAGATATATAATGAGGTACATAATATTCTTTCCTCACTTCCTAAACCCTTTATAGTGTTAGGGGACTTCAATGCCCAGCATGTGTCGTGGGGAAGTTCTTTATCCAATACAAATGGTAACACTGTTTACAATATGTTGGACACACTTAACCTTTGTATCCTTAATACTGGTTCACCTACCCGTCGCACCTCTCCTTCACAGGGAAAGAGTGCTCCAGACTTATCAATTTGCACCCCAAATCTTGCTCCATATCTTTCTTGGGAAGCCCTTAAATACACTTTTGGAAGTGATCATTATAGTCTTATTATCACTCTGCCTTTTCAACACGAAACTGTTCGAAAACGGATTCGTTTGAAATATAGATTATTGAATGCCGACTGGAATACTTTTAAATCTCGAATGGAAAGTAAAATTTGTTGTTTCCCTCCTGTAACACCTGGAAATGAAACCTTTTGTGCAGAGACATTTGCCGGAGCGTTTATAGAGATAGCTAATGAACTTTTTCCGTTGAAAAAAGTAGGCTGTGGAATACCTTCTCCACCTTGGTGGGACAGTGAATGTACAGAGGCTGCTAGAAAACGTAAAGAAGCTGAAAAGTTATATTTTGAATGTTCAACAGATGAAAACTTTAATAAAGTAACTGAAAATATCGAAGCTTGTAAAAAAATGTTTAAACAAAAAAAATTTGATGGATGGAGATCTTTTTGCCTATCAATTTGCCCAGATGTTAGCCCATCTGAAGTTTGGGCGAATATAAGAAGATTCAGGGGTGCTTTCAAGGAATCCTCTCCTTCTGCTCTTCCTCAGAATTTGACCCATAAATTTATTGATACCCTAGCTCCTCCTTATGTTTCAGAGTTTATAATGATTTCACCAGCTGTCGATGATCGTACTGGACTAAATAGCCCCTTTTCTCTCCATGAAATGAAAGGCGTCTTATCAAATGTGAAGGATTCAGCTCCTGGCGTTGATGGAATACCATATTCATTTGTAGCTAATCTAGGTGATGATGCTTTAGGTTATTTGCTTAACCTAATTAATAGTTTTATGCTATCCGGTAATATACCCCCTGCATGGAGAGTTCAAGAAGTGTTTCCTATTCTGAAACCTAATAAGGATCCTACCCTTGCTTCATCTTATCGTCCTATTGCTCTGTCATCGGTCTTAATTAAAATTACTGAACATCTGGTTAAAAATAGATTAGAATGGTTTATGGAGAGCAAAGGTTTACTTAGTAGAAGTCAGTACGGCTTCAGAAAAGGTAAAAGTACAATGGACAGTATAGCTATTTTTGTCACTGATATACGACTGGCATTCTCTTCTAACCAGTCCGTCGTAGCAGCTTTTCTGGACATTACTGCAGCTTACGACAATGTAGTTTTATCTATACTATATAAGAAGTTATTGGCTTTTAATGTACCTTCCATGCTTTCTTCATTTATCATAAATATGCTCTCTGAGCGTTGTATTCAGTTTTTTACGGATGACGAGCATTTTTTGTCACGATTAGTCTGGAAAGGTCTCCCACAGGGGTCGGTACTCAGCCCTCTGTTGTATAATGTTTATAGTTCAGATCTAGAATCTTCCCTAGATGATAATGTGAGTATTCTTCAATATGCAGACGACCTCCTGTTGTACTGTTCTGACAAATCTATTCAGAATGCCTCTTCAGCCTTATGTCGGTCTCTTGATTTGCTTAAGGTTTGGTTGGATTTAAATGGCCTAGATGTTTCTTCTCCTAAAAGCTCTGTAGTTGTGTTTACAAGACGATTAATGATCCCTCCTGTAACTGTTGCATTTAATAATAATCCTATCCCAGTAAAAACTTCAGCAAAGTTCCTTGGCGTCATTCTTGACGATAAATTATCGGGTAAACATCATATCGAATACGTTACCGGTAAATGTGATCGTAATTTTAATATTCTTCGATGCCTTGCAGGAGTTTGGTGGGGTGCGCACCCTTATTCGCTTAAGTTATTATATAATGCATTAATCAGGAGCATAATAGACTATGGTACCTTCATTCTTGTGCCAGGTAGCGTAGAATCTTTTCAGAACCTGGATTCCATTCAGTACAAATCTCTGAGATTGATTTGTGGTGCCATGAGATCCAGCCCAACTAACTGCTTACAAATAGAATGTTCCGACCCTCCTTTGCATTTAAGGCGTCAATACTTATGTGATAAGTTTATATTTCGGTCTTTTCAACTTATCGACCACCCTCTTTACCAGAAACTTCAGTTACTGTTTGATCTTACACTTTCTTCCCCTTATTGGTCCCACAAACCTATCCCATGTCTTGTTAAAAGTTTTCAAAAGTTTATATATCTTCAAGCCCCCACTCACAGACAGCCTGCACATCCTTTGTTTTGTGACGAATTTGAACCTTTAGTTCTATCCCCTGATGTATCCCTAAATTTGGGCTTTATTAGAAGTGATCCTAGTGTAAGTGCCATGTTCTGTCTTACAAAAGATTTACAATGGCCTCATGCCCACCATATATACACGGATGCATCAAAGCTCTCGTCATCAGGAAATGTTGGTGTGGGAGTGTACCATGCTCAGTATAATATAATTCAGAAAATTAAAATGCCACCAGAAACGTCTGTTTTTACTGGGGAATGCTTAGGTCTTTTTAAAGCAATAGATTACATTATAACCATGAAACTTAAGAACACGGTAGTTTTTTCAGATGCTAGAAGCAGTCTTCAGGCTTTATTAAAATTTCCATTCAGAACTAAAATAATATTTCCGATTATTATAGATATACGAAGGTCACTGTATAAATGTATTCGCCTAGGGTATTCAGTTTCTTTTTGTTTGAAACACTAGATTTTTGACTACCTATATAAAAAGGTAGGTGAATGGAAAAGGTGTTATAGAAATACTGATATCGATATGTTTCAGAAAATTTATAAAGTGGTGTTTACCTGAAGGGCACAGCTAGATGTTATAGACCGGTGAGCATGAGACAAAGAAAACTCCCTTGAATTTGTACAATGTATATTTTTAAATCTACAAATTTCATTAACCATAGGTAGGTCAAAAACCCTATGGAGGGAGACAGGTCGCGCTTTGGTCCGTCAGGTTAATTGTCACTCCGTAACAACCATGGGATATCACTATATTTAAAAACACTGTCCGTACACCTGTAGGCACCTCACTTACTCGAGGACCTCCGACTATCAGGCCTACCTGAGGCGTTCCGGAATACCGTACAGGTGATGAGTTGAGGCCGGCTCAGGCCAGGGCGTGCTGGACGATGGCGGCGCAGCGGGCCAACTGTTACGCAGCTGGCGGGCTGCACGTCCACCGGTCAACCTCGCAGACCTTCACCGGGCCTTATCCGGTGTGTTGACAAAAGGAGAGGCACGGCACATCCACATGCGCGCCGCACAAAGGAAAGCTTCGACGTGCAAACAACCAAGGCAAGCTCCGCCGAAATGAAGCTTGAAATAACTTGCAAACGCAGAAGAAAACAGTAGCAATCTTCATTCACAAAATTTGTGGAAATAGTCTGATCCAATCATAAACTTCTTCTTAGATTAAAACTTGCAAAACGTTCGACGTTAAAAACTTTAAATCGTTAAAACTTAAAGAAAAAAACAACCCCATCTGCAACAAGGAATGGCAATGATTAGCATGTGGTTCAGCTGACAGCGTGGCAAGGCAACTCACGAGTGTAAAACAAAGAAAATAACTTACAGGTTCATCCGGGATAGTTGGGCATCGCTCGGATGAAACCTAAACCCACCCACTGGACCTTAGGCGATGGGATTTCAGTGATGTTGCTGAAAACAAGGACCTCGAGGTTATCACAAAGTTGGTGCAAAAATATGCACGAAGAATTGCGAGGACTCACCATCTCGGTTAAGCTATTTATTTAAATCGAGACATCGGCTCTTGATGTCGCCGATAAATCGTGGCTTTTAATTTGCCCACATTATTGTTACGGCAGTGGAGTCTCCGGCGCTCTCGCGACGTCCCCACTTTCCATAACCTGTCTCTCAGCTCAGCCAGCTGTCAGTCTGACACAAGAACCACGAACAAAGTTGCCAAACTAGAAAAAATCTACCAAACCATAAATTCGCCGAATCAACGACAACAATCGATCGACTTGTTTGATCCCAAAATTTAAACAATATAATTATAATATATCAAAAATAAATGTTGCAGATAATTTTAATATAATAATTTAGAAGAAAATAAAATAATCAAAAAATATTCGGGCCCATCGATAACCCTGCAGCGCCATCTGTGATTTCCTGCGGGTAAAATATAAAAACAACGTTATATCGCAAGAAACCACAAGATGTCGCTACAAGGCTCGTTGGTCCGAAATGCTTCGTTACATGTTGGATCCCTGGACACAGCAAAATACCTGGCAATATTAAAGCCGACCTTCTTGCTAAGGAGGCTGTGGATAGTGGTGACTTATTTACATATAAAAACTACACCCATGATTTAGTTAATTTACCTAGCTTATATCTTCATGAATATTGGGGGGATGAATGGGCAGTGAGTTCTCAGACCAAAGGTAAATTTTATTCATCAATTCAACCAATTATTTTAAGCAAGCCTTGGTTCTTCCGGGTTAAAGTTGGCAAGAGAGCAACGTCCTGCCTCATACGTATGAGGCTCGGTCATACATGCTGTGCCTCTTTCCTTGCAAAGATTGGCGTTATATCAAGTGGCGACTGTGAATGTGGTTTGGATACTGGTCATGTTAACCACATTTTTCTGGCTTGCCCTCTACATGACAACTCCCTTCTTTTTAAAAATCTTTTATTACAAAAAGTCCCTCTTCCTACATCTATTTCGGTCCTACTTGCTTCTAATGATCCTCAAATATATAAGTTGTTAGCCACATTTATTCAAGTAAATAATATAAAATTATAGTTAAATATATGTTTATTTTATACCTATTTATATGTGTAAGTATATTGATATTCCTTACCTTACCTTATGATCCTTTATTTCAAAATTTCGTTCCTATCCAAATTCCTATCTCCATAAACGTTTCCTAAGTCTTTATCCTCTACATTCAAATCTACATTTAATGGCAAATATGCAAGTCGCATGACGCCAAAGAGAAAAAAAAAAAAAAAAAAAAAAGGATTTTTTTTCGACTCGAATATTTCCAAATATTTCGAATAATCGTTATAGCAACACAGGCCTCGCGAATGAGTGAAATCAGATTGAAAATGCGGCCAGTTTGAAGAGTCTTTATTTTAGAAGAAACCGTATGTGTTTTGTGTGCTGTTTAATTTATATTTATAACACGTCAGTCGCCCCTTTTTCAGAACATTGTTTTGATAGTTTATTTTAAGTTTTGTATAAAATAGAAACAAGAAAAATGAGCGATGATAACGAAGAAGATTACAAATTCGCCGCATGTACTTTCTTCGCGAAGAACCACCCTGGGGAGACTTGTGGGAGCAATGGTCTTCCTCTGACTCCAAGCTCTGTGACCATCCTAGGCAGAGCGCAGCGGCTTCTGACGATTGAACATCCCAATTTGTGTACGTACTTGGATATTATACGCGGGAAACATGGTAAGTTTATGGAAAATATTTTGAACTAAATCCGTACACGTAAGCTGCAAAGTTATTCAAAAGGATGATTAGTAAACTACCATTATGATAGGCTGAAATGAGAAAAAGCTATGTATGATATCAAACAAAGATTCATTCGACTACGTAATTTTCATCTTTTACAGAACACTTATTAAATATCTATAGGTTGAGTTCTGCAATCCTAAATATAAAATAGGGATAAACCTAGCAAAAACTATTTCTTTAAAAAAACAATGTGATTTAACTTGAATAATTTTCCAGAAAGAATAATAGTAGTGGCTGAAGTGATTGGGAAGCCGTTGAATGAATGGCAGTCAAAATTCAGTTATGAAGAGGTGACAAATATAGCCAAACAAGTTACAAATGCTTTAGCTTTCCTTCATAAAGAGAACATCACACATAGAACCCTATCTGATGATAACATCCTCTTAGACAGCAATGGGAGAGTTAAACTTTTCAACTATGGCATGTATTTTATGACTGGAGCCGGGAGCGAGGTAACTTTCCCTCTTGGGTAAGTTAAAACAAAGACACATGTGTTTTTTTATCAGAGAAGACATACCCTATATATTTAACAAGTACGAACTATACTTATGTACAAAGTAATATCTTGGAATTTAATTTAATCCTATCATAATTTTTGTTTACACACATATCGTTGTGGAGATCCTTGGGGGAGGCCTATGCCCAGCAGTGGTCGTCATATGGCTGTTCATGATGACACACATATGAACATATGATTCAGACAGGGGGGATTGCTATTTGAAATTTGTTGATATTATGCTCTTCCTTTTACTTTTATGTTTGCTTTTTTTTAAGGTAGTTTGAAACAAAACATCAATAAAAATCATAAATAAATAGAACCACAGTAAACCAATATTTTTCTCATTTCAGCCTACCAAAATATTTGAGTCCAGAAACAATCCTCAATGGAGGTGGACCATCAGGGGACGTGTGGACATTTGGCATTATTCTTCTGGAGTTATGTATTGGGAAACTATGGCAAAACTTGAAGCCAGCTCCTATATTGAGGAGGATATTGACCCTTGTCCACGCTGCTAATCCAGCTGAGAGGATAGCCAGGGAACATGACTTGTTTGAAGCCTATAAGGTAAAGACTAAACACTTCAAAACCTAATATACCTACCTGACATCTAATGAATTTATTTGAAGCTTACAAATTTTTCACCACAATCTATTATTTGCAAATTTAAGTTTACGTGGTTATTATCATAATTAAAACACATAATACAACCGCACATAGTACTTGCAGTAAGAACCCAGTATTATATGTTTTAATTATTTGCAAATTCTTTTCTAATTTACCAATAATGTTGGCCTGTCTAGTTACATATTTTAATGGATAAACTTCAGTGCCACTGTATTAAGGGTTGAGGAGGAGGCTCTTCTTCGTCATTCCCTCACTGCTGAGGATCGCAGCCATAGGTTATGGTTTTCCACTTGCGTGGACCGCCCATATCATATCCATGCGGTTTTCTTGGGAAAAATAGTGCAGTAGTCTCCCGTTGCTTTCTGCACTCATTTTAGTGGTAATTTAAACCTCAAGGCCACTGAAGGAGGAGGCTAGCCTCTGTTAATTCAACGGTCCGTATCATTGCCTTATAGTGAAAACAATGTAAGCACCTTTTTGAAAAATTAAAACTTTGTGGAGCGATATGACACAGTGTTTCTCGCAGCGCCGGAACCGGAAACTTTAGTTGAACAAAATTGGGGTTTAGTTGAAAATAATTGAGGTTTCATTGAAGAAAATTGAGGTTTAGTAGAAGAAAATGGAGGTTTAGTAGGAAAGAATAGAGGTTTAGTTGAAGAAAATTGAGGTTTAGTAGGAAAGAATAAAGGGTTTAGTTGAAGAAAATCACATCAGAATCACTTTAACGTGACAATATACTAAAGACGACTTTTCAATTTTCTTATTGCAGCAAGTACCGGAAAACCTAAGGAATGTGATAGAAAAATGCCTCAAAATATATCCGAGTGAGAGGGCCAGTTTCTCAGAATTAGTAGATGATCTTTCTAAGATTGAAACCAAAGAGTTGGTTGAAGTGAAGAGAGCTAGGGGCCTGTTGGGATGTAAATTGCAATATCTGTATCATTGGTGGCAGTTGGCTGGCGGTGACATACAGGCGGAGTTGAAAAAAAACTGCCTTATCAAGAATACACCGCCTATTTTGACTTTGCCTATGTAAGTAATGTAGACGACAGGTCGACATGGCAATTCTCTAGTAACGTGACGTTTTCAATATCGATATATTTTTATTATGTAAGTATGTAACAAAATGTGAATAAAATAATACCACATTTTCATTTAAGTTAATATTTATTAATCTGAATCATCTAACGTATCGCTACAAAAACTTAAAGAATCTTCGTCACTGGTATCTCCGACTTTTATAATAAAATCTTCCATTTCATTTTCCATTCCCATGTCTTTTTCCCAATATTCATTTTCAAGGTTCTGGACATGTTTTTCGAAATTGCTCCAGTTTTCTGCCGTGACTGACAAAATTGCATTTATTATTGAACACGCGACGAAGATGCAACCGTAGCCATTTTTAAAACACAATAGTAATAAATTATGTGAGCGAGATTATAATCGATAAACGCGGTCGATACGGACTCGTGCGACACTAAGACTAAGACGCCGCGGGGACTGTGCGGGTGTGCGGGGCGACCCCGCCTCCGCGGCTCACCTCATGCCCCGATTGCCATGTCGACCTGTCGTCAACAGTATAAGCCCTGGGACAGCTGACGAGGAGGGTGTCGATGTCGCTGACGTCGACTAACCATTAGATTTAAGTAATTAATAGTAAAGGCTGTTTTTATTTTATTTATTTATGTAACTACTATTAAGTATATTAATAAATAAAATCATTAGATAAATAAAATCACTATCTATATTAGATAATGATCGTATAGTGGCTTTAATTTTATGGTCAAGTACACATACAATATAACGCCGCCTTACCGCGTAGGTGCGAGCGAGACAATCACTCCGAGCGCAATCCCCAGTGTGGGTTGTGAGGTAGATGACCAACCTCATCAACCCTGATGTCAGGGTTATTATTGAGCCGCCCCTGACATACATGACTCAAGTAACGACTATGTACTTACATCAGTAAGTAGTAACTGGGACCAACGGCTTAACGTGCTTTCCGAAGCACGGATCATCTTACCTCTGGACAATCAGGTGATCAGCCTGCAATGTCCTAACCAAACTAGGGATCACAAAGTGATTTGTCCCATCCGGGATTCGAACTCGGAACCTCTGGGTCGTAAGCAGCACACTCAACCACTGGACCTGGTTACGGCCATTAGACCTAAGTAAGACCCAGAGGTGACATAAATGTAGCTTGGTGCTTGGTATGAATTGGTTCGAGGCGAAGATTTACCGTTAATTTATAATATAGTACTTATTATATTATTCTTTATCACTATGTCGGTTTCTGGAAAGTATTCAAAGTTTTTACCTAGAATAATTGTCATTTAGTTTTATTAAAGTCAAAATCCAGAGCAGTTTAGGCGTGAACATATAACTTTTGAAAAGAACTTTTGCCATAGCATCTGTATGGATAACCTGTAATGGAATATATACAAAGTTTTTGATATTAAATATTTTGATTTCTGTTCCCAGAGCTATCCTATTGGATGGATGCACGGTCGGTGGGAAGCCACCAGCTCTGTACGACCGGCGCATAGCTAAATATAGCCTGGGGTTGCTCAAGGTATGTTCACACATATAATTTTATTTTAATTCACAGATAATATATATATATCAAATATACAATATATATATATTGATTTGATAATACAGAAAATCTTACCTTACCACATGTGTGCAAGAGAGGCAGCCGGTCCACCCACGCTCCCTTTTTTTATCTTTTCTTTATCGGAGCGTCTGAACGGACGGCCTCTGTGGTCCAGGAGTTGACTGAGGTGCTCACGATCCGGTCCCGGGTTCGATTCCTGGTGGGGACAAATCACAAAAATCACTTTGTGATCCCTAGTTTGGTTAGGACATTACAGGCTGATCACCTGTTTGTCCAAAAGTAAGATGATCCGTGCTTCGGAAGGCACGTTAATCCGTTGGTCCCGGTTACTACTTACTGATGTAAGTACGTAGTCGTTACATGAGTCATGTCAGGGGCCTATGGCGTTTCAATAATAACCCTGACACCAGGGTTGTTGGGGTTGGTAATCACCTCACAACACACACGATAGAAGATCAAGGCATGAGCCACTCTTGGTGGTTATATGCTCATACTTTACAGCGTTTAATGATAATCATATCATCACTTCACAAGAGATCAATACTACAGCACTACTTCATGCCGTTCAGGGATCGTTATTCCTAAGAGATACGGTACAGTATTTATATAAAAGATTTGCCGTTACTGCACTCCGTTACTCCTTATCTGGTAAGGCCGTAAAAACAGTAAAGTGGCTCCCAGTCTGTATATAAATCATCATCATCAATTTAAGAGCCACGCTCTTGTCGGTGCAGCATTTTCCATGCTACTTTTTTAGGGAAAAATAGGGCAGTGGTTTCCCTCTTGCCTTCCGCCCCGCAGTACTTTGTCTGACGCGAGTAGGATGGCGCCCAGAGTAGTCTATTACAAAGCCATACTAGGACTCCTGTCCTCCGCCACTGAATACTACTGGCAGTTACTGCTGCCCTCTGTCAGGTTCCAGGTTACAGTCCCTGTGACTTCCGTCCTGCATTGCCGTGCCGATGGCTCCCATCTTCGCCTCTGCAACCGTTGAGGTCTTCACCCGTATCTCTGGGCAAGGGTTCTACTTTGCGTCTGTATATAAATATTTTAAATTATTTTCAAGGCTCGCTTAGCACATGTCTCGGCTCACGACTACTACCCTCTCATGCACGAGAGAAGGAAAGATTACGATGCAGTAGCTCTACCCAAAATCATCAGGGAGAGGGACACCGAGTACCAGTTTTATAGGCTGTTGTGGTTCCAACGGCTTCTGCATGTAAGTTTTAAGGTCTTAAGGCCGGTCTTACCTTTTAACTGACCTTTTAAATTGTTGTGTCTGGGGTTCTGGGCTGCTGGAGGTTAATGGTTATTTCGTTGGCAAGTTAGCAGAGAATATATTTGCTTTTTTTTAATTCTCCGCCAACTCATCTATTTCAATTCGATTAAAAAATAAACCTATTTGAATTGCTTATGATTGTGACTCAAATATTTGCATTATTGTGTCTAACTTTTGATACAAAACGGCTAAGTTGTTAATCGTAGACTAAAACAGTAACTTTTTATGGGCTCAAGTCGAGAGTTGATTCAGTTACTCATTAATATTTAATGAAGGACTTTCCACGGTACGTTCCCTGAAGATGCATGTTTCTGTTATCCACGAAATTACATGGTTAAAAGAAGTGAAATCTTTTCAACGCCATCTATTTTGTTTTGACGAACGTAGCCTGGAAAATCTCTCATTGAATTGAGTTTTATCTGATTTAACTTCAAATGTACAATTTAGCGAGGCGCAATTTACAACTATAACATTGAAATATAAATGTACCTAAAATACACATTAATAATTTTATCTTTGAAAATAAAAAAAAACGTTAAAGAGATTGAGAGTTAAAAACTCTCCGCATATCATGGGAGCAAGCTACAGAGGCTGCAAAAGATCGCGAGTGGAAATCTGTTATTCGAGACCTACATCCCAACAAGGGATAAAAGGATTAGAAGAAGAAGATCTTTGAAAATTAAACAATAACCTAACATAAGCTCGTAACTATGTATATTCCAAATTTGGGCTGATAAATGATAAGAGGCATGGTCAACGTTTAACGGTGCTACCCGTTTAGAAGCAAGCCACACACAGGACCACAGTGATTTTAAAAATGATAAATATTTCAGGGCTACCCATACACAGCACCATACATTCGAGCGGAAGCCGAGATAGACATACCGCCGCTGGTCCGTGGAGACGTGTGGGCGGCTCTACTGGGCGTTGTCGGTGATATAGAGGATCAGTACGAAAGGATTGATAAGGAAACACCAACACCTACTGACCGTCAGGTAAAAAGTAGCACGGTGCTGCTTCAATAACGATTCATCATCACTAATTTAATAGCCACACTCTTGTCGGTGTAGCATTCTCCATGCTACTTTTTTAGGGAAAAACAGGGCAATAGTTTCCCTTTTGCCTTCCGCCCCGCAGTTCTCTGACACGAGTGGGATGGGAGAGTAGTCAATAACTGAATGGATTAAATATTCTCTGGTTACTACTTACTGACGTAAGTAAACAGTAGTGACCTCAGCTATGTCAGGGGCCTTTGGGGGCTCAATAATAACCATGACACCAGGGTTGATGAGGTTGGTAATCCACCTCACAACTCACACGTTAGAAGAAGAGAAAAATAACCCCCAAGACCAAAAATGTAACTCCACTAATAACTCCAGTCATATAGAGCAATTTAGAGATCTTTGACCTGGAATATCTTAATTCACGGACAAGGGATTATGACTTCTAATCCAACATAACTGTCCTACAAAGTACGTACATAACACGTTTTAAAGATATACCAGGTTAATAAACGAGATTGATGACGGTGGAAGAAATAAAATGCGATTGTGTTTTGTTTGTTTTGGACGCTGCAATTTATTTTACATTTGCTTAGATTCTTGCTTCCTCCATATTCGTCAATCGTTGGTTATACAAATCCTTTTTTAAGAACATAAATGTACGTATAAACTGAATCCCACAAGCTGTGGTAGACTGAAACCCGTCGGGGCATTTGAGAGACGATCATCGGCCATCGGCCCTCTCACGTAGAGGGCCGATTATCAAATGTCGTTTGTGTCAAATGATGTGTGTTTTAAGGGCCGATTGCACGTTTCAGTCCAGGCCTGAGGTATTTGAATTGACTCTGGCATCAACTGTCAAGTGTTCTGTCTCTATCAGATAGACGTGGACATCCCTCGCTGTCATCAGTACTGCTGGCTGCTATGTGGCTCGGCTGGGCACCGCGCGCTCAAGCGGTTACTGAAGGCATGGTTGCTAACTAACCCTCAATATGTGTACTGGCAAGGGCTGGACTCTCTTACTGCGCCGTTCCTGTACCTCAACTTCTGTAATGAGGGTAAGTGGACTATTCATCTTCAGCTCCACAATGCAGATGTACCGGACTTGCACCAATGAGTTACAGCCTCCGTGGTCCAGTGGTTTGAACGTTGGTCTCACGATCCAGAGGCCCCGGGTTCGAATCCCGGTGGGCACATCACAAAAATCACTGTGATCCCTAGTTTGGTTAGGACATTACAGGCTGATCACCTGATTGTCCGAAAGTAAGATGATCCGTGCTTCGGAAGGCACGTTAAGCCGTTGGTCCCGGTTACTACTTACTGGTGTATGTATGTAGTCGTTACATGAGCCTTGTCAGGGGCCTTTGGCGGCTCAATAGTAACCCTGACACCAGGGTTGATGAGGTTGGTACTTCACCTCTTATGACTTCTAAATTTATCTCAAGTACAGTTTTCACCAACGCAGTTGGCTCGATCATTATAGATGACGATATTATCACGTTGGTCTAACAGAAAGCTCAGTGAGGTGTGGGTACTTAGTTCATCTTGCGATGGATGTACTTCTGACTACCTCATTGGGATATAGTCGTGATGTGTTATGTTAAAGGCGGCCGTATTCTTACGAACTTATTCAACGAGAGAAAGACTGTGATAAAACGTCACATGACAGAGAGAGAGCTCCACAAAGCCGAAACTTCAGCTTAGTACGAAAGAGACGACACTCTAATCATACTACATTATAGCCGATTATCTTTCACCAAGACTCGATGCGCGTTGCTTTCTGTAGGGTACTATGAATACATTTCTTTCTTGCAGCTCGTGCGTTCGCGTGTCTCTCCGCATTCGTGCCGAAGTTCCTTCACAAGTTCTTCCTGAAGGACAACAGCGCGGTGATCAAGGAGTACCTGGCCAAGTTCTGGCAGATGACCGCCTTCCACGAGCCGGTGCTCGCCACGCATCTCCACGACATCAACTTCGTGCCGGAGCTCTTCGCTATACCCTGGTTCCTCACCATGTTCTCGCGTGAGTTGGTTCAACTTTAATTTTATGGCTGCATTCAGAAACGCTGATTCTGCCAATGTCCAAGGTTCCGAAGAAAATTCTAAATATAAAAATGTGAGTTGGTTCAAAGATGGAGTCTTCAGCTGCTTTACGTTCAGCTGCGACTCAGGAATCCTCTATTGTGATACAGGCGATGGACTGGTAGTCTTCTCCGCATCGTTCCTTCTTTGTCATGTTTTCATATCTCTGGAATGGGAAGGAAGGAAAAACATAGAATATTTTAGCAGCTTTACTTCCCCAGCAAGTACTGATAGGACAGCCCAGAAACCGTGTGCCACCTTACCGCGTAAATGCGCGAGAGACAGTCAATCTGCGCACGCTCCCTTACTTACGGCCATTTAAACTAAAGCGAGACCCAGCGGGGGTGAGGTAATTCTAGCTCGTGAATTGGCGCGAGGTGAAGAGTGTCCGTTCTTTTCGAGATATTATTCTATGCTGATCTACATGCTGATAGATTATGTCCACCAGGTGTGGGCATGCAGGCATAATAGACCATCTGTTTTGGCAACGGACTGGTGTTCTATCACCACACGATCCATCATATCCATCTAAACTGTAAAGACTTCCAGGTTTTAAAGTTTGTTGCAAAAAATTCAAGTCTTTTATTTTGTTACAGATGTATTTCCCCTACATAAAATCGTTCATCTTTGGGATGCCCTGCTGGTCGAAGGCCCATCACTACCTCTGTTCATGGGGGTAGGCATATTAAGGCAACTGCGAGATACGTTGCTCGAATCGGGGTTCAACGAATGTATATTACTGTTCTCAGATCTACCTGAGATTGACATCGGGGAATGTGTTAAGGTAGGTGCGCCATTTAAATTTAAACAGCCTTTACATCGCCCTATGGCGTAGAATAAGGAATCTTCTTCTTCTATCGTGTGGATTGTGAGCTGACATGACTCATGTAACGACTACGTACTTACATCAGTAAGTAATAACCGGGACCAACGGCTTAACGTGCCTTCCGAAGCACGGATCATCTTACTTTTTGGACAATCAGGTGATCAGCCTGTAATGTCCTAACCAAACTAGAGTATACAACGGGATTCGAACCCGGGACTTCCGGATCGTGAGCACAACGCTCAACCACTGGACCACGGAGGCCGTCAGAATAAGGAATAATACTACGTATAGAATGGCAACTCTCCGCTCCCCACCGCTGCTGATTAGGTTAACCTCAACGAGTACTAATATGTATACACTTTGAAACCATGTCACATTAACTTTTTTGACAAATTCAACCGTAAGTCTCATTAAATGTCAAATATGATAGTGCGACAGGGTGTGTACATGATAATGCCCATGAGTGTAACTATGTTACCAACTGAACAAAGATATTTTTGAGTTTGAGGCATGTCATTATCATTTCCCTAGCGTTCCACTTACTTACCTGAAAATTTGACAGGTTTTTTACAGAACCCTGTCTTGACCTTCCAACCCGCGAAGGGAGAACCAGCCCGATATAGGTGAAATCACATACCTCCGAAAATTTCTCGGGAACGTGGGTTTCCTCACGATGTTGTCCTTCACCGCTGAACACGTGATCATCATTTTATGAGTATAACTTTGATAACACTGTTTCACTATTTCAGGTATCAATAGATATGTGCCGAAGTTCTCCGAGGAGTATTAGTTACAGACGATTTACTAACGAAGCGCAGTCCAAAGATCCTATGGTAAGTTTATTATTATTTATATCGTCACTAGAAAGGCAAAATTACATAAGCGCCAAAATATCCTAAAATAGCAGTCCATTTTATAATACTTATTGCTAGATATAGCAAATAAAAAACCGTGTAATCTTACGTTGACGTCATCTTAATTGAACAAATTGGTAAAAAGTTATGATAAAAAAACGAAATAGCTACATTAAACGGCTTTTTCCTGAAATGACATTTTGGCGCTTACTTATTTTTGCCTTTTCAGTGACGATATGTATACAGGGTGTTAGTGACATCGTAACGAATACTAAGGGGGATGATTCAGACCATGAGCCAGAATTCAAAAAAAAAATGAAAAAAAATCAAATTCAAATGAAATTTTCCGTCGCAACATTCATGATTTTTTAAAGTATTTTCTATTCTTTACTTTTGCGATAAAAAATTCAACTTGATATTAACTCAGAATAATGACCTAAATCCCCCTTGCGTTTTCGTTACGATGTCACTTACACCCCGTACAAGTACGGACATGTAGCCATACAAGAACGTATGGGTGTTAGTGACACCGTAACTGATACTGAGGGGGATGAATCAGACCATGATTCTGAGTTGATATCAAGTAGAATTTCGTGTCGAAAAATTCATGTTTTTTTAAATTATTATCCGTTTAATACTGTTGCGACGGAAAATTCCATTTGATATCAACTCAGAATCATGGTCTGAATCATCCCTCAAAGTGTTTTTTACGACGTCACTAACACACTGTATACTTACTTTGTTTTCAGGATGCAGTGGAAATAACGATGGAAGTGTTATTTACAGAGATCTGTCCGCGGATCAGTCTGTCTGACTTCTTCTCGCTCGTATGCCAAGATAAAACCTGTGTCATCGATATTAGGTCTAATTTACTGTAAGTGTTAAGTTTTGTATTTTTTTAGTAGGTGCACGTTTTCAACATAGGTTATAGAGGCTGTTAGTGACACAGTAACGAAAACTTTGGGTGATGATTCTAGCCATGATTCTGAGTTGATATCAAGTGGAATTTCCTGTGGTAATTCGTACTTCGACCCGGCCTACCATATAAACCTTTGTTCATTGAGATATGATCTCCTATCGTGTGGGTTGTGAGGTGCATTACCGGTCAACCCTGATGTCAGGGTTACTATTGAGCTGCCAAAGGCCCTTGACATGGCTCATGTAACGTCTACTAACTTACATCAGTAAGTAGGAACCGGGACCAACCGGGATCTTAGTTTCGGACAATCAGGTGATCAGCCTGCAATGTCCTAACCAAACTAGGGATCACAAATCATGATGTGTCCCCATGATTTGAACCCGGGACCTCCGGTTCGGGAGCCAACGCTCGACTCACTGGACCACGGAGACCGTTTTGAGATATGATTAATGTTAACTTTGAATAATCCTTGTAGGTACGAGAAGAGCTGCATAGACGGCAGTATAAACATTCCGTATAGCGGAGTGCACCTGGGACAACTAGAGTTACAAGCGCTAGGCCCCCATCCGCACAGGACGCTGACAGAGGCCATGCGGCAGAAGAAGACGGTTGTCGTTGCCTCCGCTGAGGATGAAACCGCGCAGTTGGTACGTTCATAAACTCACTTCTGTTATCCCTAATGGGGTCGACAGAGCCACTAGAAATCAGAAGACAACTCGCAGCCAAAGTAGTCTTAAGAATTTCATTATGAAACAGTCAGTACCCACTTGTCTCCTAAAATTTTATTTCGATATAAAAAAAATGAAGTTGTTTTACATGACAGTGGGTATTAAAAGGTTTTTAATTCTTAATGTTAATGTTCCAAATTCAAATAAAATGAAACTCATGTCTTGTTGATCAAAAATTCGGAAGTGTCGTTTTTTTTTCATGAGAAGTAAGTAAAATTAGTGTATACTCTAATCTCTTATACTGTTTGCAGTTCAGCGACTACCTAGTGAAGTGCGGAGTAGCGAGAGTATGCATTCTGCATGGAGGAATATCATCTCTACATACCCATGTACCATCACTATTCACTGTACCACCCAAGAGGAACGGACCTTCCAACAAGTAACCTGACTAAAAGAAAACCCTCTGACAGGCCCAACTAGTTGACTAACTAGTTCCGTCCACATGCAACAGATGGTGCGCACATCATTCAATGCAGGCCTAGAACGCGCTATCGGAGTTTTCACAGCGTGACGCACAGATACAACTTCCAATGTAACACCGTCGGATCGTTGAACCCTAGTCACACTACCAACTCTAGGCTAGCGGGGTACTAATAAATACTATAAATTTGTGTTTCTAAGATTTTAAATTATATTACATTTATGCTCTTAGGTCAATGTATTATATATAAATTTACATAACAAAACCACTCGACTGTAATCCCATTTGGGCTAGTCAAAGGTACATCTACCACAAGATGAACTATGTTGCCGCACTTCATCTGAGCTTTCTGTTTGCCCAACGTGATAGGTGGTGAGCTGTATCGCCATGTATAGCGGTCGAGCGATAGTGGGTTGATAGCGATCGTTAAGCGATGCAAATCGTGTGCCTCGTTTAACGCTAATCGCTATCGACCCACTAGGGTCGATTAATTCTTTCAAATAAAATACTCTCAGACGCCGCCCTGAAGCTCTTGCCAACTTGGCGCCCTCAGGCCTTATGCTAAATTTTGTACCGAGCGAGAGCTTTCAGCGCTCCCCATTTGTCCGGTAAAGTAGTGAATGTCATATGCGGCAAATCTGCAATAAATCCTTTCAAAAGAAGGAAAAAAATACGATTCTCATAAAAAAATAAAGTGAGTTATACGATAGCGCGCGCGGCGCATTTGATGATCGATTTATTCTTGTCCATGTTATCGCAGCCTTTGAATTATATCTTATATAAGCGTAGGAAACGAAATGGCATATTAAATTTTGTGATAAATAGTGAAAGATAACATAAACGCGATTAATCAGTTTGAAGGTGTTTTTATCCGGCTCGAAGGACAACTTATGTAGGACATTATTTATGTTATTGTATTACATTATCTTTTGTTTTATATTCAGATCAGATCTATCATGAAAAAAAAATAATGTTAAGAGTATTTATTTTATTTGCTATTTTATTAAGCATACTCATACGTTTATAAACTTAGTTAATACCTACCTATCATTCCAGAGCTATATGAGTGAATAAGGTAAATTGTGTCTGTAACTGTGTATAATCCATATGAATAATGTATATTGTATTGTAAGAGGAACTTATTCAATAAACAACAAAGACACTTATAAAATGTTATTACTTGGCTGCGATTGAGCGCGAGTTCTCACGGCTCGCGGTCGCAACACAAGTTTTGCCTTTGCCATTGAAGATCCATTGAGAGATAAGTACCCACATAATTAGTGACGTATTGTGTGTGGGCAGCCCCTCGACGTCATGCTCTTACCCCCTATCACGTTATGAATGAGCTAGTGATAGGAGAGAGCGGGGAGTGGGGGGTACCGCTAGTCGCCGCCGCATTCGCCGGCCGGATCTCGCAGCGCACGCTCGTCCGTACGCTCGCGCACCTCAAACATTCCTCGCGTGCAGTGAAACTTTTCAAAATATTTAATCGCGAAAACAAATGGGCGTAAATAGTGAAACTTAACAGGTGATGTAGCACAGTGTGTGAAATAATACTGACTGCGTGCATTCCGAGTTGAACTCGACAGGATTGTGACAGAGTGACAGTTTGTGTTCTGTGCGAGTTTTTCTCGAGGAGTTTTCTCTTGGAGTGAGTCGGAGGCCGTAGGAGCGACCGGCCCCGACATGGAGAGTTACTTCGACATCTCCAACGACCTGAAGGACGTCTGGGATGCGGACATTGACCCGGTGAGTCGACCTTGCGTGATACCGCTTATCGAAACTGTTTTCCACACGGGAAGGTACATTCATTAGAATCGGAAAGTCGGTGATAGCTGTCGAATGTTGATAACATTGATACCGTGCAGCTCGGCTGGCCGTCCGGCCTTGTTTTGTAATCTACCTCCCATAGCGGCCATAATTGCAGCATGAAAATAAACACGAATGCCTCACTCAGTGTATCATTATTGCTGTGATTGATTGATGCGAATTCTCGTATTTCCCTCGCTATCAACGACATGCTTTCTAATTGTGCTGGTCATTCAATTATTTATTATCGTTCCGTTTATCCAATGGTACGTATTCTGTTGATAACCGAATGGCAATGGCTTACGATAAAGCCATGTGCTGCGTGCGGCCGATTAAAAAATCACTAATCGCCGTATTCATTAAGATAAGTCCAGAGACCTAGAAAACTTGCAGTATCCGTAATGATTACCTAATTGGTCTGTTGGGTAGGTATTTAGATAGCTATTCCAATAAGCAAACCTGTTTGCGTTTCAATATAGGTAGACTCCGGCAGGTATGAGCAGAGTGGGACCGCTATGCTAGCTACATTCACTTATCAATCTCTCCACGGCCTTGCAGTCTTTCACCGGCGTTACAACTTTCAGCTCTCATACAAGACCATTAACTTCAGCCATTACATTTTTATAACTATACCTTTAATCCTTAGCACATATTCTTGACGCTCCTTAATAGCAGTCTAGCGTAGCTCACCCTCGATACGAATAATAGATGAACCTTAAAAAAACCTTTTGTGGTCGATGACCCTATTCGTAGACACAAAAAATATAGAAAGGGATCCGATAAAGTTATGTGCAGTAATCGTCCAAGCGATTGAAGCAAAACAATTTTTTGTCGATCATACACTCCTCCTTGGTTTTATGTTTTTATAGCCCGCGGTTCATCATAACACGACGGCTCGGGTTTTTCTGTATTCTATTAGTTTTCCTTCTCGCTTCGCTGTATTGTGTTGTGTAAAGAAACCGGTATTCAAATGATAGTAGCTGATAAATTAGTGGAATGGAATGTCTCCACCCGATCTCCTATTTCGTAAAGTTGATTTTCAACCGTCTGCTAAATAGGTGTATTGACATTAAACCGCTAGACTATCAATCTTCAAATAAGGCAAGTTTCACTACAGCGTGAATTGTTTATTCTGTAATTACAAAACTTTTTGTGTAGTGTTGATTACCGTCAACTACCTACCTACCTTCTAATTATCGAATCATCGTCGGGTGTTGGTACCTAATTCGTCACAGGAAAACAATACAAACAAAACAGTGATTTAGAGTCGGATTACACTCAAATTGCTTGTCAATAAAAAGTCCCAACACCAAATTGCTGATTCGGGAGAGGTCATTGAGACCTCGGGCACCTGTAACTTGTTTTCTCTGCTATGCGGTGACGTCACTGGCGGACGTTAATGGCGCATACGCCGGCTGAGTTGCGGAGGCGTTTGCTTGCTGTGATTTGTTATGAACAACGCGCTTCCACGTTTGGCCAGGTTGGCGTCCGTACGTACATTTCTTATGGTTACGGCGTACGGTACACTGGAGCGTCGACCTGGAGCGTTGAACCAAGGGGCCCGACGGCGCCGCGAGCGTTTTTTATTAAATTTAACTTACGTCTCCTATTTGCGATAGAACGCACAAAAAACGCGCCGAGATTAATCGGCATTTCTCTTGCAGTAGATACGATTGGTGAGAATGAAAGGAGGTAAAGCATTGACACCGATTTCGCATCGCGTTGATTCGCACAGGCATCCTAAAATCATGCTAAGATATACAAATGGATGTAAATATTTGCGAGAAAAGTATTCTCGGAAGCGCAATTTACACTGAACTTGTAACTATTAATATAGAAACTGTTTTTTCAAGGGTTCTCCGACTTCCAAATGCCTACTTACATGATTTTTATATATATATATATATAAAAAATCACATAAGAAAACAAAATTAGGCATCTAATGTGACGATGGATGTAACTATCACATTTGGGATATAGGCGTGAGTTTATATTATGTACATTATGTTATTTGATGTAAACAAGGTTTACTGTTAGGATTATAACAAATATGTAGTATGTGCCTACCTTGACTTTTGGCGCTAAGCGATCCTACATTAAAAATAAACGACTCTTGATATTCGTTTAGGAAATTCTCGACAAAAATAGTTTTAAGGAAAAAACTAGTTACCGTTTTCCGTAAATGCTACGTAATTAAGGTCCCATTTTCTCACCTTTCCATTTCTAATTTAATGTTGAGTTACGAAACTTGTATTGTTTTGAAGCTCGGTACATACACCTACCTAGAAATAATTATAAACTTTATTATTGTTCGTATATTTAACACAAATAATACTTGGCTTCTTACTTATTCAAAGGTTGTAATTAAGTTCTAAAAGGCTACAGCTAAATTGAGGTATTTGGCTCTAAACGAACAAAGTATTAAGTAACTTGTTCAAATAGTTAGGTACGGTCTTGAGCCCTGTAGTACCATGTCACATTAACTTTCATGACAAATTGAACTATATGTCACACTAAATGTGAAATATATGTTAGTGCGACAAGTTTTGAATGTGGCTACATGACGCTACTCATAACTGTACCTTACCTACTTGGTGAAGGTCAACCCGTAAACCTTTTTTACCGACTTGCAAAAAGAAGGAGGTGATCAATTTTAAACATATTTAAAACACATAATGGTGCTAATTCCTGTAAATACCATCTAATTTTATTTTAAGTTATATCTGTCATTTTCTTATCCGCCGAAAAGGAAAGGGACGGGTAATCGACAAGCATAAAATTTATGGAACACACGTCAATTTTAAGCACAAATCTAAACCAACCGTTTAAAAATTTTACATCCGTCAATAACCCGACACAGGTAAGTAGACAGCACGTCAAACGGATTGCATACCAGTGACGTACATTTTGATTCGCCCGGGTTATTCATTAATTTACTCATTCTTTCTAAAATTAAGAGCTGTGAATCATCCGTCTCTTTCCTTTTCGACGGATATGAAAATGACGGATATAACTTAAAATAAAATTAGGCGGTGTCTACAGGAATCGGGGCCGATAACGGGTTCTTACCGCGTTTAAAATAGGGATATGAGACTCCCGATATTTCGACACTGTTGCACGTGCCATGATCAGGGGATGACTGATGAGATTGCCGCGTAAACTTAAAACAATGTATAATTTTAAACATAGTTACTCACATACTCGAGTATTTTCGGAGGTATGTTACTTAATTAACCTGTTGTAATTGGACTGGTTTTCCCTTCGGGTTCGAAGGTCAGACAGGCAGCCGTTTCTATAAAAAACTGGACCTGTTCAATCTTCAGGTGAGGTAGGCGGACCTTGTGAAAACTGGATAAGATGAGACTTACACTGCGGTGTTAAATTGAGTGTGAGATTGAGAGAAACAGTCTGATAAGAAAGGAAAAAACAAATTTTGAAATGTGGGAGCGTGCTGGACGGGGGCGTATTGGAATGGGTGCCTAATGGAAATACCCGTAAAGGACGATATAGTGACTAAGATTGAGAAGGAAATGTTAAGTTGGTTTGGACACAGACCGGATGAAGGATAATAAGATTACGAAAGCAGTATATAAAGCGAAGGTTGGTGTTAGGGTTAGCAGAGTACATTGATCAAATTGGAGATGTCCTTGGAAAAGCTTCAGTAAGATCTACTCTGAACCGGCGTGCGTGCGTGTATGAAACGATTGATGAATGTGGAGGAAGCAAGAGAAGTATGTCAGGATCGAAGCAAATGGAATTCCATAGTCTCTGCTTACCCCGGTGGGAAATAGGCGTGAGGTTAAGTATGTATGGGACTTACCTACTTCATTACTTTATAATTTATCTTGTATAAATTACCTCTATCGTACTGTATGGTAAGTGAGCAAATATTTTCTCACTAACCACAGTACATTTCCTCTTCCAAATTGTCAGTGGGTATATCCGGTATAAGCACGAGTCACTGTTTCCACTTATCATCGTTAGGGTTGCCATTAAACTAATTGAACTTAATTTATCTTAATCTTTTACTTCGTTTGTATTATTGAGTGGTTTATGAGGAAACAAATACCTATTGTAACTAGGCATTTTCGAATATATTTTTAAAGGTTCCCTACCAAAAATTACTTATTTATTTTCATTTTTCTCGAACTTTCTCTGCAATATTTCCTACAATAATATAAAAAAAAACTATTTATCTATTTCACCCACGGTTGCAAGTCACGCACGTCACCAACGATACGATATCGCTATCGATAGTACTACAAAAAGATAACAATTTAAGTTACCCATATTAACGGCGGTATTTAACGGCCTCTGTGGTCCAGTGGTTGAGCGTTGGACTCACGATCCGGAGGTCCCCGGTTCGAATCCCGGTGGGGAGATATCACAAAAATCACTTTGTGATCCCTAGTTTGGTTAGGACATTACAGACTGATCACCTGATTGTCCGAAAGTAAGATGATCCGTGCTTCGGTAGGCACGTTAAGCAGTTGGTCCCGGTTACTATTTACTGATGTAAGTGAGTAATCGTTACATGAGCCATGTCAGGGGCCTTTGACGGCTCAATCATAACCCTGACACCAGGGTTGATGAGGCTGGTATTCCACCTCACAACGCACACGATAAGAAGAAGAAGACCCATATTTGCGTTATGCCATGCCTGTTCGGCGTTCGAATAACAAGTATTTCGCTCGGCAGAACGTCTTATAATTGGGTTGTGTACTACGTTCAAGATAAATTATGAAATTTTATTAAATAAAGACAGATCTAAAACTAACGAAAAACTTTTTTTTCTATTTAACTTATTTATGAATTTTAATCAAGAAAAATCGAAAAATATGTCCGACAATTTATCGCGTTTTTCTATGACGTCACAGTGTGCTTTTTCATACAAATTGCATAGTAGTTTCGTGTTTTGACGTATAGTAAAAAGTAACTGATTTGACTAGTTGGAAACTAGCCTATTTCGTAACAAAACCATCTCATCACATGCAAACGGCATTAACCTTTTACATATCTAGTAAAAATAACCATTTGCGCACATAATTCTAACCCTGCTTTTACTGTAACTGTTTAATAGAAGTACAGTCATACTGGCATACTCCATAAGGGCTTAGTACACCTACCTGTCAGACAGGCTAGATGCGTCAAGGTCACGGGTGGTTACCATGGTTACTCCCCACCAACTCACTCGACATCGTGGTTTCCATGGTTACGACTCGCCGATTTACTATTAGACTACACGATCTGATCGGGAAACGGGAGTTGGTAGGGAATAACCATGGCAACCACCGTGACCTAGTCTGTCTGACAGGTAGGTGTAAATAAGCCCTATACAAAAATCTCATTCTTACCCTGTGCTGCTTAACGCACTTACAAGCAAGACAGACAGTTCGCGCGCGCTCCCTTACTCCTACCAACTTTCGACTATTTGACTAAAGTAAGACCCAAAGGGGGTGAAATATATTACGTATAGAACGGACGATCCCCAGCCATAGCATGCTGCACGCCTAACGCGCGCGTTGCGATAAATAAACCCACTCTATTGGCTAAATTCTATTGGTTCAACGAGTGTCGCGCGCGGTATGCGGGTGCTTGTCGAATTGTCGCGACGTCTCAAAGCCACACTCTGTGGTCAGATCACGCCTGCGAATGAGTGAATCAACTATGTTGGTTTCTGTTGAACTGCATGACTGTATGTATTCTTACATTATAATATTACAGGTGTGGTTAACGTTTATATGATTGACGTCCATTTAATCTTGAATTAAGCAAGGAGAACCGCAAAATAAAGTTGTATTTCACAACGCAACTTTAAACCAGATCAATTCGTTTTAATAAGAGTAGGTTACTTGTATCGTACTAAGTAATATTACTAAACGAGTTTTAAGTAAATTATACAAAAGGGACCCTAAATTGTAGGTTATCTGAATAAACTACAAGAAAATTAGTCCACAAGCGTTGACATGTCCCAGTGTATATTGTAATTTAGCAATAATTATGCTAGACCGGTCATATATCGCCTAGCTAGACCTTAATAATCTTTGTGATAGCACAAACTTATAATAAAGTAGAAGTGAATAAGAAGGGGCCTTAGTGAAAATGTTGCGCTTGCAAAAATTCAATTCCTATGACCAAAGACTTCAAATTATCTACTACCTAAAATGAAGTATCTTTTAAAGATATGTATATAAATGAAAGTCTGATAATAAGTATTATGTATGCAACGAGTTTTAAGCATAATTCCACTTTAAATAACATTCATTGTCACACTATAGATAATGTCCACATTCCTATCATTTCGTGTCACACTAGTTACCTACATTTCTGTAGAATTTTCTATAGTCAGAAAATAACTGCGTACAAAATAAATTGCAATTTTCTACCGACCTTGGTACATTCAATATACACCCTTATCGCAAGTTACTATGCTATAAATATGCATAACTTTGACACAAATCTCAATTTCATGCAAGTAACTGTGAAACGTAAAATTTTAAGTAATTATAGTGGCTTGGATATGTATGTCAAAGTATACATATCTAGGTACCTATATAAGTAGATAAACGACCATAATCCATAATGGGGTTGGCAGAGCCACAATGTAATCAGAAGGCAACTATAATTATCATAAGTGTATGATATGAATTTTAGGACTGATATGAGGATCCCTTCTTTACCTCGTGGAAGAATGGGGTTAAGAGCAAACCCATATTATTTAAAAAAGGAAGTAACGGTATGGTGACAGGTGGTCACTCTATCTCCCATATATTGGTCCATCATGTTATAAGGGACATAATCTCTCTCTCTAGTAGCCTTCACTACACGCTCGAAAAGATATTCAGCTGAACGCGATCTAATTTGCCAATCCAGCGTAAGTAGACAAAATGGGCAAAAAAACAAGAATAATAAGTTCAATCAATCAAATCAAATATACTTTATTGCACAGAACTAAAATTTCAACAATCAGACATAACACATGAAAACAGTACAATTTGGGCGGCCTTATTGCTCTAGAGCAATTCAATCAGCGGCGGTGTTAAACATCAAATTCTTCATTTCATATTTCGCGATAAGTTTGTCATTTGCCATGTCCCAAGTCTCTTTTATTTTTGGTGCAGTATATTTGAAATTACTTTTAAATATTACGGCTTGAATTATATCGAGGGCTTCGACCAATAGTCGCACGACTTATTGTAGATTTGCTGCAAATGGTATTAACTACTTCGCCGGAATAGCGTTTATCCACGTAGATAGCATTCGCAGCGTTTATTGGTCAGATCGCTCGATATAATTCGCGGAATCCGTGCCGCCTGTGGCGACGCATTAAAACCATTGAGCTCTCAATGGTGCTGATTCTTGTTCAGACCACCTAATTTTATTTTAAGTTACCTATACCTGTCATTTTCTTATCCGCCGAAAAGGAAAGGGACGGGTAATCGACAGGCATCAAATAAAACACGTACATTTTAGTCAGGAATTTTAAAAAAATCTTCAAAATGATATATTGGCGAATGATCCGATAGAATCAAACGGGTTGCATATCAGCGAGATGCCCATTTAATTCGCCCGGGTTCATTCATTTTAAAATTAACAGTAGTCAATCATCCGTCCCTTTCCTTTACGGCGGATAAGAAAATGACGGGTATAACTTGAAATAAAATTAGGAGGTGTCTGCAGGAAGGCCATTAGCAGATCATCTTCGTTCTTAGATACATGTTGTAGTCACACGGCGTTGTTTGCCGAGCCGATCTGAGACAATGGTAGTATTGCGTATATAATATGGCTCTGTTACGTCACTCACGAACGATCGACTCAACAACATGTTGACACAAGTGCCGCGGTCTACATTGTGCTATGTCTTTATTATGCTCAGATACTCTCTATCTATACCTACTTTAGCACGTTTTTCACATAACATATGCCAACACGCCTGGGAGAGCCGTAGTAGCCATGGGGCTACTACCCATTATGTACCCATTATTGTACCAATGGTGGTAGGACCCTTGCCTTTCACTTTGAGGTCACACCGATAATTATACCCTCGAAAATGCATTTCTCGGGAATGTCGGTTTCCTCACGATGTTTTCCTTCACCGCTGAGCACGTGATAATCATTTATGATTCAAACATGAATTCGAAAACAAATAGACAAGTGCGTGGCTCTTTGAATGATGATGAAGTAGGTATTACTTGGGAGAGATTGCTACTTAGCAACAAGGCCGCGCATTGTACTCTTTCCATTTCCTACATATGCAATAAAGTAGTATTAGAGTCAGTGGTAGAGCATTACCATACTAAGTATATATCTACTTATAAGTTAAGGTATTATACGCGGTTAGAACTACTTAGAACCTATAACACGATAAATCCTTCTAATAGTTCTCTAAATATTTGCATATTTGTGAAATCCTATTAGATAGGACTTGGAATATAATAGATCACAGTCTGTTTAATCCTCGTAAGCTTGACATTTTACTTGGTAACTTAGTAAGAGTTCCGTTCCCAAGTGATTTTCCCGTTTCAAATGCTCTCCCATTCTAATTTAGAATGTTGGAATAAATTTCAAACTTTATGGGAATTTCAAGTCAAATATCAAATAAACTTTATTGCTTTACAATATTTTTAGTACCAACCTCAATATATTGAGGATCAATAAAATTCACAATTAAGCATTTTTGATGTTTTATAACCCGGGCAAATGAGACTACCTACATCCAAAGACTTAACCTACGAAATAGGAGGATAAAGCAAAGATAATTATTAATATGATTCTAAAATAAATGTATCTTATGTTTCTATGGAAATTTTAAAAGGAAAACCTGTTTTATAATGACGCTATAGAACTGAGAATTGAATGGTTATCAAATACGAAGAAGAGTGTTGTTAGCAAAAAAATCGATTTAAATCAGCTCGGTTTTCATTGAAACTACTTTCCTATTTTAAAATCGAATTATTAATTGAAAGTAAATTGAATTGTTAAAATGTAAATTGAGAGTAAAGTAACATAAGCTCATGACTATATCCCAATTGGGGTAGTCAGAGGTACGTCCATCGCAAGATGAACTAAGTACCCACACCTCACCGAGCTTTCGAAGATGTGATTGAACTTATTGAAGACGTTAGTTCAATCTGCGAAGAAAACTCGACAATATCCAGTAAATGAGACTTAAAATTACGCTGCTACATTATACATTCTAATGATATTAGTTTTGCGACTGTGACCGATGAGGGGCTTTCCAGAACACGTTACTAAAACAAAATATAGTTGGCGTTGTAAGTACAATGTTGCCTTCGTTTAACCTTCTAATTTCATGGATAACAGACATACATAAACTGCCTATATACGTCCCACTCCTGGGCACAGGCCTCCCCTCAATCAACCGGAGGGGGTATGGAGCATACTCCACCACGCTGCTCCAATGCGGGTTGGTGGAGGTGTTTTTACGGCTAATAGCCGGGACCAACGGCTTAACGTGCCCTCCGAAGCACGGAATCATCTTACTTTTTCGGACAATCAGGTGATTCAAGCCTGAAAAGTCCTTACCAAACAAAGGACAGTCTCACAAAGTGATTTCGACAATGTCCCTATCGGGAATCGAACCCGGACCTCCAGATCGTGAGCCTAACGCTCTAACAACTAGACCGCGGAGGCTGTTGGATAACAGACATATGCATCTTTTATCTTTGTTTTTGGGTATTAATGATGACCCTTGTTATTACACCCAGGCACAACAGATCTTCTACCCATTATTACTCTGATTAGATAGATAGATAAAATTCTTTATTGAGCACAATTGACACAAAATACAGAGATAAGGACAACATTTACAGAAAATCACAACAGGCGGCCTTATTGCTCATGCAGCAATTTCTTCCAGGCAACCTTTGGGTGCAGGAAAATTTTGTATAAGTATATACATAATAATAGCAATTTGTACAAGTAATGATTAAAATAAAGAGAAGCAAGATATTTTATACAGGGTGAGTAATGATTAAAATAAAGAGAAGCAAGATATTTTATACAGGGTGTTAGTGACATCGTAACGAAAACTTTGAGGGGTGATTGAGGCCATGATTCTGATATGATATCAAGTGGGATTTTCCGTCGCAAAAGTATGGAACTGAAAATAATTAAAAAAAAACACAAAAATTTTCATGAATATCCAGACTGAAAATTCCACTTGATATCAAGTCAGAATCATGGTCTGAACCATCCCCCTCAGTATTCGTTACGTTGTCACTAACACCCATACCTACTTGTATGGCTACTGTATGTACTTGTGCGGGGTGTAAGTGACATCGTAACGAATACTGAGGGGGATGATTCAGCTGATTATTCTGAGTTAATATCAAGTGGAATTTTCCATCGCAAAAGTATAGAATTGAAAATAATTTAAAAAAAAAACTAAAAAAAAATCATGAATTTTGCGACGGAAAATTCGACTTGATTTTAACTCAGAATCATGGTCTGAATCAACCCCCTCAGTATTCGTTACGATGTCACTAACACCCAGTATAGAGAGGTACTTTTTCATTTATTGCACTTAACAACTAGTTACATCACAAACATGAAATGGACGATACTACGAACGTTTCCAGGTCGATTACTTTTATTTCATCTTTCATATAAAGATCCCAACGAATTGAGAACTGCTTTTTTGAAGTCGGTTAAAAAGTAATGGTTGTCAAAAGTTTACCTACTTTCTTTAGTCTAAATCGTGTGAAACTAGTTAACCCATCATTGGCGTAACCTCCAAACTTTGCATAGCTATTTAGAGCAGCGCATCGATCCAAGATGCAGCGTACGCGCACGGTTATGTGCGCGTTTCGCGTGTGAAAGGCGCAGTGCGTCATGCCCATGCGTGCTCGTTTGCATTCCTCTCACCGACTCAGCCACTCCGGCGCAATCACTCGGGTACTGTTATTTTTTCTATCAATCGTAACTGTTAACTATATTAGGTTTCTTCTGCACCTGTTATCTGTGCCGTTGATACGGTTTGATGAGATAATTTTGAACTAAAATGAAATACTCAGTACAATTGGGTCGTGTACTAGGTTCAAATAAATTATGAAATTCTGATTACTAAATAAAGACAGATCTAAAACTGACGAAAAATAGTTCTTTTTTTCTATTAAGTAACTTATTTAATAACTCCGGAATTTTATTACGTTTTTCTAAATAGGGTATTTGACTGGGTCAAAGATAAATTATAAAATGCTAATCTAGAAAAAATCAACCTCTATTTACTTTTCAACTTGTTTTCGAGTTTTATTTATGATTTAAGTAACAACGAGTACGACATTTGACAGCTTTTATTGATGATGTCACAGGACAGTATTTCCATACTTACTCCGAAGAAAAAATTCGTTTTGACGTTTCGTAAAGAGTAACTGCTTTGACTAGTTGTAAAGCCGCTGATTGGTGCACCATTTTATTTTTAAACTGGGCTGTATATCTGGTTACTTTTTTTTATGTACGTAAGTGACACGCCTGGATTTAAATACTCCATGTACAGGCGAGTATTACCTCATTACTATTCACTATAGTTAGTCGCACCTGTTACCATTTCCCGCCCATCACTACGCTAAACGAATTTAGATTTTTAAAACAATTGTCATTCTTCATTAGTTGTAGATAAGGTACTGTCTAGCGGCATAGTTTGTTCTTGATAATAATACTAGCTTTTCGCCCGCGGCTCCGTTTAAGTGGACTTCAGTTATCATACGCGACAAGTATTTTCCACCCCCTTTTATCCCCTTAAGGGATGATAAAAACTATCCTAGTGTTTGCTAGGTTTATTTGTTAATTTATTTAGTAAGTATAAATAAATGTGTCATATAATTAATTAGGTATCTTTTGTTAGATAGAAAAGAATCGATCGACCTAATATCGACTGATACATCACTATTCTAATGAACGTCGCGTCACTAGCTGACGTACTTTGACAGATCTAGTTCTTACCGCGCATTGAGGCTATTGTAAAATGTTGTCTTTATTGAAATATAATCATTAAAATTGTACTGAAGTCGTTCTGTTTATACTTTAAAGTTCCGTTGCGCCTATAATCCAACAAACGGTTCTCAAATTTCATAAAAATCGGTTCAGTGGTTTAAGCGTGAAAATATAACAGACAGACATACAGTTACTTTCACATTTGTAATACTTGTTAGTAGATATGGATTTTCGTTGCCTCGTCAAATATTTATCAAGGCTTAGCCTGAGTGTTTTTAAGAAAATTGTTCATAAAAATGTCAATTAACCTTTGTTTGTTCATTGTTGAGTTGGTTATAAATATACAAGTATCTTTGCTATGCCCTTGTATAGTATGTATAAGTATATAGATATACCGAACACAGCTGAAACAATCGTTTGTACATACACAACTAAAAGTGAAACTCAATTTATATATAATTGTTATTTTCACATAGTTTTTTAAAAAGGCAGCAAAAGGAAAAGGAAAATATGTTTTTTATGCATTACAAAGAACGTGTTTATCACAACATAGGTACTAATTACGATAATTGCAAGTTTCTAAAACAGCTACTTATTATAAAAATAAATTTTGACTGCTATTATTCCTTCTAAACAAAAACAATAGAATCAAAAACTCTGCATATCGTGGGAGCAAGTTAGAGGCTGCAAAGGATCGCGAGTGGAAATCTGTTATTCAAGACCTACATCCCAACAGGGGATAAAAGGATTAGAAGAAGAAGATTATAGGTTTATAGAATCTTTATTTCTTATTAAAGACTTACAGTCACTTACATAAGAAATACTTACTTAATAATAATCATGCTTACGATGCTATACAGAAACAAAGTTATAGAATGCTCTAAATAGAAATATTTTGTATTATATAATGGAAAAGTTTGGCCTTAAATGATCGATCTGAGTCAATACGTTTTATATCGGACGGTAGTCGGTTATAAAGTTGTGGTCCCTCGTATGTAAACATTCGCTTACCGTAGTTTGTTCGTATCTTTGGCAATACGATATAGCTTGCGCGTCGTGTTATACGCTTACTAATATGTTTTGTTTGCGTGAGAGAGATTGATGTGTGTATTTTTTTGTTAAGTACTTTCCGAATGAGAATACAAGTGTGATAAGTATATAATTGGTTGATGCTCATAAGATTATTCCTTCTCGATTAAGGTTTGTTTGATTACTTATTAGGTCGACTGATATACTAAAATCATGTTACATACTCTTATTCACAACTTTACCTTACTTTATTCGTTTCCAACTGATTTAAGTTCACAACACAAACATAATCAATTTCTCTAAAATATTGATGCACAATTGACGTCAATCGAATGGCTGTCTTTGTTTGTGATCGTTAAAAATATTTTAATATTAATAATCATAACACTTGTGTCAACCTTCGCATTCTTACAACGCATCGAGTGAGAATTTCCATAACTCTACATGATATTAAAATTTACGACGAGAATTTCTCGAATATCCTACTTATACACTTCACAAAAATGTACCTAGAATAGGCTACCTAATAGGACTAAATATACTAAGAATTTATTCTTCTTCTATCGTGAGGGTTGTGAGGTGGAGTACCAACCGCATCAACCTTGGTGTCAGGGTTACTATTGAGCCGCCAAAGGCCCCTGACATGGCTCATATAACGACTACTTACTTACATTAGCAAGTAGCAACCGGGATTGGTTACGTTAAGCAGTTGGCTGCTTAACGTGCCTTTCGAAGCACGGATCATCTTACTTTTGGACAATCAGGTGATCTTCCTGCAATGTCCTAACCAAACTAGGGATCACAAAGTGATTTTTGTGATTTGTCCCCATCGGGATTCGAACCCGGGACCTCCGGATCGTGAGCACAAAGCTCAACCACTGGACCACGGAGGCCGTCTATTGCGCGGTTTTAACAAAAATAACATTCAAATGTGATTTTTTGTATTGTCGATATCACTAATTCTTGGTAGGTATTGCAGTTAGTTCCAAAATGACGGCTTGACTTAGCGAACCTCTGCTCCTTTCATCTCTAATCTTTATAATTTACAACCTCATTTGAGTTGTACAATTTACTTGAAATTAACCTGAGTGCCGGCATATTGAGTGGTTACCCGCAGAATGGGGAAGCATCATTTTTCACACTTGTAGCATTAGATGGAGCCACAACATCGGATTCCGTTTTGCAGACATGATGGATTTTCACACCGGTTCTATAGGGTTGTTACACTTGAGTTTTTGCTTTTTTTTTTCGTTCGTAGTTCAAACCCTTTGAAAGAAAGAAAATCGTTTATTTTAGTCATTTAATGAGATACACAACACAGTATTGATAAGTGAATATAATTAATATAGGTATTAAAAATCTTATATCTAAAAAAGGACATCAGCTTTTGGCTTGTAACTCTTACCACCCCTGAAATCCATTACATTAATTGATTCGTGTCTCCGTGTCGCTTTCATTTCACCTTTGCTTTTTCTTTTTTTTTATTGTGATTTGTGTGTGAATAAGGGCTCTATCTCAAGGACACCATGTTTGCGCCATCAGCGGGATATTATTCTGGATTCGGTTGTGATGAGACACCATGATGGCGCAATCATCTCCCAGATAGGTCCCTTACTCACTGCGCCAGTCTACCATTGGTTTTTTATCGGATCCGTGATCGGATCGATGGATCAGATCAGGCGCAGGTAATAGTATAGACCAATATTGGTCTCTATGCAGTTACTCTTTGTAAATCATATATATGCCGGCAAGTTTACAAACGTCCTCCGTGGTCCAGTGGTTGAGCGTTGGGCTCACGATCCAAAGGTCCCGGGTTCGAATCCCAAAATGTTGTGATCCCTAGTTTGGTTAGTACATTACAGGCTGATCACCTGATTGTCCAAAAAGTAAGATGATCCGTGCAAGCCGTTGGTCCCGGTTACTACTTACTGATGTAAGTAAGTAGTCGTTACATGATCCATGTCAGGGGCCTTTGGCGGCTCAATGGTAACCCTGGCACCAGGGTTGATGAGGTTGGTACTCCACCTCACAACCCACACGATAGAAGTTTACAAAGCAAATAACAAAATAATTTTGTTTATTTAAATGTCATTACGTAACAGTTAATGTGTCAAGTGACGACCTCTGATAACGATAACAACAAGTAGGTAAGTAACTGATAACCGTTACTTACCTTAGTCCAACCTACTTACTTGAAATTCATATCGGTTTCATTAAACAACTATTTTATTTATTCGATAAATCAATTTTCTATGCGTCATAAATCATTTTAGTAACGAGTTTCATAGCGTGTGACGAAAAGAAAAGTAAGATTGACTATGCAAATAGGGTCATCAATCACTCATTAGGTAATCAATACATTAGTATACAGGTGTTAGTGACACCGTAACGAATACTGAGGGGGATGGTTCAGGCCATGATTCTGAGTTGATATCACGTGGAATTTTCAGTCTGAATATTCATGAAAATTTTTGTGTTTTTTTTTAATTATTTTCACTTCCATACTTTTGCGACAGAAAAATCCACTTGATATCAACTCAGAATCATGGCCTCAATCACCCCTCAAAGTTTTCGTTACGATGTCACTAACAACCTGTATATAAGCGGTAGTAGATAAAACAAAATCGAACTGCTGAATCTCGACTGATACATCTCTCTCTCTCTATTTAAGAGCTGCGCTCTTGTCGGTGGAGTAATCGCCATTCCTCTCTTCTTCCCGCCAAAACCTTCACCTCCCGATTCGACACGATCTGCACCATCTCTTTTATTTGTTTCATAAATGTTATCCTAGGTCTACCCCTTCCTCTCTTGCGTGACTCTTAAATTAGTGATGATGATGATGAGAAACTTTGTAAAAAAGATTATTATAAGGTTGGTAATTATTTAGAAGATATCAGAACTGATATTAGCCAAATTACTAAATAATTGTATAACAATATTTGTGTTTTTTTTGAGAATATCTAGGGCCCTGTGCCGAGGTTTTTCTTGCAGCTTCTCTTCCCCGGCTATACAGGTTGTGATGAGCTGCAGTAGTTCTACGCGGATGAAACGTTCGTTATGTTAAAAATTACGATTCAAAGTGTAACTATGTTACCTACTGAATAAAGATATTTTTTTTATTCAGTAGGTTCTTTTGTTTGTTTATAAATTCTTATCTAGAATGTTCTGGACGTGATTGTGTTTTGTATTACTTACAACATTTTTACGTTTATAGTGAAGTCTTGGAAACTAATTAATCAGACGGCTGTTTTTTTTCAACTAAGTGTATTTTCTTTTTTTACTTTGATTGATGAAATTCTAAAATCATCATTAATCTAAAAAACGTGTTGTTTGACATTTGTTTGCATTGCGCACTTTTATATGCTCAAATGTCAAATTGCAATATAGCTTCTATAGATGAATTGCTTTGATGTGGTCGTTTTCACCCCCCGGTTCTCAAACGAGGTACTATGTTAACAGAGGTAGCTTAGCGGCTCAACGGTAAATTAGTGTTTTTATATCACCACAGAATAAAAACTTGGACAAGAAAACGTCTGTAAGAGAACTTACACAAAACACCGCAACAGTCCATACCTTTCGATTCTCGATTTTGTTTCCGGTTGTCTAGCAAATGGCCAGGGGGTCTAAAGACACTTACACCAGGAGGTCTGAAAAAACCATACTGAAGCAGCTGATCTAAAAAAAAACAATATTTCTATTTGATATTTGTTTGTGCACTTACTTTTTATTCGTGCAAATGTCACGATTGATGAATATGGAAGAAGCAAGGGAAGTGTCAGGATCGAAAAAATGCAATTCCATAGTCTCTGCTAATCCCGGTGGTAAATAGGCGTGAGTTTATGTATCTATGTATGTGTCAAATTGCAATATTGCTCCAGTTCAGCATGCTTAATGAACAGTCTCCTTTCCAGAATGACGGAACCATCTGTTTGGGCGACGTATCCATTATTTTTTTCTAATTGGACCAAATCTGTCACGGTAAACGCAAAAGTTTGCGTTTTCATCAATTTAATCAAGCGACTCGTAACTCTTGACTTATGCAATATCGATTTCTTAGAAGCTATGTAAAGTAAACGTAATTCAGCGTTACGGAGTGGTTATCAAGAAAGTGACTGCAAAGATTCCTGTAGATACCTGATTTTCTTTTAAGTTACACCTGTGTTTTTCTTATCCGCCGAAAAGGAAAGGGACGGGTGATTGAAAATTGTGCTGTCAACTAAATTCTGTCGGGTTATTGGCCAATATAAAATTTTGGGAGGGGTTTTAAATTTTTATCTAAAATTTACGTGTGTTCCATAAATTTAATCTATCCCTTTCCTTTTCGGCGGATAAGAAAATGACAAGTATAACTTAAAATTAAATTAGATGGTGTATACTGCAATTAGCACCATTGAACAATAAAGTTACTAATGATAACATACTACCTATAACCGGATCCGTTTGTGAAAATGTGGTACGTACAAACTTACGAAGTAAAAAGCGGTAAATAAACTTGCGATAATATAAGTACCTACATACATAATACACATGACGCTTGGGATTCCAAAAACACTTGGTACACGATTTATTTACTGCATACCATTATTAGTACTTATAGTAGAATATTGCTATAACGGTAGCTATATATTCTTGCGTGTTATAGTCTGACCGCTTAGCTTGTAGGAATCTGCTTCTAAGTATTTCTTAAGTTTTAAATTCGGGATTCTTCACATACATACATTAACTCACCCACCAGGGTAAGCAGAAACTCTGGATCTCCATTCGCTCCGAAGGCACACTTTTCTTGCTTCCTACACATTCATCAATCGTTTCATACTCGCACGCCAGTTCAAAGTAGACCGTATTAAACTAAGAACATTTCCATTATGGTCAATGTACGTCCTTCTAGATCTTCTTCTGCCAGCCCTACCTACCTTTATATACCGCTTTCGTAATCCTATTATCTTTCATCCGCTCTACGAGTCCAAACCAACTTAACATTCTCTTCTTAATCTACAGTGACTATATCGTCTTTCCCGCCACATCTCTTTCTTATCTATCACACTATTTGTCACTCTATTACTCAATTTAACACCGCAGATGTGAGTGTAAAAATAAGTATGTAGTATTTATGTAACTGAATAAATCACAGCATATCGCTACGACACAGCAGCTAGCAGATAGGACTAGCGTAGGCGAATACTATTTCATCATCAGACAACAACTTCGCTTTTTGACAGTTCTAAATAAACGAATAGATTTTAGCAGCCGTTTTATCAAATACTGAATTTGGATAATAAAAAGTAATTTTAAAAAATAACCGACTTCAAAATCCGCCAAAATAAAAAGTAATAAATAATATTTTGTTAAATAGATACCTACAATGTTAGAATCGAAGGTAATATCCAGTATTTTTTTCAACAAAAGTACAGTTAACGTCATAGGTACCTATCAAATAAGCACGTAAACTTATACGGGAATACGCTTTTATTATCTGTCCAGTAAATCAAATTGTAAACGTAATATAAGGTGCTGGCTTTTCCTTATTCCCTGATAACATTGATTGCAAAACCTCGTATTTATTTCCCAGAGGATTGAAGCTATAACCCTTTTAGTTTTACTCAGAAAGTCATGCCGCGTGAACGTCGTATGGCTGCTATTACATAATCTGGTATGGTATGGCTTTCACAGGTTATGTACAAAATTTTTCGTGTTCCAAAATCAATTCAATGTACAAAATAAATCAATAAATTTGAAAGTACCGGTCGGTATTATGGTTTTAATTCCTAATAATAGTGTTCCAAATTCAAATTTCAAAATTTTCTTTATCTCGTTTGTTTGTTAAACAAAACATCTGAAGTGTTTTGATTTTGATGAGAAGTATATTTGCGAGTGTTAACATAATTTATTACTTTAATTAAATAAAGTATAATAAAGTGCCTATTGGTATAAATACTATACTTTTTAATTTATAACTGCAGAAATGAACGAACTGAACAATTAAAACTTGCTCTCTACAAAACCTTAAAAAAGCAGTCGGAATGGATTAAACATTCATGTTCGCCCGTGCATGACAAAAAAATTACGACACTATTATTCCCAGCGGAACTTTCAGCATGTTTTTAAGTTTTTATTGTTGTTTATAGTAAGCATCGGATAGTGTTTGTTACATAACATGCTTTCGCTAACAGCCGGCGAAACTGGCTCGCTTTTGAAACGCCGACTCTGTCGCGTAAATGCTGAGGTCGGTTTGGCCCCGAAACGGTCCACTACCTTTATGTTAATTGACCGTAATAAAGTACAAGTACCAACCCGTTTACCGTATAAAAAGTTAGTGTCAACTTACTGGTTGGATATTTTTCTTAAATTTTAACTTATATAGTAAGAGAAGCAATATAGGTAGCAACATAATTCTATACATAATGTGATCCAAATATCAAGCAAAATATATTTTTGTATAATATGCTTCTGCCATTACATTGTATTTTGGAATATTATGTACCCGAGTAATGAGAAAATAGGTAATGATCGCGTTAAAGCTGTGCAACGCCATCTATATTGTTTTTGGTGAACGTAGCCTGGAAAGACCCTCATACAAAGACCAAATACTTGGTCCTTGCCCTCATAAGACAACTCATTGACACATTGGCCGTGTCGAACAGACGCCGTCTGTGCTACTTATTTACGTCTAGTTTGTAACGGCGAGTGATAACCTTTTGCATCTATGATTTATTGTCTAATTCTGCCGTGTTTTATTAATATATGCCTAATAATAAATCTTTTAAACGTTCAATGTCATTCAGAATTAGCTACATCTTCTCCTTTACCGAATTCACTGCCAATACCTTTTATGAAAGGTGACCTGTTGTCACCTTGACCGTGTAGTTATGTATGTGGGGGTTACATAAGTCGAGGCAACTCGCCTGTATAAGATGATTATGTCGAGTGCATGTGCAATTTATTATCTGTGTAGTTATCTTCCTCAGTAGGTCGACGAGTGCGACAGATATTGCGAAATTGACGATAAGACCACTCGCTATGTGTACTCAAATCATTATTTACACTATATTTCGCAATGATGTAATACGGCTTTATAGAACTATAAATACATTTAATATTTCTCGTCAAAAACAAACCGATCTCCATGGAAACACCTAGCAATCTTTTTTCGATTACGTACTTCCATATTCAAATTTAAAATTAAATTAATGTCAAATCAAATCAAATAATACTTTATTGCACACAATATACAAAACAAATTAACACAGATGATGATAGATACAGTACAATCTGGCGGCCTTATTGCTAAGCAGCAATTTCTTCCAGGCAACCAGTTGTTGGCTTGTTTTATTTTAACAAGAAAAGTATTTATAGTATTTTTATTTGATTTTTATACTATAAATATGGACTGTTAGGCCTCGAAATTCGAATATCAGAGTCAGGCAGGCTATTTGTGTACTTGTCACTTGTTGTTGTAGAAAGTACTTAATCGATAGATCTGTGTAAAAGTTAAAAATACGTTTCCTAAGAAGAACTTCGAAAAGCTCTGTCCAAAATTATGGGCTTCCTATTACTAGCAATTCAAAGTGCTTCAATATTGCTTTTAGACATTTTGTTGAATTGCTTCAATGTTACTTTTTCAGACATCCTGATTTTGTTTCTAATTAGTAGTGATAATTTGTAGCTCTGCGCAGCTCGGTAGGGAAACGGGCGTGTTTACTATTTATAAAACAAATAATTTACTATAAATAACATCCTCAATAAAGTATTCTTTATGCAATTCGTTTCTGCAATTATTTTATTATGCGTGTTTGTTTATTGGCGTGAAACTCTAAGTATAATCCAGTATTTTATGAGGAAAATACATATTTTCCCTGTATCAGACCTGATATTACTGGTTTGTTCTCACCTTGGTTGTACAATAACAATAAGGGATCCGTATAGTTATGAAGTACTATCAATCGCTTACATCCATGCTAAGGCTAACTAAGTAATACACTAATTAGCTAATACGCTAGTAATTAAAGCACATAATAACGGGTTCTTACCGCGTTTAAATGGGGATATGAGACTCCCGATATTTCGACACTGTTGCAAGTGATAATAACCGCGTAAACTTAAAACAATGTATAATACACTAGTAGACAAAAAAATCGACTCAAGTTCTGCTGCCAAGTTTTTAATAACTATCCACATATAAGAATGTCTATATGCCATAAAGTATAGGTAGGCATCGGTTTAAACGGGTATCTAGATTCAGAAAATAAAAGAAAATAATGTGAAAAATAATCATTTGAGTAGGTATTTTTCCAGGTAACAAAACTTGATTCCATTTTAATGTCAATGAACAGTCAATAAATTGGTAACTTACATCCATGGTGACAGTTAGCGAAATAGTATTTTCACCTTAGGCCCTTTCGCTTCGCTTTGCTAGTCTTGGCGGAGGCATTACGGTGCCCGCAAGTTAATTATACTGGCATCTTGTTATAAAAGCAATACTTCTAAAAACTCAATGCACCGTCCCCAAAACGTGTCCAATCGTCGAAGTTAAATTACTTACATAGCTGTCCTGTCACATACCTAGTTTGGCCTAGATTTTTCCTTGTGAATTAGCATTATTCATTTTTATTTATTGCATATTCGAACTGAATTCTGTCTAGCGAGGTATTTGCTTCAAAAATGTTTTGTAATACCTGATTCTGTGTTTATTTTGCTAACGATGCGTTCACCCCAATTACTAGGCGCTTGGCAACCTATGAACATACATTGTTTTAAGTTTACGCGGTTTTTATCATAATTAAAACACATAATAAAACCCTAATTCAAAGCGTTGGCAAAAAAGGAAATATAAAAACATATACAGTTATGAGCAATATCATGTATACACTTTAGAACCCTGTACCCTGGCTCTATCATATTTGACATTTAATGAGACTTACATATTAGTACTCGTGACCGTTACATCAGGCACAGTCTAGTTGGGGGACCCCTGTTGAACTGCCGCTGTTTTAACTTGCCTTGTAAAATTGCGCATAATATTGTGTACATTTTTAACAAAATTATTTTTGTTATGCGTTTGTGCAATTAAGTTATTATTACCTTATCTTAAAAATAGGCTATAAAAAGTTCTGCGAGGAGTTGGCAACATCCTTTATAAACGTGACAAAAATTGATCCGTAAACCACCGGACCCGGACGGTATCCATCATAATCTTGTAGAAAGAAGGAAAATATATCATACTTTGCCCGCCTGTGCTATCCTGTAGAAAGCCGATTTCTAAAACGAGGAAACATGCCAAAGCAACCGTTTACTTTTGCGATAGCTATCTACTCTATTTAGAATATTGTAAAGCTTTTACATCAGAATTCAGAATCATTTATTTAACGCAATTATCATGGGCAAACTTGTTGAAGGATAATCGAGGTAACATTTTTGAATCTACGTCATTTCGCAAGGTGGTATGGCTGAGGAGAAGAAATGACGAGAACACACATCTTTTTTATACATTTACATTTTATACTACATTTTTATAATTTAGGTAATAAATAAATTAATCTTATAATAAGCTTTTTACATAAAGTAAGCTTCACATGAGTTTTTAATGTATTTTAATGCAAATCCAAAATTTTATCTGGTAGGTGTATTGTTGTGTACAGTACTCCCACTTTTCGCTAGCTATATTAAGGCCTTAGCTGAACTCGTAAATGTGCCTAACCAGTCTTGCCCTATTTAAGTATAAAGTTGAACAAAAGAAAAGTCACGCAATAAGTACGTACTTACAAAAAGTTCAGTTTGTTGGTTTTCCTTCAAATATCGTTATTACAACTTCCTAATAAAGTTGGTTTTAAGGCTTCCTTCAGGGCCTTAGCCAAGTCGCAAACATTTACGATAAACTACAGTGACAGCGAAAAAAATATCGTCACCTTATAATGAAAACTACGTAAGTAAGCGCCATTTTGAAAAATCACATTCTTGTCTCAATATTTTTGTTAACAAAACCTCACAATAGACAAGCTAGTATCAATCCAGGTAAAAACTTGTGGTATCAATTTTCACCTGCATTGAAAGTAAGAGTAAGGAAAAAGAGGCAAATTGAGAGTTATTGAGGACAGAATAGTCAAGATGATTGGACACTTAATAAGACACGACTAATTTATTAAAAACATCATAGAAGGGAAGCTACAAGGAAAGAGAGGCAGGGGAAGACCAAGAAGAGCTTACATGGAGAGCAGATTAAAGAGAAAGCGAACATCGTGTCTTATAAGGAAATGAAGGAATTGGTCTTTGATAGACAAGAATGGAGAATGCTACACCGACAAGAGCGTGGCTCTTAAATTAGTGATGGTGATGAAATTAATTGAAAGAAATCGAGGTATTGTTAATCACATCAAAATGTGGTTTATTTAAAAGGCCGTTACGAACTTTTCACTATACGACCACGACATAATATGGGATTGAAATGTCACCTTCATCATCCCATATATTTTTAACACTGCCGCATTTATAAATCTTTTGCATCATGGCTAACCCCCTGCGGTATCTGCGATAAAATTATCGAATAGGGTAGTTTTCAACTAGTCAAATCAGTTACTTTTTACTAAACGTCAAAACACGAAATTACTATGGAATTTGTATGAAAAAGCACACTGTGACGTCATAGAAAGCGTGATAAAATGACGGACTTATTATCACGTTTTATTTGATTAAAATTCATAATTAAGTTAAATAGAATAAAGAAAATGTTTTTCCTCAGTTTTAAATTTGTCTTTATTTAGTAATCAGAATTTCATAATTTATCTTTGCCCTAGGAAACTACCAAATTCCAAACAATATGAAACGTCACTCAACATATATAAATCATTGTTAGAGACTGCAAAAAGACTAATTAACAAATAGAATACAACAGCTTTATAACATTAAAGTCGGCGGCCTCCGTGGTCCAGTGGTTGAGCGTTGGACTCACGATCCGGAGGTCCTGGGTTCGATTCCCAGTGGGGACATATCACAAAAATTACTTTGTGGTCCCTAGTTTGGTTAGGACATTACAGGCTGACCACCTGATTGTCCGAAAGTAAGACGATCCGTGCTTCGGAAGGCACGTTAAGCCGTTGGTCCCGGTTACTACTTACTGTGTAAGTACGTAGTCGTTATAAATGAGTCATGTCAGGGGCCTTTGGCGGCTCAATAGTAACCCTGACACCAGGGTTGATGAGGTTAGTAATTGGCCTCAAACCCACACGATAGAAGAAGAAGAAGAACATTAAAGTTTCCACTAAATCACCTTCAGGTAACTTTGAAGTACGTTGAAACGTTATGGATTTTTTATGGACGAACGTATCGAAGCGATCACACGCTGTGATGATAAGGTGCACGTGGCATGGCACTAATTCTGATAGCCATGGTGTTACGTAGGCAAACCACGATTCAATTCGCAAAGGCCTGCCTAATGTGTTTTAAAAAGTAAACTTACGAGATTTTCTTTCAAGATTTCGCTCACTGTCGATTCATAATCGTTTGCAACCTGACTAATCGGCTATGTGATTCTCTGAAAGCAATTCGTTTATGTGCTGTCTAAGCATATAGTAAGCACCATGATTCTGAATTGATATCAAGTTTCCATCACAAAAGTATAGAACTGAAAATAATATAGAAAAACACTTAAAATTTCATGAGTTTTCCGACAGGAAATGTACTTTAGAATCATGGTCTGAACCATCCCCCTCAGTTTTCGTTACGGTGTCACTAACACCTACTATGTAAGTGACATCGTAATGAACACTGAGAGGGATGATTCAGCCCATTATTATGAGTTAATATCAAGTGGAATTTTCCATCGGAAAAGTATATTGAAAATAAGTTTGTAATTTAAAAAACTAAAAAAAAACATGAATTTTGTGGCGGGAAATTACACTTGATATTAACTCAGAATCAAGGTCTGAGTCATCCCCCTTAGTATTCGTTACGATGTCACTAACACCCTGTATATTATATCGTTAAGGTATAAGTGAAACCTTTTTGGACAATCACAGTCAGATTTGATTTTTGTTCATAAAACTTTTTAAAAGGTGAGCTAGTTTTAATCCATGTAAAGATAAGTGGTCTCAATTTTTACCCGGATCGAAATTTATTGATTGTTTGAGGTTTACGCGATTTTCTTTTACGCCACATCTCTCTCTTATCATACTGTGTCTTACTCTATCACTTAACACCGCAGATGCTACGCAATGATCTCATTTCTACGGCATCAATCCTACTTTCCTGCTTCTTCTGCCATACCCAACACTCACTATAGTACTTCAGCGTAAGAAAAAATACTACGGTAATAGATGTTATAATAATTATTAAGTACTATGCTCTTACAACCCAATTACTAATACCACATAATGTCATTGAAGCACTCGCAAATACAATCAGAAGCCTGTCTAATATGGAAATCGGCTACCTATTTGAAACCCGAGTAAGTACAGCATTGTTTAATGTATTGTTAATTAGCGTTGCCTTTACATAAGAGCTGACGAATTGGTCGATCCAATCGATATTTAATCGATGCGTGATTGTAACAACTCTAACTTTAGCGATTAGGTATACAAGTCGGACAATGGTTACTTTCTAGCTTACGTTCTTTAAAAATTACATAAATGGCGTTGTTGAGTTTAGAATGCTGTAAGTACGGCTAGCGGACCAAAGAAAAAAAACTATGCGGTGTTGATATTCTCTTTGGCCATAAAGTATTTGTTTTTTATTGACTTTGAAGTTTTAAACTCTGTTTGCCGCCCTAAATGAAGATCTGGATGATACAAACTCGTTTTTTTACTAAGTATGATTAATTTTTAGGCTATAGTTTACTGGCTGTATGTGCTATGTTCCCTTTGCCTGTCGGGCGGACACAATAACGACAAACTTTCTTAACTGAACAACGCCATATATGTAATTTTTAAAGAACGTAAGCTAGAAAGTCTCTCATTACGAGTAAAAACAAAAACCGACGATAGGATAGTCTTATTCTATCGTGTGGGATGTGAGGCCGACCTCAGCAACCCTGGTGTCACGGTTATTATTGGCCCCCAAAGGCCCCTGACATGGCTCATGTAACGACTCCGTACTTGCAGTAAATAGTAACTAGGACCAAACCCGTGCCTTCCGAATCACGAATCATCTTCCTTTCGGACAGCGTAACGTCTTTGTGATCAGCTTGTAATGTCCTAACCAAACTAGTGATCACAAAGTGACTTTTGCGTATTATTCCTTATTCTATGGTAATATGTCCCCACCGGGTTTCGAAACCGAAACCTCCAGATCATGAGCCCAATCAACGACTGGGCCACGGAGTTCATTGATAGGATAGTAAACTTGAATGATCGAATGTCTGTGTTTTTCAAATTCTATAAAAGAAAAAGATTATCAGGTCACCCACACACCGAACCATTGACTCGCATAATCATAACAAGTGGACTGGACACGTGGACTCCATTCCAAGTATAAAGTTATTACCTAATCAAATACCTATTTATCCACTCGTGTACATAACTAGATGGAAAAGGAAAAAACACCTTAAGGAAAATCTCTGTATAGTTTAAAATTGCTCACGACAGAACATCTCAGAACACACATAAATCACGCCCGTATTCCTATGGCCGTGAGCAGACTCTGGCTCTGCAAGTTGATGATTAATATTCAGTAATCATAAGACTTGCAGCCACTTTTGCTAAAAAACCTACAATGGATATGATATAAGAAGACCAGGTATGCTCAAAAGCGACAGCTAGCATTTCAAGGTTAGCCCAGCTGACGTCAACCCACCCTACGTTGCCATTTCGTAAAAAAAAAATACCCACGCCCAATGTTTTTAATTTACTTTGCAAGGAAATTTTGAACTTTTAGTAAAATATTTATGATTTTTATATATGTGACAAATAATAGTGATTAAATACATTAGTCAGTAATTCATTTAATTTTCAATAATAAAATTTACGTCTATGGAATGTTGGAGATACCAAGTTAGTGGTAACACTTAGGTCATCAAGGGCTAGCAATGGCGGCTTTTCATAGGATTGAGCATATCTGGTCTTCTTATACCATGGATATGAAGAACCGTATGGCGATCAGTGATCAGATCAGGTCTTTGCCCATCTTCTCACGCGTTCGTTGTGAGACCAATGATCGACCTTATTAGCCAGTCCTAATGTCAAGGTCTATTGAGCAACAAAGGTACCTGCCATGGCTCATTATAACGATAGTAGCCGGGAGTGACTACTTAGCGTACCCTCCGAAACACTAGAAGATCATTATCATTTTACTTTCGGACAATCGGGTGATCAGGCTGTAATATGGTAACCGAACTAAGTAACGAAATCAAATTAAATCAAATCAATTTATTTGTGAATTGGAAACGCGGCTAGTTTGATGGACACCTTTGCGCCGGGAATGACACGAGGTGGTGGTATTTGAACATGACGCACGTGCACATAGACGTTAATTCACTGATGTTGGATTAATTTAAAAATCATTTAAATTTATTTGTGAGAACACATAAAAATAGAAAAAGGTAATAATAAGTACGTTCGGCCTGCATGCAGGCGTACAGATAATGACAAAATTTGAAATGTCCCCAATGGGATTCGCACCCGGGGCCTCCAGAACGTTGAACCATCAGACCATAGAGGCCTATACATAATGGATGGTCCCTTATGTTATAGAGCACAGTCGGTCTTTACGTCATGGCCGGGTAGATAAACAGTTGAACATGTAAGAAAAAATAACTCAAGGTAAATCTTCATACCTTGAACGTCATACAAGTCAGCATGAATCTAGTCATTCCAGCGAACACTGGTTAGATTACGCTACTACATCCCTTCCCTATCGTATTGTCCATTGTCGTTCATTGCTTATATCCGGCATGGACATTACCCATTCAATACTGTACCGTATCTGTTTCTAGAAGTGACTACATTCTGTTAAGAGACCGCTAGTTTTGTTATCTTGATACTTTTACACACCTCGGACACTTCATACAAAATACCTCGTTTTACACAAGACACTACACATTGGCATTATAGTACACGCGCGTCTGTGTGTGTAACGTCTGACGCCCATACGATTGAACACTAAAGTAAGACCAAGGGACATAATAGCTCAGCCGCTGGCGGGGTGCGGAGAGATGCGGTTCTATACGTAGTGTTATTCCTTATTCTATGCCTAGGTACTTGTATTCAGTCGGCACTGGATCTTACTAGAACCTATTTCTCTTTATGAGAAGGAAAATTTATTATCTTTTCCATTACGTGTCTCATCTGACGGAAGGGAATCATCTAGCCGGCTTATCCTTTAATATAATACGGGCAATCCTTCCTTGTTGATACTCAATGTGTGTTTTAGGATTAAAATGAGTCGGGTGATGCTTTGGTTAAGGCGCGGTTATTTTGTGTTTGGAATTGTATGAATAGTGTCTGTTTCATAGTTTACACAGACATAATATACGTAAACGCATGCCCGTAATCCGTAATAGAGTGGCCAGAGCTGCAAGTAATCCTAGACGATCTGCAGTCGCTATTGATACGAAGTCCTAATAAAGAAGAAAAGTAAGAAGGAAAGAAATAAAAGAATTATGTATAATCGTGATGGATTATAATGAACCTTATGGCGACATGGGATCAGCTTATCGCCCATGATGTTAAGCATATGTTTTAAGAAGTCATATTTATCATGGAAATAGAATGCGTGGCTTAAGAGAAAGAAAAAGAAGAATCATTGTACTGTTGATGGTCATCCTAAACGCAGAGTAGAAGTGACTGGATAGCTTATTAACCCTGATACTAATCTGATATTTATGAAGTCCACCAGAAGAAGAATACATAGTAAAAGTAGAAATGCGAATAGTAGGCGTAAGTTTGAGTTAGGGCCCTATCTCTATCCTAAATTAGGTGACACTACCACAGTTGGGCTCACGATCCGAAGGTTCTGGGTTCAAGTCTCGTTGGGGACATATCACAAAAATCACTTAGTGAGCCTTGGTTTGGTAACGACATTAAAGGCTGATATCCTGAGTGTCCGAAAGAAAGATGATCCTTACTTCGGAAGGCACTTTCAGCCGTTGATTCCGGTTACTACTTACTGAAGTAAGTAGTTGTTACATGAGTCAGGGGCCTTTTTGGTGGCTCAATAGTAACTCTGACACCAGGGTTGATGGGGTTGGTAATCGGCCTCACAACCCACACGATAGTGATGTGACTGCGGTTACTTTTTTCTTCTTCCTAGTGAGATATGTCCATAATGATTATGATGACTTGCAGCTTTTTAGGATTACGTCTTCTACCAAGTTGACCGTCACTTGTAACAGAGCTTCTATAACCGGGAGAAGAAGCCAATAATGGTCAGTGGGTGCTAAGCGTGCAATGAATGCGAGTACTTATAAAGAAAGGCCGATACAGGTGGTTCACATACCAAATACGGTACGCAGCTCGGTTCCGCTCCACCGCGACGCGACGCAAGGAATAACCGTTTAGTGAATCATAACATAACTGAATTATAACACGCCCTCTAGAGCCGGAACTGTGTAACTGGTATCTGTATCTGTTACGCAATAAATATAAAATTTAGTAGGACTGGGCAAAGATCATCACGCACTGGGTACCACAGGACGGACACCGTAGACGTGGTAGACCCCGGAAACGATGGCGCGATGATCTCGACGGTTATCGAAAAGACCGGATAGAGCTCGCAAGGAACCAGGATACTTGGAAAGACATGGGGGAGGCCTTTGCTCAGCAGTGGGATCATACAGGCTATTAAAATAATATATAATAATATTAAGTGTTTTTTTTTGTAAATAATACAATAAAATAATGTTTATTTTTCATACAGACAGAATTCGTTACAACAAAAACGTCACAAAACTTGTTCGGTTTGACTGTGGAAAGTGGAGTTCAATGCAATTATTATATTTTAATATACTATAATGTTGACAATAGCTTCAATGCTCGGTACAAAGAGTATAGTTATTATTCAGGCTCGGTACTAGTTAGATCTGTCATAGTACAGCAGCCAATGTTGTGATGTTTACTAGCATAGTGATGTATTAGCTGAAATTAGGCCGATCGATTCTGTTTTATCTGACAATACCTACATTGTACTTTTGCGATCTCTTGAAAATCTTGAGAATATTCCAAAGTAAAGTAGGTGATCAGAACGAGTATGTAACTCATCGTGCAATAGTAAGTAAGACCTATAGAAACGTAAGCTCTACACAACGGTCGCCGACTGTCCGATCAGTTACCATAATATGTGGCATAGAATTCTTTATTTGGTGCCACTTATCAATGGCCTGGTAAGAAAGGAAGTAGGGTACCATTACGAGCCAATTTACCTTCAATACTAGACGCTAGGCGGTGATTTTATTTTCTCTGAGTATTTTTACTCTCGCTAGGTAAGCGGACCTTGTAAAAACGGGATAACGCTATGGAAATGTAAAAATATAATAATTAATTAAAAAAAATAATTTCGTTTTTTCCACAAACCTTGAGTCATTTTATTCCGTATTTTTCCTGGAATTGTTTCCGTCGGAATATTAATTTATTCTGAACACAAATCATTTTTGAATTGATTCGTTTTGTGCAGGTATCTATAGCCGATTCCAAAGTTGCCTTTTATATAATAATTTATTTATTTTCTGTCAATAAAACTTTATTTTGCTTTTATGTTATTTTATTAAAATAATAGGTACATCACTAAATAGTACTATCTCTGTTACAGACTGTCTCTGTTACAGTCATTAATATCTCCCCTCACAAGAAGAAACGACTAAATGCGTTTACCAACAGTTATAAAGACATTCAATTTTGTGTGAAACACGTCTTATTAACAGAACAGTTATCTACTGGTTATTAAAACTGTGGCAATTTTATCCAAATCGGTTGAGCGGTGTTCCTAGATGTGTCCCCCTCCTTACGCGCTTAGCGGCTTACGATCATTTAAGACTAAAGTAAAACCCAGAGGGGGTGAGGTAGGAGTCCGATCCGAATTAGTGCGGGGCGGACAATTCTATACGTACGTAGTATTTTATTCTGTGCTATCACTTACCTACCGCCCCCCACAGCACAGCAACTACGCCGCGTTCGGCGCGAATTATAATCAAGGGCTTCGATGACCATCTATTGGTCGAAGTCCTCTATATAATTCGGTTGCTGTGACGAGGGGGCTATAACAGTAACAAAAGACAACAGAAGCTGAAGTATTTTGAAGAATTTACTTCAAACCCTTGACGAACGCCAAACTTTGACAATGGAAATTCCAATGTTCTCTTGTAATATGAAGTTCCTATCTAATTGGTTATAGATATTATAGGGTATGGTTAGGGTGTAGGGAGAGTATTAAATATCAGAGCAATGAAAGAAAATAATTATCATAAGCAAGGTCATTATTATCAACGCGAATATATCGTTGAATCGTTTTTCAAACATCCAGTTATAACTTAGGTACTTATAAGTTGGTCACAAACATAAGATTCAACTGGATATTTGCAAAAAGACAAATTATAGTTCTACTATAAAATAAATTTAATATTCTTTCGGAAATAATTCCCCTATCATTATACGGTTCATCATTATCCATCTTAGGACTATGTATTAAAAGTGGCTGCAAATAGTCTTCTGATTATTTGTGGCTCTGCCCACCCCTTCGGGGAACATGGGCGTGAGTTTATGTATGTATGTATGTATGTTCGGAAATAATTATCTTTGTTTGTCTGCATAGACCATTACACCTACGAGATTGAAAGGTCAGTCCCACTTTGCAGTTGTTCCTTATTGTATTGGTAGGTATGGGAACAGTACAATAGTCTGTAATAGATTATGTACACAAGTAGTACTACTACTATTAGTAGTACATATCTATTTAGTGGGCGAAAACAGAGAAGAAAGATTAGACATCTTTCCTTGCAACACAGTTGGCTCGACCATTATAGATGACGATACGCCTCACCACTCGGTGAGGTGTGGGTACTTAGTTCATCTTGCGGTGGACGCACGTGAGCGTGTGTTATGCAATGTATTATTTTCCTAGTTTCAACTTTGCCCTTGTGATAGCTATTATGCGAGTCTCGCGGTGACGTCATCCGCCCACTGCAACGTACACGGTAACGGGGACACTACGAGTGTCCCTAATCCGTCGCGACGTGTCCTTTATTATGCAGCGGCTGGCGTAGAGACAGGGACAAACCTCAGACTTGGCGCCTCGAGGCTCAAGACTGTTGGGCCCGAACTGAAGAGGGCAACCTCGCGCAACCCTTACTTTAATATTTTTTATCTTTTTGCAATATCCAGTTAGAACTTACATAACTTGGTTAGATATGTAAGTTCTAACTGGATATTTGCAAATAGATTAAACGATTGTAGGATATTTTAAAAGCACATAATAACGGGTTCTTACCGCGTTTAAATGGGGATATGAGACTCCGATTTTTCGACACTGTTGCAAGTGCCATGATCACGGGATGACTGATGAGATTGGAGTGGAGTAGGTAGAACAAAACAATGTATTTTAAAAGCACCTGGTTGCGCAACGGGATATTTTTCTGGATTCAGTTGTTGGCAACAATTTTTATTTCTGTCGGCAACCGAATCCAGTATAATATCCCGCTGATGGCGCAACTGTGGTGTCCTAGTGGAATAGAGCTTAGTGAGGCACAACTATCAAGGTACGCCTAGATTAGTTCATCAGTCGCGAAATACTCGTGCATATTCAATATTTCCATGAAGGAAACTTACCCGTTGGACTTTGGATGTGCAAACGCAGCGGTTAGAATCTCACACGGACGACTGAACTCACTCGAATGCGTACACGGCAATGTTGTCATGCAAGCCGGTTTTTGAATGGTAATCAATTTCCCTTAAGTTTATTTTCGAAACAATTATATTATTATTTATTAAGTACACTAGCAGCTCCATACCCCCTCCGGTTGATTGAGGGGAGGCCTGTGCCCAGCAGTGGGACGTATATAGGCTATTTATGTTATGTTACACTAGCAGCATAAGCTGATGCGTGTACGTCACTGCACTTGGGTTTTTGTTTTTTTTTATAATGTTCGTCAAGTCTATTCTTAAATGAGTTCACTGATGGTGCACTGATCACTGACCCTGGCAGCTTATTCCATATAACTATAGAACTTTCTTTTTTTTGACGTGACTTATTGTAGATTTGCCGCAGATGGCATTAACTATTTGGCCGGAATACATAGAAGTAAAAGGCGTAGTTACATACTAAATAAACTCACGTCCGTAGGCCCTAATAGTCAAGAGCCACAAGTATTAATAGGAAGACAACTTGCAGCCGCTTTACAACTTGAGATGGTTTATAAGGTTAGGTTAGGTTAACGCTAAAATTGAAACTTCAAACGCCGCTTGTAAAAGCGTAAGTATATTCCTTCCTTATATTTCTGTCGCAAGGTAAATTGTATCAGTGTGGGTAAGGCAAAAGTTTCCTATTAAAATATTCATCGACTTACGTAGATTTATTCATAATTCTTGTTATTTCACCTTATTTGTTGCGAGTTTCGCTGTGAATGGAAATAAGAGGAAATGGTTTGGAAGGAAAGAAAATGTTATTTGACAACACATTAACATATGATATTTAAGGAAAGAGGTTAATAAGGCATTGCAGGTGACCTACTCGCCTACCTTGTTATTTATTATTTGGCCTCTCTTGTCTATGAGTTTTACAACCCACAACAGGGGGGTTGAAAAGGCCACATCGAAGCAATTCTTCTGAAAAAGCAATATTGCTAGTTGACATTTGTTTACATTGCGCATTTTCTTTTATATGCGCAAATGTAATATTGCTTTTTAAAGGAACTACAATTACAATCTAATTCCTATACATAGCCCTTCCAGAGACTTGACTGGGATACTTTTTCTATTTCTATTTTTGACCCAAATAAATACCGTACGGGTTGAGCTAAATAAAACCGATTAAAAATAAACTTTTACATACATATAACGGTTTATACGCTATTATTTATATTTTATGTAACTTTATTTCTGGCACTTCAGTATTTGAATAGCCATTTTTATAAATCAATTGAAGTAATAAGTAGTTTAAGGAGGTATTCAGAATAATTATTTGTCTCTTACGTCTTTTTACCCATGTAAGATATTATAAAAACTTACTTTAGAGAATTTTTGGTGAACTGACATAATCAATCGATCACTTTTTAGGCAATTTTTACATAATGAGAGCAGATGTGTAAAAGTCGCTAACATTACAGTATTGTTATATTTAAAGAAATATTGTCGTTCTCGTATGCATTGTCGTAAGAGCTGTATGTAATTTTATTTCCAATTAATATTTTAACCGGATGGCGGTTAAGTAAATTTGCTTTACTATAAACAGAAGTCATTTTTACGTAAGCGCCACTATATCCTAAAATAGCAATCCAACTGTTATGATAGGTATTGCTGGACATAGAAAATTAAAAAACAATGTAACCTTTCTATACCTGTCTATGAGTTCTAGAACCCACAACAGGGGGGTTGAAAAGGCCACATCGAAGCAGTTCATCTAAAAAAGCAATATTACATTTGCGCATACAAAAGTAAATGCGCAATGTAAACAAATGTCAACTAGCAATATTGCTTTTTCAGAAGAATTGCTTCGATGTGGCCTTTTTAAACGTTTTTTAAACGACTTTTTAATAATAGTTTTTTTCTCTGCGTAACATCTTTTTAAGAGTGGTATTAATAAACTAATCTCAGCTGAGACTTCCCTCAAGATCGTGCTCAAGTCCCTGTTTTTATATAAGAACTGTCACATTCACATGATCTTAGGCAGTCTCGAAGCTGAGATTAGCTTATTAATACCACCCTAAGACTATTACCTATAAATACTTAAGTAAAAGTAACTACAATGTATCTGAAAGTAAGTTACAATTAATACTTTATAAGTATTGTACGTGTATATAAAACTATCGCGTGTAGGAAGATCTGATAACGATTACTCTCGTATTAGTTTGTGCATGTCACCGTTCAATTAATCTCAGTGAAAGTGAAGCTTACTTTTTACCGACTTCAAAAAAGGAGGAGGAACCGATTTTGATAATTCTTTTTTTGTTTGAAAGGAGATATACCCAAGGGGGTCCCATGTCAAGGAAGTCAGGATCTGATGATGGAAGACCAGAGAAATCGAGGGGAATTTTCAAAAATCGTAGGAGCGACTAGTGCGTTTGTAAAGTCATATTGATCGGATCAATCTTTAGGCTTCGGGAAAACTTCCCGACCTTCGAAAACTGGTCAGCATCAGGGAGATACCCTATCCTGCAAAACTATACAACCTGGAGCAATTTTTCTTTCACGAAACGTATTTGAATCTTGATCAAATTCAATCGCCGGTGCAAAAAAACAAAATGGCGGAAAAAAAGATGGCCGCCATACAAAATTTTGTCGATTTTGGAAGAAGCCCGTTTGGGTAAAAATAATGTATGGGGCGCTTACTCAAAACGTCATGTAGAGTACGGAAATACTTTCTGGACACCAAAAACTGCTCCGCATCAGAGAGATACTCTACGGCCTGGCAAAACTATCGCACGTGAACCAATATTTCTTTGAGAGCACTTATTTAAATCTTGGTCAAATTCCATAGCGCGTAAAAAAAAAACAAAATGGCGGAAAAACAAGATGGCCGCCATACACAATTTTGTTTTTTCAGAAAATGTCTCGGGATATAAAATATATATCGGGGTTGTGATTGGATCGTCATGTTAAGTATGGAAATACTTCCCGATTTTCGAAAACTGCTCCGCATCAGGGTGACACCCTACGGCCTGGCGAAACTATCACACCTGAACCAATTTTTCTTTCACGAAACCTATTTAAATCTTGGTCGAATTTAATGGCCGGTGAAAAAAATACAAAATGGCGAAAAAACAAGATGGCCGCCATACAAAATTTTGTTTTTCCAGAAAATATCTTGGGGGTAAAAATGATGTATAGGGGTGTGATCGGAACGTCATCTTTGAAAACTGCTCCCAATCAGGGAGACATCCTACGGTCTGGCAAACCTATTGCACCTGGATTTTGTTTGTTTCCACGACACCCATTTAAATCTTGGTCAAATTCTGTCGCCGGTGAAAAAAACAAAATGGCTGAAAAACAAGAAGGCCGCCATACGAAGAGGGACAGTTTCGAATAAACAGGACACGCGAGCTGCTTTAGCAGCGAGCGAACCACGCGAAATCTACTGTATCTATATGTATGCGTGATTGTGTATGATAGCAGCTTCCACTGACAACCACATGTGTGTATGTACACATACACATGTGTGTGTGTGTGTGCGTGTGTTACGCACGCGCGCGTGTGTGTGCGTGTGTGTGTGTGCGTGTGTCTGTGTGTGTGCGTGTGTACGTGCGCGTGTGCTCGTGTGCGTTAGCGCGTGTGTGAGTGTGTGTGTGTAAACATGTTCATCAATAATAATTGTGATCACTACTAATAATATATTATATTATTATATATGAATATAAATCAGAAAATCTGTCTGTCTGCATCCTTGCTCGGTCTAACCATCACTTAAAATCGTAAAATAAAATAAAATTTTTAACAAAAAAAAACCGACTTCAAACGCAAAACTAAAAAGCAATAAATAAATTTACTTCGCACAAAGTAATTAGTACGTATTTTCAATTAGTTAATTAATTTATAATTCTGAAGTCGGTGCCAAGTAAATGCTACAACAACCCTACTACAATATCAAATTACTATGTACACACAATATTGTTTAATACCTATATCAAAGCAATTACAAAACAATGTCAAACAAAATATTACAAAACAATCAGTATTGAAAAATATATGAATCGGTACTTCGTTGTAGCATTTCCTTGGCACCGGCTTCAGAATTATAAATTAATTAACTAATTGAAAATACGTACTAATTACTTTGTGCGAAGTAAATTTATTTATTGCTTTTTAGTTTTGCGTTTGAAGTCGGTTTTTTTTTGTTAAAAATTTTTTACTACGTAGTATTTGCATAGTTTTCCTCACGGTATCTTACTAAAAGGTATTCAGGGTATGTAGCTGCTGTTACTGGTTACTTAAATTGTTTATAGCTCGTTACCTTTAATATGTCAACCTTGCTACGCGTCGTTAATGGAGATGCGTTGCGTCTGCGTGAACGCTCGTATACACGGCCATATGCTTGAATTAATCGCGCGATTCGCCGCGCCGCTCTGCGCCCCGCATATCACCCCGCTCTCTATAAAGGTACAGTGTAGGTAGATATACCTCAATTGGCATCCTTATAAGTACGTAATAACTGCCTAAATATTGCGACTATGATTCATACAGAGAGTTGTTTCAAAGTTTTTATGTTCAATTAGCGCAACAAGTCGACTTTCGACTTATTTAAAACATGAATTTATTATTGTTCGACCGGAAGGCGGCCATTATTGTTTCCCCACATTTTTCGTCACACCGACGCATTGTTTGGTTTTCAGTACAATATATAAATCGGCATTGATGGTATAGGAAAAGTTAGTAACCGTTATAGAAATATTTTTTTGATCGCTTTTACTTTGAATATTTATGTACCTAATATCACTGTTTGGTAAGGGTGAATGTTGATCTTTCTTGAGTCGATATCAGAGAGAGTCGCATGGAACATCCAGCTATTTTTTATCGCACCTGATCGATAAAAATGGATCTTAAATTGCGATTGACGAGCTTTCTAATGTAAACTCCATATATTTTTATTACTGTCCCCGTGTTTTTCGTAATCGTTTGCAAATTGGCTAAGGCCCCTGACCGCATGAAGCATGCAAAATAACAGAACAATTTATGGCCGAATGTAGTTTGATGCTCACTTTCATCAACCATGTCATATTATTGAAGGGACGCCATGGAATGAAAATAAAAGGCATATTGCTAATGTCGAGTCTTCCAAAGCATTATACAAATTCTTAATAAGTGCAAAATTCGAGTGGTTGAGCGTTATACTCACGATCCGGAGGACACGGGTTCGAATCCCGGTGGGGACATATCACAAAAATCACTTCGTGATCCCTAGTTTGGTTAGGACATTGCAGGCTGATCACCTGATTGTCCAAAAGTAAGATGATCCGTGCTTTGGAAGGCACGTTAAGTCGTTGGTGGCAGTACTACTTACTGATGTAAGTATGTAGTCGTTACATGAGTAACATCAGGGGCCTTTGGCGGCTCAATAGTAACCTATGTACTACCTATTTCAAATCCAAATATTATGACAATTTTATTCTAAAGAATGCTGTATTTCTCGGTAACAGTAAGTGGAGCATACATAGCGCGATTACGGAGTAAGGAGCGCTAGGAATTATGTCACGATAACCGGTAGCCATTCGTAAATAGCTTAGATACTAGACTGATTACCTATGGGCCTGTCCACATCACCACGGCACGACGTCGTCGCCGTGGAACGGTGCGGTGCCGTGGCGCGGCACGTTGCCGTAACGTGGGAATTTACGTTGCCGTACCGTAAAAATGTACCTCACGACACCGCAAAGTTACACACACAACAGAAGCAGAATACGTTTTGTGCGGTCCATATCTACAACGAGACTGTTATTTATTTGGTGAAGAATGTACCGAAAGTTTACAAGGCACGGCAACGTGTAACTTTGCGGTGTCGTGAGGTACATTTTTACGGTACGGCAACGTAAATTCCCACGTTACGGCAACGTGCCGCGCCACGGCACCGCACCGTTCCACGGCGACGACGTCGTGCCGTGGTGATGTGGACAGGCCCTATCGTGTCCGCTTGATAAATTATCTACCGACGCCTTGCGCTACTCGGCTATTTCTTTCTTTTATTGTTTTGTTTCTGCTTTCCATGTGTAACACTGAGTCGTTTTTTTTTGTACTATTTATTTATTTTTTTAAATTTAATTTATTGTGCGGGTACTCACGTTTCACCGATCGGCGCGGGTTGAAAATCAGTGTTGCCCTCTGGGTAAATTTTCACTGAACCCTGGCCTTTTTTGGTGAACTGCGGCACCCATATACCTTTATGTTTTCTAACTAAATATTAATGTTATGTGTGTAATTTTAATGTTTTAAATGTATATGTGTGACGTAGATTTTACCTAAATAAACTTTTTTATTATTAAAGAAAATATATGGAATAAGCTTATTTCTAACTAGTCAAATCAGAGTAGTTAAAAAGGCCACATCGAAGCAATTCATCTAAAAAACAATTGCTCGTCTTGGCGGGGCACTACCGTGCTCCCAGATATTGCAATTTGACATTTGCGCATATAAAAGTAAGTGCGCAATGCAAACACAAATGTCAAATAGCAATATTGCTTTCTTAGATGAATTGCTTTAATGCCGCCATTTTAGCCCCCCAGTTACTTTATACTAAACGTCAAAATACGAAATTACTATGCAATTTGTATGAAAAAGCACACTACGAGTATAACGAAACGAAACGTGATAAAATGTCAGACTTATTATTACGTTTTTAATGATAAATAAAATTTTTAACAAAAAAAAAAAAACCGACTTCAAACGCAAAACTAAAAAGCAATAAATAAATTTACTTCGCACAAAGTAATTAGTACGTATTTTCAATTAGTTAATTATTTTATAAATCTGAAGCCGGTGCCAAGGAAATGCTACAACGAAGTACCGATTCATATATTTTTCAATAAGTACTGATTGTTTTGTAATTTTTTGTTTGACATTGTTTTGTAATTGCTTTGATATAGGTATTAAACAATATTGTGTGTACATAGTAATTTGATATTGTAGTAGGGTTGTTGTAGCATTTACTTGGCACCGACTTCAGAATTATAAATTAATTAACTAATTGAAAATACGTACTAATTACTTTGTGCGAAGTAAATTTATTTATTGCTTTTTAGTTTTGCGTTTGAAGTCGGTTTTTTTTTTTGTTAAAAATTTTATTTTATTTTACGATTTTAAGTGATGGTTAGACCGAGCAAGGATGCAGACAGACAGATTTTCTGATTTATATTCATATATAATAATATAATATATTATTAGTAGTGATCACAATTATTATTGATGAACATGTTTACACACACACACACTCACACACGCGCTAACGCACACGAGCACACGCGCACGTACACACGCACACACACAGATACACGCACACACACACACACACACACACGCGCGCGCGCGCGCACACACACGCACACACACACACACACACACATGTGTATGTGTACATACACACATGTGGTTGTCAGTGGAAGCTGCTATCATACACACTCACGCATACATATAGACACAGTAGATTTCGCGTGGTTCGCTCGCTGCTAAAGCAGCTCGCGTGTCCTGTTTATTCGAAACTGTCCCTCTTCGTATGGCGGCCATCTTGTTTTTCCGCCATTTTGTTTTATTTCACCGGCGACAGAATTTGACCAAGATTTAAATGGGTGTCGTGGAAACAAACAAAATCCAGGTGCAATAGGTTTGCCAGACCGTAGGATGTCTCCCTGATTGGGAGCAGTTTTCAAAGATGACGTTCCGATCACACCCCTATACATCATTTTTACCCCCAAGACATTTTCTGAAAAAACAAAATTTTGTATGGCGGCCATCTTGTTTTTTCGCCATTTTGTATTTTTTTCACCGGCCATTAAATTCGACCAAGATTTAAATAGGTTTCGTGAAAGAAAAATTGGTTCAGGTGTGATAGTTTCGCCAGGCCGTAGGGTGTCACCCTGATGCGGAGCAGTTTTCGAAAATCGGGAAGTATTTCCATACTTAACATGACGATCCGATCACAACCCCGATATATATTTTATATCCCGAGACATTTTCTGAAAAAACAAAATTGTGTATGGCGGCCATCTTGTTTTTCCGCCATTTTGTTTTTTTTTACGCGCTATGGAATTTGACCAAGATTTAAATAAGTGCTCTGAAAGAAATATTGGTTCACGTGCGATAGTTTTGCCAGGCCGTAGAGTATCTCTCTGATGCGGAGCAGTTTTTGGTGACCAGAAAGTATTTCCGTACTCTACATGACGTTTTGAGTAAGCGCCCCATACATTATTTTTACCCAAACGGGCTTCTTCCAAAATCGACAAAATTTTGTATGGCGGCCATCTTTTTTTTCCGCCATTTTGTTTTTTTGCACCGGCGATTGAATTTGATCAAGATTTAAATACGTTTCGTGAAAGAAAAATTGCTCCAGGTTGTATAGTTTTGCCAGGCCATAGGGTATCTCCCTGATGCTGACCAGTTTTCGAAGGTCGGGAAGTTTTCCCGAAGCCTAAAGATCGATCCGATCAATATGACTTTACAAACGCACTAGTCGCTCCTACGATTTTTGAAAATTCCCCTCGATTTCTCTGGTCTTCCATCATCAGATCCTGACTTCCTTGACATGGGACCCCCTTGGGTATATCTCCTTTCAAACAAAAAAAGAATTATCAAAATCGGTTCATATACGACGAAGATATGCCCGAACAAACATAAAAAAAAAAAAAAAAAAAAAAAAAATACGGTCGAATTGAGAACCTCCTCCTTTTTTGAAGTCGGTAAAAAATATAAATAAGTCAAATAGAAAAAAGAAAATGTTTTTCGTTAGTTTTATATCTGTCTTTATTTATTAATCAGAATTTCATAATTTATATTGTTATTTATTTATATTAAATACACGACTTAATTGACACAAGCGAAATGTCACGTCCGCTTATTTAAGCGGTCCAATCCCATATGTTTTCGGTTAGGTTAAGCGATGCGTCAATAAAGCGTTAGCTTCAAAGAGAGTTAAGTTAGGTCTGACAATTACTTTTCTCTCCACTTATTTACCTATATAATGGCTAAGTCGCGAGATCAGATGCCGCTCGACAAAATATCTTCTATTAATGGGGACGAGGATAGGTCTACTATGGTTCTCTATTGTACGTCCTAAAATTTATTTTCCTCATTTTTATTTTCCGAACCGCTTTAGTCCTAAGTATCCATGATCGTAATGATTCCTTCTCCTATTTTTATTACTCCTAGTATTTTTAATCCTACTTTTATCCTTCCTAGGAATATCATGTTAGAACAATTGACTTTAGGAACAAACATTAAGAAGTACAACAGACACCCGTCTACTATAGACTTACTTAAATAGTAATAAATCCCTTCATTCTATAAACGCCAAAGCACGAATAAAACATTAGAAATTAAATTAATTAAAATTTACGCTCGTGAAAGCCTTTACAATTTCATATTTGCCTTCATTTTCTTTTGAAATAGGTTCAAGAAGTGGAATTGACAGCGCAACTTAACCTTCCTCCATGGAATAGAAAATAAGAATTTACATTTTACGCAAACAAGCTATTTTTAAATAACTAAGGCGGTCATGTTTAAATAGATAACTTGAGAAAGATTAATGAAGAAAGTTACTTTATTGTAATATTGTATGTAAGTAATACAATTACTTAACATACATACCCACTCAATCAACCGGAGGGGGAGTGGAGCATACTCCACCACGCTGCTCCACTGCGGGGTGGAGGTGTTTTTACGGCTAATAGCCTGGACCAACGGCTTAACGTGCTCTCCGAAGCACGGAATTATCTTACTTTTTCGGATAATCAGGTGATTCACTCAAAGTCCTTACCAAACAATGGACAGTCTCACAAAGTGATTTCGACGATGTCTCCATCCGGGAATCGAACCCGGACCTCCAGAGCCTAACGCTCTAACCACTAGACCACGGAGGCTGTTACAATTATATGTAATACAATTACAATATTATAAATGGTCAATATTAATACCTACATATGATGCATGATATATGTATAAAGAAGGGTGAAGTACACGGCCCTTTCTTTGGTTAGTACAATAAAAGTTTTGGTGCATTAAAGTGTATTTGTATTGTAAAAGTTTAATACGTGATGAATGGGATTGATATGTTAAGTACGTATATTATGTACTTTATTCTTCTCCCTTCGTGTGGATTGTGGGGTAAATGACCGATCTCATCAATTCTCACCAATGCCAGAGTTATATTGACATCAGGGTGGTTAAAAAGGCCACATCGAAGCAATTCATCTAAAAGGCAATATTGCTATTTGACATTTGTTTGCATTGCGCAGTTACTTTTATATGCGCAAATGTCAAATTGCAATATTGCTATTTTAGTTGAATTGCTTCAACGTGGCCTTTCAAACGCTCCTGGAGTTCTTTTTTAGACACGACTTATTGTAGATTACTTCGCCGGACATATAGGGGGCGCTGAAGGCACTCACCCGGTTCAAAATTTACGACAATCGGCCATGTGTACTGTAAACAATGTTTCTTTCTTTCTTTCTAAACATACTACACGTTGTGAACGCCAAACACACGTTCGGGAATCGCGCACGCTCGTAAAACGTGGGATAGGGGCGTAAGATCATTCGGTCACTGTTCACGCTTTGGTACCTTTTGCGCACGCGCTTACTTTCTTCAAGAGAAGTTGTGTCTATAAAAGCTGACGTGCGGAAGAACGGTTTACGTTAAATATAAACACATAAACGTCACGGTCATAATCCCAGTTTGAGTGGCCCTAGCTATGAATTGTAAGAAACATTTATGTTACTTGTAGTAGTATTCGTTATCTGTGCCATGATATCTCAGTTGGTAGAACCCTCGCCTCCCACTTTGAGGTCGCAGGTTCGAATCCAGCACAGGCCTAAACCAATGATTGTTGAATTTGTTTTCGATCACAAATGATTATCACGTCACGAAGTCACGAAGGAACACATCGTGAGGAAACCCACATTCCCGAGAAATGCATTTTCGGAGTTACGTGACCTAACCCGTATTGGGCTGGTTTTCCCTTCGCGGGTTGGAAGGTCAGACATGCAGTCGCTTCTATAAAAAACCGGACCTGCTAAATCGTCAGGTTAGGTAAGCTGACCCTGTGAAAAACAGGATAATGCTAGGACAATGAGTAGTATTCGTTACCTAATATTTTAACATAAATGGGTAGTTATTTTGTGTGTAGTGACAGGGTTCTCTGCAGGGACGGCGAGCGTAATAAGTACTTACTTTAAATTCAACGAAACGAATGAACGTGGAGTAAGCAAGAGAAGTGTGTCAGGATCGAAGCAAATGGAACTCCATAGTCTCTGTTTCCCTCGATGGAAAATAGGGGTGAGTTTATATGTGTATCTATAACTTTATAAATACATACAAAATGTAAGTAATAAGCAGGTCAAGAAACATAGATAAACTGCTTCTTACTTCTTTGTTAAGTAGGTCTCTCTCTTCTTCTTTACCTCTTGTAGTCTATTCCATTGAAGTCTATGCCTAAAACGACTTTAGAAACACACTCCCGAGTGTATTATTACGTCATAGGTGAGTAGTTCCAGGGCCGTCATTACTAGAGTAATAACCTCACATTTATGACAGTGATGTTATTTTCGCATCACAGCAAACAATCATGTATTTACTCTTATTACGCTCACTTCCTGTGTAAGTCATAAAAAGTTGGTATAATATTTTAATGACTTTTATTCTAAATTCAAAAAGTTATTTTTTTTTATTTATTTCCATAATCTAGTTAGGTGTAATATGGCATTTAAGATAAGTTATAAAATGCTTATCTACAAATAGAAGCCAGTCTAAGATGATCAAAAATCAATCTTATTTTACTTTTCGTTTTATTTTCGAATTTTATTTATGAGTTAAGTATTATTACGACGTTTACCGCTTTTATTGATGACGCCACAGGACAGTATTTTCATACAAACTACAAAGAATACTTTCGTTTTGACGTTTCGCAAAAAGTAACTTAGGTATTTCACTAGGTTGGGATTTTTGGCGGAAACGTGAACGACATGGTTGCTTTCTTCATTGAGTAGGTAGGTAATCTAAATAATTAGTACGAAGTGGTGTTTTGTGTGATAGTGTTATTGTATCGGAATAGGTATTGAATAAACAAAATGTACCCATCTATTTTCGCTTCATGCCAAGAAGCCGCTTTATAACTCTAAAGTTGCGGACTTTTGAGGTTCAGAGTAGGAGTCTGCTCCGAAGGTGGGGGCTTAGGTTTCATCATTTATCGTCATCACCTTTTATCATATAATTAATCATCACCAAGGAAAAAAATACATAAGACTTGGCTGTTTGGGCATAGTTCCCTTTGCCTTGCCCTTCGGGAAAAGCCAAAAGAAAAAAAACTAGGTTGTTAAAGTAGCCTAGTATACTGGGTTTTATATTGATTTTATTTTGCTGAATTGTGTTTAATTTGATTCCATTAATCTATTAAGTGCGTACGTACGTATTTACATTTCTCATTAAAAAACGAAATACCTCGCATCATTTAACAGTGGATATTAGGTAGGTTAGGTAAGATTTTTGATTCTTAATATTAATGTTCCAAATTTAAAAAAAATAACTCGTCGTTATTTGGATACTGTTTCTTCTATGACTCAGTCTACAGATGCTTCGCAACGATGGGTCTCCCAGTATTGAGACGTATAAAGCTTTTATTAGCAATGAAAGCTGCCACTTAGCTAACTCCCGTTAAATACGAAAAAAAAACAGCCAATTATAATTTTACAAGTGAATTGACAACGAAACGCCGCCGTGCTTATTAATAAAACCTCGTTATTAAACACAGGTTAACCTTTTTTGTGCGTTTCGATAAGACGCTGACCATACAATGACCTTTTCGAAGGCAGAACGGCTTTCTAGCCGTTGCCTGGAAGGATAGCGGTACTGCGGAGAAAAAAAAGATATTCGCGCGTTCGGCAATACCTAGTTCATTGACCTGTCTGCAGTTAAAATAGTTTTGTTAGTGCTTTGGTTTTGCGTTGTGATGCTAAAGATATGAAGAGAGGCAAATGTGAACTTTATAGTAATGTATTAGAGTGCTTCTCGTTTATATCTATGCCCTAGTTTCCCTTGATTTCTTCAGGGAAAAAGCATCGTATTGATGCACTCGGAAATTGCTATTTCTTGTTACTACAGCAACTTATAGCGGTGTAACCAACTTTAAAAATGGAGGTTATTTTTCATTTTTAGGTCGGCGTTTCGGCCACAATCTCTTCAAGTGATGATGTAGCCTAAAGGTGAAACACGGTTACTAGACATATGCTTCATCATCATCATCATCAGCCCATTAACGTCCCCACTGCTGGGGCACGGGCCTTCCTTATGGATGGATAGGGAGATCGGGCCTTAAACCATCACGCGGGCCCAGTGCGGATTGATGGTTATTAACGACTGCTAATGCAGCCGGGACCAACGGCTTAACGTGCCTTCCGAAGCACGGAGGAGCTCGAGATGAAAACTTTTTTTATGACATATGCTTAAGTATGTTTCTATCTAGCCTCGGAATCTCCAAGATTGTAGTCCACAGCAAAAAGATAAAGTTACCGCCAATGTCTAGTCACACCCCAGACAGTCCATACTGAAATCTCGTTCTTACTCTGTTTTCCCCTATCACGGGGTGAGGTAAATCAAGCTTGTTTCAACCTCATATCAGTGCGGGGCAGAGTCCCTTCTGTAGATACGTAGTATTTGATTATCCAATGACGCTAGCTCAAGCTTTATCGCAACGCTTACTCAAATATGGGTTTGACATAAAGGAATTACGTGACTCGCTCACCCTTGTCTAGGGAATACAATAATACAATGCCCTCGCGAGATCTCGTAATTTTTCGGGATCAATCCCGAAGCATAATATGACGAGATCTAATTCGAGATTGACGGGATTAGGCGAGTCTCCCTGAATGATACTTTTTTGTTTTGATTATATTGATGTCCAAAGAAAATTTAATTATTTAGTTGGTAATATTGAAGAATAAAGGTTTTTCTTTTTTCGTGCGCAATGTCGCAAACGATAAATTGCAATATTGATTTAATAAAAGACTAGGCTGGCTGTATGGGCTAAGTTCCCTTTGCCTGCCCGAATGGGCAAACCAAAAAAAAGTGACCTTTTTTTCTTTGTTTTGGTACGACGTTGTTTGCGTATTTGTCACCGATAAAACGGGGAAACATTTCATGATAATAAAAGGAATTTAGGAGCAAGGAACAGAGGACAGGGATATTATTCCTAAATTCTTTTTTAATTACTGCCACGAATTATTTAGATATAACAACGAGTTATTTAGATAGACAAACGATTCCATTTAGAGGAGGCATAAATGTGACGTCATCGAAAAGACTATCTAATAATTAAAACGTAATTCTTAATCAACCTGCATTTTAAGTCGCGTATTTTCCCTTTTAAAATCCGAATTCCAAGAAAGCTGCTAATTGACGGTATTTTTAAAGATAGTAACAGATTGTAACTAGGCAATGTATCTTTATTGTTCTGTAAATAATAAATATTATCGTCGAATTGACAGCTACGAGTTTCAACGCGGATAAACATTGTAATTTGCTAATGGAAAATTGTAAACGATTACAGAGCGATAATACTTCGCCGAAGCGATAACGCTGATCCGTACACACGTAAAGATATGAATATACAAGTGTTTCTATTCTGTTAAAGTCCCTCGACAATTATTGCTTTTCAGAAATCAAAGGAATGCTAATTTCCATGTTCATCAATAGGGTGACTGTGTTAAAGATAGATCAAAGATAGAAGCCAGTCAGAAAAAGAACTCATTTTACTTTTCGAATTTTATTGAACTAACAATGAGTACGACGTTTGGCCGCTTTATTGATGATGTCACAGGACAGTATTTCCAGAGAAATTTAAAAAAAAAACTTCCGTTTTCATGTTTTGACACGTCTGTCTTTATTTAGTAATCAGAATTTTATAATTTATCTTTGACCCAGGAAACTAGGTACAAACTACCCAATTCTATTTATCAAAAAGTGAATGTACCTAACCTCTTTTCGTATTACTTTGTTTGCTCTTCCGTTTTTATCTCCCGCTGTCGAGGTACTTACAGTAAAAATTAACTAACTTTTTGTCTTTTGTTTATTTCAGGTAAGTACACCTACCTACAGAAGAGACCTTAGCTTGTCTTAAATGAGCTCATTATCTCTCATTTGCTGTAAGTAAGTATAATGGAATTCGGTTATAATTAATATGTAACTACCTTAAGCCCGTCCATAGAAAATACCCTTTGTCCAATGATGGACTTTCCAGGCAACGTTTCTCAAAAACGAGATAGATGGCGCTGTATAGTTTTTCGTTCGTTTAACCTTCTAATTTCATGGATAACAGAAATATGCATCTTTTATCTTCATTTTTGGGTATAAATGATGACCTTTTTTATTACACCCAGACACAATTATTATCTTCCCATTATTTTTCTGATCAAAATAAATAGAAGCAAAGCAACATAATTCTATACATAATTTGATCCGAATATCAAGCTACAATAAAATTTATAAGTATATCCTTCTACCATTACATGGTATTTTGGAATAATTATTTATTTATTTATTTGTACACAATGAAACAGACACAAGAAACATACAAAGAAAACAGATAGTACAGGCAAGCTTATCTCTAAATAAAGAGATTTCTTCCAGCTGACCTACGTGACAAGAGAGACTTTCAACGTATAATATTATATAGATAGACATACATACGCGTACAAATTATTTAGAAATTACTTAATTACTTATACTAATATAAGACGCAATATTAACCTAAACCTACAAACCACATTTAAATAAATTATAATATATATTTCATAAATATATAAACATATTATATACTTTCTATATTGGTTTATACAAATACACACTATATACAATGGCCCCGATTCCTGCAGACACCGCCTAATTTTATTTTAAGTTATATCCGTCATTTTCATATCCGTCGAAAAGGAAAGGGACGGATGATTCACAGCTCTTAATTTTAGTAAGAATGAGTAAATGAATGAATAACCCGGGCGAATCAAAAGGTACGTCGCTGGTATGCAATCCGTTTGACGTGCTGTCTACTTAACTGTGTCGGGTTATTAACGGATGTAAAATTTTTAGACGGTTGGTTTAGATTTGTGCTTAAAATTGACGTGTGTTCCATAAATTTTATGCTTGTCAAATACCCGTCCCTTTCCTTTTCGGCGGATAAGAAAATGACAGATATAACTTAAAATAAAATTAGATGCTATTTACAGGAATTAGCACCATTATATATATATATATATATATATATATATATATATATATATATATATATATATATATATATATATATATATATATATATATATATATATATACCTAAATAAATAAGTAAATGCATACAAATACGACTAATGCAAGTCAAGCAAGACTCAAATAATAATCCTTCAAGTTCCTTTTAAAACTACCCACCGTGTCACATTCCCGAGTGACCCTGGGTAGCGCGTTCCACAGTTATTTACCCGAGTAATGAGAAAATAGGTTAATTATCACGTTAAAGCTGTACAACGCCATCTATATTGTTTTTGGTGAACGTAGCCTGGAAAGACCCTCATTAATCATCCATGCGTTTCATTTTATCTGTTTGTAAATTTTCATTCGAATCAATCCAGTAATATTGGCGTGAAGAAGTAATAGATACAGGGGGTTACTATCGCATTTATTACCATGTAACTAGGTACTCTGACTACCGCAATATTATTTATTAAGTACCTAAGTACTGCGAAAAAAAAACTCAATAGATAAGCGACATAAAATCGGTTCGCGTTGTGATGGTGTCGGGTCTATCAGTTGCGCTGGCGCAGGCGTCGATAGAGACGGCACCTGTCGCTGCATTCCACTGTCCCGTTATCCGGCCCGTCCCGACTGCCACGAGCAGGGTTCCGTCGTATTCCGGAGGTTTTTGGAAGGGTGTTACGGAATTATTTTTGGTTTTTTAGTATAATATATTTATTGATTTAGTTTATCCTCGTAAGAACCGGATTTCCAGACACAATAGATTTGGATTTTGAAAGGAAGTTCGGTTTTAGGAGGATACATTGCTATTATTAAAAATACATGCAGTAGTAAAAAAAAATATTTTTTCTGTTATTATTATTAATAGCCCTCGGTGTGCCACTGCAGGGCAAAGGCCTCTCTTCCCTTCTTCCACTCCTCCCTGTCCCCAGATTGTTCGTGCCATCTTTTCAAAAAGCTTTTGATTTTTGATTTTAACTCGTCGCGCCATCTTTTTCGTGGCCTTCCCCGACGTCTGACAGCATTTGCAAGAACCCACTCTTCATTTTTTCTATATGTTTATTTATTGATTTAATAGTTTAATGCACACAAAACGCAAGTTGATAGGAAAAACAGAGAGGACACAATTTATGTTTAAACGAAATCTGTTCATCGCCGTAATATATTTTTTTAGGGTGAAAGCAAAGTACAGGGGCATTATCAATTAAGTCGGCCAGTAAGTAAATTATTTATTTCCGCAAATTGCTCGTAACACTTCCATCACTGCGTTGCTAAGTACGAAATACTACCAATATCCATAACTGTACACAAGTTTCAACTTAATTTTGTAATTATTTTATTACTACCCTATATTAAGTATTTTTTTTTATGAACAGCCTATAAACGTCCCACTGCTGCGCACAGGCCTTCGCTCAATCAGCCTGAGGGGGTATGGAACATACTCCACCAGGCTGCTTTACTGCGGGTTGGTGGAGACATTAAGTTACGACAGACAAAAGACAAACATTTATCCAATTACTTTTAAAGAACTCTTATTGAATTCTCACTTAATTAATCCTCCGGAACCCCACTTCATATAAGAGCGACTGACTTTAACACACTTGTTGCTTTAGGGTGCTTGAGCCAATTTGCGGGCATTCGATCGCAAATAAAAAAAGTGGCCAGTGGAACACGCTATTAGTCGTCGATTGTAAAGGCTGAATGTAAATATTCTTACGGTGAAGTAGAATTTTAATACCCCTACTTCGTAGCGATTGCTTTGTAGGTCAAGTACTCTTGGAAAGATTCAAAGAAACGTTCATTATATGTATAGGGACACTACAGTAACAAATATAAATCAAAACACAGAATATAACTTACAATAAAAACACGTAACAAAAACAACCTACACAAAGGAGTACAAATAAATGAATAGACAGTAAACATTAAGGCAAATTTTCATTTAGTGTAAGGACTGGTCATCAATGGTGGTGGTGTCTTTTATAAAGGGCTTCACTCAGCATGAGCCCCGGCGTGAGCCAAAGAGCTGGTATTCTGTGGACTCTCCTGAGTGAGGCACGGAAATCTTGTCTCCACAAATACAATATCGCCTGAAGATTGAAAGAAGAATGCCGATTGCGAGTGACTTAATTTTACTTACGTTACTACAACTGAAGGACACCGATACTATTAGAGCTGACGTCAAGTGTCGTGGGTTCGAATCCCGGGCCGGACTCTAAACCATATCATCACCAGCCCATTAACGTTCCCACTGCTGGGGCACGGGCCTTCCCTATGGATGGATAGGGAGATAAACCACATAATGGCCCCGATTCCTGCAGACACCGCCTAATTTTATTTTAAGTTATATCCGTCATTTTCATATCCGTCGAAAAGGAAAGGGACGGATGATTCACAGCTCTTAATTTTAGGAAGAATGAGTAAATGAATGAATAACCCGGGCGAATAAAAAAGGTATGTCGCTGGTATGCAATCCGTTTGACGTGCTGTCTACTTACCTGTGTCGGGTTATTGACTGATGTAAAATTTTTAGACGGTTGTTTTAGATTTGTGCTTAAAATTGACGTGTGTTCCATAAATTTTATGCTTGTCGATTACCCGTCCTTTTCCTTTTCGGCGGATAAGAAAATGACAGATATAACTTAAAATAAAATTAGATGGTATTTACAGGAATTAGCACCATTATCAACTTGATATCACGTGGTATCCAGGCTTTGTGACCGGTTAATGGAAATAGGTTCGCCCCCTCTTACATGGGGCTTACCTAAACATAGCTGACGAGGAGTAAGTAAGATATACCACCTCTGCTCACTTATTCGGAGATCCAGGCGTAGTGCTATGTTATGTTAATTAAAATTTAGAAGTTTAGAAACGATGTAAGTGTATTAAGGAGCGGATCCCAGTATATCAGTTTATTAGGATGGGTTACCAGGGTAGCATAATTATTATAGCCTATCTTCGTAGAGAATTACATAAAATTGTTCTTAGACGTGACTCCATGGACCTCCCCACGGATCCGCCCTTAAGTGTATTTAATCCGTTATCATTTTGGTTCAGGATATTACGTTTCCACAATTACGTTTTCGATCAAATTTCAACTCAACAGTGATGATGCAGCCTAACATCGTTTTCAGTCCCATTCCATCGATTAAATTATCTGTAGATACTGATACAATATCTTTAATAAATCTGTCTGTGGTTCTAAGTACTTTAGTTCGTGAGTCACTCGTTCGTGTGGAGTACTCGAGTACTGCATTCGAACTATCGATCATGCGAAGAGAAATCGATACCGAGATAGATAGCACGCTGTAAAACCATTAATGAAGTAGTTTTGCAGGTGTTAAAGTACTTTAGGATGGTATCGGTACGGTGTAGCCATAAATGGGCCAAAATGATGGACTGTCTATCACACCACATGTCTATGTAGACGCGACGCGACGCGATACGTGATAAAATAAGGTCCCTGGTACTCACGACCGGGACATCCGAATATTTTTCAAGATGTCGCACTCCAAAGGAAATATCTTATTATTGTATATTGCAGCCAAGAAAAAGAGATACCTATTTTCATAAGAAATGAGAAAATTCAGACAGATTTTATCATCATTTATGTGACACACTTTTCATATTCAACTCGCGAGCAAGTGCATGCGTGAACGAGGCACCTTAACTCGTCTGTCAAATTTGACAACTCGCGCTTTGACATTTACTCGCTCTACTCGCGCTGTTAGCGTGCTAGACTTGCTAGTTGATAACCTGTCACAGGGGTATTTCCATGGTATAAGAAGACCAGGTATGCTCAATCCTATTGACAAGCAGCCATTGCTAGCCCATTGATGACGTAAGTGTTACCATTCAATTTGTATCTCCAACATTCCAAGGACGTAAATTTTGTTATTGAAAATTAATGAAATCACTGACTAATGTATTATTTGTCACATATATGAAAATCATTAAAACTGTACGAATAAAAAATATTTTTTAACGAAATAGCAACGTAGGGTGGGATGACGTCAGCTGGGCTAACCTTGAAACGCTAGCTGTCAGTTTTAAGCATACCTGGTTTTCTTATACCATGGGTATTTCTTTAAGGATTTTAGGCTCGGTGTTCTATACGTAATACTTGCCTCATAAAACATGGTCTTTCATAAAGCTAATACAATACTTAGAATTTTTAAAGCCGAAAATAAAGAGAACCTTTCGGGGATCCCCTAAAATCTTGTTTATGGTTTAATTTACCTGTTCGTGCTCAGTGAGATTGACGTAAGTCATGTTTTATTTTTCCTGTAACAATGTATATGTTGAGTGGTTATAAGTTAAATGCTAATAATAAACACAAAGAGGAAATCCCTATCCAATGTTTACTGGCTAGGTTAGGTTTATTTTTGTACCTAGGCACTTGTTACATAAACAACATGAAACCTAATCGGGTATAGATAATATTTGTTCAGATTTATTTTTATTACAGTTACCTTCTTTATATAAGTTTGGTATAAATAGGCGGCCTGAAGGAAAATTTCTTCTAGGCAACCACTATCAAAACACTATCAGGGATCAGCCATAAACAATTGGATTCGAGACCACTGTCCAATGCAACATAAACAGACTATAAAGGTAATAGGTACGTTTTGTGCTTTCCAGAATTTGTGCTCATGGGACTCAAATATAACGAGAAGTTGGTATAGATTACATACACCTGTGCTTACCTGTTAGGGATATAAGCGTGATGCTGTGTCCCACTGCTGGGCACAGGCCTCCCCTCAATCCACTGTCATCAATGCTATGTAGGTATTCACTTGATATTGAACTATAATAATATTACATGGTCTCATTGGGCTAAATTTAGTCGTGATATCGTCATAGGTATAGTAAGAAGTATTTAGACTATATGGAACGAAACGTCAAAACGAAAGTTTTCTTCGGAGTTTGTATGGAAGTACTGTCCTGTGACGTCAGCAATAAAAGCTGTCAAACGTCGTACTCATATTGTTACTTAATTCATAAATAAAATTCGAAAATAAGTTGAAAAGTAAAATGAGATAGATTTTTGATCATCTTAGACTGGCTTCTATTTCTAGATTAGCGTTTTATAATTTATCTTTGATCCAGTCAAATACCCTATTACCGCCGGTTTGCATTCACACTCTGCAGCAAAGGTTCAAACTTCGCCTCGTATCTTTGCCGAGTAACGTTATGGTAATAGCTTCGTTGCCGTCTGTACCAAAGTTACTGTGTTCATGTAAGTAGGTTTTAAGGTCATCCTCTCGCCAGAATGTCTGCGCGTGCGTCTTCGAAGTTCTCTTCAAAGGTATTTTTGAAGTATGCTCTTAAACTTTCATAAATACTTTAGAAGATGTTGAGAAAAAATAATGTACCTAAACTGTGGCGTCGGTATACTAGGGTATAGGGTACGGTATAGTTAGGACTAGAGCTATTATAGGCACCAGTACTATTATTATATTGGCCCACATACTACGACCTCCGTGGTCCAGTGGTTGAGCGTCAGACTCACGATCCGGAGGTCCCGGGTTCTAATCCCAGTGGTGAAATATCACAAAAACTTCTCTGTGATCCCTAGTTTGGTTAGGACATCACAGGCTGATCACCTGGTTATCCGAAAGTAAGATGATCCGTGCTTCGGAAGGCACGTTAGGCCGTTGGTCCTGGATATTATTTACTGATGTAAGTAAGGTAGTCGTTACATGAGTCATGTCAGGGGCCTTTGGTGGCTCAATAGTAACCCTGACACCAGGGTTGATGAGGTTGGTAATTCACCACACAACCCAAACGAGAGACGAAGGCCCACTTAGTCGGTTCTGTAAAAAACTGGAACTGACCAATCTTAACTTTAGGTACCTAAGCGTTCTACGAAAAACGGGACAACGCTAGGTGATGGTAGGTATAATTATATTGACTGATGTTGAACCTGATAGCTATTTATAAAACGTGTAATCGGCTGTTTTATGACTGATCGTGTGTTGGAGTCAATGACCGGATGACGTGTGATGTTGGTATATTTACCAGAATGACGACACTGCACGGAGACGTTACAATAAACTTCCTATTGACAGGCGATATAAGATTTTATAATGGTGTATTGTTTTTGGGATAGATATAGATTTACTCATGGTACCTACATATAAAAGTGTTACGTGTAAAAGACGATATAGTGACTAAGATTGAGAAGGGAATGTTAAGTTGGTTTGGACACGTAGAGCGGATGAAGGATAATAGGATTACGAAAGCGGTATATAAAGCGAAAGTTGATGCTATCATCAACTTCCCAGACCTAGAAGGTCGTTGACCAAATTGAAGATGTCCTTAGAAAAGGTTTAGTACAATGTACTCTGTACCGGCGTGCGTGTATGAAGTGATTGATGAATGTGGAGGAAGCAAGAGAAGTATGTCAGGATCGAAGCGAATGGAATTTCATATTCTCTGCTTACCCCGGTGGGAAATAGGCGTGAGTTCATGTATGTTGGCTTAATGTTAAATAATTGGGTTGGGATAATAGACAGCCTCCGTGGTCCAGTGGTTGAGCGTTGGGCTCACGATAACGAACAAAAATCACTTTGTGATCCCTAGTTTGGTTACGACATTACAGGCTGATCACCTGATTGTACAAAAAGTAAGATGATCCGTGCTTCGGAAGGCACGTTAAGCCGTTGGTGCCGGTTACTACTTACTGATGTAAGTAGGTAGTCGTTACATGAGCCATGTCAGGGGCCTTTGGCGGCTCAATAGTAACCCTGACACCAGGGTTGATGAGGTTGTTAATTCACCTTACAACCAACACGATAGAAGAAGAAGAATAAATAAGATAATTGACGTCTAAATCATTGAAACATCATCAAGTAATGTATTTCATTTTTACCACAAAAAATATGTTTAGACGTGTATAACAGCCTCGTCAAAGTGCTTCAAATGTATCGTTAAACTAATTTACTAGAACAATTACCTAGAAATTAGTAGTTATTGCCTCGTAAAACTGGAAATTTCATGTTAACAGTTCTAAGAGTAGGGGACGTACAAGTTTCACATACTACATAATTACATAAACATGCGCTTATTTTTTCTTGTTTATGCTGTAGAAACGTTGGGCCCATGGGGTCCAGAAGCACGTCAGTTTTTAAAGACGATTTCAGGTCGCCTCATCGAGGCGACTTCAGACCCTAGAGCAGGCAGTTATTTGCTCAAAGGGTCAGTTTGGCGGTGCAAAGAGGCAACGTGGCCAGTATTCTGGGGACTTTGCCTCGATGTGGTGAGCTGGAGGCCTTTTTTATTTATAGTTTTTATTCTTATTTTAAAATTTGTTTTTAATAATGTGAGTGTTGTTACAATTGTAGTTGAATGGAAAGTACTTGTTTATGTATTTTTTAAATTAAATTTACTATGTTAATTAAGATGGAACTCGCATGAAATTTTTAGATTGATTCCTCCTATGTTTCAAATAATGCTGACAAAGTGAACAGCCTGTCAATCACGTGTAACGGCTTCTGTGGTCCATTAGTTGAGCGTTAGACACGCGATCCGGAGGCCCCAGGTTGGAATCCCGTTGAGGACATATCACAAAAGTCACTTTATGAGGCGCTGGTTTGGTGAGGACATTACAGCCTAATCACCTGATTGCCCGAAATTAAGATGAATCGTGCTTCGGAAGGCACGACAAGCCGTTGGTCCCGGTTACTACTTACTGCTATAAGTGGCTCACTAATAACCCTGACATCAGGGTTGGTGAGGTCGGTAATCCAGATCACAAACCACACGATAAAAGAGAAAGGTTTTGTTAAATAATCGATAGTTGACATTGCAACTTTGCAAGATTTATTTATGATAATTAAATTACCACGTTTAGACAACTCGTAAGTAAAACTAATTAAGCGTCTCTCAGGTTTTAAATAAATGTTTGTTTTTATTATTCTGTGTGCGATAAATTATGTTTCGTGAGTATTAGTTTACTAGTTGGCACAATTAATATTATTTTTAGACAAGTTAAATACTTGTCTGAGAGGATAGGAAAGTTAATATTTATCGATGACTTATTCCGTACCTACATTATGGCAAAAAGTTACGAATATTTCTTCTCCTGCCGGGCCTGCATGACAACCGCAACGCGCGCGGTGCGAATTATATTGAGCGCTTCGACCAATAAACGATACGAATGTTATCTACGTAGATGGACGGCAAACGGCTATTGGTCGGAGGCCTCGATATGATTCGCGCCGCGCGCGGCGCGGTTGCCGTGCAGAGCCTACTGATGTAGGTACGAAAACATTATAATATAAATTGATTTCTATTCCACTAATATATAAAAATAATATTACTTTTTATTTTAGATGAACTGATTCAATGTGACTATGAAGAAGTGCCTCTCACTTTGAGGTCGCAGGTTCGAATCCAGGCCTAAACCAATGATTGTCAAATTCGTTTTCGAATTCATGTTTGGATCATAAATGATTATCATGTGCTCAGCGGTGAAGCTCAACCACTGTACCACGGAGGCATTCTAACAAAACTTTGACAAGACATTTTGTAATGTACGGAAATGTTGTACCAAAATAATTACCACGTACGTCCAGTGATCAAGACCTGTGAAGTATAGTAGTTCAGTAACAATTTGTTTCATAAAGTTTATGTAAAGGTGTCTAGTGAAATCGGTTCGGTTTAGCAGAGTTTGGGTATTGAATTACACGATGCAACAAAAACGCAATGACTCGGGCGTCAGTAATGGCGTACAGATATGAATTAAGTCATGTTTTTAATCTTAGATAAACGACTTGTGTATACATACACATACACGTCTATTTCCCACCGGGGTAAGCAGAGACTATTGAATTATTAAAAAAATGTTTTCTTTTTAATTTTTTTTTTCGTGTGTACATACTTTTCCATATATCAAAATAATATTTCGTTTTTCAAAACATTGTCCTCATGCATAACATAAGCTCACAACTATATCTCAATGGGGTAGTCAGAGGTACATCAAAGATCAACTAAGTACTGGCCTTACTAAGCTTTCTGTTAGACGAGGTGGTGAGCCGTCTCGACGTCTATAATGGTCGAGCCAACTGTGTTAGTAAAAACTGGGGGGTTAAAATGACCACATCGAAGCAATTCATTTAAGAAAGCAAGATAAATTAATCACTCATGTGTGTAAGTCCAGTACCGGGGTTCGATTCGCCAGGCGCTCCCTATTTGAGAAGCAAGCTGGTGAACCTTAGAACAAAAAAAAACAAGGGCAATCGAGTAAAAAAGTGGGACAAGATCATTTTCCTCTGAATCCGTCTCTGGCCTGCAACATTGCACCAACAGGTCACTGACACCGGTACAATAAGAATGTTGTGTCAGCTTTGACAAGTTGCATTTTTGACAATCCTGACAAGTATAAACCACAGAATAATCACTATGCAAACAACCTACACTTCATTGCGTCTACATACATACATAAACTCACGCCTATTTCCCACCGGGGTAAGCAGAGACTATAGAATTCCATTTGCTTCGATCCTGACACACTTTTCTTGCGTCTTCTGTTGCTTCTTTTGCGTCTAACACGGTAAATTTATAAGCTTATTAAGCTTAATACTTGTGCTCTCAATCCGCAAATGTTTTTAGGGTTCCGAACTTCAAAAACAAAAAAACTTTGTTGTCCGTCCGTCTGTTTGTAAACACCCTTTTTCTCGAGAACGCATAGAGACATCACGTTGAAAATTCAAATACCTATGTCTGCGGTCCCGTAATAGATGGAAGTTACTTATTGTTCAAATTCAAAAATATCTTTATTCAGTAGCTAACATAGTTACACTTTGAATCGTCAATTTTTACATAACGAACGTCTCATCCGCCTAAAACTACTGCTGCTTCTCACAACCTGTATAGCCGGGGAAAAGAAGCTGTAAGAAAAACCCTGGACGTTCTTTTAAAAAAATAAACATAAAATATTTTTATACACTTGAGTAATTTAGCTGCCTAATATCAGTTCTGTGGCAGTTAATCCCATGCATGCATATCTTGTAAATAATCACTAACTACCTCACAACCCACACGATAGAAAATGTTATTATAATTGTTATTTATTATATTATGAGCCACGCGGGCAGCAGCGGTACCAGTACTGGTTGGAGGCCGAGGAAATGGATTCTGGTAGGGCTCTAGCTAGAACATCACCGATTGAGAAATTGGTCGGTGTACTGCGGAACGGAAGGCGATTGGGGTAACCACCGTTCTACACGCCCTATCTATGGAGTAATGAAAATGGAGGCGATTACTCCACCGACAAGAGCGTAGCTCTTAAATAAACAGAGAGAGAGAGAGAGAGAGAGAGAGAGCCACGCGGGCAGTGACTCGAGAGACAAACAGCTAGTTTAAATTATCTTTCATTTTTGGAAATTCAACAGACCGACAATTGACACGTGGCACATATTACTTTACGGTGACCCAACGGAAGTGATTTTTGGGCCATTAAAATTTGTCCCATGATATCCTAAACAGGGGAGCCACTGTTCCTTACTAAGAAATTAGTTAATTAATCGCTACAGACCACCAGATGGCTTTACCCGCATCCTGTGCGGCTAAATGCTAATTAACAGAGTGTCATAAACGCTACACAAGTAGAGTGTATTGTGTCTTCATTATCTTCATAGTCGCCATATAAGACGTTGCCGCAAAAACACCCTCCGTAGTCCAGTAATTGAGCGTTGGACTAACGATCCGGAGGTCCCGGGTTCGAATCCCGGTGCGGACTTAAGACAAAAATTACTGTTTGTAATCCCTAGTTTGGCTTTGGCTTTCAATTACAAAAAGTCAATTTCAATTACAATTCTAACTCAACTCTAATAAATAAAAGTAGTAATTGCTCATAATCCCTCTTTTCCATAACCGCTTATTTCCAGCCAGTAACAGCAAGGAAGTGTTTTCATTGCGATACCGTCGTTTACGCATTCGGCGGAAACGCGTCAAATCGCGATAACCACTCCTATGCTAATATTTTTTTACTTTTTAACTTCCAAATGTGTTTGATTTTGGAATCTTAATTTACTTTTTGTCTTCTATACCCTACACACGAGTAGCTCTAATGGTGGCCTTTCCGACCAAATAGTAATATCATTTGCGGCAAATATACAGAAAAAACTCATCTCCCTAGTAGGTATCATCCCGTTTTTCACAGGGTCCGCACCTAACCTGAAGATTTGACAGGTCCGGTTTTTTACAGAAGCGACTGCCTGTCTGACCTTCCAACCCGCGAAGGAAAAACAGCCCAATACAGGTTAGGTCACATACCTCCGAAAATGCATTTCTCGGGCCTGTAGATTCCGTGCGAAGTTTTCTTTCACCATACAGAAAAACTAATTTTAAAAAAGCTGGTGGCTTCTCTTGTGCTGGATTGGGAGCGAAAAAAAGAAAAAAATTCAGCGTTCAGTTTCTTATCTCTATGAGCATCATAATATCGTAGAACCAACAAATGAGTTGTGTCTTTTTTATTGATGGATAACGGATATTGTATAGGCGATACCGGAACATTGCTGACGAAGAGTTAGTGGCTATCTTATATTCTTCTGTCTACCCCTTCGGGCACGTTAAACCATTGGTGTACAGTCATGAGCAATATCTTGTACACACTTTAAAACCCTGTCGCACTATCATACTTACGGTTTAATTTGTCAAAAAAGTAAATGTGACATAGTTTCAAAATGTATGCATATTAGTACTCGTGACCGTAGTGGGTGTTAAAATCACTTTGTGATCCCTAGTTTGGTTAGGACATTACAGGCTGATCACCTGACTGTCCGAAAGTAAGACGATTCGTGCTTCGGAAGGCATGTTAACCCGTTGGTCCCGGTTACTACTTACTTTTGTAATATGTAGTTGTTACATGAGTCACGGGGGCCTTTGGCGGCTCAATAGTAACCCTGACATCAGGGTTGATGGGGTTGGTAATCCACCTCACCCTCACGATAGAAAAAGAAGACTATACAGTCCTGCCTACTCCTTCTTGGATACAGGCGTGATGCTTTGTTTTGTAAATACGTAAAAAAGTTCAAGCTTCAATATAAACCGGTCGAATCAAATCAACACAGTTCATAGCACTCTATCAACAAATGCAATAACAAACATATAAATCAAACAGCCTGACCTGTTAATACGGATGTGTTAATTCCTAGTACAAGGTGGCCTTACTAACATTACAATGTCAATTTACACCCAATAATGGTATGGTCTAATCTGGATGTTCACCGTTTTGAATTGTAGCGTTGACGGCGACTCCCCGAACGACGACTGCTTGACATAATCACGTCTGTCATTTACATGTAGAGTCATGAGCAATATAATGTACCCATTTCAGGACTCTGTCGCACTAACATATTTGACATTTAGTGAGACTTACAGTTCAATTTGTCAAAAAAGTTAATGTGACATGGTACCAAACTGTATACATATTAATGCTCGTGACCGTACAGTTCAAAACACAATTTTAATTACGCTACATAAAATATATTTTTTTCCACTGATATAATTGGCTTTTTGGTTAATTTTTGTTCGTAAAATGTGACACAAAAAACAGTCCAGTAAAATTATGTATTTTAATCCGATGTTATTGAATGAGAGACATTTCAGGAGGCGTTCCCAAAAAAATAATACAGATGGCAAGATTAAAAAAATAAACGTGGATTGTGCGACGGAAAATTCCACTTGATATTAACTCGGAATCATGGTCCGAATCATCCCCCTCAGTATTCCGTGCGATGTCATTTACATCCTGTATTTAATCAATAATTTAAAGAAAATATTATTTTACCTCTTGTGGCACATAACATAGGATGTACCCGAGGGCCTTTGGCGGCTCAATAGTAAAAATAGAAATGTTTTATTGCGACCATGTATTCGTACAAAATGTGGTGTTATAAAAATACAGAAGTAAGTATTATATCAACATGGACCCGGTAAGGGCACTGCAACTGGTAGAGAGGACAACATACTTAATTATTAGTCAGTGATTAAATTTATATTTATCATACTTACTATATTTTAACAATATGACTGCACTTATATTTTAAGTATTGTTTCATATGTTTATGATGATATAATTTATAAAATGTTATTAAAAAATATTCAACCATTTTAATTTATATATTCATTAACTGTGTAATAGCATCGAGGTTGGTAATCCACCTCACACGATAGAAGGAGATCTTTCTATAGGCACTTACACTATGCTATAGGTTTACGTCATCAATCAATAGGTATACAAAGTCATTGCCACCTGTTTGTATACATTATTTTCGGTATATTCCACCGGTCGTTGGCTTAACGAATTCCAAATGAATTCACACCAGAGAATGGCTAGGTATTTAGACCATTATCAATGATTTAGACAGGAAAACATGAAACAGTAGGACTAGGACCCTGTGCTGGGAGGTTTTCTGGCCACGTCTTTCCCTCAGCGTTACAGATTCCGAAGTGGTAGTGGTTTTACAGCTAGTTACATAATATGTAATTTAGTTTTTACGTTCAAAAAGCGCTAAATTTGTAAGCCAATTTTTAAAAATAAATATTTTTGATTTTTTTTTTGACATGCAAATAAATAGTTCTTTATCTAGGTACTTACGCGGGTAAACTTATGTTTTCATGGGTATCTAATCTACAGTTGAAGAAGAAAATTGTTTAGACAAATATAATAAAAGCCTTTATATTGGAAGCTAGAAAACAATAAAACTTGATAATTAATATCTAAATGGAAAGTAAAAAATACATACAGGATGTTAGTGATACCGTAACGAATACTGAGGGGGATGATTCAGATCATGATTCTGAGTTACAATCAACTGGAATTTCCCAATACTTTTTTAACGCAAAAATAGCAACTATCTTTTGGTTGCTCCTTTGTGTTTCTAGAAGTTTATAAAATGTATATTATATTTATTTTGCTATTTTGCATATCTAATAGTAAAATGTATATCAAAATATGCAGAAAGTACCTAAAAAAGTAGTAGATTTTTTACAAAAGTAATTACCTCTAATTATTGTTTAAACTGACAGTATACGGTACCTATTTTATTGCAATGTATGTATATAATTGTATAAGCTTTCAATGTATTGTAATTATACAATATTACATGCGATTAATTGTAGACAAATCAAATGGGACAAAAAGTAATGGGCCTTGTTTACGAATGTGTTGAATTTATATAAGATTATATTAATTTTAACTTTATTATCAAGCGGACAATGTCAGGGTTGGCGCAAGGTTATTATCAAGGTTGTCGATTTCAACTTATATTTGTCAAGTTATTCAATATTCATTAAGAAATTTTAATAGTTTTACTTGTGATGTTAAAAGAAGAAAATATTATATTCTTTGATTTTTGATTCTTGTTCTCTCGAGTAGGTTGTAATATCGACCTTTTCAATCCTGGTGTCAGGGTTTCAATTCAATAGTAATTGTACGGCCAAAGGCCCTTTAACGACTACATTAACGTGCCCTCCGAAGCTCGGATCGTCTTATTTTCGTACAATAGGATGTTCAGCCTGCAATGTCCTAACCAAATTAGGGATCACAAAGTGGTTTTTGTGGATATGTCCCTACCGGGATTCGAACCCGGGACCTCCGGATCGTGAACCCAACGCTCAATTACTGAACCATGGACACAAATTTGAATTTTAATGAAAACATTAGATTATGATAATTAATGGTTATCTTCCAATTTAATAGTAGTCACTATCAACGATATAACATAATTTATCCAACGTTAGGTATGTCATAAGCCGATATGTTAGAATTAAATAAACAATAAATACTTATATCTATTATTATTAGCAGTAGCGAACGACATTAAGAAATCAGATAAGATAAAATATAATATCTGAGTGATAATGATAATAAATAGCTCAATTATAAACAATCAAATTATTGGCATCAATCAGTGTGATTAGTATTCAAGGATATTATTTGTACCGATGTGGCTGTTTTATCCTTGCAATTATTAATGAGGAAATCCTTTTGTTTGTTAAGTCTGTGAATCATACATGTGCGTATACCTACTTAGAATATGACACCTATTATATTATACATAACATAACATAAACGCCTATATACGTCCCACTGCTGGGCACAGGCCTCCCCTCAATCAACCGGAGGGGGTATGGAGCATACTCCACCACGCTGCTCCACTGCGGGATGGTGGAGGTGTTTTTACGGCTAATAGCCGGGACCAACGGCTTAACAAGCACGGAATCATCTTACTTTTTCGGACAATCAGGTGATTCAAGCCTGAAAAGTCCTTACCAAACAAAGGACAGTCTCACAAACTGATCTCGACAAATGTCCCCATCGGGAATCGAACCCGGACCTCCAGATCGTGAGCCTAACGCTTTAACCACTAGACCACAGAGGCTGTTTAATTATATAATTTTGTGTATAATATATTATATTATACAGAAAACTATAATTTGTATTTTATTTAACCTCTAATAAGGCTCGGATTTCCAGACACATAAAAGATTTTAAATTTTGATTTTAAAAGAACATTGCAAAGCAAAAGCGAAATGCATGGTTTTCTTTTTGTATGTAAAATGTTGTGATTTTTATATCTAGGTATGCGTTTTAGATATATTAGCTATCCCAGTCCAGATAACAGCGCATAAAGCGTCTGAAGATAAAAGGGGGATGGTGGAATGAGCTCTTATAGATCGTGGGCATACTCCCCGAACTGCACTCTATAGAAATTCAAATTCAAAATTCAAATTCAAAAATATCTTTATTCAGTAGGTAACATAGTTACACTTTGAATCGTCAATTTTACATAACGAACGTCTCATCCGCCTAAAACTACTGCAGCTTCTCACAACCTGTATAGCCGGGGAAAAGAAGCTGCAAGAAAAACCTCGGCACAGGGCCCTAGACGTTCTTTAAAAAAATAAAAATAAACATAAAACATAAAATATTGGTATACAATTGAGTAATTTAGCTGCCTAATATCAGTTCTCAGACAGTTAATCCCATGCATTCATATCTTCTAAATAATCACTAACTTTATAATAACCTTTTTTGTAAAGTTTTTGTTTAACTACTGTCTTAAAACAGTTGAAAGGCAAATTCTGAATGTCAATGGGAATCTTATTGTAAAAACGTATACATTGCCCCTTAAAAGATTTAGTAATCTTATGTAATCGACTGACTTGTAAAGCAAGTTTATTTTTGTTCCTGGTATTAACAATGTGCCGATCGCTATTTTTTGCAAATAATCCTATATGTTTTTTTACATATATTAAGTTTTCAAAGATATATTGTGATGCCAAAGTTAAAATATTAATTTCTTTAAATTTATTTCTAAGTGACATCTTGGGTCCCAATTTGTAAATCGCCCGAATGGCTCGCTTTTGCAGAACAAAAATGCTGTTCATATCTGCAGCATGACCCCACAGCAAGATGCCGTACGACATTAGACTGTGGAAGTAGGCAAAATAAACTAATCGCGCGGTTTCTACATCGGTTATTAAACGAATTTTTTTGACCGCGAATGCTGCTGAGCTGAGCCTTTTGGACAACTTATCAATATGAGGACTCCATTGCAACTTAGCGTCCAAAGTAATTCCCAAAAATACAGCAGTATCCGTGAGGTCCAATTCCTTATTTTTTACAATAATAGAATCGAGGGGCCTACTAACATTCGATAACGTAAAATAAACATATTTTGTTTTATTTTCATTAAGTAGCAGGTTGTTTACAGTAAACCAATCCACTACCTCTGAAATGGCGTTGTTTACATCGTCAAAGGAATCTTGTCGTCTCTTTACTTTAAAAAGTAAGGAGGTATCATCTGCAAACAGCACCACCTCATGTTTTACAAGACTAGGTAGGTCGTTTATGTAAACTAGGAATAGAAATGGACCTAGAATTGAGCCCTGCGGGACGCCTATAGAATACCGACATACTGGCGAATTTTCTAAGAATTGAATCCCTTCCTTCTAACAATGATAGCGATTTTATAATCATTATAATGACTGAACTATTAATTACACGCGGGTCAATTGCTATCAATTATAAGAATTGATTACAAGCGGTTATTCCCATAAAGATACATTCTTCGGGAAATCCATGTTTATTCTATTTGTTTTACAAAACAAGTATGATTTTTGAAGTAGTTTTTACTTCGGGTATTTCAGGTTATCAATTTTGCGATAACTTCTAAATATAATAAGGGTTTTTTAGTAACACTGATTACTCATCTACTGTGCTACTATTATATCTTGAAGTATACACTGGCTCCGATTCCTGCAGACACCTCCTAATTTTATTTTAAGTTATACCCGTCATTTTCTTATCCGCCGAAAAGGAAAGGGACGGATGATTGACAACTGTTAATTTTGGAATGAATGAATAACCCGGGCGAATAAATTATGCAAGTCGCTGATATGTAACACGTTTGACGTGTGCTGTCAACTTAATTCTGTCGGGTTATTGGCCAATATAAAATTTTGGGAGGGTATTTTAAATTTCTGCCTAAAATTGACGTGTGTTCCATAAAAGTTATGCCTGTCGATTGCCCGTTCCTTTCCTTTTCGGCGGATAAGATGACAGGTATAACTTAAAATAGAATTAGGTGGTGTATACTGGAATCAGCGACTTTACTGAACAGATGCGTGAGTGGTGTATATGTATATATTACCGTCACTTAACTTTATTGAAGTTTTATACTGTTTTGAGATAGAATAAAAAACAGAACACAGTAATTGTGAGAATTTTAGATAAAAGTAGCTAAATACTTTTATCTAAAATTCTCACAATTACTGTTAGCAGATTTCAACAGCTCAACCGTAAAAACTATCGCTTTATGATAGGTACTTGCGTGGTATGGTGCTGTTTTTTTAAATGATGTTGTCACATGACAGTGTCATGCGGGTAGTGAACTTATCATCATTAGGGAAATCATGACGTGATCTCAATACGAAAAAAATAATTTATATATTTTTTACCTACTTGAAACGGGATTTCGTAACAGTATTTCAAATACTTACCCGTATGTACGTACATTGATAATAATGTACGTAAACGCGTTTGTATTTTGTGTTTTAAACGAAAATATCAGCATCTACGCATGCGCGTATGAAACGATTGATAAAATATCGAGGAAACAAGAGGTACGTCAGAATCGATCTCATCGTATCTGCTTACCCTGGTGGGAATTAGGCGTGAGTTTATGTAATGTGTATATTTTACTAAACTCCTACACATACCTAATAGATTATATTTCGTCGTTTCATTCTTTAGATATAATATAAATCAATACAAGATATTTGTATTATATCTTCGAATGAAGCTACTCATATAATAATAATCGAACTTCACTTAGAAGTTCGTTTGATCATCTACCTATTATGGAAAAAACAAACTTTTGTTCCTTTAGAACTATATAAATGTAGGTAGGTGGGTAGACATAGGGGACCACATGCCATCAGCTCAAACAAACAAGCCTTTTAAAAACATGATGGGACGTGATCACATGCTAGTGTCATGGCGTCCGAAAACCTTGAGCTTCAGAGTTCAAGACTCTGGGGTGAATGACCAAGCGACCAGTTTGGGCGATAGTACCTACCTTATAGTAACTACTAGCTTTTCCTTCATTTAGTACAATTTGTATGCTTATTGGACTGATAATCCCTTTTTGTATGTAGTTTTAATTGCAAGTATGACTGTGTAATTGAAGAACGTAAATATATTCGAAGTTTATAGAACGTAAATATATTTAAAAGAGAATTTAATATTTTGTTTCACCGTCTTTTTTGGAGACTGAACATTTTATAGTAGTGTAGTAATTTGTTTTCGGTGATAATAATAACGGCCTCTGTGACAGTGGTTGACTTTTGGACTCCCGGGTTCGACTCCCGGTGGGGACATATCACAAAAATAGTATGTTTAGGACATTACAGGCTGATCACCTGATTGTAAGAAAATCCGTGCTTCGGAAGGTGTTAAGCCGTTAGTCCCGGTTACTACTTACTGATGTAAGTAAGTAGTCGTTACATGAGCCATGTCAGGGGCCTATCGCGGCTCAATAATAACACTTACACTAGGGTTGATGAGGTTGGTAATCCACCTCCAAACCCACTCGATAGGAAGAACAATATGTATTGAATGAAATATCTAATTATATCAACAAAATTTTAATATTGTTCTTAAAATTTATCTTGAATCAGGTTTTATTTTCCAAGATCTTATGATAAGTAGATAAGAACGTAGTGGAAATATTTAATAATAGTGGAAACCTATTAATAAATACAAAATAGGTACTCATAAATAGATAATAATTACTTAATGTAATATATTGTTTATGTTTCCATCTGTGGGGCAAAAAGGCCATATCGAAGAAATTAAAGAAATATTGCTATTTGGCATAAATTTATTGACATAGCACACTTGCTTTGCATATTTGCTTTTTAGATGAATTACTTACTCAAATATGGCCTTATTAACCCACCAGATGGAAACAGAAACAATATAATATTATCTAAAACACCTGTCATCACAGTGATAAGCAAATAGAAAAAACACAAAATGGCGTCATAAATGGAAAACATGTAATTTTCCAACCTTGAAAACAAAATGATGTGCTTGCGACGATAATATACACGCAATTTTGAGGCTGCCACCGTAAACAGAATCGTTTTCACTGCGGAACAATATAATTGTTTTGCAGAAAAAAAATACCAATAGAAAAAGTCTCAAATGGAGTTCATGTAGAAAAAATAAACATTTAGATTTAACATAAAAAACGTGAAGTGTTATCTATCTATTTATCTTTACTTTAAGAAGACATTTCACAAAATATAATTGCATATTTCTATGTGTCTGCTGGAATCGGCACCAAAATTAAGACGTTACTCGTAACAGACTATATCCCAATTGGGGTAGTCAAATGTACATCCATAGCTAGATGAACTAAGTACCCACACCTCACCGAGATTTCTGTTACACCAACGTGCTAGGTGGTCAGCCGTAACGCCGTCTATAAAATCACGAAAATTATTTGGACTGGAAAAAGAAGAGTTAGTAAGTCAGTCAAGAATTTTATAATAATAAGTGACTTGTATCACTAACCAATGAAAGCAAGCATACATATCTTTTTCTTTTTAATTAGGAATATTTCATTTTTATACATTGTATTTGGTTTACGCGGTTATTATCATAATTAAAACAAATAATAACGGGTACTTACCGCGTTTAAATCAGGGATATGAGGCTGCCGATATGAGTCATCCTGTGATCATGGCACTTGCAACAGTGTCGAAATATCGGGAGTCTCATATCCCTGATTTAAACGCGGTAAGAACCCGTTATTATGTATTTTAGTTTTTTTATGCTTATTATCTTTTTTTAGTTTTATTTAAGTTTGACTGAATAGTATTTTATTGATTGTTCTTATTAAATATTTTTGTGTGTAAAAGCAATGAATATTAAAGTAAGATTTAGACCAAAACTTCGCTACTCAATGCACGATTCTGCTAAAAGTAGAGGTACTTTCTCTCTTGTGATCGATTTCAGTGGTATTGTGTGCTGTAAGAATTGACATCATTGTCCAGTCGACGCCGTGATGATTCCGAGAAGCTAATTGTTCTTCAACGTCGTGATGCCAAGTGTTCTGAATCTAGACTGAGTTCAGTGTTCTTTTACTTTGCATGGAGGTCTTTTGTTCTCTTTAAAGTGAATGTAGAGTCTAGCCTAAACCGTTAGACTAATTGTTAAGGCAAAATTGGCACATAGGTACATCGAAACCCAGGGACAGACTAAGATAAAAGCTGGACACGCACACATAGCCAGAAAAACGGAACAATCGGGTTTCTCTACCGGGTGATAGCCTACAGGGCTCCCCATTTGTCCGGCCAAGTAGTTTATGCCATTTGCGGTCACGTCGAAAAAAAGCAGGATTCTGTATAGTTGCTTTCACGACTTCTTATCTTTACGGGCATATCTTTAAAACCGACAGAGGGATTTACTAAATGATGGACCATATTATAGGCAATGGAGCCAATAGGCTCAGCTGATCAACTATGACCATATGCATGTGCATCATATGCTTTGGATTTCATAATTACTTGTCTTCTTCTTCTATCGTGTGGGTTGTGAGGTGGAGTACCAACCTCATCAAGCCTGGTGTCAGGGTTACTATTGAGCCGCCGAAGGCCCCTGACATGGCTCTTGTAACGACTACTTACTGATGTAAGTAACACTTAACGTGCCTTCCGAAGCACGGATCATTGTACTTTCGGACAATCAGGTGATCAGCTTGTTATGTCCTAACCAAACTAGGAACCACAAAGTAAATTTTGTGACGTGTCTCCACCGGGAATCGAACCCAGGACCTCCGGATCACGAGACCAACGCTCAACCACCAGACCACAGAGGTCGTTAAAGTTACTTGTGACTCGTGTACATGACGGGCGTAAGTTTATATTAGTGTGTTTTTTTTTTTAAAGAACGTCTAGGGCCCTGAGCCGAGGTTTTTCTTGCAGACTCTTTTCCCCGGCTATACAGGTTGTGAGAAGCTGCAGTAGTTTTAGGCGGATGAGACGTTCGTTATGTAAAATTGACGATTCAAAGTGTAACTATGTTACCTATTGAATAAGGATATTTTTGAATTTGTTAAAAACTAAATTAGCAACACAGTTGTACATTAGAGGGAAAAAGATGTCACTGAGTTCCGCGCGGGCGCAGCGTGGAGGAAAGCGTATCGGCGCCAATAGTCACGCTTCACCCGCTACCATTGACACTCGCAAGATACTCGCTTATCACTTACCTACGTGAAACAGAAGACGACACAGAAATGCATGAAGGAATCCTGTTATATACCGTGTACCGTGATACTGGTAGTATAAAAATGGTTGTTGGTTTACCTATAAATCTGATTTTGCATTCAAGTTTCGTGAAACAATAGACGGCACAGAAATGCTTGAACGAAACTTGGTATATGCGGTAATACTGGCTGTGTATAAATGATTGATTGTTTAAAAATAAACTCATTTTGCAATTGAGTTTCGTCAATCAGACAGACTGACGTTATCAAATAGGATTTCACCATTTATTTCGTCTCTTTATAACTTTTCTTCACGGTGTAAGTCTCTTTATAGTGCGTTAGTACAGTTCAAAACATCAAAAAATACACAATTACAATTACGCTGATGCAAAAATAGTAAAAAATTTTATAAACAAAAATGAAATAAAATTATAATTGGTTACAGTACACACTAAACTTGAGGAGCTCGGTGGCGCAGCGGTTAACGCGCTCGGTCTGCGATTGTTGAAGTAAAGCAACTTTCGCAAAGGCCGGTCATAGGATGGGTGACCACAAAAAAAGTTTTCATCTCTAGTTCCTCCGTGCTTCGGAAGGCACGTTAAGCCGTTGGTCCCGGCTGCATTAGCAGTCGTTAATAACCATCAATCCGCACTGGGCCCGCGTGATGGTTTAAGGCCCGATCTCCCTATCCATCCATAGGGAAGGCCCGGGCCCCAGCAGTGGGGACGTTAATGGGCTGATGATGATGATGACACACTAAACGTATATAATTTTATTTTAAGTTATACTTACCTGTCATTTTCTTATCCGCCGAAAAGGAAAGGAACGGATTGACAACTATTAATTTTAAAATGAATGAATATCACTGGCGAATAAAATAGGCATCTTGCTTATATACAACCCGTTTGACGTGGGCTGTCATCTTAATTCTGTCGAGTTATTGGCGAATATAAAAATTTGGGAGTTTTGTAAACTTCTGCCTAAAATTAACGTTTCATATATTTCATGCCTGTCGATTGCCCGTTCCTTTCCTTTTTGGCGGATAAGAAAATGACAGGTATAACTTAAAGGTATAACTACTTACATATATTAAAGGTATAACTCAGGTTACTTAGAACCTTAGAACCCTGTCGCACTATCATATTTGAAATTTAATGAGACTTACGGTTTAATTTGTGAAAAAAGTTAATGCGATATGGTTTCAAAGTGTAAACATACTAGTACTTGTGACCGTATTGGAATCGGTACCACTATAATTATTCTTTGCTTTAAATAATTTGAATGAAATATGATGGTAATATTGTACTACAGTTGTATATACTTATTTGCGCACATTAAATGTTGTATAACTTATTTCTTCTCATTTCGTTTGCAATTCTTATCTTTAAGCTACCGCGACAGCAATTAAGGCTTGGAGAAATCGTTATCGGTCACTTTGAGCATTACGTAACCGTGAATAACTGAGATATTTTAAATGAATAATCGATTGCGACGCACATTGGAAAAAGTGCATTTAAGTGCAAATACTTTAACGTTGGCACGTGTTACCACACGCCGCGTGAGTAGAATAAGACGCATATATTTACAACCCTGTAGCGTTTCTCATCATCACTAATTTAAGAGCCACGCTCTTGTCGGTGTAGCATTCTCCCATTCTCCTAACTCTCCATGCTACTTTTTTAGGGAAAAATAGGGCAGTGGTTTCCCTCTTGCCTTCCGTCCCGCAGTACTCTGTCTGACGCAAGTGGGATGGCGCCCAGAGTAGTCTATATCAAAGCCGTACTAGGACTCCTGTCGTCCGCCTCTGAATAGTACTGACAGTTACTGCTGCCCTCTGTCAGGTTCCAGGTTACAGTCCCTTACATGGTTCATGTAACGATTACTCTCTTACATCTGTAAGTAGTAACCGGGGCCAACGGCTTAACGTGCCATTTGAAGCACGGATCATCTTACTTTCGGACAATCAAGTTATCAGCCTGTAATGTCCTAACCAAACTAGGGATCACAAAGTGTTTTTTGTGATATGTCCCCACCGGGATTCGAACCCGGGGCCTCCGGATTCTGAGCTCTCAACTACTGGACCTATGTATACTGCTCAACAATGTGACCATTGTAGAGCCCTGTCTCTTGTACCCCTGACACTCTGCCGTACATATTAAAAAAAGGGGTCGGTATCGGGGCCTTGAAGTGTTTGGTGTTGCGAGCTGATTGGCTGCCTCTATGGCTAGAGTAATCGGGTCGTCGGGAAAGCAGAAGAATAAGACGCATATTTACAACCCTGGAGCCCCCTTTCTTTAGGTAGTTTTTTGTCGACTGCTTATTCAAGTCAATGGGAACGCCTCTCATTAATTATCATACCGTAATTAGAGCTCGTTAAGCTGTCATGTGTCATTTTCTTTCATACACTTTCCAATCCTATCGGAAGCGAGTGGTGCATAATTGACAAAAATATTCTTCCTCCGATTCTCTCATACGCCAATTGATCGGAGGGTTAATTATTTTGATTATGTCAATGAGGGATTTTCCAGGCTACGTTCCTCGACAACAATATAGATGGCGCTGTACAGATTTTTCTTAATTTAATCTTCTAATTTCATGGGTAACAGACATATGCACCTTTTATCTTTGTTTTTGACCCTTTTTAATTCTGATCAAAATAAAGAGAAATGAAATTCTGTTTTTAAATAAAGATAACAAAAAACTTTTACTTTTCTATTTAACTTATTTATAATTTTTTATAAAGAAAAATGTAACAATAAGTACGACATTTTGTCGTTTTTCTATAATGTCTTCATACATGTTCCATTGTAATTTCGTGTTTTTGCGTTTAGTAAAAAGTAACTGATTTGACTAGTTGGAAACTACCCCATTACAAAACAATACATACCTACGTAGTTCTATAGATTTTATAAAGATTGCATAATTCAAATTACTATTTACAGTGAGCAGATTTTTTTTAGTTTTCGACGCATTACCTATTATAGGTATGCGGCAATCCAACATCGTAAATCAAATCAAATTGATCATTTATTCGCATAGGATTCATTGTTTTGTCAAACAGATGGTCGCACTCAATTCTTTCACGAGTTTAGAATACTCACTACGTTTTCTAATACTTTTTGCAAATGCTTTTAAAAGATAATACATAAAATTCCATTATATTGATGTTTGTTTCACGCTTAGTACAGACCTCGAGCCTGTTCCGCATTGGGGTAGGCAGAGAATTCCATGTACTTACTACGATTACGATTCTGATGCGCCATTTTCTTTTCTTCCACGCTCATCACAGGAGAATTCAGTGTGGAATATACGTGGAGGCTGGAGTGGAACATGATCGACGGCACAAATTTGGACATTATTCGGGATCCCACGCGGAAGGTCCCTGGCTTTGACTCCAAACGAAAAACCTGAATCCGACTGAACCGGTGTAGGACCAACCATGGAAAGTCGAAGCATCACCTACATAGATGGGGCTTAAATGAGTCGCCATACTGTGAATGTGGTCACCCGGATCAAAACCCTATCTCACATAGTGAACGAGTATCCTCTACACCGGTTCCCAGGTGGCACAGCCGGGATGCACTGTGTGACGGATGCAGAGACTTGGCTAGGGGATCTTTAGCTGCATATATAATCCACGCAGGATATTTTATTTTTGTCTGCCATACGCAATAACAATCACAAGAGTTAGAGTATCCTTGGTATTTTGATCTGACTTGACTAGAGAAAAGTACAAGCACAGATCACCTAGTTCTCTAGACATTACGGTCCGTCTAGTTCAACCGAATTATCTACGTTCACAGTAAGAAACAGTAAGTACTGAATCACAATATTGTGAGAAACGAAGCAAAAAACGTTTCTAATGTGCAGATTAATTAGTAGAGAACACTTTCCCACGGCTGGGTTATTTACCGCAACCTTATCAGCTGATCTGATACGCGCTCAGTGCGCCCGCGCCGCGCGATCACAACATCCGACTGAATCATTGTATTTGTACGGAAAATACATCATTATCATCAAAGTTTATTATACTTTATGTAAGTATCGACGTGTACCTATTTTTGCAATGGTTATTTGTTATGTTGAGCTAAGTATGTTTGTTTCCTACTTCCGGGTTGTTGTGGTTACCTAAACCACAAATAACCTGAAATTTTTGAATCTTGCTAAGAAGATTGCTGTAAGTCAGCCAAAAGCAAGCTTTAGTCCTTAAAATTTCAGCATATTACAATAACTTCGTGTGTTCAAACGGCGACGGCGATACGGCTCACCACCTATCACGTTGGTCTAACAGAAAGTTCGGTGAGGTGTTGATACTTAATTCTTCTTGCGATGGTTGTACCTCTGACTACCCTAAGTGGGAAATAAACGTGAGTTTATGATATCGTCACTGGAAAAGTAAAATTACGTAAACGCCAAAATATCCTAAAATAGCAGTCCGTGTTATAATTATTATGTATGGCTAGACATTGAAAATGAAAAATTACTTACTTTTCCGTTGATGTCATCTAAATTAGACAAATCGATAAAAAGTTATGATAAAAAGACGAAAAAGACTTTAAATGGATATTTCTCAAAATGGACTTTTGGCGCTTACGTAATTTTTTTTTTTTAATATATATATCTTTGTCTTTAAGGTCCCTAGCTTTTTCCGAAATGTATGTTAATCGCTAAAACAATATATAGAGAAAAATCATACAATAATCTGAATCTTATCAATATTATGATGTTCGTTTCGGGAACTATGAACTCGTTGCTTTAACGTTTTCATCTTATTCCACTTAGCTATTCATTCTCCACAAATGTAAACAAGTCTTAGAATAACTCACTATTAATATCGATGTTCTTAAACAAATATCACGAGATTTTCCAGAGAAGGAAAAATAGCTTTGAAACCTACACAAATAAACTTCTTCTTTATTTAGATCGGTTAAAAATAAAAGAATATTCAGGAGAATGTTGTGTTTTGCCTCATCATCATCAGCCGTATGACGCCCACTGCTGGGCATAGGCCTCCCCCAAGGAGCTCCACGACGATCGGTCCTGCGCTGCCCGCATCCAGCGGCTTCCCGCGACCTTCACCAGATCGTCGGTCCACCTTGTAGCGGGCCTACCCACTGAGCGTCGTCCGACACGTGGTCGCCGTTCTAGAACCTTTCCGCCCCATCGGCCATCGGTGTAATGCCTAAAACTCTACAATAAGTCACGTCAAAGATCTCGATTGTCATAAAAAATCTAAACCTATGGGATATACTCGAACTAGCACAATACTATAGAATTGAAAATACGTAATTTAAAAAACTTAAATTTAAATTCATGAATTTTGCGACGGAAAATTCCACTTGATATTAACTCAGAATCATGGTCTGAATCATCCCCCTTAGTATTAAAGTGTATATTTATTAAATTATATCTATTGAAAACATTGTACGACACCAAGTCGACAACACTCCAACTGTCGAAAGCTTCTCTGCAGAGTGTGTTGTAGAATGTGCCGCTCCAGAATTGGCTCGCACAGCCATGAAAAACAGTGCATGACTTTGCGACAATGATAGTCATGAATCGTCTGAAACAGACGTATGAGGTCTATGATGATCAAGACAAACAACATTAAGGCTTTTTAAGAATAAGTATACAAAGAAGAATCCTTTTATATGATATATCCTTGTCCTTTTATATGATTTAGGTTTGCTCTTCTTTTTTTTTCTTGTCAATGATTTTTGAACTTGGTTTTCTTTTTGTTTTGTTTTTTTTTCTTTTTTTTCTGTGTTCCGTGTGATTACTGTCCTGTGTTGAATGTAATTTACCTGTCTGTCTGTATCTGTGGTGTCCGGAAGTAATAAATGTTTCTTTCTTTCTTTATTTTATATCGTTTGTATAATACGTATTATAAGTAGTAAGTATAGTTAAGTAAAAGTGCAGTCATACATAGCATGACATAAAAAGCCCAGGCACAGGCTTCCCCTCGCGCATCCGGAGGGGGTATAGAGCATAATCCACCACGCAGCTTCGCTGTGGGTTAGAGGTGTTTGGGCTTGTAGCCCGGAACCAACAGCTTAACCTGCCTTTCGAGTTCCGAAGTACGGAATCTTCTTACTTTTCGGGACAATCAAGTGATTCAAACAAAGGTCAGTCTCAGATATTTCGACAATGTCCTCATCGATAATCGAACCCGGATTATAAGCCCAATACTCAAGCTCTAACCACTAGACCACAGAGGCTGTTAAAGTGCAATCAAAGTGCCATATATACCTACTAAACGACTGCTTAAATTGTTAGGCTATTGACTTTCTATACAAGCATTTGATTGATTGTTGGTACTGCATGCAATGTTGCAAGTTTGCAATATTATAAGCCACGTGTGCACGTGTGCTGGAATATTTAGGATAAGGTCTACCTAGTAGCCATAATATTTAGTGTCTGAATATAAATTGCCCTTTTAAATATAATGTAAGGCTATTTCATTCCACTTTGTCATATTAATTGATTATTTGATTATCCTATAAATACTCGTATGGTCGGTTGAAATATTACTACAGCCTCTATATATCGTTGCCTTTGCTTTGCCTTCGCAGAAACACTTGTCCGTCCGTCTGTACGTCTATCAAGAACGTTTTTCTCGGGAACGCGTGGACGTATCAAGTTGAAATTAACATCTAATACATATGTCTGCGGTTTCTTGAAGCTGTAAAAAAATCAAGCTCCTAAATCGACGCGATCCCAAGATACTGCACAAAAAAAATACGATTTTGCGGTTACAAACTTACTTGCTGTTGGTAAACTAATCGCAACCTTTATCTATGTATGGAGACAATACATTTTCAACTGCAAATTCAAAGCCTCTCTTAGAATATCTTTGTTAATTTACGGCAGTTATCATGGAACTTTCGGTACGCACTTGACCGGTATTTTTCTTTATTTCTTCTCTAGAGTCTATTAGCCGTCTAAAGATAAGTACCCGACCGTATCTAGTTAAAACCAGAACAATGTAGTCGTTCGAAAGCAGTGTCCATACGTATTTGCTATAACAATGACTGCTAATTAAAACTATATTTAAAACAATGACATGTTTGGTGTGTAATGATCGGGTATTAAACCCAGTACTTACGTATTAGCATGCTAGGAATAGCCGGCAGCTAACTGCCGCTGCGCTTATAAATACGATGTCAAAGAGATCAGCGGTTAAGCGGATGACGGCCTCCGTAATCCAGGGTTTTGAGCGTTGGGCTCACAATCCGGAGGTCCCGGGTTCGATTCCCGGTGGGGACATATCACAAAAAAACACTTTTGTGATCCCTAGTTTGGTTATAGGACATTACAGGGTGATCACCTGATTGTCCGAAAGAAAGACGATCCGTGCTTCGGAAGGCACGTTAAGCCGTTGGTCCCGGTTACACTTACTGATGTAAGTTAGTAGTCGTTACATGAGCCATGTCAGGGGCCTTTGGCGGCTCAATAGTAACCCTGACACCACGGATGATGAGGTTGGTAATCCACCTCACAACCTACACGATAGAAGAAGAAGAATAAAGATCAGCGTCGTCAGCGTACAGCGTGCAGGCACCTCTTGCTTTAGTAGACCGGAGTGAGAGGGTGGCTGAGTTCGGATAAAAACCCAGACCTGCGGGGTATAACTTAGAACCCTGCCCAGGGATACGGGTGGACTTGCACCAATGAGTTATTAATTAGTTGGTGCGACCATTATATATGGCGATACTGCTCACCATCTATCACGTTGGTCTAACAGAAAGCTCGGTGAGAGAAACTTAGATCATCGTGCGATGGATGGACCTCTGACTACCTCAATTGGGATATAGTCTTCAGCTTGTGTTATATTATTGTTACGCTTCTCCCTTGGCACACTCGCATGCAAGCACTCTAGTGGAGAATTTCGCCACCGCATCACTTTCCAAATGACGTAATCTTACTTATTGTCTTTTAATTGCACGCCGTGCGATTCGCGATCCAGATCGCTTAGAGCTAAGACTAGCCTAAAGGAACGAGTATAATCTTCTTCTTCTATCGTGTGGGTTGTGATGTGAATTACAAACCTCATCAACCCTTGTGTTAGGGTTATTATTGAGCCGGCAAAGGCCCGTGACATGGCTCATGTAACGACTACTTACTTACATCAGTAAGTAGTAACCGGGATCAACGGCTTAACGTGCCTTCCGAAGCACGGATCATCTTACGAGTATAATTGAAAGAAATGCTTTTTAAAAGTAAATAAGAAATTGCTTTACTTTTTATAGGTTTATTTAATTAAGTATCTTTAAACTGGTTCTTGTGTCACGTACAATTTTTATTGCATTGTATACATTTAAATAAAATAAACTGTAGAATGCGTGTAAACGAGCTTTCTGATCTTATTATTTCATCTCTTGTGAAACATCATTAACACATGAAATGATTCTCCTATAACAATGAATATTTGAAAGTTTAAATTTTTTCAATCGTATAGATTAAAAATTAAGTTGTTAGGCATTTTAGGAATATTCACGCCGAACCTCGGGCGCATCAACATTTAGATTGCTGACAAACTTGTCTTCAGTTGGTCACTCGGTCCTCTACGATAGACGTTCTTTCGTCCATCTCCCAAGACAATTGACTTCACAGTGTTATTAATCGATTGTTATTATTACTGGCGTTGTATCAGCCACTTTCCTGCTAATAACTACCTATTATACTACTAATTCACAATCATCTGATAAGCTATATTAAAATACATCTATTCATTAATCACAATGCAGCAAGGACGTTGTAAATGCCAAGGTAAAACTAGAATCTAGATTTAGACTTGTTAATGCATGGGCATTATTGAAATAAAGCTTATCTAGGAAGTTTTTAGTCGTTGCGGGTTCGAATCCCGGTGGGGACATATCACAAAAATCACTTTGTGATCCCTAGGTTGGTTTGGACATTACAGGCTGATCACCTGATTGTCCGAAAGTAAGGTGATCCGTGCTTCGGAGAGCACGTTAAACCGTTGGTCCCGGTTACTACTAACTGATATAAGTATGTATTTTAGGTATTTCAGATGAATTGCTTCGATGTGGCTTTTTTTATACCCCCATAATTATTTTTTGTAGCAATAAAAAAATATTTTATACCACCGCGTGAATTCATTGGCGTAATGGATACTGTTTTATAATAACCATAAACTTTAATCTTAATCACTTAAGAAAATAACTTTGGCTTGTATTTGATGAAATGTCAAACTGTCGTAAGATTTAAATAATTTTTGATAAATTATTCAATAACCTTGACTTTCAATAAAGGTTTGGTTTTCCTGAGTAGAAATAGCTTCATAATTCATCAATTTTAGAAGAAGAGATATCGCATGCTTTATTTCTTGAGGAGAGCGGCGAGCAATCAGAAAATATCATACAGTAACTTCCAGTATACAAAGTCCTAAGATACTTAAAAGTGTTCCGGCCGATTCATGAAAATTTTAGTGTCTTATTTAATTATTATTAGTTGCATAGTTTTGCGATGGGAAATTCCACTTGATAACAACTCAGAATAAAAGTTTGAATCATCCCTCAAAGTGTTCGTTACAATGTCACTAACACCCTGTATGCAATAAGATAAATGTACTTTATTGAGCGCAAAGAACATATTGGTACAGAACCCTACATAATACTTTTATTCTTAACCAGTTTTGTTAATTCAAATTGAATTGAATACCTATAAAACCCGTTTTGCAAGAAAATTATGTAAAAAAGTTTTGGTTGCTACGTAAATGTACTATTGAATGTTATTTTTCCTTTTATCCTGTAATTTTCGTTATTTCTTTTTGATTACCTCTGTGGGGATACAGGCATGACGCATGATGCTGTTGTTGGTATGTTGTGTACTTTTACATGTATATTGTTCCCTTTTACTGGACTGGCGGAAGTGTTCTTCCACCCCTATTATCGCGCCATCGGAGGGTCTCCCGCCTGGAAGTAATCTAGCGTGGCCCACATGGAAGTCTTTAAATAGGCTCCGGACACAGGTTGGCCGCTGCAAGGATAATCTCTGCAAGTGGGGATACCTGGTTGATGGTTGCAATGATTGCGAGTGTGGAGCATCACCACAAACTATGGTTCACCTTTTGTGCTGTCCTAAGTGCCCTAACACCTGCACTTAAAGACCTGTACGAAGCCACTGACAATGCCGTAAGCGTGGCCAATTATTGGTCAGCAAAAATTTAGTTTCGATCGCCATCGACTCGCAAAGAAAGAAGACTGGACTGGAAGCGAATGAGTAACCAAACGCGTTCAGTTTTATATCTTCCTGGGTGACTAGGAAGCTATGGGAAAATTCATGAAAATTGTAGTGACTTTTACTACTACTATTTACTGATGTACGTAAGTAATCCTTACATGAGCCATGTCAGGTGCCTTTGGCGGCTCAATCATAACCCTGACACCAGGGTTGATGAGGCTGGTATTCCAACCTATCTAACATAGATCAAAATACTTTCCATAAGTCGAAAAAACAGTAAACAAATTCCGCGAGCGATAAATCCTTGGGAGTTGCGCATTTAAATCAATATTATTCAAAGCAATGTCCAAAATTAAGTGAAAAGATATGATGAGCTCCTCGTGTTTCGTTTACGTGACTGAAATAATTTCCAGCCGTGAAAGCGGTTAAGGAGAATTTGTGGACAACGAACTGCTTGCTAATATCTAGCTCAGGCGTTCCCAAAGTGTGCGCCGCCGCAAACTGAACAAATGTTACCGACTTTTGCCGCAGACGCCAGCGCCACTGCCCGGACATGTTCATTATTTTATACATTCAGTTAATTACCTATTTTATTTGGATTGTCATTCATTAATTATTTAGTTTAATTACTTAATTCGATTAATGAAAATATAAGTAGTAATATTAGCTCGGGGTATAATTGTAAATATACGGGACATTGTTATGATTCTCAAAAGTAAGTAAAGTGGGGTTGATATCTGATATTCAGATTCAGATTCTTTATTTGCATTGAACATAGGTACATAAAATTGGTGTTACAGGTTTAGGTTAGGTTAGGTTAGGTTAGGTCTCTACGTTCCACCTACAAATAGGTATACAAATATTTAAATAATGTTTATAATTAAATGTATGAAGAAATGTAATGCCATCGAAACGACAAGAAGAATTAAATGTAAAAGCACATATGGAAATTATAGAAAAAAATAGTCATTTGAGATCAATTTAGATACTTACATAGCAGACTTCAGTAATAATTAGGTATTCGTGAATTCTCTTACATCATAAATATACATTTATCCAATAATAATAGCTTTAACATTTTTCGATAACAAGGTGTTACTCTGTAAAATATATCTATATAAATAGATTTGTACATTTGTTAAGAGTATTATTTGGCCATCCTCGACCCACTCTCCGTAACACAAGTTTGGGAACCGGTTTTAATGCTTTCGGATGCGTTGTCTCAAACATTTCGTAAAACTATGTCCTCTTTGATAAAATAGTCTCAGCTCGGTGACTCCATACAAAAATCTCGTTCTTACAGTGTGCAGCCTACCCCGTAAGTCGTAAATAGATTATTATATTACAGTATTACTTAGCAGATATGATTAGAGTACAAGAAAGAAAAATTTAAATAAAAAAAAACAGACAATGGCTCTAATTCCTAAAAACACCCGATACATATAATTTGGGGATGTTCAAGGCACTATTTGAGTTTGCGTCATCCACCTTAGACCACAGATCGTAGTCAAATCTTTTAATAATAAAAAATAAATCTTCTTCTTATCGTGTGGGTTGTGAGGTGGAATACCAGCCTCATCAACCCTGGTGTCAGGGTTATGATTGAGCCGCCAAAGACCTCTGAAATGGCTCATGTATGGATTATTCACTTACATCAGTAAATAGTAGTAGTAGTAAAAAAAGCAATAAAACTGCATGGTTCCTTCCCAGAAGTTATAACTTCTGGAAGACGATACTTAACGATATACTACAGTATATCGTATATTAAGTATATCGTATATTAAGTATATCGTATATTAAGTATAGTATATTAAGTACTATAGTATATTGTTACTTCTGTATGATTTAAGGATAAAATATTGATGTCCGCTTTTGAAGCAAACTAATAACAGTAAGGGTTGGCATATCGTAGAGTGCAAGCCGGATTACTTGTGGTCCTGCCCACCTCTTTGAGTATAAAGAGCGTGAATACACGTATGATGCATGTTTATCAATTCTGATGACTCGCTGCCACTGCAATAAACAATCTGGGTTATAACAACATACTGCACAAACACATTGCGCAAAATTAAATAGTCGACATTATTAAGTAAATTACGCAGAGTAATGCCAAATAAATTAATTAGGTGTACTGAATTTTGCACGATTATCGCTATCGTAAAATTGTCTAGGCAAATGTAATTAGTATACCTACGTAATTAAGGTTTATTGATTTATTTATTTTTATAATAAAATTTGCTTTCATGCCTAGATTGAGTAAGGAGTAGGTACCTAATTGTTGAATATATTCAATTTATCTACTGTTGGCTCAGTAATAAACAATAAAACTAGGGTTGAAGAGGTCTGTAATCCACCGCGCAACCCACTGGATAGAAGACGAAAATGTTTTAATAAATAGAGCAATAGATAACACATAATATAATTTAGTTATACAGCACTTCATTCTCATCTTAAATCGTCTGAGACAGTTATAAATTCAATTGTCAAGACTGGTACAACTAATAGTCAAAATATTCTATGGAAAACAATCCATCTCGCTCGCTTCGCTTATGAGAATAAGGTTGCAACCATCAATAAGACACAATTTTTTATGGTCTTACTATTTTGGTCCCATGGGGCCTCGTTAGGCTGGCCACACATCCCGTATTTTGCGGATTATTCCACTTTGATGATTAAGGGACAAATATAGCCATGAAAAAATCAAATGACGTCATCAGATCAATTGTTCGCGTAATATGAATGACTTCTGAATTATTATCAAAATTAACAAAACAAAAATCAACCTTATCTATCTGTTCTTTATTAGTGATATGTGATACACAGCGCGTATGATACGAATCTTGATGTGCTTTAGCTTTACCTGACTGCCCTAGAAGGAGAGTAATGTTTTTTTATTTGGTGTAAATGAAAAAAAATGTTCCGTAACACGAAGAAATAGGTTGGTCACAATAATTCCCGGGGTTTGGAATGCAAGGGTGCGGTACGACACAAGGTCGACCAGTGGCTGGTTGGTGGTCGACAACCAGTGACCAGTAATGACCACTTTGCACCTGCACAGTCATACATATTGATGGAACCAGATGGAGTTATGATTTCTTGATGTGAAATATTTATGATTGATTTGTCAAGAATTTCTTAACGCAAATGTATCTGTGGTGAATATGAGTGATAGAGTTTAGAGTTTTTTTTGTTATATCCGATCGGGTAGCTTCCTAGGTCAAAGATAAATTATGAAATTCCGATTATATAGTTTCCTTTTTCTATTTAACTTAATTATGAATTTTAATAATGAAAATGTAATAATAAGTGCGACATTTTGACACGTTTTTCTATGACGTCACAGGTTGCTTTTTCATTTCATCATTTTAATTTCGCGTTCGCGTTTTGACGTTTAGTAAAAAGTAACTGATTTGACTCGTCGAAAACTACCCTAATACTAATAGTTTCTAACTTCAAAAAAATTACATCGGCCAATAACCCTACAGAATTAAGTTGACTGCACACGTCAAACGGGTTGCATAGAGAGATACCTATTTGATTCGCCCGGGTTATTCACTCATTCACTTTAAAATTAACAGCCGTCAATCATCCGTCCCTTTCCTTTTTGGCGGATAAGGAAATGACAGGTATAACTTAAAATAAAATTATATGGTGTCTACAGGAATTGGCACCAACACCTTTAATCTTCGGTTTGTAATAAGGCAGTTATATTATGTTGATCTAAAATAATGGTTACATATGACAAACGATGAGATCAGAAAGTTGTATGACCGTTATCACACGTCATCTCATTGATCACTTTTAGGGTTGACAAAACTGAACACTAAATAATCTGATACTACCTAATTAATTCATTTTCCTTTCACCTTCATGACATTTATGTAAAATAAATAACATACCTACTTAGGTATATCTACTTACATGAACAGTATAAACTCTTTTCACTTAAAGCTTTTTAAACAGCAGCTCTAGCCAAAATTATAAAATAAACATTAGATGACATTTCAGTATAATATAACACATACATCCGATTTCCCATGTCGTCACGTTATAGTACAAACCAGATAAGCACAAGCTAGTTTTAATCTAGATAGATAAAACGTATGATCTAATGATTAATCGAAAGAAATTGTGGTGTTGTTGAAGGAAGTCACATTAGAATATGTTTTTTTTTTTTAAAAAGGACTTACTTTTTAGTTTTTGAAGACAGTTTTTATTTTATATTTTTTAATAAAAAAGTATTTATTATCGCTAGTGTGGCACCCCTAACGGCTATGAATGGGCGCAGTGCAGGCGTGCGACAGTGGAAAACGCCATTGTACGCATGTGCAACTAGTCCACAGTGAAAGTAGGCGGTATAGGGAACTGTCGATTTTAACCATCATAATAATCATAGGTATTTTTGTATTCATAATATACAGGCTGATGGCATTTATTTATTTATAAAAGTACATACAACATTACAGTGTGACCTAATGATCTGTATGACGAGAAAACAATATAAAAAAACTAATATACAAGATAAAATATGAAAAAAAGACTTTAATAACATACAAAACACAAAATAAAACAATTATAAAATTAAAGCGTGTGCTCGATGGACGCGACACTCATGACCACACCTGGTTTGACACACTGGCGAGCAGGAGAATGAAACGCCATCAAATCAACAACAATCCACCAGTTGGAGACTTCTCCTGCAGAGTGTGCGGTAGAGTTTGCCGCTCTAGAATTGGCTTGTACAGCCATGAAAGAAAGTGCATCTTCGAGGCAATGACGTCATAAATCGTCTGAAACAGACGTAAAAGGCCAATGATGATGATAAAATTAAAAGGTAAACCAAATAAAAATAAAAAATCACATAAAAATTGAAAAACAAAACATTAAATTATCAGCAAATCTTCTCGCAAAAATCCAAGCACTCTCACCGTACGCCATGGAGTCACTCATATAATGTTGTCGTCGATGTGAAAGGTTTTGATAATTTGCGTACCTACTTAGTACGTTTTTACTGAAGAGGAATGGTTCAATATAAATTAAGATATTTCCCACCCTCAATATACATAACCTGTAGGTTTAGCGGAGGAAAAATAGCTGCAAAAAGCCTCGGCACAGCACCTTCATGTTTTTAAAAGAATAAACAATTATCATTACTAATAGCATTCCTAACATGACAATAGTATACCTAATTAATTATTTTATTATATTTGTTTCAGGTAAGCTGCCAAACAAAACTTCTTACTTCTAACTGGATATACCGTAAGGAATCGCGAACAATATAATATAAGACCTTTATACCATGACGTGATATATTTTTTTATAGCCGCGGCAGCCCAGTTGGTGGAATGTTTCACTCTCATTTTAGAATTTGTATTCGAATTCATATTTGGGTCATAAATGATTATCACGTGCTCAGCTGTGAAGGAAAACATCGTGAGGAAACCCGCATTCCCGATCAATGTATTTCCGAGGTATGTGATGTACTCTATACTGGGCTGGTTTTCCCTTCGCGGGTTGGAAGGTCAGATAGGCGGTCGCTTCTGTAAAAAACTGGACCTGTCAAATCTTCAGGTTAGGTAAGTGGACCCTGTGAAAAACGGAATAGCTAATTTTTTTAAGACGTAACTTGTAAGTTTGCCATTATTATTGGCATTAACTACTGGGCCAGACAAACGGTGAGCTCTGAGGGCTCACCCGTACTATGCTAGAATTTACACGATCTACTTATTCCCGAAACTCCATTGAATTCTCACTAAACTGCATAATTAATAACTAATAGCAAATTGTTAGACTGAGTAATAAAACCTTAGTGTAAAATAGATTTATAATGACGATAAAATGGAGTCAACTAGTTTAATTAGTTGTGCTGATTGTAAGTGACACAAGTATTAGGTACCTATTGGACACTAATTGCAGAATTGAAGCCAGGTATTCAATCTTATTGAGTGTTAAGAAGTGTGATATGACTTGAAAATTATTCGACATCATTGCTAAAATGTTCAGATTTAAAAGGCTGTAGGTATTTGTTATCATAGATATTTGATCACGCCTGCAATAGCTGTCAGGGTGCGCTGACGGAGCCACAAATCGTCGCTAGGCAGTCAATTTGCAGCAAATCATTAGGTACATGAATAAACGTGTAAGTATAAAATGGCCAGCCAGACACATTCTTTGTCATGTGAACAAATTTGAATTTCGCTAAAAACTAAAATATAAGCGGGAAACAGCTAAACTAAAGACAGAATGTAAACTTTTTCAACAAATCGAAATTTGAATTTTCGAAAGTAACGCCCGACCGTTAGCCCGAGCGGGTTTACCTAGCCAATTATAGACTTTATAGTCATTTAATGCTTTAATACCTAGCATGATAGTCGAAAGTTTATTTACGCCGATTGACAGCACAAACAAACGAATCGGATCGATTGACCGCAGGCATTGTTCGCATATTTCTACTCGACAAAAGGTACACAACATTTCTCACTGGCTGTCTACCGTTACTTTCAATCGATAGTTTACTGTTGAATTTTATCACGACTTTTTTTTTACCACTCGATACTTATAAGTGTCTTTTTGTCTGTTGCGCACTGTTAACTAAGGAATCTCTATGAAATTGCAGTGAGATTCCTAACTAAGTACCTACTCACGCCTCACGGAGTTTTCTGTTAGACCAATGTTACACTATTTGGGGTGTCAATAACCTTGCAAATAGGACAATGTCATCATTGATGGAGATCAAGTTTAGTAAGTATGTAAAGTTTTATTTAAATGCTCAAATGAGTCAAATATCAACCCGTTTACATCATGCAGTAACAACATTGTGGATAATATCGTTCATTTATTTTTAGCTCATAATTAATTACACGTTTTCATTAACGTGTTCCCTGTGTATTCCGGAATATTACAATTATGTAACATAATTAATTATTTACTCTTGTACAGGTATATAGAGGGTTTTTGGAGATAGGGGATGAGATATATTCCACGGGGTTAACCCTTTTTGTCCTTCAAGGGGTATTCTGTTGTTACATCCCTTTGGTGTATAATATTATCAAATTCTATAGTCTAATTTTATAGTTTGTGTAGTTAGCAGCCCTATGACACCTATATTATGTTTTTAATATAATAAGATTCATGTATGGATCACAACCAAACCAAATTGGCCAAATTGGAGATGTCTTTACAAAAGGTTTAGTGCGATCTAGTCTGAACCGGCGTGCGTGTATGAAACGATTGATAAATGAGGAAGCAAGAGAAGTATGTCTTTGCTTACACGGTGGGAATTAGTGACTTTATGTATGTTTGTATGTGCATGGATCATAGATGATTGATATCACATGGTTTCCAGGAATTGTGCCCGATTAACGGCAATAGACTCGCTCCCATTACAACAACATAGCTTGCGAGGTGTTGGTGTCTTAATACCTCTGCTTACCTCTACTGGGATACAGGCATGATACTATGTTATGTTGTGGTTTAATTGAAGAGGATATAAAGCGCAAGTGAATTCAACTGCACGTGAACCTTGCAGTTCTCATCTAGGGGACCTCCGGGATTGGACCTTGTGCAAGACAAATGGTTTACTTACCTTCCCCATGTAGATACACACACTATGGGGACGAAACGACGCGATTTACTTAGCTTAGAATACGTTTAGCTAACTTGCTCTGCTCTGCGGTAGAAAATAGGTACTAATATATGCGAGTACGAGTAATATGTAAAGTACTGCCGATGCCCTTCGCTTCTCTAATTGGCGGTTTTTTGCGGAAGTTAAAAGCATAGTGCTCCGTGGAGAGCCCTCTCGCTTACTTGCCGCATAATGTTACCATGCATTATTTACACGGAAGCGGAGGCATGTTCCCCGCGCGCATGCGCCGCACGCCTTGCTATGTGTTTGCTTCATATTCGTGGCGACGCATGTGCTAAGCACGTATAACACATAGCAAGGCGTGCGGCGTACTCCGCCATTTCTTAGTAATTAACATTATATCAATGTTAAAAGCCCTTACAACACAGCGGCGGTTCCTACCCAAAGGGTGTTTAAAATAACGTCTCATTTCCCCCAGGGCTGCCACTCAATTATAAAATGTAATTAATTATTTGGGAAATATTAGCCATCGAAGTAACAATAACATTGGGTAATGTTATTTGTATACATATAGTGGTGTTGATTCCACTACACATCATTTAATTTTATTTTAAGTTATACCTGTCATTTTCTCATCGCCGAAAAGGAAAGGGACGGGTAATCGACAGGCATAAAATTTATGGAACAGGTGTCAATTTTAGGCAGCAGTTTAAAAAGCCCTTCCAAAATTTTATATTGGTCAATAATTCGACAGAATTAAGTTGACATCTCACGTAAAATGGATTACATATGAACGAGATGCCTATTTTATTCGCCCGGTTTATGTATTAATTTTAAAATTAACAGTTGTCAACCATCAGTTCCTTTCTTTTTCGATGGATAAGAAAGTGACAGGTACAACTTAAAATAAGTCAGCAGGAATCTGGCCCAATGTCTCTGTAGGTAATCGTAGCGTTCGAATACAGTACTAACGCGAGATATTATGTATTGTTTTTCTTTCTTCTATTAACATCCGTGTAAAATGGATTCCAGCAGAAATTAGCAAGTTATTTGTCAAAATGTCATCTGTGTAAACATAGAAACACGAGGCAAAAAAAACTTAGCATTACGTGAATATTACCTTTGTGTTATTATGTTTGGTCAGACGACGTTTTGACATATTTTTCCTAACTAAACATTTCTAAGCATATCTAATACATATTCATGCCCTAGACTGGGCAGAACAACAACAAAAAAAAGGCCACGTGGGGGTTACAAGGCCACACTGAAGCAATGCGTCTGAAAATATTGCTATTTCACATTTGTTGACATTGCGCACTTTCTTTTATATTCGCAAATAGAGCAGCGTGGTGGAGTATGCTCCATACCCCCTCCGGTTGATTGAGGGGAAGCCTTTGCCCAGCAGTGGGACGTATATAGGCTGTTTATGTATGTATAAACTTATGGTGACAGGTGAGATTTTCAAGCCATCGCCAGTACAATGATCCATCATGTTGAACGCATTCTTTGTTTTTCCTGCGATGGCGATACAATGCGCTACCTACCACGTTGGTCTAAGAGCGCTTTCACGTATAGACGTTTTCGTCGCGCAATTGGAGCGCTGCACAGCGATTCCCTTTACATTACAGCAGTCGCGCTATAGCTGCATTTCTTAAATATGTATGGATAAGAGTCGCGTTGCTGTAGCGCGACTTAGAAGCGCCACTATCGCGCGATAAAAACGTGAAAGCGCGCTAATAAAGCTCCATGCAACGTGGGTACTTATTTCTTAGATGGCCATACCACTGACTGGGGTATAGGCGATGAGCCGTTTCGCCGTCTATCATGGTCGAGCTAACTGTGTTAGTGAAAACTGCACTTAGTTTAAGATAATAACTCATTGGTGGAAGTCCAGTACCGGGGTTCCAACGAGCGCTCCCCATTTTAGAAGCCGGTGAACTACAGGACCACATTGACTATAAATAGTGAGTTTAAATATGTAAGGTATGGTCTAGTTTTGCCAGCCCTGTCACCATCCAAGAATGAAAGGAAAGGCTAGCCTTGGCTTGTCTTGCTCGCGTGAATCGCATCACCGTAATAGCTTTAACCTAAAATACTTTTGTGCATAAACAGACAAAGGAAAAATCTGTAGAATAAGAAAGTCACACAGGAGACGCAAAAAGTAACGACAAAATCGCCAAAAGTTTCATCAAAAGTGGTACGTTAAAATATTATCAAATATGTTACTTGACATGGACCTCAATGTTTCTTGTGAATACGAGACCCTTGAACATGTTTAAAGTTGCAATTATGACAATCGACAGATATAGTGATCTTCTTCTTCTATCGTGTGGGTTGTGAGGTGGAGTACCAACCTCATCTACCCTGGTGTCAGGGTTACTATTGAGCCGCCAAAGGCCCCTGACATGGCTCATGTAACGACTACTTACTTACATCAGAAAGTAGTAACCGGGACCAACGGCTTGAAAACAAAAGATTACGAAAAACAATTTGTCATAATCGTTTGTAACTTGGCTATGACCTCTAAAAGAATTTACTGAATATCTGTAAATATAGGTTAGATACTCCCCGAATGGCGATTCCCGCTACGGCGGGTCTCTTTACGGCGACAGTCTTGACGTCGCGCGATTATTTTTTTTGTATAGAAAAACAAAAAAACAACAAAAAAATAAAAAAAAAACAAAAAATGGAAAAACTTTTTTGAAATCAGCTTTTCATCAATTCGGAAATGTTTTTCTAGGAATTAAACCAGCAAGACTAAAATTAGAAAATAAAAAACAACGAAGTTGATGACTTTTTTTTGGCATTTAAAACTAAAATAAGAAAATAATTCGGTGTAAGTAAGTATCCTTGCAGTTTGCTTCAAAATCCGATATAAATTCGATTTATTACTTTTATAAGGGCTGTAAAAATGTCCGCATCTCTTTTTTCAGACAAAAGCAATGAATTTGAAATGATGTACGTACATTCGAAAACAATACTGTCATTATTATACCGTGCATTGAATTGTCCGATTCATTTTGTATACAAGAGAGAAAATCATGTAAAAAAACCGGTATCACTGTTCAATATATTGGAGTTATAAAATTTAGTACAACATTTTTATGGCTGCCAAAAAACCTGGGCAAAAATGTCATCGGATTTTTATTTTAGGGATCCCTGTTTAAGTGTGAATAGTGAACCTTTTTTCCTCTATTATTAATAGGTTTGTAAAACATAAGCTGAAATGAACTAATGATGAACTAAGTATCCACACCTCACCGAGCTTTCTGTTAGACGTAGACCAACGTGATAGATGGTTTATTGAACATAACGGGATTATGTTAGAATCTACATTCGTTAGACCCAAACTATATTTTAATGGTGTCGAATCTTGGATAAAAACTTAAGAAATTTTGTTTTACAGTTCTATAACTATCTCTATATATTTCTTACACAATTTTTAAAGTTGGCAAATTAATAAGAATGAGGTCAGCCAGGTAGTCGCTTCTGTAAAAAAACCGGACCTGTCAAATCGTCAGGTTAAGTAAGCGGACCCTGTAAAAAATGGGATAATGCCGGGGGATGGAAATTAAAATGTAATAATATTTTTTCGTTTGCCGGTTACTACGGCAAATTAACTTAAGTTACTCAAGGAACCCGTAAACTGCAAAATAACTTAACACTTGTCTCTTGTTAATTTTCTTGTTCACCTCAAGTAAGTAGTCGATTTTGAAGTGGTAGGTTAAAATATTACCAAGTAGGTTACTTGATATGGACCTCAATGTTTCTTGTAAACATGAAACCCTTGAACATGTTTAATAACATGTACGTATTGGCTTTTAAAACAATATATTTTTTGAAAAAAAAAAAAAAAAGAAAGAAAGTGAAAGTGTGTCAGGATCGAAGCAAATGGAGTTCTATAGTCTCTGCTTACCCCGGTGGGAAACAGGCGTGAGTTTATGTTTATATGTATGTATATTTTTAGAAAATAGTTCTTGTTGTCTGTTGCGATTTATTCATTATTTTAACCAGACTGCGCCACGCAAAGGAGAGTAATGGGTTTTCAATTCGTCTTTAGAATAGAAAAAAAAAAACAGAAATACTAGATCCACTGCAGGCCTCGTCAAAAATGTAATTATGAACTGTCAATGAAATCCACACAAGCTTTATTTATTTAGAAGGTATACCTTCGTCAAAGAACAAACCTTATAAGCAACAAGCTTCGTCAAATACATATTATTAATATATTTTATTGAGTACACAGTTAGTACAGAAACAAGCAAAAATGAGGGTAGGCACAACAGGCTGCGTAGGGTTGACTACGTAATTAAGTTTATACTCTATAGAAGTTACTCGTAGGAGAAAACCATTAAAATAGTTCCGTAGTTTTTAACTTCTACTTAAGTAAAGTAAAGTAAGTAAAGTAAGTAAAAAGTTTATTTCCTCTACAAAAAGAATCCATAACAAAAGACATTTGGTTTGTGCATACAATTTTTGAGAAGAGGCTGGTGCCTAAACTAGGTAAAACCTGTCATATAGGACACCAGGTCTCCACCTCCAGATATTAAACAGTTAAATTTACAATTATGATAAATTTGCAGAGTAATTAGTAAATAATACAGTAAAAAAAGTAAAATTAAAGAAAGTGTAATAATAAATTTCAACGTATTTGTGTGTATGTATGTGTGCGTGTGTATGTATGAATGTGTGTGTGAGTTAGCGTGTTTGTGTTAGTGAACGTGAGAGTATGGCTGTTTCTTTGTATTAGTGCGTAATAATAAAACAAAATTAAAAATAATGATAGCAATGATTAAGATTCAACGAGTAGCAGATTTTCCGTATCATCATAAGTAAGGCCAAGGAGCCACACTGAGACACATACTTTACAGCGGTAGCTATTTAAGGGGAAAATATTGTTTATCTTGTTACATTTATTATATAAGTAATTACCAAGGAAACCAAAAAAACACTTTGCGAAGGCAGTTTTTCGCGGAATGTTTTCACAAACTATGTCATGGCGTCTTTTTCGAAGAATAAGAGTGGCGAAGATTAAGCGGTAAGGCATGAAGATACGGTACCTTTTACCACATTCTATCTTCTTCTTCCTTGCGCTATCCCACTTTAGGTGGGGTCGGCTCTCCTAATTTTGCGACGCCATGACATTCTGTCTAGGGTTGTCGGGTCGGGTAAATTTTCATTTTTTAGTAATCGGGACATGCTGGTCCACCAGGTATAAGGAGGCGCGTCCTGTGCCCCTTTTGTTCTCGGGCAGGCAAAGAGGTGACCTTTTACCACATTCTATACAGGGTGTTAGTGACATCGTAACGAATACTCAGAGGGATGATTCAGACCATGATTCTCAGTTAATATCAAGTGGAATTTTCCGTCGCAAAATTCATGTTATTTTTTTAGTTTTTTTAAATTATTTTCAATTCTATACTTTTGCGATGGAAAATTCCACTTGATATTAACTCAGAATAATCAGCTGAATCATCCTCTCAGTATTCGTTACGATGTCACTTACACCCCATACAAGTACATACAGTAGCCATACAAGTAGGAATGGGTGTTAGTGACACTGTAACGAATACTGAAGGGGATGATTCAGACCATGATTCTGAGTCGATATCAAGTGGAATTTCCTGTCGGAGAAGTCATGAAAGTTTTAGAGCTTATTTAAATTATTTTCCGTTCCATACTTTTGCGACGGAAAATTCCACTTGATATCAACTCAGAATTATGGCCTGAATCATCCCTCAAAGTTTTCGTTACGATGTCACTAACACCCTGTATATGTATTATTCATATTACTAGCCCACACCATCCCATTGCAGTGCAAAGGCCTTTCTTTCCTCCATTTCTCCCGATTTTGGGCTCTCTTTCTCCAATACGTCACGCCATCTTTTTCTCAGTCAGCCACGACGCCTTTTGACATTTGGTCATAGAATAAGGAATAATAACTACGTATAGAAAGGCAACTCTCCGCTCCCCACCAGCGTCTGAGCTAGCTTTACTCCCCCTCAAACACAGTTTAGACTTGAATCGTATGGCGTCAGACGTCACACACACAGATGCGCGTGTACGATAACGTCAATGGTGTCTGTGTAAAACGAGGTTGTTTGTATGAAGTGTCCGGGGTGTGATTTGGCATCCATTCTGTAGTCTTCCTTGCCCATAGTGTTTCCGGCATCCGGGTAGCATGGCCAGCCCAATCCCACTTTAGACTAGCAGAGTCTAGATTTTAGCGACAGCGGGGGGTTACCCTTCTTTAAATCTTTCATAGACCAATAGCTCCTGCAGGCGTTCTTAGTTTGCCTTTCGATTTTCTTGTCTTGCCTAGTAAGAGATAACCTTATTTAAACAAAAATTAAATTAATATTAGTAAGTATTTATATTTAGTCATCATCTTTTCTCAGGGACGAAGGTAATTACTTTTATTAAATAATATTCGTATTTATATTTCTCTTATAAAATATTTTTTAATTTGTTGAAAGCTAGGAAAACTGTAAAGGAAAAATCATAAGGAAAATTAAAGTGGTATTTTTACCATTTTACCTCAACAGCCATTAAAATAGGTGTTTTAAATTAAAAAAAAACATTTTAAACAAAATACAATCGTCGTACAACTCACGCCCGTAATCCCCAATGCGCTTGGCAGAGCCTGTGACGATGTGAGTTGGATTACCAACCATAGCAACCCTGGTGTGAGGGTTATTATTGACCCTATTATTGTACAGTACAGATGATCAGACCTTCGCCCATATCGTGTAGGTTATGGGGTGTAGGTTCCATATGGTTGGTCCGTATGGTTCCAACCATACGGACCAACATATTAGAAAGGATACAAAGTATTTCTTTCCTCTGTAAATTTCTACGTCATGAGAGATAAGCATCTAAATGCATTGTTTGCTTTTCATTCGCTTCCAGTCTAGCAAAGGGAATATGGACGGGAATTTATGTATATGTGTATATTTATGTTCTAATCGAAAATCCTAGTTGTGCCTACATTATCCTATATTTGCGCGCGTGTAGGAATGCACACGTAGCCTTTCTCACGGTCTGCGTACACTCATACGAATGTGAAAATATGCCGCCACGCCATCACGCGTTAAATGCCGCTATTAAACATAATTGCTGGACAATTCCCAACTTTATGACCGGGCATTAGTGTAGTTACAAATGTTAGTGGGGTGTAAAATAAGCGTCTAGTTGACACAAATGCGACAATCGGATTTAGCGGCCGTGCGTCAGGTGCGGAAGACTCTAAACGGTTTTCTTGAAGTTCTTTCCTATGACTCATACAATACAATACAAAAGTCTTTAATGTACAAAGATAAACGATACAGTAAAGGACATTCAATAAAGACAAAAGAAGTGCAATAAATATATCTCTTTCGAGCTTTTTAGACAAAAAATTTGACCCAAGTTTCGTTACTGGGCATAATGGAAAATACTCTGATTATTATTTGTTTAAAACTTTAACTTGAATGTTGTATACGCCTGTAATGGTATGATTTTTATTCATGTAATTTTTATGTATATACCGATGGTGTATCTTAAATAAATAAGCAAATGATTATTTGTCATAATGTTTTCTTTTTTCTGACTCTGGATACGTTCCCCTTTAATGATACCTACACCTACCCATAGGTTTTAGTATTAAATCCCTTTGACAGAATTGGAGTCGACTTTTTTGTCCACCAGTGTAGAATATGACAACAGGTTATACATGTATGACATAAGGTAAAACAGGTTATCAGCCCAACACCGAAATAGATGATTCATAATATTTAAAAGGATTGCACTTCTATTGGTTCCCTTCTCCCATCTTCCCCTTCGTATTGACCAGCTATGTTTGAAAGTCTTTATAAATTCTAAAAATAGAGGTAACCCGGGACCCGGATATAAACAGATCGAAATAAAATGTTTATTTTAAGGATTTATTTTTAAAACAAACGCATAATTGTAATATCAGTTATAAATATTATAAAGTAAAGTAAGTATGTATAAGATATTTTAAAATATTTTTGGAAAAACTATTTTTCTAGATTTATTTTCTTAGAATCTATATTTGTCGCTCTCAAAAGTTTGTCTTTTTTTATGGCTTCTCTAGTTTATGTCTCTAACTGTTCTCTAACATTTTTATTTAGGTATTTATTTAATATATCTTTTTAAGGTTTATGTTATCTATAATCCAGGACATTTTGGCGGGAACGGGAACGGGACGGTTGCTTTCTTCATTGAATAATCTAAACAATTAGTACGAAGAGGTCTTTTGTGGTTAATAATATAAAAATAAAAAAATATTTATGATCGCATTAAATTATTATATCGGAATATTCAATACACAAAATGTACTTATTTATTATCGCTCCGTGTCAAGAAGTCGCTTCATAACTCGAAAGTTAATTCGTTTGGGGTTCGGAGTAGAGTAGGGGCTTAGGTTTCATTATTCATCGTAATCACCTTTCATTATTTCATTAATCAGCAACAAGAAAAAAAAAATACTTAAGACAGGGCTGTATGGGCATAGTTCCCTTTGCCTTGCCTTTCGGGAAAACCAACCCAAAAATATCTATGAGTCGACTTTACTGACTTAATTGATATTACGTTCTTTCCAAGATTTGTTCCCGGTTAATTACTATTCGCTCGCACCTTATGTTGGCAATTAAAAAAAAGAAACCTAACGGCTCTTTTTAAGAAAAATAACGTTTCGGCGGGATTTTGTCGGAGGCTTAAGAGTGATAAAAAAAAACAAACGAAGACAATTGAAGACTGGAAAACTGGTTGATATTGTATTGGGCTTTAAAAATAACACTTATTATAATTGGTAGTAATAAATTGGTCGTCGATAGTTTGATAACACTTATTACATTTCACATCATATACTTACACTTCGGGGATACTGGAATGATGTGGTGTTATCTTTATTTGGCATGGTATGAGGACACGTTATCTTTAGATACCCCACAATAGCTCACTAACCATATTTCCTAATGAAATAAACAAATATAAATATAAAAGCCGTGTATAGATAGTAGAGTGCAACTGGCGCAATGTGGTTTGTCAATCTAGGGCACTGGACTAATACTGACGACTCCAACTATACTGTTATCAGTGGTAAATACTACTCACTTTACTCGTATATTACTATAATTGATAAATCGTGTTCAACTTATGGAAATAATCGTAAATGTTCCAAAAGTACGCACTGCTAAGGGGTGGAATTCTCTGCCGTCTTGTGTGTTTTTGACGTTCAAAAAGCGCTAACTTTGTAAGCCAATTTTGTAAAATAAATATTTTTTATTTTTTAGGTACTTACTCTAGTGAATTAAGTGCTTTCGTAAATTAAAAAACAGTCTAAACTAATTAAAACTTACGTAATTAATGATTATATTTTAATCCCCCCAAAATCTTAACAATCGTCAATTGTTTAATTATGAGTTTCCGTTGATAAGGCAGCTTCCTTCCTATACGTCTCTTATCATCGGCTGTTATCTCCCCACACAGAATCTTCACATTATTTTCGTATTAAAATAAATGGGTAGGGTTAGAATGTGACAAAATGGCTTTTTTTTCTGTAGCCTAATTAATGTCCCACTGCTGGGCAAAGCCCCCCCCCCTTCTCTTTCTAACCCCCCCCTGTCTTGGGCATCGTTCCGCCAGGTGTGCCGGAAGACATCCAGCTCGTCCCTCCACCGCCGTCGTGGTCTACCTCGACGTCGACGATCCTGTGGGGACCAATCAGTTGTAATTTTGGCCCACTTTTCCGGATGCATACGGTAGACATGTCCCGCCCATTCCCACTTCAGTTTAGCCGATTTTTCTCCAACCGGCTATTATATGAATATCTTAAAGCGCGACATGTTCACTTTTGGCATCAGCCAATGAGGACCTAGCTAGTATCAAACAGAAATACTAGTTCAGTACAATTAGTGACGATATTTTAATAAAGATAACATTTTACATAGCTTCAATGCGCGGTAAGGATTATCCTGTCAAATTACGTAAGCTAGTGTTGTGACGTTCATTAGTATAGTAATCTATCAGTCCAGAGTCCAGATTAGGTCGATCGATTCTTTTCTATCTAATACTGGTGACCGAAACGGACTTTTCGCAACGGTTGCAAAGCACATGCCATCCAGGTTTTAGCCGCCAAACGTGAATGATACATAAATGAGAGGGTCGCTTCACCAGCTATGCCATCTAATGAATAACCCTCACTTAAAATGCCAGTCGCATCGGACTTTTAATTACCCACAAGAACTCTATTTTAATCATCTTACAAACGTAAAGGCCCGAAGGGATAAAAGCAACTTTGCTGTCCTCGTGGCCTAGGCCAATATATAGCAAAATACTTACTACGTACACATATTGATAATCGACAGTGAGAGTTGTAAAAATGTATATGTTGTTGTTGGCAGACATTTAAGGCAGGCAAAGATCTGAGGACCATACAGCCTTGACTTTAGTAGGTTTGTCATATCACCTTATATCGATTTACTTTTAGTATTTTGATTACGTACTATACGAATATGTGCAAAGAGGAAATAGTTGCATTTGACATTAACTATAGGTATGAAACAAAAGTCCAGTCATATCGATATCAGAATTACCACTTTCTTCTTTTTTTTGGCTATTACACGAGGTACTAGATAATTGAATCTGGCAACCAAATTATACTGAAAAAGTACTGTGATCTGGTATATGTATTTGAAACATCAAAAGGTTAGGGGTTCTAACGTTTATTATTTTACTTCTAACAACATACATCTCGTAGTACTGAAATAGGATTAGGCATAATATTAGGCTGTATATGTCTGGTACATACAGATCCCATTTTCAGTGGAGCTCTTTCCCCAATTACTATGTTAAAGAACAGAGGTCTATATAAACTGGTTGTGAGTGTTGTGACGCGTAACATACAGTTGGTAATGACATTATCATACAAATCCGCTTAGGCCGACAATAATTGGGTGAACTCTTATGTAATAGGACACTGGTTGAGGTAACAATATTCTTCAAACGTAAATATGTGTTATAATAGGGACTGGTTTAGAAATAGGTCAACGTAGATAACAATTTGTTTGTCTGTTTGTTGTGGCAATAACACAATTTATGGTGTGTGAAATAGAGCAGTAACTGTGCTCTGTTTAAAGAAAAGCGTTCAGATTCATAGGGTGGTATTAATAAACTAATCTCAGCTTCGAGACTGCCTTCAAGATCATTTCAAAGTGACAAAAACAGCCGGAATGATCGTTGCAAAATTCATGATAACTTTAGTGTTTTTTGATATTATTTTCAGTTCCATACGGAAAATTCCATTTGATATCAACTCAGAATCATGGTCTGAATCTTCCTTCAAAGTTTTCGTTACGATGTCACTAACACCATGTATACAAACAGAACATACAAAGAGAGCATACAAACATTTAGCAATAGTACATATGAGCGGCCTTATTGCTCTGAAGCAATTTCTTCCAGGCGACCACTTATCCTTTTATGTTACGATAAAATTTATATATTTAGCGTTTATAATTTATTCGGTTAACATGGCGTGAAAATGGAGTACATAAATCTTGACAATATCATAAATTATCCCACTCCATTTGCTATTATTGAGGCGCCGGTAAGGTTATAACCACCATATCGGGGTCGCATAATATACGAAAATATAAAAGTATAAACGTGTATGGTGTAAAAAGGTTAAAGATATTTTAGTAAGTATCAGAAAGAAGAAATAATACCTTTTAGACGGCGATAGGGCTCACCACCTATCACGTTGGTGTAACGGAAAGCTCGGTGAGACTTGGATACTTAGTTCATCTTGTGATGGATGTACTTCTGACTACCCCAATTGGGATATGGTTGTGAGCTTATGTTTATAAGGCAAAGAATTAGAATTGAATAGAACAAAACGGAAAATCCTACACTGGCCAGGTCGTTTCTTTTGACTATTACGTTTTCTGTGCTTTAAATAGAAAATTAAATTTAATTGAACTTCAAACTTACACAATGGAATTAGGAAAGCTAATGAACGTTAAACTTTATTGAATAACTTTTATCTTTACATAAACAGCTTAAAATACCATCCGGAACGTCCTCCCAAACTCCCAACTAAGTTAAAGAGGAGTTAAATATAAACCTGAAATAAGTTTCGTTAGATTGGCTTGACCTTAAGAACTTTAAATCTCAAAATAAAAAATAAATAAAATAATTTTTCGCTCGGAAAATTTACACCAACTGCGTGTTAAGCAAAAATATTACAAAGTACTGTTGCGTACTAAAGCGTTCGCTATAAATAGATAAAGTGAAATTAAATAACCCGTCTGTCGCGTGCAGGCTTATCAAGTGGACGCAGCCGGTGTAAGGCAGGCGGAAAATTGTGTATTGGAACTGTAACCGAATGATCCAAGCAGCGAATTCATGAATGAAACAAAACTGTACCTATCATATTATACGTATTATGAGTCAAAACGTCGAAAACCTTGAATAACAAGCAACAAAACACAAAAACAACATTGCAACAAAAAAGCAAATAAATAAATAAACAATAAAACAAATGTAACAAACAAACAAATGTTGTAAATATTTTTTTTATTTAGTTCTGTGCAACAAAGTATATTTCATTTGATTAATAACATCATATTTGCATGTATAAAGAGATATTATTTACATTACGTACTTTCAAAAAAAGACTGACAGTAGAATGTCCGTATTAAAATGCGTTGAGTCGGTGCTAAGCACAGTAAAAAGGTCAAATTACGCCCACCTCTAGCGACGCTATTGAAATAAAGAAAATTGAGAAAACCAGGAGCGTGGGTCGTACGCTGACGTGTTGACGGCTGTGACGTAGCGTCACGTCAAGTCACTTGTCCCTCGTGGTCCATGGTCCATGTGGGAGAACACTTCGGTGCAAAAAGGCCACACAAAAATGTACCTTATATAAAAAAGTGAGTGAGTTTCTATTTCTGGAATTTAAATTAATAGATTAAGAGATTGCTTTTCTTTTTTCAGATTGTTATTTCTTATAGTCTGGTCTTATTATTTATTTATTTATTTGTTTTGTTTTTTTGTGTTTGGTCTTATCTGCCTAAAGCTTAGGTAATAAAGCTCTTTTTAAATAAGTTTTGCACCTTTTTACTGCCGGGAACGTAACCAAAGTGGGAATAATAAAATAAAAATAAATAAAAAAATGTACTTTTGAATACACCCTTCAAAAATCTTTGTCTCTATATATTTAAAACTCTAATGGCTCGAAAACTTATTTATAACCTGACATTCGCTTAACAATAACCATTCGTCATTTGAATGCAACATAATAGTGGACAATTAGATATGTACATAATGAATTACATTTCTATTTCCAATACACTTTTAAGCGCGGGTGTACGCAAGTGACATTTAAAAATAATTTTACGCTACGGAACTCGTTACAGACATTTCGTAAGCCACGTCATGATGTTTAAAGGGTGCTCTTGTTTTTTTTTTTTTAATTTACAGACGGAACATAAACTTTCACAACATCGTGATCGTGAGGACCCACAACCCACATTCCCAACAAATGCATTTTCGAAGGTATGTGACTTAACCTGTATTGGGTTTGGTTTCCCTTCGCGGGTTAGAAGGTTAGACAGGCAGTCGCTTCTGTAAAAAACGGACCTCGCAAATCGTCTGGTTAGGTAAGCGGACCCTGTGAAAAACGGGATATTGCTAAGGGGATGAACATGAGACTTTCCCACACTTTCCACTTGCCAACATACTTAGGTACCTAGTTCGAGTACCTACCGTTTTGAAGTAAAGTTACTTCAGGAATGCTGAAAACCAGGCCGAGGCGGGGATTGTGACCTTTCTAACACGATGGACCATTATCAGAGCGTGGGCCTGATCTTGCTACCATAACATACAAAGAAAATAGATGTATATCCCTGGTGGTCGGGTGCGTGGCAGCTCCAACATCATCCTGAGCATGATCGCGGACCGGCTCGACTGTTTTTACGTGAGTCATTGCTGCGCCATCTCCGGTGGGGTGGGGCAGGGGTGACTTCTCTTTGTTTAAGAGCTGCGCTCTTGTCGGTGGAGTAATCGCCTCCATTTTCATTACTCCATAGATAGGGCGTGTAGAACGGTGGTTGCCCCAATCGCCTTCCGTTCCGCAGTACACTGACCAATTTCTCAATCGGTGATGTTCTAGCTAGAGCCCTACTAGTATCCATTTCCTCGGCCTCCAACCAGTACCGATACCGCTGCTGCCCGGCATCAGGGGTGCGCTATTGGAGTAGCGGCACCTACTCGCTCGCTCGCTAGGGGTGACTTACGTACCAAATATTTATAACTCTGTTTTGTACCGTTTACTAACATAGAGTAAGATACTAACCCAATGAGTCTTGTTATTTCAATAAATGAATCAATAACAATTATTATACATCATTCCATGTCGTCGCTTTATAGTGAAAACCTCGTAAGCACATTCTTATATCATTTTGTTCAGTAAAACCTCTATTTCATCCGTTTTATTTCATTCCGGGTAAAACTTCAGATTTAAGTGTTTTACCTAGATTGAAACTAGCTTGCCTATTGCATGGTTTTGTTGACGAAAACCACACCCGGATGTAACATTTCAAAATGGCGCTTACCTATGTGGTTTTCAAGATAAGGCGACGGTAAGAAAATTCTTAGAGCAGATTGGCATACGACTACGGCTACCATCTAAACATCATATTCTATAAATATTTTCTTGTTTCATACCACTTTTGCCTGATTTTCCGTAGTCGGGTTTTAGTTTTTAAACTTATGTATTTATGATTGTCAACACCCTGTAGCGACAGCCTGTTGCGTCTGGTCGCCGCCATATCAGTTATCTGGGGAGCCAGGCGCGCGGCTGGAAAATTGGACGCGGGCGAGGCGGACGAGACACTCGCCTTTCAATGAAACGTGGAATTGGATCCTGCCCTAATTTACTGATCCCCAAACTGATATTTTGCAAAACTAAGTGTTTTACAGCGACTTTAACTAGAAGAGAGGATAGGTTAGGTAGATTAGACAGTTGTCAAAAAGGGTATTGTTCTATTTTTAAATAATATTTACAAATAGGTTTCCGTAAAACTATTGAGTGGAATTCTTTGCCGTCTTCTGTATTTCCGAATGCATATAACCCGGGTGCTTTCAAGGCCACAGCGAACAGGCACCTTCTGGGCGAGTTCCATCTTAGACCTCGCCAATGCCTTCGGGCAAGTCTGGAGCCAAGAGCAAACCCATCAAAGGTAAAAAAAAGTGGTGAATAAACCGTTATTTGTATGAGAATTAAAAATATAACGTTTACGAACCGCTATGCCTTTAGCCGGTAAACACAACAGCCGTTTGCATGCATGTTGCATTTGCTATCATGCAGGGAACATCTGTTGCGGCAATAGCTCGGATCTAGGACAATGCTTTATGCATATGCGAAATAGGTCATAGGAATAATAAACGACAGAGCGTACTTAGAAACTATAAAATATTATTAGGGAAGTGGGTAAGCTTGTGGTTTGCAACAGGCTGCACTTACTTGTAGCTAGGTAGGATACAGCTTGCTTCAATAAAAACATGGTACAAAAATGACGAGAGAAGAAATCGTCAGCCTTATTCCTAAATAGTAGTTTATTCCAGGTAACCTTAATGTGAAAGAACTTGCTAAATATTTGAATCGGGACAACGTGCAATACAGGTTATATTGTGTTAATAACAGAAAACATATTTATGACTCCAATGTCCTATTGTTACGATTATTGCTTCCATCTAGTTAACCTGGGAGCGAATAAAAACAGAATTAAATCAGCTGCTCGCAATATCTCAACCACAATCGCACCACCAACAAATCGTCGCGCGACCCACAAGGCACGAGGGGGGTTATAAAGACCACATTGAAACAATTCATCTTAAACAGCAATATTGCTATTCGACATAATATATTATGTTGACTTTGCGCACTTACTTTTATATGCGTAAAAAGTGAAAATGAAATAAGTATTGTTTTTTAGATGAAATGGTGGGCCGTGAAATACGTGGCCTTTGTATACTATATATATAGATATATCTTCAAATGAAATTACATATACTTTATTGCATACACAATTTTACAGCTCTATTGGCGGCCTTATTGCTCTACAGCAATTTCTTACAGGCAACCAGAGGCAGGAAGTATTGTATTTTGTTGTTTGTGCGACTGTGGTGGCGCCACCATGCTGTCCTAGTGAGATATGATCCCTATAATTACAATCTTACACGTGGACTTACCAAAGGCACGAGTCATCAGCCGTCTCGTCTGTACTTCAACAGGACCACGACAAAATAAAACCTTTCCCATAGTAACGAACCCTGGCGCCTTACTGTCGCTTCATACAAGCGGAATTTCCCCTACAACGCGTTCCATTTCTGCTTTCTATCGACTACAGATAAGTATGTGAGAAGAAAATGAGAAATGGATGGTGATATATTGGTTAAAGATTGCCTAGCAACCAGTGGGTAGGAACGAAATTATCACCCGCATATTGTCTAGACGGTGACACTGTCTATAGACTATTGATAGGCTGAACCGGAATACAAAGTGGAATTATCTTTAGGAAATGGAAATACTTGTTAAGTATGTACTTTCTCCGATATAGCGGGTGTTATTGACATGACATCGTAACGAATACTGAGGGGGATGGTTCAGACTATGATTCTGAGTTGATCATCAACCCTGGTGTCAGGGTTACTATTGAGCCACCAAAGGCCCCTGACATGGCTCATGTAACGATTACTCACTTACGTCAGTAAGTAGTAAAAAAATAAAAAATAAGTAGAATAAAATTCATTTATTTCGGGTAGGTACCCATATTGTAAGATACAATTATGTCACTTTAAAATTAAAAGTTATTACAATAAAAAAAATTAAAACAATAATGAAATAAAGTTAAAAATTATTAAAATCAAAACTAAATGTACTTAAAATTAAAATCATATTTATTAAAATGAAACTTATTAAAATTAAAAATTAATTAATATTGAGTTAAAAATAAATGTAAAATAATAAAATCCAATTTGGAACCCCCTTTCGGGCACTGGCACAGAGAGATGCCTCAACCAATGAGATGTGTGTTGATGTGTGAATGAAGTAGTAACCGGGACCAACGGCTTAGCGTGCCTTCCGAACCACGGATCTCATACTTTCGGACAATCAGATGATCAGCCTGTAATGTCCTAACCACACACACAAAGTATTTTTATGTGATATTTCCCCACCGGGAATCCAATCCGGGACCTCCGGATCGTGAGCCCAACGCTCAATCACTGGACTGGAATATGATCATTTTGGTACTTACTATTTTTGTTTTTTGATTTGGTACAAGGGGTGCTGATGGTTACAGCAAGTGGGCGTAATAAAATTACGACGTCACTCTGAAAATACCGTATACATTGTATATTTGGTTGATGTAAAGCGTGGGAGCGATGACGTCACACCATAAAGCCGTCTAGACCGTGACGTCACCTGAGACAGTCCACCAGTTATGATAACAATATACTTTAGTATGCATTGAGAGTGGCTGAACAATTTTATTCCATTGCATAATGCGTCCTTGTTCACTAGGTTGATTTTTTTTTAATCTTCCCTGCATAAATACTTGCATACACTCACACCCGTATTGCTAATGGATGTGGCAAAGCCAGAGAGTCAGAGGAGAACGTGTAGCTACTTTTGATACGAAGTCCTAAGATGGATATGATAAGTTCCGTGCAATAACACCAGGGTCGTGGTTCACGCCGCGACTAGTGCTGAGTGAGGCCTTTTTTCTCAGTACGTCCACCACCACTTTACGATCATTTCGACAAATCTCCATTTTTCTTTTTTTTAATTGCTTTGTGAAAATTTTAAATGATATTATTGTTTTGTTTTCGTGTGTGGGGTCCGTGTATAATAGACGATTCTATTCTCATCACCTCCCTAGCATTATCCCGTTTTTCACAGGATCTGCTTACCTACTGAAGATTTGACAGGTCCGGTTTCTTACAGAAGCGACTGCCTGTCTGACCTTCCAACCTGCGAAAAACCAGCCCAATACAGGTTAGGTTAGGTTATCCTCCCGAAATGCATTTATGATCCAAACATGAATTCGAAAACAAATTCGACGATCATTGGACGATTTCTATTCTATTCTCTAATTTCAAATTTCGAAGCTGAACTCCATACTTCCAAGTCGAAACGGGCTCAAACATTAGTAGGTTGGATTCCGTTGACAATGCAACTAGTTTCACGAGTGGTCGTGATCTTGCTGATACCTACCGAGCCGGATGCGAATATCGGCTGGTGAAAGTAATTCTCACAAAAAATGCTCCAATTCCATCCACCGGTTGATATTTCATGAGACATTCACTTGGGGCGTGGGCTGCCCTAAAAGAGCGCGCTTAAAAGCACACAGGCGTTCGCGGTGCGTTGCGTCGCCGCAACGGACTGTCAAATTTCTTACTGAGTGCTACGTCTTTGCCTGCTATACCCATCGCGTGCGATAAAGTGTGGTCTCGCTCTTTTGAAGGATTAATAATAGAATGTTAATTAATTGTGGCAACCTAGTTAGTATACCTACTTATTATCGTTTCTGTGGTAACTAGATCCCTTATTGGAATGAGGGGAGGCCTGTGCCCGGCAGTGGAGCGTGTATACGCTGTTTATGTAGATACCGTATTGAGAGAAGTAGAAATATCAATAAATCGATGTTATAGTCATGTAAAGGTAACATAACCAGCCTACTAATTGTCATAGATTAGTGTAGCTTTCGACGCCAAAAACGATGGTTTGGCTGATAAGACAAAATTGACCTCAATATATCAAAACTCGCTCCATTAATTTGTTGCATGTGTTAACTGTCAGTGGATAGACATGAGTGGTGTACGTTTGGACAGGACCGCCTGTGGACCACTCCGTAATAACTGTCCGTCCCAGTTCAGCTCCATTATGTTGCCAGCCTGAAAAAAATACCAGTTTTTTTTTATAATGCACTTGACTTGTTTTCTTTTACGCCAATGATAATTGCGATAATTTTTACTCGCTTTACTGTATCGATTTTTTTGAGGTTGTTACTTGGTAAAACCACTTCAAATGAACATTGGCACCACAGAAAATAAAGTTCAAGCTCAGGGTTCAAGTAAAACACTAAAATTATATTCATAGCCGCACCAAAAGATAGAAAGTTTTAATTAACCCTACTCAGTAAAATTTCAAATTCTAAACTCTACACAAAACTCTATTCATTCAGGTTATATAAAAAAATCCACTGCTTCAATTAATAAAATAATGTTAAAAAAATATTTAGCAATAATTTTTGCCTCTTAGAAAATCTCACTTTGAGGTCCGAGGTTCGAATCCAGCACAGGCTGAAACCATTGATTGTCGAATTTGTTTTCGAATTCATGTTTGGATCATAAATGATTATCACGTGCTCAACGGTGAAGGAAAACTTCGTGATGAAAACCACATTCCTGAGAAATGCATTTTCGGAGATAAGTGACCAATCCTGTATTGGGCTGGTTTTCATTTGGCGGGTTGGAAAGTCAGACAGACAGTCGCTTCTGTAAAAAAATCGGACCTGTTAAATCTTCAGGTTAGGTAAGCGAACCCGGTGAAAAACGGGAAAATGTTAGGGAGATGATGTTTGCCTTTTAGAAAATATTTTTTTAAAATATTCAGCAGAATATAAAATGGAATATACAGACAGAGATCTTCCTAGTACAGTAGAATTATTTATTATCTGCGGTGGTATAGATTAGATAAAAATGCACGTACTTAGTAAATGACTTCATATAATCGATTTCCTGTTGATTATGCAGTCACGTGTACTAGTACGCATACACTTTGAAACCATCACACACACACACACACACATCACACATTAACTTTTCTGACAAATTAAACCGTAAGTCTCATTAATGTCAAATGTGTTAGTGCGACAGGGTTCTAAAGAGGGTACATGATACTGCTTCTTCTTCTATCGTGTGGGTTGTGAGGTGGATTACCAACCGCATCAACCCTGGTGTCAGGGTTATTATTGAGCCGCCATAGGCCCCTGACATGACTCATGTGACGACTACATACTTACATCAGTAAGTAGTAACCGGGACCAACGGCTTAACGTGCCTTCCGAAGCACGGATCATCTTACTTTCGGACAATCAGGTGATCAGCATGTAATGTCCTAACCAAACTAGGGATCGACTAGGGATCACAAAGTGATTTTTGTGATTTGTCCCCACCGGGATTCGAACCCGGGACCTCCGGATCGTGAGCACAACGCTCAACCACTGGACCACGGAGGCCGTTCCGTGATACTGCTCAAGACTCACTTCATAATCTGGATAATAGTTTAGTACCAAAATATTTTTGCTATAACTAGTAAAGACGTAGTTATGACTTCCATTTTTAGATCCAATGTTTTCTGTATTAGGTACCTAATTATACTATCTTCTTCTATCGTGTGGGATTATTTATTTATTTATTTACATTTCACGACTTTACAGTGCAGAAGCGCCAATGCGCCCTGAAACTTTCAATATAGACAATAATATAATTAAACATATGAAACTTAGGTGTAAACAATATAAAAACATATTTAATTTTCATTCATTCATCATCTCGCAGAACCTCAGACACTCACGACACACATACGTCCACTCACTCACAAACAGATCACACTCTGGTGCTGATGCAAGGAGTGCATTAAGCATGTGCACGCGGAGGAGTGGCGAGTGAGTGCGCTCCACAGTGCGCGCCGCCGATGTGAGGTGGATTACCAACCTCATCAACCCTCTTGTCAGAATTACTATTGAGCCGCCAAAAACCCTAAATTATACTGTAGTATAAAATATATAGCCATTATAAAATAACATAACATAAACTCACGAATATATGTTAATTGGAGTAGTCAAAGGTACATCCATCGCGAGATGTACTAAGTATCCACACCTCACCGTGGTTTCTGTTTCTGTTAGATTATAAAATAATATTTCTTATACAGAGAACATGTACTGTACCTAAGTACTTATTACATTATGAATTTATGAACGAGGAAAACAATAAGGTCCATGTAATATAAATAAACATAGAAATAATCTTCCATTCAGGTAAGAAAAAAACATACTTAATAAGACAAAATAAGAAGTTATTTTACAAGCAAAACAAATCAAAATTAATTGCAGAGAGCTAAAGGCCAATTCAATAAAAGAAACGCGTGCTTTCTACCGATTCTAATTGATTAATGTTTTTAATTTAACTCATACGTTATATATTTGTCTCTTACCAACTTACATAACAGATGGAACGTGAGAGCGAGACATAATGTGCGGTGATTATTTAAGTTTTGTGTGTTTCACACGATAAACACCTTAGGGCTACCGATTGATAAGATTTTTAAGAGACATACATACATATACTCACGCCTATTTCCCACCGGGATAAGCAGAGACTATGGAATTCCATTTGCTTCGATCCTGACATACTTCACGCTGGTTCAGAGTAGAGTTCAGAATATACGTCCTTCTAGGTCTTCTTCTGCCAGCCCTACCATCAACTTTTTCTTTATATACCACTTTCGTAATCCTATTATCCTTCATCCGCTCTACGTGTCCAAACCAATTTAACATTCCCTTATCAATATTAGTCACTATATCGTCTTTTACATCACATCTCTCTCTTGTCACACTGTTTCTCACTCTATCACTCAACTGAACTTTATTGAGAGATTTCTGAATTAACAGATGATAGCAAACACTGAAGGTTTACATTGATTACATTTCTCCCCCTACACGTGACTCCCAGATCATAGAGTAGAATATATTTATTATTATTTGGGTTGATTCTAAGTATAATCCTGCCAGCGATTCATAGAATCAAACAATTAGCCGGCAATCTTAATGGGAAAAGAATGATGTTCTACTTTTGTATGATAAGATCTCATAGAATATAATGAAGACTCCTCGTTGTAGCTGCTATGAGAACGTCGGCGACAACCCTGCGCCGGCTATCAATGCCCGCGTGATAAATTGTTTTGATTAACTTACGACCGTATCATAACGGGATATAGTACAGTATGCTTGAAACAATGAACAATCACACTCTCGTCTATTAGACACATTGGCTAGAAACAATCTGTAACGAGTCAGTGCTACTCGCTTCCTCTAAGTTCGGATGAAAGCCAATTTAGTGGGAAAGTTATGGTCCGCTAGCTTCTTTGATTCACAGTTGGTACTTGACTCATTTTATGACACAGCTTAAAGCAAATTCTAAAAAGTAATAAGAATAAAGATCTGAAAGTAAAAAAGATGTTTTACACGCACAACTTGACGGCATTGAATAGTTAATTTCAAAAGGTTGATTTAAATGTCTGGGAACTTGTTAACGCGCAAATTCCTTTGCAGTAATGTTAAAGAGACTTTTTCAAAGACCTTTTGTCGGGTTTCAGGTCACGGGCAGATTAAATATCTAGTTAGGCTTGCTTCATGTGAGATTTGGGTCATAAGAACTTTTGTGATATTGACTGTTTGTGATTCAGCTTATCGATCTTCAACGGGCTGTAGCGGAACATAGAAATTAAGACTTCACATTATCGGACTTTCTTACTTTATCCTTAATGCGGAGGAAACAAGACAAGTTAGTATATCAGGATCAAAGCAAATGGACTTCCATAGTCTCTGCTAACCCCGGTGACAAATAGGCATGATTTTGTGTATGTATGTATGTATCCTCAATAAAATTATCATCATCGCCCCAGCGTTATTCCGTTTTTCACAGGGTCTGCTTACCTAACCATCCGGTTTTGCACAAAAGAACTGTCATTAAAATGGGAATGAGATTTTTATGTGGAGTATCAGGGGTGTGCTATTTTGTAACAATTGTGCTGTGGCCAAGTAGGCTTTACTTTATAAATCATCACTAATTTTAGAGCCACGCTCTTATCGGTGTAGCATTCTTATCGGTGAATTATCTAAAAAAGCAATATTGCAATTTGACATTTGCGCATATAAAAGTCTGTTCGCAATGCAAACAAATGTCAAATAGCAATATTGCTTTCTTAGATGAATTGCTTCGATGTGGCCATTTTAACCCCCAGTTCAATATCCGCATAGTACACACTGTCAGATCATCCAAAAACACCGATTTTTCTTTCTATTTCTAAAATTGACTTTCTATGTTCAGTGAAAGTGATTATAATTCCATATAACATAATATAAACAGCCTATATACGTCCCACTGCTGGGCACAGGCCTCCCCTCAATCAACCGGAGGGGGTATGGAGCATACTCCACCACGCTGCTCCTATGCGGGTTGGTGGAGGTGTTTTTACGGCTAATAGCCGGGACCAACGGCTTAACGTGCCCTCCGAAGCACGGAATCATCTTACTTTTTCGGACAATCAGGTGATTCAAGCCTGAAAAGTCCTTACCACACAAAGGACACTCTCACAAAGTGATTCCGACAATGTCCCCATCGGGATCGAACCCGGTCCTCTAGATCGTGAGCCTAATGCTCTAACCACTAGACCACGGAGGTTGTTTATAATTCCATATAAAACTGAAAATTAAGTTGCGTTGTGGATGAATTTTGATCAGCTTTCAGCTTAAGTTAGCCTAATACTGTGTCAAATTATGAGGCTTGTTAAATATCTCTTGATCGATAATGTAGAGCAATATCGATTCAGTTTTATTGCCCAACAAATTAAGCTGACGAGTCAAACCGGTTGTTCACGTTGCATAACCAATAAATATTCAGAGGTGTGAACTAGTAGGTACACAGTTTGTAATTAATAAGCAAATGGGACGAGCAACTCTATTGTCTAAGAGAGTTGTGTATTAGAAAGTGTCACTTATACGTTTAACAGTTAGTGAACGAGATTTTTTTATGTACTTTTTTCATATTGACTCTAGCTGAGCTGAGGTTCACGCCGTACAAGGCACCCTCAGTCCTGTTGTCTTCATTTTTTACACTGGTTAAGAACCCTCAGCACTCAAAAAAAAATCCATATTCGCGATTATTGTTTTAAATGTTCGCGGATTTAGAAATGTTATTATGTGGTACTTAACTATTCCTCCCACCATTAATGGATAATTGTTTTATTGCAATAATTTTTATGCGTTAGTTGCTAACCAAACAGTCGAAAAGACACACCGAAGCCAGTTCTTTTTTTTTGTGCCTAGAGAACATTATGAAAGGACCACTTCAGACCCGTCGAGTTTCATAAGCCAATATCGATGTGTTACCAAACTAACGGCTCGGTAAGTCACGAAACACTGCAAGTACATACGATCCAATCACGTTAGTGGATTTTTATTTATTTTAACCTTTAGAGACAATGAGCGATTCGAGTCCCGTCTAGCTATTCATCTTCGGATAACAGCCATTGTACAATAAATATTGTCATCTTGTTGCAACGCCATCTAAATTGTTACGACGGGTTAGACCGTCTCGATAAGTAATTGTATTTTCTGAGTGCAGTATTGCAAAAAGCCATTTGTATTTTGTTACATATCCCATATCCCAATTGGGGTAGTCAGAGGTACATCCATCGCGAGATGGGGTACCCACACTTCCCTAGAAACATCCTTAACCTAGTGTTTCCGTTTGACCTGTTTTTAATCGACTTCACAAAAATAATGTCAGCTATATGTCCCGTATGTTAATATCTAATATTGTTAGAATTACTTATTTAGTTTATTTTGTCTCATTTTAGTTTAACCACTGTGTCGATTGAGCAATCATGGGATGATGATTTTTGTAGCACAAACCATAAAACGAATATACACTTTTTTTACGTTTTGTTTGTTAGAACTCAAAAAGACTGTACCCTTTTGTGTGTTTGTTAAATTAGCCATTAAAATAGAGAACAATAAAGATGACTTAATGACCGCGATTAAATACCAACATTGTAAGTATAAGCTACTAAACTCATACGAACTTTATTTATCGTGAACATCAACTTATAGGTTCTATTCGAACTCGATAATCATCGAATTGTAATAAAATTTTGATAGCACTTTGCAAAACTGGTTAGGACAGGTTAAAATGTCACTTGATTTTATAATGAATTTTACGGTATAATTAGCTACAAAGGAACAAAAAGATATTTTTCCCAATTGCCTTGTATTACGCGACTGAAATAAGAGCACCGCACCGACAGCTATACATTTATATATGTATAATTATATGATATATTATATACTTACCATAGAACCCTTGCCCAGAGTGAAGATCTCATCGGTTGCAGAGACGGAGATGGGAGCCATCGGTACGGCAATGTAGGAAGGAAGGGGGAAGTCACAGGGACTGTAACCTGGAACCCGACAGAGGGCAGCAGTCAGTACTATTCAGTGGCGGAGGACAGGAGTCCTAGTACGGCTTTGCAATAGACTTCTCTAGACGCCGTCCCACTCGCGTCAGACAGAGTACTTATTGGGGGGCGGAAGGCAAGAGCGAAACTACTCCTTATTTTTCCCTAAAAAAGTAGCGTGAAGAAGGCTACGCCGACAAGGGCGTGGCTAAATTAGTGAATTAGTGATGATTATATACTTATTGTTTTTAAATTGGGAAGTTCTTGTACAATCCTAGAGCAACACGGACCTCCGCGAAGAATATCGTACAAAGAAGTTGGCTAAAGGCACACCCCGCACACTCCATACAAAAATCTGATTCTTAGGGTGGCTTGCGTAAGGGTCTTTAAACATGTTTAGTGGGCCACTAAACATGTTTAAAGACCCTTACGCAAGCCACCCTTACTATGTGCCGCTTAACGCGTAAGTGCGAACGAGACAGACAGTCTGCGCGCTCGCTCTTACTCCTTAGCAGGTATTCAATTTAAAAAAAATGTTTTTTTTTTATTAAAATAAATAATGATTTTCTTATTAGATAAATTCCATCCAAGTTTACTTAAACTTCAGCCGTGTCATCTACAAATCGGTCGCGGAAACGAAACTTTCCGCTTGCTTTAAAAGTTATTGAGTCCGATTTAATCGGCTTGCATAACTGCGCAGTGACAGAAGTCAATCGAAATTTGAGGAAAGCCGTTTCAACTCCGGAGTTTGTCATACCTTATTGTAATTCAGCGTGATTAATTAAGGTCTATGAACTTTATAACTTATGAACTTATAATGCTAACATTAAGTAGGTTCTTGCCGGTTAAGTCCGGAATGAACGTACTTATCTTGAAAAATAATTCGGACTTTTACCACCGTCACTTGGTAAATACTTAGCATTTACCAGTAAAACTTGAGTATTACTATACTAATAAGGAATAATACTACGGTTTTACCGTACTTCGGGCTTTTATAATAACTCTTACAAATATACATATCCATACCTAATATTATAAATGCGAAAGTAAGCTACCTATCTGTTAGGTTTAACGCCTAAACCGCTAGACCGATTTGGATGAAAATATCCGTATTGAAAGATTAAAACAGGGCTGGACACACGTACGGTTACGAGTACTAATATGACACTATGAAAACATTTCACATTAACTTTTGTGACAAATTAAACCGTAAGTCTCATTAAATGCCAAATATGATAGTGCGACAGGGTTCTAAAGTGGGTGATATCGTGATAATAATAGTCGGCAATAAGTCACAGACCGGAAGCTAGGAGGTACAAACTAGAAACATACACCTACCTACATTATCTACAAAGTGTCAAAATTCCATTCGGAATTTAAAATGCATGCGTCAACCCGTCACTTGCTTTAATATACACAGTGTTGCCAACTTAGTGGATTTTCCACTAGATCTGGTGGTTTAGACATGTGGTTCGGCGAAAAAATATTAGTTTTAGTGGCTAGTGGATTTTTTAGTGGATTAGAGTCCTTCCAATTAGCGGTAAGTGACGAATTTAACCACTAACACTACCGAATATGGTTTATGAGTTACTTGAGCGAAAGAACCAATATAAAGTTTATTTATTAGTAATAATAATAATAATTGAATAATTTACCCAGTCTCTAGCACGTCTTTACCTACGACGCGGCGCTAAAGAGGGGGAAAAAACATCCCACGATCTGATTGCACTGATTCGGCTTTGGGTTATCTCTACGAATAAATAATAAGTCAGGAAGAGTAATTATGAACAAACGCCGGCGAAATATTGGCCCCACGACATTCTAAAAGGTCGTAAATCCATAAAACCAATCAGTAGCGATTCCGTGACGCGCTTCATTGCGACAAGCGCTGTGATTGGTTATCAACAGGCATCGTAATAGAGGTTGGTGCGTTTGTTTCCGGGGTTCTCAAAACAAGGATGTTGTTATGCAATGCATGGGTGAGTATAAGTAAAAGTAAGCTAACGGTGGATTTAATAATTTTCAGTGTTTTGTATTTCGGATGAGGGGTGTTGTGGAATTATGTATTTAAGTAGTATTATTGTATTGCATGTTTTGTGTTTTGAATTAATTGATATTAAGTAAAAACAACTATTTAATATTATATTTTTTTTACTAGGGTGATATATACTTAAATATAATTACAATGTGACTTATTTTAGTAAGGGATATTGAGTTGTTGTTTTGATTGTTCCTGTTCATGGCAACTAATGTTGTCAACAATCTGAAACAAAAAGCAGTTTATGAAACTGTCATATAATGTCTAATTAACTGCTCTCTACCTTAAACAAAATAAACTAAAAACAAATTCGCCACGTTTTCTTGTTTTTAGTAAAGCAAAATTATAGCACACCATTTGTTACACGTTACATGGTCTACTGAAAGCCTTACCAATTTTTACGCATATTTTAGCTTCAAAATTGACAAAGTTACCCGTATACCAATTTTTATTGCTTTTGCTTCAGAATTGATGGTCTTTCATGCAAATGTTCCCATTTTTTACTCCCTTAGAGAAAGTATTTCCAAAAATATAGTCTATGTTAGAGAGGACTAAAATAGCTGTAAGTATAACAAAAAAGTTTCATTAAAATTCGTCCATTAATTTTTGCGTGAAAGGCGGACAACAAACAGACAGACAGAAATTTCAAAAATGATTATATTTGTATCATTTTTTTTAATTATTATCAATGTACAGAAGTGAGCCCTTCTACAAATATGAAATATAATGTTTAAGTATAGTAATACTAACCGTACAAACAGGCACAGCAGATTTTTTTAACATCATATTCCCAGTCCTCGATGTATACATATATGTCAGTAGGGTTAAAGTGTATCGAACACACCCTACTGGAATTGGATGGAAGCCAATCATCCTCTCTTCTTTCGTAGCGAACTGCTTTATCCATTTTTGCAGTCGGGTTTCATTTTTGGGGAAACTAAAAGAAGGAAATTTCGATAATACCAAATAACAGAAAAGCTTATATTTTGCTGTAAATTGTTAATATTACTTGACTGCATACTATTACAAATTATAATTTATTTGAACTAAGGTAGGAACTTCTTGCATAATGCGGACCAAAGTACAATGTTTTTAGGAGAACAAAATGTTATATTTACCGGTGATAAGTTATTCCAGTTAACTTTTTGCTGCAATCTTTTCGTTTCCTACACCAACTCACTACACGTGACGACATTTTTCATAATATTTCACTGTTTTTTCTATAGAAATAGAGCGTAAATCGAGCAATGACATACGTCACTGACGGCGCGCGGCAGATTGAAGTAGGTGCGAGTAGTCATTTTAAGCCCCGCCCACTCAGTGTTCTTTTTAGTGGCGTCAAATTGTGAGCGTTGTTACTCTTCCTGACTTATTATTTATTCGTAGGGTTATCTAGTGAAATTCCGGTGGTTTGAGACACCGCTCAGTTTTAGTGGTTTCTGGTGGTTTGCACGGCCGCATTTGGTGGGCTGGTAAAAATAAAGTTGGCAACACTGAATATACATTTTAAACTAGTTACGATGTGTATCAAGCCGAAACTATCTAGGAATAAAATCGGTTGATTTAATTGACTTAAAAAATTGTCACGACTCGACATTTCTTTCGGTTTTTCCCATAACTGTAGTCTAGTTCAATAGCCTAGTAACTATTTTGTTAGGATTTGAATTGTAAACATTGTAGATAAGTATAAATATTATTCGAGCGTAATTTGTGAAGTCTCCATTCACACCATGTGGGGTTGGCTAGAAGTTATCTCTCTTAGAGATAAGCCCACCTTTTGTTACATCTTTCCTACGTTAATAGTGTAAACAAATATTTAAATACGTAATTTCACAGGGATAGATAAACAAAAGAACAACTGAATTGACGTAGGTCGCTTGTTATTGTTACTTTTTAATCGTATTCCAAATTCAAAATCGTGACGCCATTTTCCTTAGGTACTGGATTTTTAAAAGTGGAATGGGCAATGAAGTAATGAATGTCGTACTTCACACTTCAATATTTTACAATCACTTTTATTTTTTTTATGTACCAGAGGAGTGGAAAACCACTGAAAACCCGCCTAAAATGCCGTTTTGGTTTTAGGAAAGCATTACACTTCACTTAGACACGCATGGTACTGAGTAGGCAAAAAATACCGCCCATTTCTAGAATAATGCACACCTCATGGTATAAAAAACCCTGCTCAATCCTATGACAAGCCGCCATTGGTTGTCCTTTGATGACGTACCTATGTGTTACCATTAAATTGGTATCTCCAACATTCCAAGGACGTAAATTTTATTATTGAAAATTAAGTAAATAACTGTCTAATGTATTTAATTACTATTACTTGTCACATATATATAAGTCATTTAAACGGTAAGTAACTCTTTTACTAAAAGTTCTAAATTTCCTTGCAAAGTAAATATAAAATCAATGGCCGTGGGTAATTTATTTTTTACAAAATGGCAACGCAGGGCGGGATGACGTCAGCTGAGCTAACCTTGAAATGTTAGCTGTCAGTTTTGAGCATACCTGTGGTTCTTATACCATGGTACACCTGTTGTTTTGGATTTTTCCTCCTAGGCGTCATGACATCTAGGTGGTTAAACCACGGCCTTCTAAATTCAAAAATTCTAGGCTAGACAACATAAATTAGATAGCTATAATTATAGCTAGTTTTGAGAGTTAGAAAAATGTAAATTAGGGTGTGGTCGAGCATGATAGTTCGTAGTCGGGAAGCGTCCGGGGGCAACGAACGGCTTTTGGCGTCCATTCGCCTCCTATTCGCCATACACGGCCAAGGTGATGGCCGCTAGAGATGCGCAAATTAAAACCGTGTCATTGACCTCGACTTTTTGTCTGTACTGACGAATTATACTAATTTACTATGCTACTTGGCTTGGTTTATTTACTTGAAGTTTATTTAAGTTTTTTTTTATCGAATGGAGAGGTTTTTTATCAGTGAGACGTGGGTAACTAGGTGCTAAGTTTATCTTGCGATGGATGTACCTTAACTACCCCAATTTGGATATAGTCGTGAGAGTCATCATCATCATCATCATCAGCCGTACGACGCCCATTGCTGGGCATAGGCCTCCCCCAAGGATCTCCACGACGATCGGTCCTTCGCTGCCCGCATCCAGCGGCTTCTTCTTCACCAGATCGTCGGTCCACCTTGTAGCGGGCCTACCCCCGTGAGAGTATTATAGGTTATTGTTTTAATCATTGTGGTGGAGAGGTCTATGTAGCCTATGCTTAAATGAGATACTGACTATTACAATACATACATACACATACATATATACATAAACTCACGCCCGTAATCCCTAATTGGGTGGGCAGAGCCAGAAGTAATCAAAGACAACTTGCAGCCACCGTTGATACGATGTCGTAAGCTGGATATTGCTTCTATGCTGTTCTTGGAGCAAATAAAAAACATAGAAAACGTTCAGCTGCTTGTCTTTCCGGGCATGTCGTAAAAACCGACAGAGGGATTGTGTCCTCTAACATGATGGACTAATGTTATAGGCGATAGGCTGATCCCTTATCACCATAAGGTTCATCATATCCAGCTTACTATTACAATAATGCGCTTTATTTTTGACAAAAGATACAACAGCTTTTAAGAAAGCATACAATGCGCTCTGTAATCAAGATTATTTTTGGTACAAACAACGCAGTCATACTAAAATCAGTTTTTATAGACCATCATCCAATCCAAACAGCTATCAGATTTGAATATTATTACCTACTTTAATAGTGTTGTTGATGGCCTCCGTGGTCCAGTGGTTGAGCGTTGGACTCACAATCCGGAGGCCCCGGGTTTGAATCCCGGTGGGGACATATCACTAAAATCACTTACGTCCCTAGTTTGGTTAAGACGTTACATGCTGATCACCTGATTGTCTGAAAGTAAGAAGATCGGTGTTCCGTAAGGCACGTTAAGCCGTTGGTCCCGGTTACTATTTGCGTGAGTAATAGTTACATGAGCCATGTCAGGGGCTTTTGGCGGGTTAATAATAAGCCTGACACCAGGGTTGATGAGGTTGGTAATCCACCTCACAACCCACACTAGATAAGTGTTGTTGACCTCATAACATAATATTATAATGAAAACTTACGCTTCTAATGCCTTTAAGTATATGTCTGTATCGATATTTGCATTACACATCATACTTAGGTAAATATTGGTGCTGATTGTCACACTATCTAAGTTTATTTAATAATAATAAAAATTTATTCAGCAAAAAACAAATTTTAAGTTATATCTGTAATTTTTTTATCCGCCGAAAAGCAAAGGATATTAAATTTACCACAGATTCTTGCAAAATTAAAAAAAAACAAACCCTTTTTCTCAGAAGTATTGTCACAAATAAAATGTTTGGTAAAGTAATTCGATAGTGTAGACACGGCAGATAAGTGAGGTAGGTGGTTTCAATTCAATTTCGAAACGGATTATGTAAACATAAAATGTTCTTATAAACCAAGTGTGTAAATAAATGTTATATAAAAGACTTTATTTTTCTTTGAATATACCTATTTAGTTTCAAGGTTTTGTGCCCCTGAGATGACAGAAACATTTGGTGCGAGAGCAAACGAAGTTACCTACAACAGAGTTTGTAATAATGTTTATCAACATTGGTCGAGCAGGCGTCATAGCCCCCCATAGCTCCAGTATCCCGGTCCACTAACCCCCAACCCAATAGCCCAGTTCCCTTTGTTCCCATAATGTGCAATAGTCCTACACGAACCGGGGATTGTCTTTGGGTGTACTCCCATAGTGGATACAGGGATAATCGCCGGTTGGTGTCACACCACATTTAGATTAAACTGTCTTAACGGGCCTCTACGTGTTGACTTCGGCCCCACGCATGCCTTCCAAAAGTCCGGGACTCCGTAGGCCCGAGATATGGAAACGACATACAAATAATAATAAAACACGTTATTGTACACAAGTTCACAAAACATTTACAGGATAAACTTATTCTAAGGTGGGCAAAGGCGGCCTTATCGCTAAGAGCGATCTCTTCCAGACAACCTTCGGCAAAGGATATGGTACATTTGTACAGCTGTAGTGTGGCGCGCAAATAAGTAAAATAAAACAATAGACACATACACAATCATAGAGAATTTAAATGGGTAAATTCGGTAATATTTCTCAATTATTGTTGTTGCGAAAATTCTGATTGTACTTTTCGACATCATCAAAACTAAATTCTAATGTGCTCAACTCTGGTTTTTGGAGTTCCTTAGCGCTTTTTTCGTACTTGATTTCATTGTCTTCTTTGAATTCTTCAAGGAAATCTTGAAAAAGCTTCTGACATCGAACTCCAACCTCATCTTTTACTTGGTTTTGATGGGCGTATGTGTCAGCTACATCCATGACTGACACTGTCTGAGGATTTTTCACTTATTCCAGGTATATTTATACAAAATTCACTGTTAAATTACAAAATCATATACTAAATATATATATTATACACATACTATAGATATGTACATACAATGGTACATATAAGTAGTAAAAATGAAATATTAGTTGCAAGACGATGATTTAGCCAAGAAAAAATAGTGAAGTTTAGTTTTGAATATAGCCAATGACTTCAAATGTCTGATATCAGAAGGCAAATCATTCCACAAATGCGTGGACTTCACGGTAAAAGAATCTCGGAAGTTTGTACTAACATTTATGTTCCATAAAAGCATAACGTTGCATAAATTTCTTGAGAAAACTTTCCTTTCAACAGAATCTTCTATCGTGTGGATTGTCAGGTGGATTACTAACCCCATCCACCAACCATCAACTCAGGGTTGTTACTGAGCCGCCATAGGCCCCTGACATGACTCATGTAACGACTACGTACTTACATTAGTAAGTGATAGCCGGGACCAACGGCTTAACGTGCCTTCCGAAGCACGAATCATCTTACTTTCGGACAATCAGGTGATCAGCCTGTAATGTCCTAACCAAACTAGGGGTCACAAAGCGATTTTTGTGATTTGTCCCCACCGGGATTCGAAGCATTATAATGGACTAAAAATTATAAACTACAGCTACAGGGGTATAAATTACTAGCTGTTACCTACGACTTCGTTCGCATGTAACCCTAGTAACTACAAACTATAGAAGTTTGATACAAACTTTGCCACCCTTTTTTACACACTTAGGTAAAGGTAAGATGATCCGTGCTTCGGAAGGAACGTTAAACCGTTGGTCCCAGTTACTACTTACTGATGTAAGTAAGTAGTCAGGGGCCTTTGCCGGCTCAGTAGTAACCCTGACACCAGAGTTGATGAGGTTGGTACTCCACCTCACTACCCACACGATAGAAAAGAAGAAGATATGGCCTTCAAATCTTCAAATCTTGTAAAAAGTCGAAACTGATGCTACATACAATTACTAAATGAATGTGGATTGTATACGAAGTATATATTAATCGATCGCGTTCTGCAAACGGAATGATTGGCTCTCAGCAGGACGTTCTTATAGTTAACTGCCATTTTGGTAGACAATAAAGTCATACCTACTTCATTGAAGAGTTATAATAACAAACACACGTACAATACACGCCTGTAATGCCATTGTAAAATGTTATCTAAGTATATTGAGACAGATATGTAGTGTAAAAGGCGATATAGTGACTAAGATTGAGAAGGGAATGTTAGGTTGGTTTGGACACGTAGAGCGGATGAATGATAATAGAATTGCAAAAGCGGTATATAAGTAACGCGAAAGTTGATGGTAGGGCTGGCAGAAGAAGACCGAGAAGGACTACATTGACCAAATTGGAGATGTCCTTAGAAAAGGTTTAGTACGATCTACTCTGAACCGGCGTGCGTGTATGAAGCGATTGATAAATGTGGAATTCTATAGTCTCTGCTTACCCTGGTGGGAAATAGGCGTGAGTTTATGTATGTATGTATGTATTGAAATATAATCACTAATTGTACCGATCTAGTCGCTCTGTTTAATAGTAGCAAGATGCTTTATTTAATTCGTGTGTCTCTTTCTCTCCAGGAGATGCAAGATGTCCTGGACGAAGACGAGGAGATGAGCGACTGGCTGATCGAGCGCGACTCCAAGTCCGGCGTGGTGCTCCACGATCGCCTGATGACAGACGCCGCACTCGGCTCCGCGCCCATCAAGACAGAACACTCCTACAGTCTACACTCAGATGCCGAGTCCGCGCCCGCTTCGCCACACCATACCAAAGTTGACGGTAATAAATAATAATTAATAATTAACGGTTAAACGAACTTACCTGTAAGTGAAGTTCTATCGTAATTATACGAGTGCTTCGTTCGAAGAGATTAGTAACCTATAAGATGATAAACTTGAACACAATGTAGTAACGCATAGTGACACCATTCATTGCACACATAGTTGAAAGCATATAGAAAAAAAATAATAACAAAAGTAATTCTTTTTTTTTTTTTAAAGGGTAGTCTTATATTGTCTGCCCCACTCGAATAGTCTCCGCGCGCTTCATTAGTTTAGGGCTCTGTCTGCGATATTTGCAGAACAGATTTGGGGTCTAGGGCGGGCGGGGGTTACTAATCTCTTCGAACGAAGCACTCGTATAATTACGATAGAACTTCACTTACAGGTAAGTTCGTTTAACCGTTAATTATACTTCGTGCTTCGTTCTCGAGATTAGTAACCTATAAGATGATAAACTTGAACACAATGTAGATGTTGAGAGCAGGTTCGGGAAATATCGCAGTAAACTATAACGAACTATAGATGAAATGTATAATTTTCTAGTACTTATTATTATAATGTGCCTAGATGATTACAAACTAAATAAAATTACAAATTATTATTTAATATAGCACGAGCCAACTCTGCCTCGTTTGTGGTCATGATGGTTCTATTGTAGAATTTTCCAAACGTGGTGGAGTTTTGACTCCAACTACCAGTTTTTCGAATCTGGTCAATGCTAACCCCTGCGCTGTATGCCTGGAATGTGGCAGCGTGGCGCGTGCTATGTGCTGAAAAGATTGACACATCCACACCAGAATCTTTCAGTGTAGACTTAATCCAACGAATAATCTTCAATCCAATGAATCCAACGACTGAGTGTTTGTGTGGTGACGGCTTTATCAGGCCGTTTAAAACTGATAAACAGGTAATCTGACTCTCTAATTGAGGCCGTTCTATTTATATGGCTAATTAATGACTTGGCTGGGCAAATCCCATGTTTTTGCAAAAAGAAAGGTAAGGTAAGGACTGGATTATTCGTACAGACTTTCGAAGTTTTGATGAGATCTGAAATTTTGATAACAATCTTATCTGGAAACATCTTAATGTTATAAATATTTATTTTCGACAGGGTTATGGGCGGTAACCAGTACCAGTAATGTTACACATTTTTTTTTTTTCAAGTTTTTCCATTGATATGGCCTCGTTAGGGTACAAGAGAGCCAGGTAAATCTAGCACTCACCCAGTGTCCCAAGTGAAACTTGAGTACTTGGGAATAGTAGGTCTTAGCCTAAACACACCTTTGAAGAACCTTTGAATACGATAATCCGTCGATATATTGGGTCCTAAAATTAAGGACAAGGCTGCTCTACAGCAATTTAAGAATAAGAATAAGAATAAAATAAATTTATTGCCAGTAACAATTAACGAACCATATTGATTGCCACTATTAAATAAATCAGTAAGGAACTCCATGACTTTAAATATTGATGCATCGTATAAAGGTGTGTTATTTTGTTTACAAAAGTCATACCATTTATTAATATAGGTGTTGTACTGTTTAAAAGATGAATCAGCTAAAGAACTAATCATTATATCTACTGCCGAGGCTGGTACGGACCGTCGCGATAGTGCTGCCCGGATAATATTCCGGCAGCCAGGGTAAGGTTCGCGTGAATGTTCCTCCTGTTTTCACATTTCTTGTTCAGTCTACTGGCGAACAGGTCAATGTCTGGAGAACCAAACTGTGAAACTAACTGGTCAAAAGTAGAGTTTTCTACCTCCCATTCTATGTCTGGATGTGAACGTCGGGATTCAGTGTCAGCTACGATGTTTTCTTTAGATGGGAAATATGAAGTCTTTATAAAGATTTTCCTATGTTCATACCATTGCCAGATCTGTCTAGCAATGTCAGTGAGATGTGGGAATTGAATCCCGCCCATGCGGTTAATGTAGGATAGCGCAGTAGCGTTGTCTATGCGAATTAAAACTGGACAATTTTCTAAATGTTTTGCAAAAATTTTAATCGCAAAGTAAGCAGCTAACAGTTCGAGATAGTTGCATGATGTGCATCCCGCGCTCCGACTGTGACCAAGGCCCATTCGCGGTGTCACCCCCGCAGGCCGCACCCCACCCCGTAGTTGAGGCGTCAGAAAATATTTCAACCGCGTAACAGTCGTCTCGAATACGGTGCGCAGGGCTCTATAGCACGTAGCCACCCTTGAAAATCCGAGAGTAAGTTTTCCGGGATTTTCATATACCTGTCATAGTCATCATGAGGTTGTAAGTTTAAATACTTACACCGTTCTAACTGTTTTGTATATAACATTCCATATTCCACTGCGGGACACGCAGACACAATATACACTTATAGGACTTCTATAAGTTGAGCAAATTTTCTAATTTTACACCGAGTAATGTTTATGATTTTTTGTAACTCTGCTTTGATATGTGTTTTCTTTTCTGGGGGCAAAGTTATTTGCATAGTACGTGAATTCAAGATGAAGCCTAAAATTTTACATGATTTTGAAGGGGTCAACTGACTTTTTTCCCTATTGATTATAAAACCAAGAGCGGTAAGTAGATTAATAGTTGAGTTCACGTTGTAAGAGCATCCAAGATATGATCTTCCTAACAATTGAATATCGTCAAGGTATATTGTGGAAATATGTCCAGCTGCTCTAAGTAGACTGATTACAGGCTTCATTAACTTAGTAAAGATGTAGGTAAGGCGCCGTGTCCAACCCAAATGGTAGCACATTAAACTCATAAAGTTTATTATTGTTCCACATAAATCTCAAGTACGAGAATCTTCGTGAATTTTTATTAAGAAATAGGCGTCCTTTAGATCGACAGTGGCCATAAAACAGTCCTGTGACATTAGTTTAATTGATGTACGAATATCTTCTAGCTTAAAGTGACTTGTGTCAATAAACTTATTCAAGTTCTTTAAGTTTAATATAAAGCGCATTTGACCGCAGGTTTTGGGCGCAGGAAAACACTAAGTAGATATAAATTGTCCGTCGCAGTGTTCGCATGCTGAAATGGCGTCGATGCCAAGTAGGCTATTAATAGCCTCTTCAAAGCATTGCATTTCACTGCTAGAGTAGTTTGGGATCGGTTGTACATAATGTTGCACGACTGGTCGGGCAAAGGTAATTTTATAACCTTGAATTGTATTCAAAATATTATGGTCGAAAGTGATAAGTGACCACTGCGAGTAAAACTGTGCTAGTTGTCCAGCGTACAGTACCGCGTACAGTAGCGGCGGCGGCGCGGCGGCGACGACGGCCTGGAGGCGGCGGCGCGCGTGCGGTTCGTCCACGTCGTCGTGGCAGGCTCGCGGTTCTTCTGAGCCCCGGCACCCGTCGGCCTGCGCTGCTGCTGCTGCGGTGCTGGAGCTTTCCAGTTTAAACCTTTGTTTCCCTGAGGTTTCAGCGTTTGAACAGCAGATTTTTTCCCCACCTTGTTTATCACCTTAAGCTCGGCGCCCGATTTGTTTACTGTCTTAGCCGCTTTCAAGGTATCGGTTAAGTTTTCTCCGAAGAGATATTTATCCACTTTGGAAGTACTTCAGTTTTCTTTTAGATCCTTTTTAAGGGAAAACATTGCAAAGTTTCGTCTAGTGATGGATTCTGCATATTGGATGTCGCATAATAGGCGAGCAGTGTCCATTAATTTCTTAATGAGTTCGTGATCCTTATTTTTGGCACTACTTATGTGGTCAGTCATTGCGGCCCCAAGGACAGTAATAGCCGTGGCGAGTTGCTTCTGCCGGGCCTTAATAGCCTTATGCCTCTTGAACATACTATCGGGCAGAGCGGCTTTGATTTCGGCGTTGAGTATAGGCGCGCCGATGAGGCCGCAGTTACCCGGAATAGGATATTTGTCGATCTGTTCCTTCCGAACATTTTTATCTAACCCATTTGTAGCAAGGTGTTCGAAACGGGATGCTAGGTCCTTATGTATATCCGGTCCATATTGTATGGTTGCAGAGGGGTCATCGCCGAGAATCTCAAACAATGCGCTATCTAGGACGTTCTCTGCAGCAGGTGGTGTACTCGTGGTAGCCCGAGCTTCACCCACGGCGGCGGCGACGGCAGTGGCGGTCGCGGTCCTCTCAGGCCCCGGTTCGACATCAGAGTTGGGTCCGTGTAGAGTGACGATTAACGCCGTACTTGACAAAAATATACACGTATAAAGATACGCGTCGTAACTAGGGGGTGGTATGATTCCCACAGAATCATACGTCAGCAAACTCCGAGATTACGAGATAGTCCCACAGACGTCTCTGTACTCGAAAATAAATGTAAGGTGTATTTCCCATAGAAAAACACGCAAACATATTTTAATTCCTGAGGAATTATTCGTGTGAACATAAAAGGTGCCTAAATATCTATACCTATATCGTACTCGTGGAGGACTCCCAGAGAGTCAACCGATTGAGCATAGTAGGTATGTGGTTATAAGTATCTAGGTACTTATATAATATATAATTATATATTTGAATCTGAGCACGTTGTGGCGGTGGAAAAACTCCCAAAGAGTTATCCGATTGCCGATTGTGCCGTAACGAAATTTGAATTTAGAACAGGCAGATTGTTGGTCATGTTTTGACCTTGACCTTGTTTTATGCAGTGGCGAGATAAACACCTAAAGTGTCTGACGAAGCCGTGCATAATAAAAATTTAAATATCGAACTTGACGAAAATTATGAAAGTTTGTACTAAGAAATACCTTGTGGGTTCTTCGAAGTAGGTGATGGTTCCCGTGACGACGCTTCCGACGATGATGATTCAATAACTCGAGCACGAGGTCTTCGTGAACGCATTATCATGCGTTCTAATGTTTTTAGACGTTTGTTAATGTGATTCACGTCACCAATATCCTCACTGTGTCTTTTGGACATTATTAGCTAGTAAAACTATTGTATTCTAAGAGTTTTTTCTCGAATTATAGGTCAATTATTTGAACCGTGCAGAATGGCGAAGCACACAAAAGCGAATGAAGCGCGCGGAGACTATTCGAGTGGGGCAGACAATATAAGACTACCCTTTAAAAAAAAAAAAAGAATTACTTTTGTTATTATTTTTTTTCTATATGCTTTCAACTATGTGTGCAATGAATGGTGTCACTATGCGTTACTACATTGTGTTCAAGTTTATCATCTTATAGGTTACTAATCTCGAGAACGAAGCACGAAGTATAATATATATTTATTTCAGGCTCATGTCTATAATATTATAATTAAAATACAAAAAGACAAAAAATAAAATTGTAAAATTAAAATTATACACATACATACATAAACAGCCTATACGTATACGTCCCACTGTTGGGCACAGGCCTCCCCCCAATCAACCGGAGGGGGTATGGAGCATACTCCCCCGCTCTGCTCCAATGCGGGTGGTCGGTTTAACGTGCCCTCCGAATATCTACAATGTCACTAAAGGAAATCGAACCCGGGCCTCCAGATCGTGCCTAACGCTACTTCTACCACTAGACCACGAAGGCTGTCATCATCACTAATTTAAGAGCCACGCTCTTGTCGGTGTAGCATTCCTCTCCATGCTACTTTGTAGGGGAAAATAGGGCAGTGGTTTCCCTTTTGCCTTCCGCCCAGCAGTACTCTTGTCTGACGCGAGTGGGATGACGCCCAGAGTAGTCTATTTCAAAGTCGTACTAGGACTCCTGCCCTCCGGCTCTGAATAACACTAACAGGTTCCAGGTTACAGTCCCTGTGACTTGCCCCTTCTGTCCTGCATTGCCATACCGATGGCTCCTCCGCCTCTGAAAGCGTTGGAAATATAGAGGTGAAACGAAATATTTCATAAATGACTCATTTTGAATTGTCAATGTTTTGATTTGATATCGGAGTAATTTTTCCATGAGTGTGAGAAGCAGTACGCAAAACGTGATTGTAGCCGTTTTACGATTTCCTTTACTTCGCTGATTGCACGTACCTACAACATTGTTGCTACTTCGTGTTCCTAATCTGAGACTTTCTTTAGCGATAGAAATTGAAATACTTGAACGTCAAATACACTAGGACTTCATCATCACCAGCCCATTAACGTCCCCACTGCTGGGGCAAAGGCCTTCCTTATGGATGGATAGATCGGGCCTTAAACCACCACGCGGGCCCAGTGCGGATTGGTGGTTATTAACGACTGCTAATGCAGCCGGGACCAACGGCTTAACGTGCCTTCCGAAGCACACTAGGACTTATATTGACCAAATTGGAGATGTCCTTAGAAAAGGTTTAGTACGATCTACTCTGAACCGTCGTGCGTGTATGAAGCGATTGATGAATGTGAAGGAAGCAAGAGAAGTGTGTCAGGATCGAAGCAAATGGAATTTTATAGTCTCTGCTTACCCCGGTGGGAAATAGGTGTGAGTTTATGTATGTATGTATGAACGTTAAATGCTTCTACGCTTTAGCCAATTTGCGACGATAATGAAAAGCGAAAGTGTAGGTAATCGCATAAATGTATACGATTGACATTTATTTATTTTTATTTCACGATTACACTACATTACAGTGCAGTGTTGCCAATGCACCGCTTTCTTATTTTTATTTGACGTGACTTCAAATACGTTCTCTCGTGTATTTATATACCATGCGCCTCTGCTTACCCCCTAAGGGATACAGGCGTGTTTGTGGTTATGTTATTTACATGTCACCTAGATTAAAAGTGCTAGAAGCATAGAGCAACACGAACCTCGGCTAGAAATCACCTTCACTAATGAAACTAAATATCGGTCTGAACCATGAAAATATTTGACAACTTGCGCCGCGCAAGCGCGTGAGATTCAACATGAGCTGACAGTATTGTCAGCCATTATTAGCCAACAGACATTATTACAATAACAAAATAAAATAATAACATCATGTTCATGATGTAGTGTTATTGACATCATGTAAAATCTAGACACAATAATTTTCACGATTTTCCTTTCAAAATTCGTCAGGCGTGAACTTGTGTTTTTCATACTTCCATGGTTTCCGTTTTTCTATTTTAATGTAAGTTGGATTCACTATAAAACTTCGTTCAATAGCGTTGAACAGATAAATGATTAAGTTCGTCAATTAAGTGCACAAGTAATCTGATTCGGCAATCTGATAAGTACAATAAATGTAGTAATACTTATAATCCGAGCGAAACAAGTACCTCTTTACAATAATATTCAGTATACTTTAATCAATATTCCTATGGAAAATGGCTGCTAGTTCTCTATTGATTGATTGCGGCTCTGCCCTCCCCATTAAGGATCACTGTCGTAAATTATTACCCGACTGCGCGAAGCAGAAGTAAGCTAAGAGTAATAATAACAATATTTATTATACATTTTAGCTTTGGAGCCGTGGTAGCCTCGTTGGTAAAACGCTTGCCTCTCACTTTGAGGTCGCAGGTTCGAATCCAGCACAGGCCTAAACCAATGATTGTAGAATTTGTTTTCGAGTTCATGTTTGGATCATAAATGATTATCATGTTCTCAGCGGTGAAGAAAAACATCGTGAGGAAACCCACATTCTCGAGAACTTCATTTTCGGAGGTATTTGACCTAACCTGTATTGGGCTGGTTTTCCCTTCGCGGGTTGGAAGGTGAGATAGGCAGTCGCTTCTGTATGAGACAAGACCTGTCAAATCTTCAGGTTAGGTAAGCGGATCCTGTGAAAAACGGGACAATGCTAGGGGAATAGTGAGCCTATTGCATTCCTATTTCCCTTTTGTTTTGTATTCCTCGTGTGTACAATAAACTTTTTGTTATGTTGTATTATGTTATGTAGACAATATTTACATTACAATGTTTACATTACAAGCACGTGCTATAGATAACTCTTGACTTGAGCAGCTTCCTAGACACGAGTGCAGCACGAATTGCACGATGCAGCAACAATGTTGTTATCAGAAAATGCATTAATTTGATAAACAGCTTTTGATTATCATACTCGATTTGTGGGTGGATGACCACTTCGTGACGTCACTTGAAAGTGTCACGCATGTAAACTTCTGGATTGTAAGTTAACAATATTAAATACATAAAAGAAGTGGTCACGGTAGAAATGGCTTAAATTTATAATAGACGTAAGTAATCACAACCAGTCTATATATGAGAACGTTTTGGAACGGAAGTGGCAAAACCACTGCGCTTGAGGCTGCGTTTCCATTGACGCGGAGCTGTGCGGAGACGAGCGGAGATGTGCAGGAATCGACCAATCACCGTGAGGGAGAGAGTGACAGAGCGTCTTCGTTTTTCGCTCTCTCGAACGCTGTGATTGGTCAAATCCGCACATCACCGCTCTTCTCCGCCCATCTCCGCGTCAGTAGAAACCCGACCTATCCCTTTTTTTCCCCGCTCACTTGTTTGCTGTGACGTAAGCGCCCCTCATTTGTGGCAGTGTCGCCCCCTACTTATCCGTAACTCAGTCCAACGCTTTATTAATTTAAATGTACTTACAAAAATGATTAATATTACGACCTGACTATTTACTGAATATTTTTTTATTAATTAATCGGGAGCGACAACAACTAAAACATAATTCATGAAAATGCTTGTCTAAAAGTGCGGAATAGAGGTTGTGTCTCGTCCAATATTACGGGTTATCTGTGAGGCAATATGTCTTAAAATATTATAATCAATACAAAAATCTTATGAAATCGAATTGCTTCCAATTATAATGTTGCAAATGTAAGAAGATCCGTGCTTTGGGCACGATAAGCAGTCGGTAGGTAGGACCTATTTAGCTAAGTATGTAGTTGTTACACGAGCCATATCAGGGGCCTATGGCGCCTCAATAACAACCCCGACACTAGAGTTGATGAGGGTATTGATCTCATAATTCGCACGAGGAAAGAAGAATCTCGGTTACCCTACAGAGTAGTTAGGTAGGTATACAAAAGTTCCTTCAAGAGACTTCTAAATAAAAATATAAGTTTAAAAACTAAAACCCGACTATGGAAAAATCACGCTTTAAAAAGTACGAAACAAGAAAATTTGCCACGGCTATCTACCAAACGTCTATTCGGAAGAATGTCCCTGTACCTGAATATATCTATTTTTCTCTGTTTCATACTTTTTAAAGCATGATTTTTCCGTTTATGTCGTCTAGAGGGCGCCACATTGATTTTAGCGCGACGTCACATAGCACTTTAACCACCGGACAATCAAATCGCTTCTAGTGACACCTCATTTTTTTTAATTCTGACTGGTGGTTTAGAAGTTAGGTTGGAACAGACGTGCAACTGCATATACACATACATACATACATACGTACATATATGGATACCTACATATATACACAGCGGTCAAACACATAACCCTCCCCTTTGCAGTCGGGTAAAAAGTAAAAGAAAGTCCGATATTTTCAAATATTTATAACATTAAAGACGGCGATACGGTTCACCATCTATCACGTTGGTCTAACAGAAAGTTTGGTGAAGCGTGGATACTTAGTTCATCTTGTGATGGATGTACCTCTGACTACCCCAATTGGGAAATCGTTGTGAGCTTATGCCTTATACCGCTCAACGTTTATAAAGTTTGTTAATTTTAATGGTGACGAATCACCGTTATTCATCAGTAATAGTGGCCAATTCGGTGAAAGGCGATGCATCGTTCGAGGACGCCCGCGTGTTAACGCCAAATGCCAGCTACTTCTTTCTATTACAAAGCAGTGTTACATACTTACATAATATAAACTTATGTTCTTAATCTCTAACGGGGTTTGGCAGAGCTGTAAGTAATCAGAAGATAACTTGCAGTCGACATCGATTCACAGTCAATTGGATGGTTCAATGGCGGTTTCCGTGGTACATTGGTTGAGCATTGGGCTCACATTGTGGAGGTCCCGGGTTCGAATCCCAGTGCGAACTTAACACAAAAATTACTGTTAAACAGGTAATTACTTTTAACGACATTACAGGCTGATCACCTGATTGTCCAAAAGTAAGTCGATCCGTGTTTCGTGCTTATTACTTACTGATGTAAGCACATAAGTCATGTCAGGGGCCTTTGGCGGCTCAATAGTAACCCTGACACCAGGGTTGATGAGGTTGGTAGTCCACCACACAGCCCACACGATAGAAGAAGATGTTAAATAATAATGTAACTAACCACAATCACAAAAATCACTTTGTAACTCTTTGTGGGCCCTAGCTTGGTTAGGACATTGCAGGCTGATCACCCCATTGTCCGAAAGTAAGATGATCCGTGCCTTGAAGGACACGTTAAGCAGTCGATCGGGTGGTCGGGCGGGGGGTATTAACTAAAGCAAATATGTAGTCATTACATGAGCCATGTCAAGGGCTTTTGGCGACACAATAGTACCTAACCCTGACACCAGGGTTGACGAGATCGGTTCATGATCTCACAAACCACACGAGACAAGAATAAGCTATCTTCTTGTTTCTATAAAGGTAATACAAGTAAGTAGATCACTTGGTACTCCGCGCCTTTCAACCTGATTAAAAGGAAAGAGTACAATAAAGGTGAAACTGGCTAAATAGAACTTACTTTCAGCTGCGAGGATTTCGTAGCGTAGGTACTGTCAAAGAATATTTTTTATTCCACTTGATTCACTAAAATTCTCAAATCTTACACCGACGAGGGCAATGGTTAATTTACCTAAATCCATGTTGGCAATAGTACTATTCTGAGTAGTGGTAATTTTGGCATAATAGATATTATTAAAACACATAATGACGGGTTCTTGCCGTGTTAAATCAAGTATCTGAGACTGTTGCAAGTGCATCTTCAGTTATACCACGATCATAGTATTACTGTGTCGAAAATCAGAAATCAGAATCATTTATTCAACGTATTATCATGGATAAACTTGTTGAAGGTCAATGTAACATTATTTGAATTTGCGTCATTTCGCAAGGTGTTATGGCTGAGGAGAAGAAATGACAAGAAACTGCAACAGCAACACATCTTTTAAAACCAATGATGGTATAATTACAAGTTATTTAATAACTAGAGGAAGACATTTTTATCATTTAGGTAGTCATTAATCTTATAGATAATAAGCTTTTTTACATAAAGTAAGCTTCACATGAGCTTTAAATTTATTAATATGGAAAGTGTTATATTTCCGTAGTAGATATTCCCCCCCCCCCCCCCACACACACACACACACACATACACACCAAATCCCCCAAGCAACACAATAATCACATTACATACAACTCATTTTCTCCACATTTCACAGGCACATTAGTTCCCGATATAAAACCTATTTCGGGTTGTTTAACATTTTATTTGCAGACTTCTAAAGAGTTCTCGCCTACGATTCTAAAAATAGCCTAAATGTCAGTAAGCATGCGTAATGTAGTCCAATTTATTCTATTAGAATGTTTTCAAGCAAGATTAATGGCTGTTGGCCATTCATACATTTATTTCACATACGTACAGTAATAGTTATACGGGAAATTAGGATTCACCAAATAGTGATTAATTGTCTACCAGGCCCGTGTGTGGTACAAATCTATTAGAAATCCGGGTTAGAGCAACTGGTTTTTAGATGAATTGGCATATGAAGCCGGATTCATTGCGAGGCATATGCCTCGCACGCCATGCGCCGCACGCCTCGCAATGTGTACCGAGTTAGCATGCATATTCGAGGCTAGCATGTATAAAGCATAGCAAGGCGTACGGCGTAAGGGGCACATGCCTCGCCATTATTTTATTCGCCCAGACTTGAAACAGTGGAACATACATTTAATGATTTTCGATTAATAATTTAGGAAGATATTTCGAGATGTTTCTAATTAGCGAATTTATGTGGAATAATTAACCAATTAATACACGATCGGCACAAAAGCTTGAGACTAAATTACTAATTATCATCTTGTCGAACGTAAATTATACAATTATAAGAAAATTTGGTAACTTTGATGTGGAACCGATGTGTTTTTGATGTTAAACTGGTTGTTTCATATCTCCTCTCGTTAGCGAGAAAACGTACGTTGTTGTATAACAAATATAATAATATAAGGGACTCAAGCCAAGCTTGCAAACGATTATGACAATAGGCTAATTTCCAATTAGTCAAAAAAGCAACTTTTTACTAAACACGAAATTATTATGGAATTTGTAAGAAAAATGCAACCTGTGACGTCATAGAAAAACGAAAAATAAATTGCCGCACTTATGTTTACTACTACTCATCATCATCAATTTAAGAGCCACGCTCTTGTCGGTGTAGCATTTTCCATTCCAGTCTATCAAAGGCCAATTCCTTGACTTTCCTATAAGACACGACGTTAACCTTTTCTTTAATCTGTTCCATGTAAGCTCTTCTTGGTCTTCCCCTTCCTCTCTTTCCTTCTAGCTTTCCTTCTATGATGTTTTTAATGAATTCGTCGTGTCTTATTAGGTGTCCAATCATCTTGCCTCTTCTGTCCTCAATAATTCTCAGTATTTGTCTCTTTTCCCTTACTCTTACTAGCACTTCCTCATTTGTAACCCTTTCTGTCCAACTTATTCTTTCCATCCTCCTCCAACACCACATTTCAAAGGCCTCGAGTTACTACTACTAGAAAATGTAAATTGTTACTAGCAATACATTTATTTTATTCTTATTCTTACTATCGTGTGGGTTGTGAGGTGGATGATTGAGCCGCCAAAGGCCCCTGACGTGATTATTACATTTTTCTTAATTAAAATTCATAACTAAGTTAAATAGAAAAAAAAGAAAAAGTTTTTTGTCACTTTTAGATTTATCTTTATTTAGTCATCAGAATTTCATAATTTATCTTTGACCTAGTAAACTACTCAATCGACAGTGACAGTGGTAAAAATATATGGTATTGATTGCTGTGGTTTCTGTCCTGTGTTGAATCAATGTACCTGACTTTCTGTGTCTGTCGCGTCCGGAAGTAATAAATGTTTCTTTCTTTCTTTCTATTGGCATCTTATGTCTTGAAACTTAGCTAAGGTAGTCCAAAGTAATTACTACCCCATATTATAGATTAAGTAACATAACATAATACTGCGGAAGGCAAGAGGGAAACCACTGCCCTATTTTTTCCCTAAAAAGTAGCAATCATGCTGCACCGACAAGAGCGTGACTCTTAAATTAGTGATGATGAACATAATGGAACTCTGGATTTATAGAATTTCAATTCCTGAATGAACCTGCAACCGTGAATAAAATCGGAATTAAAACCAAAACTAACGCACAATGGTTCCGATTGGTTCTAACCGCTTGTTAAACTTAAAACACATTATTATTCCGTATTACAACACAATGTGTACGACCCAGTAATTACGACTACAATTTAATGAGTTAATCAAGCATTTCCGATAAATATTCAACGGTTTAACTGTAAAAACTGCACACCATCTTGATTCTACATACAGGGTGTTAGTGTCATCGTAACGAATACTGAGGGGGATGATTCAGCTCCTGATTCTGAGTTAATATCAAGTGAATTTTTAATTCCATACTTTTGTCATCGTAAATGCCACTTGATATTAACTCAGAATAATGAGCTGAATCATCCCCTCACTATTCGTTACGATGTCACTTACACCCCGTATGCAGAATCAAGATGGTGTGCAAGTACTGGTAGCCATACGAGTACCTATGGGTGCTAATAGGGGATGATTCAGATCATGAGTTGATTGATATCAATTGGATTTACCTGTAGTAAAATTCATGATTTTTTTTGTTATATTTTAATTATTTTCAGTTTCATACTTTTGGGACAGAAAATTCCACATGATATCAACTCATTATCTTGGCTTGAATAATTCTTCAAAATTTTCGTTACGATGTCATTAACATCCTGTATATTAATACATTATTATGTAGTCAAGTGCATTACTGCTCTTTACCGGTCAACCAGCAGTTACTGCGAGTGTTGGTGTTATATGAACTGAATGATTTAATTTTGAATGTTTTTTTTTAAACGAATTTATTTATAATACTCAGTCGAAGCGCTGACGCCTCTATATAGTAGCTATTAGCACAGTGGTTCCCAATGTTGTCTGGGTCGCAAGTAGTCGCAACCCATATGCGAAGTTTACAAATGCGGGCCACACCTCTAAGAAATTTAACCGTTACTACTATGAAGGAGGAACTTTTCGAATTACAAACGAAGTTTTTACCGGCCGTTGATTCGGTCAGTTGATGTGTCGTTCCACAGACAAAGCCCACTCACACTGATGGTGTAGGGTGGGCGGGTGACCCATAGTTTGGGAAACTCTGTTCTAGCATATAAAAATTCCCTTACTGTCTTTAACGTAATCTCGAAATGAAATCAACTGTTCCAACTGACCCAAACAATTTTAATTGTATATCATTAAAAACTTAGATGAGATATAAATATAAAACAAGAAGCGGTTAAACATGCTGGTATGTAATCTTGAATTCAAATTCTACCGAGTGCAGTAATGGGTTAATTAAGTATTGCTCATGAAATCGCTTCCTCTTGTGTGAGTCTCCGGCTGGAACGTTGTGGGAAGTGTTCGCGCCAAGCGCATGCGTGACTACGCGTAAACACATTTTTTGGTCCTAGTCTAACATAACATACCATCACGCTTGTATCCCCCAAAGGGTAGGCAGAGGTGTATAGTACACCCACTTCTCGCCAGCTATATCTAAGTCCCATGTAACAGGGGGCGAGCCCATAGCCATTAACTGGGCACAAATCCTAGAAACGACGTGATATCAATTATCCACAATCAAAACATGAATTCGAACTCATACAGTCGAATTCAGTGGTTTAGGGAGTGAGCCAAATATTTTTCCACTCAGACGACGCCCTGAGCCGAGATTCGCGCCCAACTTGGCACCTTCAGGCCTGTTGTCTAAAACGTTGTAACGGGTGACAGCCTTCAGCGCTCCCCGTTTATCCGGCCAAGTAGTTAATGCCATCTGCGGCAAATCTACAATAAGTCACGTCAAAAAAAGGCAGCAGTAGCCCAGTTAGTAGAAAGATAAAACATGAAAAAGAAAACATAAATAAATAGCCTATATACTAAGTAGCAGTAATTCACTTAGCAATGTAAATAGTGGTTATAAGATTCGACGATTTTATGTATTTATTGTAAATAATGCGAGCAATGGAGAGAGCTATGCTCGGTATTTCCCTGCTCGATCGAATCAGAAATGAGGAGATCCGCAGGAGAACTAAAATCACCGATATAGCTCGGAGAATTGCAAAGCTGAAGTGGCAGTGGGCAGGACACATAGCGAGGAGAACCGATGGCCGATGGGGCGGAAAAGTTCTAGAATGGCGACCACGTGTCGGACGACGCTCAGTGGGTAGGCCCGCTACAAGGTGGACCGACGATCTGGTGAAGGTCGCGGGAAGCCGCTGGATGCGGGCAGCGCAGGACCGATCGTCGTACAGATCCTTGGGGGAGGCCTATGCCCAGCAGTGGGCGTCGTACGGCTGATGATGATGATGTATTTATTGTGTATGATGTCACTGTGGTCCTGTTTCTCAATCGGGAAGCGCCGGTTCGAACCCCGGTTCCGGGTTTGCACCAATGAGCTATTAATTTAATTTATTTTGCGCATATAAAAGTAAGTGCGCAGTGCAAACAAATGTCAAATAGCAATATTGCTTTCTTAGATGAATTGCTTCGATGTGGCCATTTTAACCCCCCAGTTTTCACTAACACAGTTGGCTCGGCCATTACCTATAAACGGCTATATGGCTACCTGTCACATTGGCCTAACAGAAAGCTCGGTGAGGCGTGGGTACTTCGTTCATCTTGCAATGACTACCCAAATAAATAATAATAAAATAATAATAAAAAAGTTTATTTAGGTAAAATCTACGACACACATATACATTTACAACATTAAAATATACACACATTAACATTAAATGGGAATATAGTAATGAGCTTATGTTATGTTAATGTGTACAGTCATGAGCAATATCACGTACCCACTTTAGAACCCTGTCGCACTATCATATTTGACATTTAATGAGGCTTATGGTTTAATTTGTCAGAAAAGTTAATGTGACATGGTTGCAAAGTGTATACATATTAGTACTCGTGACCGTATGTTTCTGAACTTGCAGACATGGAAGACGAGTGCTACCCCACAATCCCGGCGAGCGCGTGGAGTCGGCGGCGCTGTAGCGAGCCTGAGGTGAAGGCCGAGCCGAAGTCGGAGCCCGAGTCCCCCGCCTCCTCCTGCCCCCCGTCGCCCACGCCCAACGCGCCCCTCACACATCTTGACTACGTTATTGACCACACGGTAAACACTTGTCCATGTTTCCAGCTAGCAGGTGTCGACTCAGGAGCTGCCGAAGTATCAAACGTCAACTACAGCGTTGGTTGAAGCTGTCGCTTGTTTATTTATTTTGCTATAAGTGTAAAATTAAAACCCGACTTTAAAAAAGTCACGCTCTAAACGAGAAAGTATGAAACCAGAAAATATTTTTCTAGAATTCTTCCGAATATTGATGTTTACAAGATAGCCGCGGTCGTATTCCTTGTTAAGCAAACTCTTAAGACAGATTAGCCTATAACCACCGGAAAATCAAGACGAATCTAGTGACACCTTATTTGTTAAATTCTGATGAGTGGTTTAGAAGTTAGGAGGGAACAGACGTACATACACATTATAGCTGTCAAACACATAACTCTTCGTTTTGCTTCACCGCTTCGGGTAAAAATTAGGCAACGCGTGCCCACTTGTTAGATTCCCAAATTCAGAACCTCCTTCTTTTTTGAAGTCTCAAGTACAAATTGAAACAAACTATGTTAGTAATAATTTAAATTAAAAATATAATTAAAAATAATTCTCATTGGTTACCAAGACACAACCAGACACGATTGCCTCATGAAGTGTTTCAGTGTCCGCGAGTAATATCTAACAGCGACCATCTGTAGATGCTCTTGCTAATAAGGATGAGTGTTATTTCTAAGTAACTTAAGTAAATTAAATTCATCTTTTTTGGGGTTATGTATACGCTTTTACAATAAAATACCAGATAATATTTTGAATTATCTAGAAAATCAATTTAAAGCTCATGTGAAGCTTACTTCATGTAAAAAAGCTTATTATGATATTACATATTAATGATTGCCTAAATGATAAAAATGCCTGGTATTAAATGTGTTTCTCTAGTTATTAAATAACTTGTAATGTATACCTAAATTTTTTTCTTTATTTTTCATTTCTTCTCTGCCATAACATCTTGCGAAATGACGTAAATTCAAAAATGTTAAATTGACCTTCAACAAGCTTATCCATGATAATTACGTTGAATAAATGTTTCCTATTGTAATTAATCTCTGACTTAGCCAATTTCCTTATTGAAGAGGTAGTAAGCCCTTTGATAACAGCCAATCCCAATTGCCACAGTAACACGCCTAAAGAGCAATTACAATGCACAATAGCCTTACAAACAGAAACAAAATGGTACATAAACGAAAGGTACAAACTTACTCTATTTAAGCCATTTACATGGAAAAGAAATAATCACACCACTTATAAGTAATTTCCACTTAAGTACCTAATAAAAGTCCGCAAAATATGCATACGTACTATTATGTAAGTACACGCATACCTATTTTATTAAAGTCTTCTTATCGTGTGGGTTATGAGGTGGATAACCAACCTCATCAACCCTGGTGTCAGGGTTATTGTTGAGCGGCCAAAGGCCCCTGACATGTCTCATGTAACGAGTACATACTTACATCAGTGAGTAGTAACCGGGACCAAAGGGTCAACGTGTGTTCCGAAACACGGATCATCTTAGTGACGGACAATCAGGTGATCAGCCTGTAATGTCCTGACCAAACTAGGGATCACAAAGTGATTTTTGTGATATGTCCCCACCGGGTTTCGAACCCGGGGCATCCGGATCGTGAGACCAAAGCTCAACCACTGGAACACAGAGGCCGAATTAAAGTGATCATTCAACATAATCAGTCGTCAAACCTATTTTATTTTAGATTTTTTTAGTTTTTTTTAGTGCTTCTCCTATCCGACTAATGATCACGAAACGATTTTTTTTGTGTACCTATACGTCCATACGTGTTCCTGGGTAACAGTTCAGATTTGAAAGAGCAATTAAATAAGTCGTGAGAAAGAAGGTGCCAGAGCGGCCATCAAAGCGGTTTAACACCGATTATAAGTTTGACTAGTCACGTGAACCACGACGGGCCTATTCCTTTTCAATCTATCAAATCTGACCTCTCGTAGACAAAAAACTGAGGTCACTAAAGTTCATACAAAACCTACTTCGCAACTTTCTCTGTAAGCGTGTACTGCTCGGAAATTGTAAAGTAATTGACGCTGTTAAAGGAGTCTTCATATTTGAAGATGGTTTAAAATTTCAAATTGCTGCGTGTGTTTCTGGCTTTAATTTGCTACGAAATTGTTTCGAATGATGCGATTTAAAACATATTATTGTAATTGAATGCTTCAGAGCGCGGTCCAGTCTGAGCAACTTTTGGATGCATTCCAAGAGTTTCGGGTAAAAGACATTCACTATGGTCGAAAGGTTTTCACTTTTTAAACCATTTTGCACTCGCCTTGGCACTCGCCTGCGTGAGATCCAAGTCAATTATTTTGATAATTATAATACCTACAGGCGTAGTTTCTCCGAAAAACTGTATTCTAATTAAGCGTATGCAAAGTGCACGTTGCCGTATGCAAACCAATGTGTAACATGTACAAGTAGGTACACGCGAATGAATACTGAATTAAGTAAAATTCTACTGGCTAATGTAGTTCGAAACCCACAAAAGTGTATTCTTACTCAACTCACAAATAGACTTTTAAATAAATTTGTGTGTATCTTTTCATTCCACAACGGCCTCCGTGGTCCAGTGGTTGAACGTAGGGCTCACGATCCGGAGGTCCCGGGTTCGAATCCTGTGGGGACATATCACAAAAATCACTTTGGTATCCCTAGTTTGGTTAGGACATTACAGGCTGATCACCTGATTGTCCAAAAAGTAAGATGATCCGTGCTTCGGAAGGCACGTTAAGCCATAGGTCACGGTTACTACTTACTGATGTAAGTAAGTAGTCGTACATGAGCCATGTCAGGGGCCTTTGGCGGCTCAATTGTAACCCTGACACCAGGGTTGATGTGGTTGGTACTCCACCTCACAACCCACACGATATAAGAAGAAGATTCCAAAAGGAGGCTTACTTTGTGGCGAAATGTTCAAAATGGCAGAATTGATCCTTTAGATATAATTGATTCAAATTAAAATATATCTTTATTCATTAGGTAAGATAGTTACACTTTGAATCGTCATTTTTATATAACGAGCATATGTATATGCTGCAAAAAAAACCTCTGCACAGGACACTAGACATTCTTTAAAAAAATACTGTTGCTCTTTAGGTGTGTAATTTGGCTGCCTAATATCAGTTCCCAGACAGCTAATCCCATGCATTCATATCTTTTTCTACTCCTCTACTTTAATCTGGCATTTAAATAACCAAAAAGTCTAATATAAGTACATACATAATTAAACTCTTTGAAAAAGTGTACGCTCTATGGCCTATAAAAGCATTGTTTACAAAGTGTAACTGTACTATAATGTCGCCAAAAAAGCATTGTTGTTGTTTTTTTTTTTGACCTGGAAACTGGCACCTTTACTTTGTTTGGTGCCATAGATATACTATAAAAAAAGTATACATTTGTCGCCATTTTCCCGCGCGTTGGAAAATAAATTGGAAAATTTTTGTGTTTCGTTTAAAATTACGTCGTCGTAGAAAAAGTATTGTATGCAACGTTGTATAACTAGGTCAAAAAATGCTCGTGGCGTCTCTTATTGCGATGTTCGCCAAGGCTCACATCGCAACTCACGCCACTCGCATTTTTTGACCCTTCTTATACAACTGTTGCATAAAATACTATTATAATAACCTTTTTTACAAAGTTTCAGTTTAATTACTGTCTTAAAACTGTTCAAAGGTAAATTCTGAATGTCAATGGGAATCTTATTGTAAAAACGTATACTGTGTCTCTTAAAAGATTTAGTGATTTAACAGGGATGACCAATAATAACCATGTAAACCTTGAACTGTACACTGTTTCCAGCTCTTTAACCACGCGTTGTCTTATTCTAGACGGGAACAATCCACATGCCACAAGCAGTCCTCCAGAAGGTGGGCGCGGCAGGGGTGCCACAGCTGCTGCTGAGCGCGGCTCCTCGCCTCGCGACCTCGCTCACCTCCAACAAGCTGTCCATCAAGGTCACCAGCTCGGGCACTTCAGGTCAGTAAACAAAGTGTTCTTCTTCTATCGTGTGGGTTGATGAGATTGGTACTCCAACCTCCTGGTGTCAGGGTTACTATTGAGCCGCCAAAGGCCCCTGACATAGCTCATGTAACGAGTACTTACTTACATTAGTAAGTAGTAACCGGAACCAACGGCTTAACGTGCCTTCCGAAGCACGGACCGTCTTACTTTTGGACAATCTGGTGATTAGCCAGTAATGTCCTTACCAAACTAGGGACCACAAAGTATTTTTTGTGATATGTCTCCACCGGGAATCGAACTCGGGAGCTCCGGATCGTGAGCCCAACTCTCAACCACTGGACCATGGAAGTCGTTAATTAACACAAAATGTTAATTAACTATCTTACACGCGTTTCCAGATCACAACTACAATTTTCTCCCCCATCATCTTTTCAGGTTTCAACCTGCCGCCCACCCCGCCGTCGTCACTGTCTTCGTCGGACAGCGAGGGTGCCCTGTCCCCGGCGCACGAGGCGTCGGCCGCGCCGCCCGCGCCCCCCGCGCCCGCCAGGCGCACACACCTCTATGTCTCCCATCACTCAAGACAGCCTATCAATACGCCGCTAATTAGCAGCCAACCGGTAACAATGCAGTTTATACGCCATTTAAATTAGCTTCATTAGAACGAGAGCAGGAAAATTAATTGAAATTCAGGAAGACGTACTTACCTACGGTTTTAACAGCTGCTTTTGTATTCAACCTACCTATAGAAATGTAAAATTTGTATCAATTACGTTATGGTTTCTTTTGCGTTAACAATAGCAGTCATATACATATCGGTGATAGGAATAGATCGGGAAAATGATCACACGTCGTGGACCTAGTTTTATAGTGATGTAGATTTTAATAAAATTGGAAATACTTATCTAAATTGACCATCATCATCAATTTAAGAGCCACGCTCTTGTCGGTGTAGCATTTTCCGAATACTCTCCATGCTACTTTTTAGGGAAAAATAGGGCAGTGGTTTCCCTCTTGCCTTCCGCCCCGCAGTACTCTGTCTGACGCGAGTGGGATGGCGCCCAGAGTAGTCTATTACAAAGCCATACTAGGACTCCTGTCCTCTGCCTCTGAATAGTACTGACAGTTACTGCTGCCCTCTGTCAGGTTCCAGGTTACAGTCCCTGTGACATGCCCCTTCCGTCCTGCATTACCGTACCGATGGCTCCCATCTCCGCCTCTGCAGCCGTTGAGGTCTTCACCCGTATCCCTGGGCAAGGGTTCTACGTTATACCCCGTAGGTCTGGGTCCCTATTCGAACTCAGCCACCATCTCACTCCGGCCTACTGAAGTAAGAGGCGCCCACCCCCGCGGCAAGGACGCGCCGAACAGGAATTGCCCCAGTGGAGGGCAGAGAAGATGACTCTGTTCCCCCTGGGGCCGGGTTAATGGTCTTGTATGGAACCAAGACCAAGGGCTAAATTGACCAATAAATCAAAATTGAAAACTAAAAAATCAAAAATATCATATACCTACCACTCAAAAATAATTTCATTTTGGCCTCTTTAAGGCAAGAGTGAATAGGTACCTACTTTCTAGGTAAGAATGTCCCATTTTCAGCTGCATCGTTGACCACTTCTTTGAGTTGAGTACTTACCATCAGATGAGATAGTGATCAAATGCTTGCCTATCTTCCATAAAATAAATGAAAAATTACTTATGTCATTCAGGTATATTAATGTAGGGTGGTGGTGTAAAAATAAAATCACTTGAATGTTCAGTCATGAGCAATATAATGTACCCACTTTAGGACCCTGTCGCACTAACATATTTGACATTTAGTAAGAATTACAGTTCAATTTGTCAAAAAAGGTAATGTGACATGGTACCAAAGTGTATACATATTCATGCTCATGACCGTTCAACGTTTTCTTATATTTTCTTTTTTGGTTTAAAAATTATAATCGCTTCTAATCTCTAACCGCCGCCATCTTCCTTCCTCTTCCTTTCTCTCCCCCTCAGGATACGTTCATAAACTTCACCTCATACACATCACGTTCATAATAATCTTTCATTCCCACATTAATGAAGAAAATAATGTCGTTTACAGAAGGGGTCGACAGGCACACTAGTTCTGACAGAAGAAGAGAAGCGCACACTCCTAGCAGAAGGGTATCCCGTGCCCACGCGCCTCCCGCTGACTAAAGCCGAGGAGAAGTCACTCAAAAAGATCAGGAGGAAAATTAAAAATAAGGTAAAAGACATTAAACACACACTACACACACACTAGACACTTTAGAAGTTACGAAACTATGTTTTTAATGAGACTTTGACCAACACTGGATCATGCAAGCTTCATAGGTTTTTTCGCGTATCCCTTATTATTGGTCAACCAGATAATACAACCAAAAGCTTACATGATAGTGGCTCTGCCAACCAGCTATTGACTTCTCCGTTGCCAAGGAAAGTTACATTCATGTGCCACCTATCGCGTAAGTGTGAGTGAGACCGACTGAATCTAAAGTGAGACTACGAGGGGGGTGAGGTAAATCTAAATCAACATCGACACGAATTGGTGCGGGTCGCAGAGTGTCCGTTCAATACGTTATTCTATATTAGGAAAATGTATTTATTCTGTTAGCAATCATTTCAACGTAGTAGCTATTTTAACGGGGTATTAGGTTACACTCCACTCCATTCAGTTATAAGGGTTATCAAGTTATCCGAAATGCTTGAAAAGTTGTTGTAGAAAGTCGACAAGCGTGTCTTTAGATAGAGAGAAATAAATGCTAATGAAACCTAATAGGCTAATTTCCAACTCAAGTCATATCAGTTATTTTTTTCTAATCGTCAAAACACTAGATTACTATGGAATTTGTGTAAAAAATAACATTGTGACGTCATAGAAAAACGTGAGAATGTCGGACATACTATTACGTTTTTCGTTAGATTTAGATCTCTCTTTTTTTAGTAGTCAGAATTTCATAATTTATTTTAAACCAAATACACGACCCAATTCTACATAAACCAGGAAAGTAACCTTACTGGTTCTGCTTTCAGATTTCAGCACAAGAAAGTAGACGCAAAAAGAAAGAGTACATGGATCAACTGGAGAGGAAAGTGGAAATGCTCATATCAGAGAACACAGATTACCGCAAGAGGGTGGAGACTTTGGAATCGAAGAACGCCAACCTACTGAGCCAGTTGGCCGCTCTCCAGGCCCTGGTGACGCGGGGCGGCCGCAAGTGACGTCACAAGCCGAGCTCTCAGTGACGTCACCGTTGTAATGTGTCGCCCTCTGCCCGACGTGTCCGGAACACTCGCACAGAGTAGGCACATTTCTTGCGTCGTTATAGTCGCTAGCACCAGTAGTATATTCGAAAATTCTATTTTTGAAAATATTTTTTGATTTTTAAATTTAATTTTTCTTTTATTTACTTTTCAATACATACATTTTTAAAGTATGTCTTTCAAATTGCTATTCTTATTTTCACATACTTAATCCGTATTAGAAAACATATAATATAGATTTTCTTATAATGGTGCTAGTACTACTATAACGGATGTTACGTTTGACGTCGCTATACGTTACGTCTTACCCGCATGCGCGTAATCAGCAGAGATCCTGCTAGCTACTTTCTATAAGCAGCGTCTGTACTGGCGACACGTCCAGGGGGCCTACAAAGGCAATACCTATTGCGATTCACATGGAAAAGCAATAATGCTGTTTGACATTTGTCAACATTAAGTACTTTTATGTGTGCAAATGTCAAATTACAATATTGCTTTTCAGGTGAATTGCTTCTATGTGGCCTGTTTAACCCCCCAAGTTTCGAGTTAGATCACAGTGCCAGGATCTAAAGGTAAACTTTTGCGCCTAAAAGTATTATTGCGTGGGTGGCCTGTGATTTGACTCCATCGAAGCTTACTATGGCTGTGAGGAATTAAAAAACAATGATGATTCTCACAGTTCGGCGTCTAACGACTGCCTTCATGGAGTGTATATTTAATTGTATATTTTGGATGTATTTTACATTTATAACGGAGGTGTCCAAGAAAGAACTGTTAACGTTTGAATGGTTGCTCATTATATGTTAGTGTAAGTGTTCCGTGGTGCTGGAGCGCTGTGCCTGCATCTGCGCAGGTCATACTGCAGTGCATACTGTCAAGTGCCACACTAGATATTTATTTTTGCAACTGTGCACCGTTTCGTCACAGACATGGAGGCGACGACTATATGACAGGGAATAGTACTGGGGTCTTAGTTAAGTGTCGATTGTTATATCGCGTGTTGTTTGAAATCTCGTAATATATTTTAATAGTGCTGTAAAAGCGTTACATAATGTAAGTCTTAATATGTGCGTGTTTTTATTAAAATGTGCAACTAGGTTAAGGATTTAAATTGTTACCCAAAGCATACGTTATATTAGTATGTCGCTGTGGCTTCGGATCGAGTCCAGTATAACGGTACTCCTGGCGATACCGTCCTCAAGTGACATCGACTACACCTAAACATTGGATAGAACAATAGCCGTGTGACTAAACTACTTACTATTAAATGATTTAACTTCGTAACGGTGACATTGGGATACGTGAACCTTGTAATATCCAACTGCGTTGTCTGGTGCGATGTGATGTATTCGGGAATCTTAGTAGCATAATAAGTAAGATGAGACCAAGTACGTACGTCTTACTGAATAATATTGAATTCCATGAATTTGCATTTAATAGCGAAATGTGTATCGTCCTAGAGATTTTATCTGTTAAGATATGGTTAGATATATGTATCTAAAGGCCCTTTATAAAGACCGATTTTTATGACAAGTGTTTTTTCGGTAATGTCTAGTCTCTCGTAGAACAGGGCCTCGTTGTCGAGGCCTCCAGATAGAAAGATTAGCTGTATTCTCAGTTCATACTGCGCTCTGTAGATCGACAAGTACAAATAATGGCATGCCTTCAACGAAACTAACGTAACATACATACAATAAGCCCTTACAGTATTTTATATTTGCAATAGCAGCCGTAATATTCCAGCTTCTCCGAGAATTAATGTCAGAATCTCGTGCAGTCAGAGCATTAATTTGTTTTTTGTTTGGTCTTGCCAACAGCTAGTTTGCGCTTGCAAGCGCGCGACCACTAACATTCTCTAATGTACTAAACATTCCATTTTCCTTTATGTAGTATAAATGAGTGACTTAAAGTGAGCTCGAGTACTTATTACTCTAATCATAGAAGTATATCGTAACTATAATGTAACATTGCAATTAACATCTCTGTACAAATTACCACCTTCATTATACATTTATCTTAAATCATAAGATATTATACTTTTATATAGCATAATCTTATATACATCAAGAATATATTTATTCTGTACATAATTGTATTAATTCAATTATAGGAAAATTATACACGTGAATATATCAGCATATTTATTTGCTATTAATGTTTTAACTTTTACGTGCAATTACAACGGTCTCTTTTTAAATTAAAAAAAAAATGTTCTTCCTATTTAGAATTATAAGAGAAATTCTATTTATATCGCGCTGAAAATATATCGTTATTATATAACTTATATTCCCACTTCTCCAGGGATCATTTTATAAAAGAATTGAGATATATTTTAAGAGATTTTTTCTAAAGATGTTTTAGAAAATATACAATATATAACACTGTTTTACGTGTCTTTATCGCTATACGATAGTCTCTAGTTTAGTGTATTGTTAGTGCTACAGGAGGTTGACATGGACTGCATGCGTGCCTGTCAGCTGTGGGTTTACCAATATGGATTAAGTGTCGGAATTAGATATGTAAATGACAATTTGAGAAGTATCCTTTACGGTATAGAAAATATACATACTTATTTTAAAGAATAAAGTATTTAACGTGTAAAATATTTAATTCCTAATACGGCATTTACCGTCTACAAAAGAGTGATTTATTTGAGAAACGACTCATATTAACTGACTAAAATAGTTGATATTTAACTTATGGAATTTATGTTTAATGATGTGTCGTGGAGCTGCTTTATACAGGATGCAACCGTTTCCGTTAAAACCTTATAAACCCCGAAAATATAAAAACAATATACATTTTCTTACCATTTTATAATGGAATAGTTGATGGACGCAACTGAATAGAGTATACAACAGTATGTATAATACCTATTAATCGACACCCGCTACACGGGTTCTGCGTCGCGCCCGGCGCTAATTTTTACGAAGGCTTTCCCCAATAGACGCAGCGAATGTGGATAAACGTCGTACGGCTATTGGTCGAAGCCCTCGATATAATTCCGTGTTGCGGGCGCAGTCTGTATAAAGCATCTTACTCCCTAACACGTTCTTAAAAATTGGTACATCTACATATTGGCTGGTCGTTTCTTACACTGTGTAAAAATATGCAATGTGTATGAAATCGAATTATTATGACGTGTAGGGGTGTCACGACATAGTGTAAACGAAAAGCCAAACATGCATACTTTATGTTAGTAAGTGAGCACCGCACGCACTGGGTGACAACCTTTGGTCTAACAGTGGTCTTGTAATGAAATATATTGTTTATTTCAATACAACCTATTGGTCAATATATTACTTAATATCTATTATAATTATATTAGAAAATATCTAGCCTTAGATGAATCGAACTTATACGAGGCACGAGGGGAATAAAATTCGTGTCCGTATAATTGTTATTCATTTAAAGTGTAATTTTATTAATATAGTTTTATTTGTTAAAACTATTCACTGTTACCTTGAGTCATGATTTGTTGAATCGTTTGTTTTATTATTATTTTCCAATGACATTGCGGATTTACTGTCACCCTTGAGCTAAATAAAGCGACAAATGTAAGTCAGTGGTTTTATTTTATCATGCTTCTTAACCTACCACTGAGGGACTTTCCAGGCTATGTTCCTGAAAAACTGTGGCGCTGTACTTTACCAGGGCCCCGATACCGACCCCGCCGGCGTGGTCGACGATTTCCCTCATTCAGCGCTTATCGCTATCGATTAATTCTTTCAAATATTTTTCCTCTCAGACGACGCCCTGAGCCGAGCCGGACACCCTCAGGCCTGTTGTCTTAAACGTTGTACCGGGTGAGAGCCTTCAGCGCTCCCATTTATCCGGCCAAGTAGTTAATGCCATCTGCGGCAAATCTACAATAAGTCACAAAAAAAAGTGGCGCTCTACAACCTTCCTTGTTTAACCTTCTAATTTCATGAATAACAGACTATACGTGATGACCCTTTTCATTCCAACCAGGCACAATTACATCTTCCCCTCATTATTATTCAGAAGCAATATAGGTAGCAAAATAATGTGATCCAAATATCAAGAAATATTTTTTTTATTTATCTTCTTACCATTTATTGTATTTTGGAATTGTTATGTTGATAATTGAGTTAATAATTATGAGAAGATTCATAATTATCACGTTAATGCTGAATAGAATATGTAATAAAGGGTTATGTTAGACAAAAACGGGTAAGGATAGTTCAAAAAAAAGGGTTAGGTGAGATCAAAAAAGGGTTAAATTAGATCAAGAAAGGGTTGGGTTAGATAAAAAATGATTAAGTTAGATGAATAAATGGGTCCAGTTAAATTGAAAAAGGGTTCGAACAGTAAAATGGTGAATGGGAAAACGGTTTTTTTTTATCAAATTTCAAATTCAAAATTCAAATTCAAATTTGCGTTGGCGTGTTTTTTCTTTATAAGTACTTAGTGTAGTTTGACGTTTATAATGGAAACCATATATTTTGTTTTGTTTTAATACTTTATTTATACTTAAAATTTATATACGATTACACTGAAACACTATAAAAATTACATAGAGTTTTAAGACTAGATTATTTTTTAATCAATATATTTTTATACTTCAAGTAAGACACCGGTTCAGTTTCGTGACGTTTGAATTCATGATAGTATTGTAATAGGTACATAGTTTTAAATTTTAAACACTCATTAGATAAGATAAACTGCCTATATAAGTCCCACTGCTGGGAACGGACCCTCTCAATCAACCGGAAGGAGTATGGAGTAAAATCCACCACACTGCTCCACTGCAGGTTGGTGTAGATAACACTCATCAGTCTTATTTTTAATCATAAAAGTTTAATATCAAAATATGTGGAAAATATCTTAGCGTAGTTTCTTATAACTTAAAATGGAAAGCTGAGCAAGACAAGGTAATGTCGTTTAAAGAACTGTCGTCGAGAGATTGCGCAATGTAATACACAATAAATATTTATCGTAAATTGACGTTATAATATCATTTTTTGTATTATTTATTGCCGATGTAAGGTCAAAATATTTTTTATCGTAATGTGTTCGCCGCTTCAAAGATATCCCGAATTCGAATCACCAGCTGTCAAATGCGCATTCTCTCGACGGCAGGACTTTAGTCGGAGCGCGTTGAGCGTGACGCTCAAAAGTTGAGCTTCTGAGTAAGCGCTTTTATACGTTTGCATTCGCTACTCAACACCTCACTCCCCTTCAATAATGGTCTTAGTCGCGTGAGACTGTCCTCGAGATCCATAGACCACTGGACTAAAACGTCTTTCACCCGAAGGAGTACCATATTTCTCCACTGCACATTTAGTGAAGATATTATTGCTTTAGTAATGCGGGCACAAGACGTTATGCATGTCTGCCAAATATTTTTGTTCAACATCATCATCACAACATTCACAATAATCTTAGAAAATTCTAAAAAGGCATATTATTCAAGAGCTTCAAAGAGTAATAAACACTTTCTTCTTGGCCATGACATGAGCGATTATGACCCACAGGGCCGTTCCCCAAACGGCTTCAGCCAGGTGTATACTATGAGTCCTCATGTGGGGGACTTTCCAGTGGAAGGGAAAGAGATGAGAGCAAAGGGAGTGGCCGATGTAGAGGGCGATGGCGTTGAGGCCTGGAGCCCTAAAGGGTCCTCCGCCCCACAGCCGCCACGCATCAGTGAACACGTAACAGATGCTGAGGAGAACCAGCGAGCAGGCTGAAGTTACCAGCACGAACGACATGGACCTGCGGTAAAAAAGTTCAAAGTTATCAGCTTTTTAGTAAGTAGATATTTACTATGATAATGTGAGCGCCTTGAGTCAGTCTGTCAAAGGCCTTTGGCGGTTCAACAGTAACCCTGACACCAGGGTTGATAAGGTCGATCATTAGTCTCACAACTCACACGAAAGAAGAAGTTACAAAGTGTACTCACCAAAGGTTCTTATTGATGGGAATGGACCCATGTTCCCTAGAGAATCCAGCAAGCAGAGCGCCGACCAAAGCGAAGACCAGCGCCCACGCCAGCCACCGAGACACGCGAGACTTGTGGGAGCGCTGCAGCAGCACTGTAGCTCCTGCTTGCACGCCCAACAGGGCTTGCACTGATGAGGTTAGGCAGCCTGGAATAAGCGGTAATAAATGATACTATTAGATACATTACAACATCGTTTCAAATTAATCTTTACAAACACCAACTAGAAGAACGGTTACGTGCTGACTCACTGATCACAGTATTGACCATTATTGATGGTGTATCCCCAATATTTTTGGGCCACAGCTCAAATAAACGCTCTGGCTACGTCGCGTCGCCGACGATAGCCAAATATTTAATTTGAACTGTATGGTGGGTAACTTACTTGGCGACGCTTTGGCAACTTAGCGACGTATTGTCTACCTTTTCGGTTTTTATCTATCTACTCCCATTTCAGTAGAAAAATGTCAGGAATTGCTGATTACGAGAGTGAGTTTGAGTAAAATGCTTTTTTTTTGACGTGACTCATTGTAGATTTGCCGCAGATGGCATTAACTACCTACTTGGCCGGACAAAATTGAGTAAAATGCGTATTCTGAGGTTAATACATAAACACACACAGTGTTATATAAAGACTAAAAAAATTATTTACTTAGGTGTAAAACATAGGTGGAGTCTGTATCACGGAAGAAGTCTTGCATTATAACGTATCGATATTTTCATAGCGCGGATTATTATTTTAAACCAATTTTATCTTAAGGGTGCCTTTCCACCAGAGATGCGCTATGCAGCTATGCTGTTCGCATAGCTGCTGCTGTTGTGTATGGATGTATAAGCTGCGCTACGAAACTATGTGACCAAAACGAAGATGCGCCTCCGCAAAGTAGCTGTGCTACGAGCTATGCGGGCATACTGTAGGTACTCTGCTCGGAACGTAGCTAAAGTACGCATCCACAGCACGCATCCATAGCACACACCCATAGCACACATCCATAGCACATATAGCACATCCTTCCATATAAAAAACATATTTTAGTTGAATCCGTTTCCATCGGTGCTATGCTATGTGCACCAATGAATATGATTGGTGGATATCAAACGCATCCGCAGCATCGTAGCATAGCACATCTCTGTGTGGAAAGGCACCCTTAGTCTTCGTTTTATACTAAGGCGGTGCATCTCCAGTTATAAAACTACGTAAAATGGCCTACCTAAGAGTCCCTCGGGGTCCGTGGCAAGTCCCCCGTAGATCCTCCTAGCGTCGCTTCGTTGGAACAGATGTGAATCGCCGAGTAGCAGGCGGTCGATGTACCCGGCCGCGCCGCCGCTGCAGTTCGACGCCACCCAGTCGTCATGTTTGCCACCGGGACCGAGGTAACCACTGCAAGTAACAATCAGATTATATACATACATATGTTTCAAAACACGAAAAATTACCGGAAGCGTTGTGGGGTCAACGGATGCAAGTATAAAAAGCTATTTCGCGCGAAGAATCAATTACTAATAAGTAACTTTCAACAAAAAATCTACTCACTAAACGCTCCCAATATACCTACCTACTGCATAATTTAAAAAACTGCTTCTATTATTCACGCAGTTATCAAAACAAAACAACAAAAAAACTTACTTCTGAATTCAAATACTGATATACTTACGATAAATCTAATATTTTATGAACATGGAAATTAGCATAGCAAACGTTGATAGCCTATAGATAGGTATTGCTTGCTGGTATTTATACATGGTCGCTATTAATATAGGTACATGTAAGTACCTACATGACCGTGACCATGTCGTCCTCGTGAAAGCACTCTATAAAAATAAAGACTAAAACAAACAACTCACGCGGGACAGTGGGGGTCATGGACCGCGAAGGTGATGACAGTGTGGACGGTGATGAGCCCTGCAGCAAGCACCCAGCACCACACGCACGATAGCACGTCCTTCAGGGCTTGACCGCACGCACCCTGAAAATATTTATATAAGACACATAAGCTCATATAATCCCCATTGAGATAGCCAGAAGTACGTTCATCGTCAGATCTTCTATCGTGTGGGTTGTGAGGCGGATTAACAACCTCATCAACCCTGGTGTTAGGGTTACTCATGTAACGACTACGTACTTACATCAGTAAGTAGTAACCGGGACCAACGGCTTAACGTGCCTTCTGAAGCACGGATCGTCTTACTTTCGGATAATCAGATGAAATAAGTACACACTTCAGCAAGCTTTTTGTTAGACCAACGTGATAGGTGGTGATAGGATATATATTCATTTAAACTTCATGTTGTATATAAATGTAATGTTAAGTAGTCTATAATATAATAAGTATGAAAGTACTTAGGTATATTAACTAATAAATTAACCAACATTAACTACTAAATAAGAATGTTTGGTATTACAATTCAATTTCAGATACACATAACAAAAAAAGCCTATTTCCCAAATTAACATATTATCAGCTAAATGTAGGTATAAATATGTAAAGTGTAGGTAGATAGGTTTAGGCAGGTTATATTTAATTAGGGACCCTAATTAGGATCACATACCTTACGGCTTTCAAGAAATCCTCCTTTATTTGATTTTTCGTATGCGTGCTAATAAACAAAAACAATAACTCATTTATTAAACCACTTAATTAAAATAACGCTTGCCTTCTTAATTCAAACACTAAAAATAGAAATAGTGACAGCAAAGTAGACTTAATTTCACCATACCCATACCCGGCTTGGGTATGGTAAGATTAAGTCTACTAAGTAGTATAAAGTTAGTATTAAGTTTTTTTTTTTTAGTACCAGGGGCGATGTAGTTATAATAAAATACTTGGGAGTGACGAGCGCTTAGAAACCGGGGGAGATGTGAGCATGCTACCGGTAGCCGCTGCAGCACTTCCAATATTCTCAGCTCGTGAAGCATATCACAGCCGTAGATCTTATTCACTTACTAAAAAATAAACAACAGTAAACAATATCACCATAACTCACCCGCGGCGGAGTATAATACTTGGGAGCGGTGAGCGCGTAGAAACCGGCGGAGACGAGGTACGCCACCGCCAGCCGCTGCAGCACTCCAAATATCCTCAGCTCGTGGAGCATGTTGGAGCCGTAGATCGTGTTCAGAGACATGCCCAGTAGGAACATTATCACCGACCGCTGTGAAGGAGATACTCCGTATTATGTATAACGCTTGCAAATTAAGTATACTGAAATCAGAAATCAGAATCATTTATTCAACGTAATTATCATGGTGTGATCAGAATCATGTATTCAACGTAATTATCAACGTAAGTATCATAAACTTGTTGAAGATCAATGTAACATTTTTGAGTTTACGTCATTTCGCAACGTGTTATGGCTGAGGAGAAGAAATGACACGAAACTGCAACAGCAATACATCTTTTAAATCAAAAGTTATTTAATATCTAGAGGAACACGTTCAATACCAGACATTTTTATCATTTAGGTAATCATTATTTTTTTTTAAATTTTTAACTTATTTATTTTCTGACTTTAAAATATTATCTGCTATTTTATTGTTAAAACGTAATACATTACCCTTGTGTCAATGAGGTTGCACACTAAGGTGTATAGGAGCCGTCTAAAACCAATCAATAATGTCAATATGGAGAACATAAATTCAATAGAGCTTGGATAAACTATCCAAGCAGTTTTAGGTATACCTAAATGTACTGGCAATTATGACGCTACGGTTAGCAGTTCTTTAAAATAAAAAAGTTGACCTTTAAAATTAATATTTCCTTCTCATTCGCACAAATCTTTCGTGTCACCAGGAACTTAATTTCTTAACGGGTTCATTTAACACCTCATACTCAAGTCTCCTGTCTCTATTTGACATCCTCATTAATTAGCTGACAAGACACCGGTCCAATTCACATCGCGACACCGACTGACCATTGTTCTGAGAGTTCCAAATGAATAGTATCAGCCTCCTTTCGACTATCCAAACCAGGCCGCAATACTAGGTCGCGTCGAGCTAATGATTCACGCAATCTAGTATTAAGAATCACGTATCCGTTGAAGCAAATGACGTTGCAATTTTCAAACTAAACAGAACAAACAAACCAGTGTATGCTGCAGAATTCACATTATTAGAGAGAGCGTGCGTTGATCACGCGAACATAGAATCTCAATTAGGAATCTAAATGCGTGACAAGCAACGTTGATTTTGTAGGTGAGAGATCAAATCGATAGAATAAGGAAGTTATGTTATGTAATAAGTGTGAAAGTGAACGGATCGCATGCTGAGAACTTGAAGTTCTTTGGTGATCTTGCATAAACTCGGCAAATACTGCTACTGTTGCCGTATCGCCTAGATCTTGGGAAGGAATTTGCATTTTGCTGGGAAAATTCTTGTTTTATTGGGTGTAATTTCGCAAATACGTATTATGATTCAGTTGATCCCGTAACAGGTGTGATCTAATTGATGTTGCAGCTTTACGTAATATCAATACTGGTTTTTAAAGGTTAACTGACTCATCTTGTTCGCAGTAACCGGTGCAGTACGAAATTTTGCAGCGTTGTAAGATTGCGAAGAGAGAGCTTACGTAAGTTCAGAGTTGCATCGACCTTACATTGCGCCATACTGTTTCAAATCATCATCTCCCTAGCGTTATCCCGTTTTTCACAGGGTCCGCCTACCTAACCTGAAGATTTGACAGGCCCGGTTTTTTTATAGAAGCGACTGCCTGTCTGACCTTCCAACTCGCGAAGGGAAAACTCTCGGGAATGTGGGTTTCCTCACGATGTTTTCCTTCACTGCTGAGCACGTGATAATCATTTATGATCCAAACATGATTTCGAAAACAAATTCGACAGTCATTGGTTTAGGCCTGTGCTGGATTTGAACCTGTGATCTCAAGGTGAGAGGCAAGCGCAATACTGTCTCAAATGAGAAACGAATATTATTTCATCGAGATTTTGTAAGAGACAATATTTAACAATGAACTGGTGTCCGAAAAATAAAACTTAGCAAATTGCGTTAGTTGAAATGATGTCGACGCAAAAGTACAAATAAACTTGCTTTTGAGAGTCATAAAAAGTTAAATATACCTGTCGGCTAACAGTTGATGCAGACACCTTGTCTGTTTCATTCTATAAAGTAAGTAGCTGTTACATAATTTGCAAAAATATTCAGTAAAACAAGCAAACAAGCACTGTATGAGAATGTTACGTAGATCGTTCCCAATGACATATTCCAACCATCAGTAGAAAGATCAAGAAGTCGTAACACATAATAGATATAATACTCACTCTAAGGATATGCGCGCAGATCTTCCACCTCGGGACGCCTTTAGCGAAGGCGCTCTTGACAGACAGGGGTACACAGACACCCATGATCCAGAGAAAGGCGGGGAACACCAGGTCACCGGCACACAGGCCGTTCCAGGTAGCGTGCTCCAACCACCAGTAGCCGCCAGCACCATCGTTCACGAAGATCATCATTACTATCGCCAACCTGAAATATTTGATGAAGATTGGTGCAATGACATTCAAAGTACCTACTTAAGATCACTAAATATACCGGCTACCCACGGGAGTTCTTCACAGGATCTGTCAAATATTCAGGTTAGGTAAGCGGACCCTGTGAAGACAGGATAACGCTACGATAATGCTTCCAAGAAATTCGTTGAAATTGCCTGTGCAATAAGGATTATGACTAAATATTAGCTAAATTCGAAACGTATTAATTGTAACCGATTTTTAAATGCTAGAGAAGTTATTTTTACCTATAAGTGAAGATGTAGTTCAATACGGTAGATTCCAATTCAAATTCAAAAATATCTTTATTCAGTAGGTAACATAGTTACACTTTGAATCGTTAATTTTTACATAACGAACGTCTCATCCGCCTGAAACTACTGCAACTTCTTCTAGAAGCGAAAAGCTGACATTAATTTTGTATATTTTGAATTAAAATAAAATATACATCTTAGAGGAGAATTATGATAAAGATATGTAAGTAATTTTCAAAGAGAAAGTTAAATTTAAAAAAATTCTGACTCGGATGAGCCTTGAAAAAAAAAATTAAACAAAAATACAAAAATCCTTTTTGCCATGTACCTAGTTAAGTCTCTTTTGTATTTTTTTTCTTTTATTTTGGTTCAATAAAGTATATTTGTAGTGTATTCGATGTTTAACGATTCAGCACTTCCATAGGTGGGTGGTGAAGATGCCATGACTGATTGACGTTTACAAACGGGTAATTTCCGTTTACCTACAAAGGCACTCAATTGAAACCAACAATTACTTCACCATCACGTATCATACTCGTATATCGGACATGATGAAATCGTTTCCAGGCAAATTAAAAATACTTCATTTGTTTCAATTTATGATTCTGTTTAAACAATATTCTCTTCACAAGAATGAAAGAAACGATTATTATATAGGGACACCACAGTAACAAATGTGGAGCAAAATACGAAATAACACATAACTTACAATCAAAACATGTAATAAAATCAACTTACACAAGAGAGTACAAATAAATACATTAATTTAATAAATAATTTAGTGTAGGTATGGACTAATATAAATAGGCATCAGCTCTTATGGCAAAGTTCATTCATGATTTATTTTTGTCAACTATGATACCAAATAGCATCTGTTTAAAATATGTATGTATGTTAATAAGTACTCAAAAAGGCATGCCGGAAATCAATGGACACATTTACGCAATTCTGCTAAAAAAGGAACTGCTTCTGCGGAACAGAAGAAAGAGGTTGGAAAGGTTTTTTGATGAGGCATTTTTAGCCCCGTGTTCTCACCCTCTGAAGGTGTCCAACGCCCGTAGTCGTTGTTGGATGGCCAGCTCCTTGTCTCCATAGCGCAGCTTGCCCGTCCGCCTCACACGCGACATGATCAGCCTGCCCACCCCGTACAGCACCCATGCTGCTCCCAATACGCCCAGCAGTAGGAGCAGAGCTGGAGACAAATGTTAAATTAATAAAAAAAAACATTTTTATTTCAGACTTTCATCCATACATTTGTTAGTAGAAAACCTTAAAAGTAAGTTAGTATCAAATTAAACAATTCTATTTAAGTAAATAAAATTATTAGAAGTATACATTAGTCATATAGTCTATTCTAGTTGAATCCTTATTAGGTCCAACCAGAACAGACACCCATTGCATTTGCCCAAATTAATGAAAATAAAAATTTGAACAGTGATTGAAAAACATCGAGGTTTATTGTTTAGAAAATGATTTCTTAAAAATAACTCTACTACAAATCTTGATATATTTCTGCGATTTCTACTTAAATAAGTATTCGTAGAGATTTGAGAGAGGGAAACATGAGGGTAGCGACCAACAAATTAGATTATTTACTATTAACATAAGTACTTACGTTAAAATTATAAATTAGACTATAGACCCATGTTACTCGTACCTACTATGATGTCATAGAAAAAACGTGAAAAAATTTCTTGGCATTTTCTTCATTAAAATTCACTTCACTGTCATAGAACAGTTAAGGTCGATATTAATTCTAGAAGAATTTGGCGCGTAATATCACGGCACGGCATACCAAAATTTCAAAATATATAAAACAAAAACCGACTTCATTAGTTTTGTAATAGTGATTATAATTCCATATTAAACTGAAAATTCGTGTGATCCTTGTCTGCTTTTCAGCCTAAGCTGCCATTCAACCCAGAAATAATATAAATGAGTTGTTTGATCTAAGCGAGACGTCACCGAAATATCGCGCTGTTGCACATCAACCTCTTCAGAGAGCAGATAACACACTGTAAACCCTCGATAAAATTCCTTTACATTGTACATTTGTGCTATCAATACATTGTTTGATCTAGTAACAACAACATCTGTTTTCAAATCAAGTTTTACTTTTATTATGTTAATGACTATGAAAACATTTGTACTAGTGAGTGTGATATTCTTAGCCAGTAAAGTTGTTAGCGATTTGAGGATCGATCCTTTAGTTCGCACTGATCAAGGGTTAATGAGGGGTGTGAAAGCTTCTGATGGCCTGTATTCTTATTTTCTCGGAATACCTTACGCACAAGTGGATCCGACTAATCCCTTTGGTGTAAGTAAATTAAAGAATCACTTACTGATACTGTAACTCTCCGTCTCTCTCTATCACACTATCAATCTTCTTTGAAACACTGATATATTAACTACTTTACAATGCAACTAATTTTCGTCATATATAATTATTATTACAGGCTGCTCAACCGCCACAAAGTTTTGGTGACAAAATTTTCGATGCTGACGACGGATCTGTGATATGTCCTCAACTAGACCTGAAGCCAGGGTTAGCTCCAAGAGTTGGAAGATATCGTGAGAGCGTGGATTGTCTTCGACTGAATATTTATGTGCCATATGAAGCCAGTCACAAAAATCTATTACCCGTTCTCTTTTGGATTCACGGCGGTGAATTTGAATATGGATTTGGGATTCAATATCATCCGAGAGATTTGGTCAACCAAGGTGTCATAGTGGTTACCATCAACTATCGATTAGGCCCATATGGATTCATGTGTCTCGATAGTCCTCACGTACCTGGAAACCAAGGCCTTAAAGACCAGTACCAAGCGATGAAGTGGATCAAAAGTAATATTAATAATTTTGGAGGAAATTCTGACGAAATTACTATAGGTGGGCAAGGCGCTGGGTCGTGTTCAACGATATTGCATCTATATTCTTCTAAAGATAAACTATTTAAAAGAATTATAGCCCAAAGTGGAACACCTCTAAGTGAAGGGATGTTCATTGAATCTGATTACAAAGCAGCTATAAAACTAGCAGAATATCTAGATTTTAATACAACAGACACAGAGGAAGCTTTACAGTTCCTAGCTAATACACCTTATGAATTAATAACTAAATCCGCTACCGAGTTATCTTTAATTCTAAGACCTTGCAAGGAAAAATCATTTAGCGGTGTGGACAATTTTGTTGAAAACTATCCATTTTCATTATCGAACATAAAGAAAGTCGAGGACACGCCGATGATAATTGGTCACCTACTTTTTGAATTCGTCAGATTTGTGTTTGACGGTGATGATTATTATGACAAGGATTTCTTTTACAAGGAAATCAAAAATAACTTTAATTTGAGCCATGAGGAAGCTACTGAAGCTACAACTATCGTCCAGCATTACTATATCGGTGACAAACTAATAACTGCAAACGAAAAGTTCAAAGTGTCAGCATTCAAATCTGATCTTACATATCAATATCCGATACAAAGAATGATAAATGATCTAATTAAAGAAAATGCGGCTCCTGTTTATCGCTACATCTTCACAAATGAATCAGTACACACAACAGAGTTACAATATTTATTTGAAATGACACATCCTATTTACGACTATAAACTTATTGATGGCAATGTAAGTACATCACATCAGGTTCAAGAACGGATGGTCAAGATCATGACCACAATGTGGGCAAACTTTGTAAAATATGGGTAAATATAAAATTTTTGTTTTACTATTTTTTTTAACAAAGTACTTACCTAGTAAAAAATATTGCAAAATTAATGTAACATTGTCATAATATATTCTATAAATATAAATGCCTACTTCAGTGATAAGTACCTAGTTAGAATTCACTTTAACAACAAACATAGCATAAACAATGTTCCAAGTATTATATTAGTAACAAATGGAAGTTATTATTAAAAAAGACATTATATTTAAAAAACAACAACAAACAAACAATGTAAATTATATTTAGTAGCTATGGGTTATTACCCATAGCTGTGTAAGTGCTTAAAACTATCCGTATTTTTTGTTGTCGTAGGTACTTTATTATTTGTTTCAATAAAGAGCTTTCTTTCAGAAACCCAACGCCTAAATTGACAGAGGATGTGCCTGTGATTTGGGAACCAATTACTGCAAAGTCTAAGCCGTGCTTGCTAATCAACGAAACTCCACAGATGCATGGACACTACCTCACCAGAAACATAGCCTTCTGGGAACTATTCTTCTATCACTACGAGAAATCTCATCAGTTTGTTAAAGAATGCATTATAGTAAAATGAGATCCCCAAAAAATATTGTGTTCTTTATTTTCATAATGCGTGTAAAATTCTGAAGTTTTAAAAGTTGTAACTGTAAAATATTTACAAAACATAAATAAGACTCATTGATTGCAATAGACTTACTTACCCGTATATAGAACTGAGTGAATCTGCAAGTGACGATAGCGTTCAAGAGCAAGAAATGGTGAGGATATGTTGATATTGTTAGACCACAGAACAGATAAGAATTGATTTTGAGTTATGATGTTAGGACGACACTAAAAGTAGTCTAGACGTAGCCTAGACCTAGTAAACCTCGCGCAGGCGTCCCTAGTTCCCTACTGCAATAAATCAATACAGACTCCAAATAACCATAAACCAAACGGGATTGATTGCCATGTTATCCGTTATAGACTTTAAAAAATATTGTTTACATGTCTGGATTGAGTACCAACTCAAATGCATTAACGAAGAAGAACAGTGTAGTTGAAGTAAAATGTAACTTCATAATATCTGTTGATGAAGAATTAAAAGTTTGTGCCAAAATCACCACAACAGGAAGTGCATCTGAAAACATATTTTTATGTCAATGCAAATAATAATAATAAAGTAGCTACATAGCATTTAATTTACTTGGGACAAAAGCTTTAAACATTAAACGAATCACAAATAACACCTGTTGAAATCTGTAGTTGAACTCTGTTATCAAAACTTATAAGCTACAATCCAACCCGGTAATAAAAACCTACTTGTTGACTCTATAGGTACGCCACATTATTGACCGGACAATCGCGCAGATACGCTTCTGTTGTAGAAGCGTTGAAGTTATAAATAAAAACTGGAACAGTCAAATTCAGATAAGACATAATTATCAGTCCTAAAAAGAAATCTTCCATTCATTTTCTTAACCATGAAGATACTTGAAATACTTGGTGTGATATGTTTAATAACTAATGTGTTCGGTAAAATTTACCGTCGTTTTCCAAGAATAGGTCCTACAGTTCGCACTGAACAAGGATTAGTGCGCGGCTTCTGGTCTGAAAATGAAGATTACTATTCATTCGAGGAGGTTCCGTATGCTTTAGTAGATCCAAACAATCCCTTTGGTGTAAGTTTCAATTTTTTTACGTATTAAGTACTAAATGAATAATAAAATATTATTTAAGTAAGTAATTGTTTTTCACGCTAACTTTCCATATGTTTCCTTACAGCCTGCGAAGCCTTATCCAAGTTTTGGGCAAACAATTTTCAATGGTTTTAATGGTCCTGTAAAATTATGTCATCAGACGCACAGCCGAAGAAGGAACTTGAATGAAACTCTAGACTGTCTGAGGCTAAATATTTTTGTTCCTCCTAAAATTAACTCTAAATCGCCTGTGCCTGTTCTTATGTGGTTTCACGGTGGATCATTTGAATATGGTTTTGCCACTCAATATATTCCGTCTGATTTAGTACTGCAACGTATCATAATAATAATTGTAAATTACCGATTAGGTCCATATGGATTTATGTGTCTCGATACTCCACTGGTCCCTGGAAACCAAGGGCTCAAAGACCAATACGAAGCGATAAAATGGGTCAAGAATAATATTGCTGGTTTTGGAGGAAACCCGAACGAAATAACTATAGCTGGACAAGATGCTGGCGCGTGTTCTGTTTTATTACATTTATATTCATCTAGAGAAAAACTGTTCAAGAGAGTCATTGTTCAAAGTGGAACACCCCAAAATGAAGGAATGTTCGTTGAACCGGATCACAAAGCGGCCATTAAATTGGCTGCACACCTGGGCTATAAAACGTCAGACACAGAAGAAGCATTGAAGTTCTTGGCCAAGAAGTCTCCGGAATCAGTAATTAGTGCTACTGAACAACTATCATTGATTCTAAGACCCTGCAAGGAAAAGTATTTTAGTGGTGTCGACAATTTGATCACAGATTCTGCATTTTCATTATCAAATAAGAAAAATGTTAAGGGCACTCCAATAATGATTGGGCACACAGATCAAGAGGAATATCAATCATTTATGGATGATGACAATTATTTCAAAGGCGACCCTTTTTATAGAAAAATTAAAGCTAATTTCAACCTTAGTGCCGATGAAGCAGTAGAAGCAGCAAAACTTGTTAGGCATATGTATATTGGTGATCACCCGGTTTCAAGAAACGAAAATTATGAATTATGTGACTTTGAATCTGATTTTGTATATAATCATCCAGTGCAAAGGACAATAACTACTTTAATTCATGAAGGCGCGGGACCAATTTACCAGTACGTGTTTACCTACAAACGTGGACACTCGTCTGAATTACCCTTCTTGTTCTTCATATGTTTTCATCTATGCCCTCTTCGCAATGCTGAGGACTGTGGGACGAATAATGAAGACGTCCACGTGATAAAGCGGCACATGGTGACTTTGTGGACAAATTTCGTAAAATATGGGTAAGTGTTTAAAATGGTTGTTAAATATTTTGCGTTGTAGCAGTCCAATCTAATACGCCGCAGCAATGGATAATACATAAGTAATAGATTATTTTATTAGAGAATTGAAAAGTACTTAATCCACTTAATTGAATATAAAATAAAATATTGCATTAGTTAATCTACAGTAGGTTGTGTATATGTTTTATAAAAACTCTTAAATCTATTTATTTTGGTTTTAAATAACACGTATTTATGTTTTAGAAACCCAACACCAAAGAAAACTGTAGAAATTCCTGTGATTTGGGATCCAGTGACCATGCACACCAGGCCTTATTTGGATATATATAAAGAGTTGATGATGAGGGATCGCTATAGTAAGGAGAGAATGACTTTCTGGGACCACTTCTACTCAAAGTACGGGCAAAACAAAGTGCCAGGAACATTTTATGGGTTGGCAAAATATTGTTTTTCCGATAGAAATAAGACACGGTCTTACTTTTAAGAATGTACTTCTAGTAATATACTGCACCAAACTGCTAAATTGCGAATTCTTAATATTGTGACTACGTTAGTTGTACTTTATAATGTTTACCGTATTTACTTAGGTTACAAATGCGTGTGAAATGTAGCAAATGTGTGTTTTAGTAATAACTTAAAACAATTCTGATAAAATAATATTAAGATTATGTAACCAAAAATATTTGAAAGTATTTGTAGAGAATATTCTTAAAAATCGAGCATTAATTTCCTTTAATTCAGATCTGACCTGAATAGGGTAGTTTTCAACTAGTCAAATCACTTACTAAACGTCAAAACAAGAAAATACTAAGGAATTTGTATGAAAAAGCAACCTGTGACTTCATAGAAAAACGTGAAAAAATGTCGCACTTATTATTACAATTTTCTTTATTAAAATTCATAAATAAGTTAAATAGTTAGAACAAAGAAAATGTTTTTTATCACCTTTAGATCTGTCCTTATTTAATTAACAGAATTTCTTAAGTTATCATTGACATAGGAAACTATCCAATTGTATTGATACCGTTTCCGTATAATAAATAAAATATTATATTATAGATATTGAATATTATATTATTAATATTATTATGTGTTGAGATCGTCGTCGTGGAGATCCTTCGTAGGCCTATGCCCAGCAGTGGGCGTCGTACGGCTGATGATGATGAATATTATTATTCTCCGAGAAAACTTCATACGAAATTAATAGAACCCTACAAAACGGATTAAGTGTAGGTACTTTCTGCCATATTGATCTTATCTGGAGCGTCGCGGCGGATGACATCTATCAAGTGATCACGACTTACGACGCTCGCGCAGTATCTGGGACGACAACCGTTCGCCCACTGCCAACAGCCCACTGGCGACAATTGTCTTATTTCATGTGACGTGAACCAAATTACGTATTCCTGTGGATTTAATTCACTGCAGTCATTATGCTAATGCGAAGTGATAGTTTAGTATTCAGACTATTTTTCGAGGCAAAAATTCGTAGTCACTAACAAACGCAATTTGGAATAATAATGCTTTATTTAGAAATATGTTACCTATAGTGTATAAAGGTCAAATACCTAAGTCTTAACTTTTAAACCCAGAAGACTTACCCGCCCGGCGGATAAGAAAATGACAGGTATAACTCAAAATTACATCATGTGTTCTGGAATTAGCATCAATACCTATTATAATAAGTAGAAATAATTTTCACGACATTGAATTTCTGTTACTAGGTGCATTGTTAAACTACACCAAATAAATTGCCACTCTAAAATTTTATCAGTTTTACGTAGACCTCTTCATTTTAACAGTTAAGATTACAAAGGAAGTTAAAAAATTTACTCGATACGTGTAGATGTAGATAAGGAAGATATCGATTGTATGATCTTAAGGCAAGTTACTTCTGATGTAACCTCAATAACCTTTGAGGCTTCATGCAAAAATGAAGTCTATTTTGTTGCTAGGTTTATTCGTCTTCCATAATGTTTTCTGTGCAAACGTAAGGGTTGATCCCCTAGTGAAAATCGATCAAGGTTTAGTGAGAGGTGAAAAATCTGCAGATGGAACCTACTCGTCCTTTTTGGGAATACCATACGCGGGCGTTGACTTGGACGATCCTTTTGGTGTAAGTAGTTTTCGTTTACATTAAGAAGATTTTTAGTAGGTAAGTAATATCTTTTTTGGAGACAGTATCTTAAATTTTCTATATTTTTCTTCCAGCCAGCACAACCGGCCCCGCAATTCAATGAAATTTTCAACGCTTACACAGGCTCTATAAAGTGCCCTCAAATCAACAGAGATGGTAACGATGAAGGCACCCTGGACTGTTTACGGCTCAACATCTACGTGCCCAGCCAAGCAACCTCTAAGAACCCTCTCCCTGTTCTGGTGTGGATTCACGGCGGAGGCTTCGGTAGTAGATCTGCTGGGGAATTTATTCCATCAAATTTAGTGAAGCAAGGAATTATTGTAGTGACGATTAACTACAGACTGGGCCCTTATGGATTTTTATGCCTAGATAACCCTTCTGTGCCTGGTAACCAAGGTATTAAAGATCAATACGCTGCATTACAATGGATAAAGACTAATATTGGAGCCTTTGGTGGCAATCCGTACGAAGTAACGCTTGGCGGAGAGAGCGCTGGCTCTGCGAGTGTTTTATACCACCTATACTCACCCAACGATAAACTTTACAACAAAATAATTATACAAAGTGATACACCACAGAATGAAGGAATGTTCGTCAAGAAAGACGTTAATGCAGCTATCAAAATAGCAGAAAATTTAGGTTTTAGCACTACTGACACGGAACAAGCATTAGAATTTTTGAAAAATACTTCTCCTAACTTAGTTGTCGCTGCAGCTAAAGAGGCGAACCTTCAACTAAAACCTTGTAAAGAACAGTCATTTGATGGCGTTGATAATATTATTGAAAGTAATCCATTTTCGCTGTCTAACCAGAGGAAGGTGAGAAATACTCCCGTCTTGATTGGTCATACTAGTAAGGAACATATGGGAGTATTACTTGATATGTATGGTAGTGATTATTTGAAGGGTAATCCTTTTTATGACAAACTAAAAAACAACTTTAACTTAGATGAGAACGTTCTAAACAAAGCTGCAGATATCGTAAAATATTTCTACGTTGGTGATTCCAGCTTATCTGAAGCCCAGTTACCTGTGTTGGAAGACTTCGACTCCGATTTTGTCTTCTACCATCCTGTTCAAAGAACTGTAACGAATTTGTTGAATGATAACGCTAAGGCAGTGTATCAATACTTATTCAAGTACGTCGGTGACTCTGAAGCCGACGGAGCGGCACATGCAGCTGAAAACGATTACTTGTTCTACAGCTCGGAAATACCCCGTAACGAAGAAGATAAACTGATGATCGAGCGTATGGCGACCTTGTGGACTAATTTTGTCAAATACGGGTAAGTACGTTATTTATTTTATGTGCTTAAAATTAACTCAAAGAATATTAAATATTGACCCCACGTTTTTTTAAATAATCAAAACATAAATTGATCTCATCTGTTCTGTAAATAGTGATTATAATTCCATATGAAACTAAAAATTCTAACAGCACTTACGTGGAAGTTTTGGGCTGCTTTAAGTTTTAGTCATAAGCCATTTTTACTTTCAGAAACCCTACCCCAACAGTATCAGAGTTGCTGCCAGTGACCTGGGAGCCGACTTCCATCGAATCCAGACCTTACCTGGTCATCGACAATGACCTGCGCGTAGACCATAGAGTCTTTCACGACCGTATGGCCTTCTGGGACTTGTTCTACGCAATGTTTGGAGACCAGAACATCTATGCTGACTCTGAATAGAGAAAGGTTGAGAGAATCATGCATATTTGGATATGCCAATTTTTTTGAATATTTGTTTTTACAAGTTGTTTATTTTTGCAATGATTCGATTATTTTATAAGCAATTATTATGTTAACTTGATTATAATAAATGAAAAATAATAAATCACGAAAAACGCTTTTATCGTATTACATACTACATTTCGATTGATGATGACTGATACTTTATGATTTACCTACCATTATCATTGTTTTAAGTTTACGCGGTTATTATCATAATTAAAGCACATAGTAACGGGTTCTTACCGCGTTTAAATGGAGATATGAGACTCCCGATATTTCGACACTGTTGCAAGTGCCATGATCACGGGATGACTGATGAGATTGGAGTGCACCCGTTACTATTATTTGTTTCATATATGATGACTTCTCCTATTAATCCTGTTATCCTTAATACAATCAACATTAACAACAGCAGCTTTTATCAGTCGATTAATGATATCTATTGTAGTGTAGTAAGTATAGCTATTAAGTATGTCTAATAATCTATGTAATGATCTTTCAATATAATCAGGATTAATCATGCATTCGCTGGTTTTACTTGCCTCCTCGACGTCCGTCCCTATATGGCGACCGCTTGCCAGTTTAGGGCTTCGCGCGTGCGGAGTTTTTATTTTTATTAAGTTGGTGTACTAATTATCGGGACTGAGAGCTATTATAAGAACTTTATGCAGTGAAAGTTTTTAGTTTCTTTAAAATAACCTTTTCGAAAATACAAATCCAAAAGTATGAGAACTTTGTGCAGTTAAAGTTTATAGTTTCAAAAAAAAAAAAAACTCTTGTGGAAAAATCAACACCAATAATTACGAGAAGATATCAACGGTTTCAAAATGGGTAACCCAGCAAGCAAACCCAAAGACGAAACCCATGATGCTGTGAAAGTATTGACGCAAATCGGATATAATAACCAAGTAACGAACAACAACATGGAAATGCATATAGGAGTGATGTCGTGGGCCATGGCTGGCCTCCTAGCGCTGGTAGTGATAGTTGCTATTGTCTTCGTGATCCGCTACTGTTTCAAGTGCTTCAACAAGCGCGTAGAACGTGGTGTTGACGCCGGCATGCTGCGACTACAGAGAGTATAGGATGCCACCGCGAGAACCTTAACGACGTGCAGATATAGAAGATACCAAGCTACGATAGAATCTACGAACCATATGGAAATTGACGGAAAATGGACTAGGACGTCGGAACGTGGATTTTAGAGAACGGATTAGGAGTGACATCTTCGCATCGTGGTTTCGTAAATATCAATGGAAATCGTTCAAAGACACTGCAAGATGGACATAAAATAGTGCAACACGAACAGTGATACATAACGTGTTAAAATGTGCGCGGTAGTGCGGTTTTCGAAATAATTATTAATATATTTAGTGCGCGGTAGTGGTTATCGTATAATTAATATGAATATTTTTCAGGGACAATTCTAGTTAAGAATTTGGTAATGTATATTTATAACTTTTATTAAAACTAAAGCTAATTATTATTATTATAAGTTAAACATGATTTAAAAAATAATACTGACAGAATAAAACCAATAATTTAGTTTTGTGCGATTTTATGGCTCAGTATATAGAAGAGTTATACAAGAATTTATTTAGTGTAAGAGAGTTCTTTCAACTAAACCAAGACCAAGGATAAGTCCTTGGCAACTTAAGAGTTGCCTCCTGTAGATTAGCCTTCAACAACAAACGAATAAATGTTTTTGTTTTTGTCACTATTATTCTTCTTTACTATTCTGCAAGCAATTCAGCTAGGTCCACTATAATTACGAGCGCATTACTCATGTCGACATCGATCGATGGTGAAGAACTTATAATTAGTCAGTACCATTCCATATTTTTGACGTGACTTATTGTAGATTTGCCGCGAATGGCGTTAACTATTTATCTTTCCATCACCACACGGAAAATTGCTTCATTACTCAACCATTTTCTATATGGTTTTATTTAACTTTCACCAGTCATGGTGTCGAACTCGAAACCGACATTAGTTGCGCCAGTTACGCTACCTATATTTTAAACAATTTTGTCTTACTATAACTGTAAATTGGGAATTGATTTGATTTGGGTTACAGCTCAATGATTTCTAATTATGAGTAGGTGTAAGTATAACTGAACAAAGTGAAATTTGAAAATGTTCATTCTAAATAAATAATTTAGAATAATTAAAAAAATATCTTACACAATTTACTCATAGGTAAGTTAATTAGGTATAATAAATACTCTACCTATATAGTAAGAATACAAATCTGAAATCTATGCGATGAGCTTAATAGAATAGTTAGAGCTTTTTATGAACTTCTTCTTTGTTTGAAACAGTCGTTTAGCTATTTTACTCCAAGTTTACATAATTGCGAAAGATAATAGTAATGAACAGATTACAAATATCTTGACAAAAGTGCTTATTTAAATAAAGTTCACAGAACCTTTCATTGAATAAGAACTCTTCATCTCAAGGTATCGATTGAGATAAAGAAATAAAAGATAATGTAATATCGAGAATTACAGAAACAAGGACACAAAAACAAGATTATATTGTGTGTCAAGGAATACAGATAAAACATGATTATTTATCGAGGCGAAAATACGGAGAATAAAATGCAAAGTGAATTCGCTCTGACGAGGAAAATGGCACACGTAAACATACTCAGGTGAGCATCATATTCTTGAATGTCACCTTGTGTTATATTGATTTAGTTTAAAGAATTATAAAATAAATAAATTATAAAATTTTAGATTCCATTTCAAGCTCTATAAATTAATATGCATAGTTATAGGTATCGTTCTTTAATAATACATAAGTATGTATGTATAATCTATAACAAAATTTGCCTAGTTTTAACTTTTCTGAGTTTGTTCGCGCATCACACTAAAACGGTTAGTTAGATTCAAAAACATCTGCAAGTTAAATTATTACGCTATAATCCTCTATGTCTTTTAGGGTTAACCCAGACCAGCCGAGTCTGCATGACAACCGCGCCGCATTATATTGAGCGGTTCGACCAATAGCCGTTTGACGTCCATCTACGTAGATAGCATTCGTATGGTTTATTGGTCCAAGCGCTCGATATAATTCGCGCCGCGCGCGGTGCGGTTGTCATGCAGACCCGGCAGGTTCATGTAGAGTAGCAAGAAACAGCTAGTAAATAATAAGTCGGTCGAACTTCACGAATAGGTACTCCCTCTTCTATCGTGTGGTTTGTGAGGCGGAGAACCAACCTCATCAACCCTGGTGTCAGAGTTACTATTGAGCCGCCAAAGGCCCCTGACATGACTCATGTATCGATTACAAATACATAATTTTGAAATGTTTGTATACTTACGCGAGTAAATATCAACTGGTTCTCTGGTTGTGGTGACCTCGCAGCTCTCTCCAGTTATATTCAGATGATATACTCCGAACTGGCCCAACTCTGGCCGTAGCTGGCATAACATGCCTCTGTTGACAAACATTACTTGTTAAAAAAAACTTTAATTCAAATACATGGTGTTAGTGACATCGTACCGAATACTGAAGGGTATGATTCAGACTATTATTCTGTGTTTCTGGAATTTTCCGTCGCAAAATTCACGATTTTTTTGTGTTTTTTTTAATTATTTTCAGTTCCACACTTTTGCGGCGGAAAATTCGACTGCTCTGAATCGATCCTCAAAGCTTTCGTTACGATGTCCCTAACATTTATATCTATTTATATTATTTCTAGTCTATGGTGTACCCTGACCTACCAACAAACTAGAGATCCCGTATTTAAGTCCCAGAAGTTTTCTAAATTAACTCGGGTATGTGATTTCTTTTTCATAAATTAATATCACGTGTTCAGCGGTGAAGGAAAGGTTTTCCCTTCGCGGGTTAGAAGGTCAGACAGGTAGTCGCTTCTGTAAAGAACCGGACCTATCAAAATAATAATAATAAAACACTTTATTGCACACAAATTCACAAAACATTTACAGGGTAAACTTATTCTAAGGTGGGCAAAGGCGGCCTTATCGCTAAGAGCGATCTCTTCCAGACAACCAAACCGTCAGGTAAAGTCAGGTTAAGCACGAGGATCCTGTGAAAAACGGGATAATGCTAGGGAGATGATAATGTGTGATTTTCCCCCGTTCATAAGCATGAAAATTCGTTCGCCAAAGGCCAAATCGCTTTTTGTCCTGTACTTTGACCAATGCGTATTATGAAAACGTTTTATTTATCATTCATACACTTAAGTATTACAATATGTGTTACTTATACTATAACTGTCATTGTGAATTCGACACTAATATTACATAAAAGTTTGGAAATAGTTGCGTCATAGATATGAATGAACTAATGGCGTAACGTCGCGCCTGTATCCCCGAAGGTGTAGGCAGAGGAATATAGTATATACACACCCACTCCTTGCCAGGTAGCGAACCTTAGAAATCTTGGAAATGATGTGATACTTTTAACTAAATCGACTTTAAGTACAAGGTTATGTAAAACTATTTATAATCGTTGACTTATTCGAATACAAAGTAAATGTTGCATAAAAATTATGCTGATCTCTACTCGTAAATAGTTTAAGCTTTCTCTTGGATAGCGCGTGTCTGTTCGCACTGAATGCATAAATTCCGTTTGTTTTGATCTGACTACCGCCTTGCATTTACTTTCTTACAATAAACCATTTAAGCAACTTGATAATGGAGGAAACACACATAGCGAATGCAAGGCATGTGCTCCGCACGTCTATGTGCGTGCGTAGCACATGCTTCGCCCTGCGAGCCATGCGGCGCTTGGTGTATGGTGCATATGCCACACAATGCTTGTAATTTGTATCCAAGTCAATGTTTGTTTGAATTTGTAGTCCGAGTGTTTGTATTTGTATATGCATAGTATGCCTACCTGGATAGACGCCGGAACAGCTGTGTGACGTCATCATCTCTCTAGCGTTATCCCGTTTTTATAAGGTTTGCTTACCTAACCTGAAGATTTGACAGGCCCGGTTTTTTATAGAAGCGACTGCCTGTCTGACCTTCCAACCCACAAAGGCCAACCCAACTAGGTACTTAATACTAGAAGGCGCGTTGAAGGACGCGGCCTGAAACACTGAATAAAAATTGTGTAAAGTAATACATAACATACATACGACTATATCCCAATTGGGCTAGTCAGAGGTACATCCATCACGAGATGAACTAAGTGTCCACACCTCATGGCTTTCTGTTGGACCAACGTGATAGGTGCTTAGCCGTATCGCCGTCTATAACCCCGTGTAAAATAATGATTATTTTTAAAGATTACGCAGGTACCTAGAACATTAGCCCTAATAATTGGGACATATTAATAGAACAAATACATCACATGTCGGGATTCGGAAAATCCCATTAATGTACGCCCAGTATCGAGCTGTTTGACTACGTGATTCTATTGTAAATAAATCATATGCACGAGGGAACTGACTAATATAATATTCTATTTTCATTTTAGCTTACAATAGGATACATTTAGTGTTATTGCAAACTTTTATTTTATTTATTTATTTATTGAGTACAACTACATCATATATATAAAACATTCACAAGTAATACAATTACTAAAATTAAGACTTATATATATGACAATTACAGTGTACATAGCATCTACAAATTAGTAATTAAATTTAACAGAGCAGTCTCTACTTATTTAAATATGAATAAAATATGAAAGTAAAGTAGAATAAAAAAAAATATGAACTTATGAATTTACTTATTACTTAATAAATAGTTTAGAATTTGGACTTAAGTATTTCAGGACATTTCTCACAAATCTTGAATGAGTGTCATGGAACACATCAAGGTTTACAACGCGACCATTGGCGAAATTGTATTGGTTTAAAATTCTAGTCATCGGTGATTGCAAACCCAAGTTTGTTTTAGACGGAGGGGTGTAAAAGATGTTTTTAATTTTATATCGAGGATATTTATAGGGAATTTTGAGTGAAACTCTGTTAAGTAGGTGATCGCAGTGAATATGTCCATTGATTAGCTTGTGTAGGAATTTCATGTCCAACAACTTGACCTATATAAGAGTTAACATAAAGTTTAGCTCACGATTATGCCAATTAGGGTAGTCAGAGGTACATCCATCGCAAGATGAACTAAGTACCCACACCTCACCGAACTTTCTGTCAGACCAACGTGATTTGTGGTGAGCCGTATCACCGTCTATGACGGTCAACCTGACTAAATTGTTAGTGAAATAACTCATTCTTTTTCTTATCGTGTGGGTTGTGAGGTGGAATACCAACCTCATCAACCCTGGTGTCAGGGTTACGATTGAGCCGCCAAAGGCCCCTGACATGGCTCGTGTAACGATTACTCACTTACATCAGTAAATAGTAACCGGGACCAACGGCTTAACGTGCCTTCCGAAGCACGGATCATCTTACTTTCGGACAATCAGGTGATCAGCCTGTAATGTCCTAACCAAACTAGGGATCACAAAGTGGTTTTTGTGATATGTCCCCACCGGGATTCGAACCCGGGGCCTCCGGATCGTGAGGCCAACGCTTAACCACTGAACCACAGAGGCCGTAACTCAATAACTCATTGATGCAATGAGTAGCAAGCCGGTGAAACACAGGCCGGCAGGCAGGCAAGAGGTGGACTACCTTATACCTAAGAGTTACCGTGCGCTCCCACTCTAACTACATAATAAACTTTTAAATCCAGATTCAGGTTCTGCCAGTTCATCTAACTAGTAAATGAACATGAAAAGGAATATAAAAAAGACATCGAAGACTCAACATTTTCCCACCTAACATAACTAGCCACTTCAACCAGGCAATCCAGTTTTGTACTGGAACTTAGAAAAAAAACCAGTAGATCAAAGAAGATAGAACCTATCTACGTTCCCATGGATACCAAGTCAATTACGAATGAAATATCTCAAATGAAATATGTGCAAACGTAATTATATGTTTACAATTAAATACAGTTGGAATAGAATTGAAAGGAATAGTTGCGGTTTAGAAATTTATCATCATGATCTCCCTAGCATTATTCCGTTTTTCACCGGGTCCGCTTACTGAACCTGAAGAATCGATAGGGTCCGGCTTTTTACAGAAGCGACTGCCTGTCTAATAGCGGTTTAGCAATTGAAAGAAGTAAATATACGGTACTCTTTATACAGAAGTGTGCCCACAAAGATGACACTATACTTCTGACGAATTACGACACGCCCGGGAAGATAAGCAGTTGAACGAGTTTTATATTTTTTACTTGCTCCCCATCGAGAATATAAGCTCACGTATTACAATTGGCGTAGTCAGAGCAACATCCGTCGCAAGATGAAAGTACCCACATCGCACTGAGCTTTCTGTTAGACCAGCGTGATAGATGGCCAGCCGTATCGCCGTCGAGCCAACTGTCCGACGTAGAAAACTTATTTTAACACAAAGGAATTATAAACTTACGTGGTATTCCTAGAGTTGATATAATCGTCGTCTATTCCGGTGTATACCCGCCAGGTGGCGCGGCGTGCTGTGCTCACCACCCACGACTCTTCTGTGTCTGCTGACAATGTCTTCTGAAGCTCGAACGGACACTGCAACGTAGAGAACACATCGTATGAAGTGATACCAACCTTCAATGAACTACGAAATACCAACATAACATAGCATCACGTCTGAAGTCCTGAAGGGATAGGCGGAGCAGAGGTGTGTAATATACACACTCACTCCTCGTCAGCTATGTTGAAGTCGCATGTAATAAGGGGCGAGAGTTTTTGCTTTACTATGAACCGGACACAAACCTTAGAATTATCAATTATCTATGATCCAAACATGGATTCAAAAACTCATAAAGTTGGTCATTCGAACCCGTGACACTACCATGTAAGTCCTAAACATAAACAGCCTATATGCGTCACTGCTGGGCACAGGCCTCCCCTCAATCAACCGGAGGGTGTATGGAGCATACATTACATATTCACACAACACAACACACATTCACTTTTTTTTTTTTGACGTGACTTATTGTAGATTTGCCGCAGATGGCATTAACTACTTGGTCGGACAAAACACATTCACACAAGTCACACATTCTTAAAGAAATCAATAAATACGAAATTCGGAAATGAATAAAGCACGCAGCTGCATTATTTAAAATTTTTCGTTTGATCACAATCTGTCCTGATAACAAGTGAAGACGTGGTCTATGGTGGTACACGACCAAATAGAAAATCTGTTCTTGAAAATAAAAAATAACTGTTGAAGATACTGCAAAGATAATTTGAGTATTATATTAAAGTTGAGTAAGTATACATTTGGCCTAAGGTCTGGTAACATGTCACCACGGTTCATTACCGACGTAGGACTCAAATAAAATAATTTGTTAATCAATACATAATGTCAGCATCTCATCGGGGCTTTGGGGGATGCAACGGCTGGTAGTTATTTTTATCAAAGAGTAAGTAAGTCTGGCAATTCAGAGAGGCAATGCCGCCAGCTTGTTAGGCACCTTGCCTCGATGTAACGCATTAGAGACGTTTTAAGTACTTACACTACAAGTATACTTTATTGCACACAATTACAAAACAAGTTTTTACACACATGGACGAAAGATACAGTACCTACAAAAGAAAAAGACAAAGAAAAGGAAAGAAATAGTGAAAGTTATAAAAAAAGAAAACGAAAGAAACGGTTCACTATTAAAAAAAACTGTTATTTGTGTAAAAAATACAAACATATAACTTACTTGTGTTTTTTTTAATTATTATGTGTATAATTATATATATGCGATAAATATGCGTGAAGTTATGTATGTAGTACGTAATACATAGCTGATGTAAAAACGGCGCAATCAAATTCAAACATAACGGTACATACTAACATCAAACACATTGCCGTGGGCGGGTATTGACGGGTATTCACGTCTTTGTATGCAAATATTTCAATGTGACTAAACGGTATTCAGATTACATGCATCTTTTGGGATCAAGATGCGAGTCGAATTGTGTAGGAAAAAAATTAGAGCAAATATGACAGGTAATTGCGACTTATTGGAAGAGAGAGCTACCTGTGTATAAGTGTTGTTATGTCAAAAAAAAGCTTGTCCCTAAAACTCTAGCCGCTATGGGTCTGGGGCCTTATTTTTGAATCGCTCGCCTTCAATTCGCGTATTATTTTACACGGGGTATACTTGTCTCATCTTACAAATTACAAGTTCTGATGTGCTACTTACGTGAAATGGGTATATATTTTCGAACGTTACTTGAAGGCGAGCGATTCAAAAACAAGGCCCCTGTTCACAAGTCTACGTCATAGCGAGGTGTCATAACGAAAATCACAATGACGTCACGATTCCGATACAAATCGCGACGTCTCTCAATGCTGGTACCGTTTTACGACGTCATGGTGTGAACTCGTGGACATGCTTTATGTTTACAAAACGGTTGCCCGTGAGCATGTTACCTAACTACACTGGCCTGCAAAACTAAGTACTACACTTTTAAATTATATTTTTTCTAAACTGTACATAGATACATACATCATAAACGCACGCCTGTATCTTACCGGGATAAGCAGAGATTATGGAATTCCATTTGCTTCGATCCTGCCTGACACACTTCTCTTGCTTCCTCCACATTCATCAATCGTATCATACACGCATGCCAAAACTAAACCCGAAAGCCGTCTGAACTACATATATAATAGTTCGAAATTTAAAAGCGTTTTACACGTAATTATGTCACCTTTATTTGTAAAGTCTTCTTTATATTTCGAATGTTTATTTTGTGTATTTAGCGATTTATAATAATTTTAAAAGTGTACTTAGTAGGTACTTATTTTGCAGGCTAGTGTATTAATTTTAAGAATTTATACGTTAAATATTTTTAGCATTAAGTGTACATAGTACCTAGACCTACTTTCAACAAAAAAGAGAATTTTGTTAAGGTAGTTATTTGCGTGAATTTAGTACGGTTTCACTCGAGTTAAGCTGATTAGTTTTGCTCGCTAGCATAATTACGTATTTCTTAAAAGTATAGTAGTGGTAGTAGTTTGGTCCAGTGTTGCACCGACTTGCTTCTCAAACGGGGAGCGCCGTTTCGAACCGCGGTATCGGACTTGCACTAATGAGATATTATTTTATCTTAAGTGCAGTTTTCACTAACACAGTTGGCTCGACCATTATAGACGGCTATACGGCTCAGCATCTATCACGTTGGTCTTTTCTGTTAGACCTCTGTGCTCGGGGAGGTGTGGGTACTTAGTTCACATTGCGATGGATGTACAGTCATGATCAATATCATGTACCCACTTTAGAACCCTTACCCACTTTAGAAAAGTTAATGTGACATGGTACTAAAGTGTATACATATTAATGCTCGTGACCGTACCTCTGACTACCCCAATTGGGATGTGGTCGTAATCTTATGTTATGTTATTTCTATTTAATTAAACATATAGGTTGAGTGAACTTCTTGTAAAATAAGCAATGTATAAAATACGATGTAAAAAACGGATTTTCTCGCGGAAAATAAAATGGCGTGGGAAAATCGTCGGGAATAGAAGATATATTACGTTCCGTATAAAACAATCAAACTCAAAGGCAATAAAATGGTTTTTTTTCACATAATTTCCCACACCTTCATATTGTTGATATTTCTAGAGCAATCAAGCTTACAAATGTAGTAAGATTTAATCGGAAAAGCAATTATTGCCTAGAATGCAAGCATTTCTTACGACTTTCGTTTCGTTTTGACTTTTAAATTACTATTTCATCAATAAACGCAATTCATTCTTACGACTTTAGGTTACTGCTACCTATAACACAACATAAGCTCACGTCTAGACCCAATTGGGGTAGTTAGATAACATAAATATAATATAAACAGCCTTTATACCATTAGTGCAGGGCGCAATCCTTCCCCCAGTCAACTAGAGGGTATGGAGCATACTCCACCCCGCAATTTCACTGCGGATTGGTGGAGGTGTTTTTACGGCTAATAGCTGGGACCAACGGCCGAAAGTAAGATGATCCGTGCTTCGGAAGGCACGTTAAGCCGTTGGTACTGGTTACTACTTACTGATATAAGTAGATATGTAGTTGTTACATTAGCCATATCAGGGGCCTTTGGCGATTCAGTAATAACCCTGACACCAGGGTTGATGAGGTTGGTATTCCACCTTTCAACCTACACGATAAGAAGAAGAAGCAACCCACAGAAGAGAAGAAGACCTTATTATTACCTACATATTGCTCACAAACTGTAGGTAATGTCTGCGCGCCACATCCCTATTAATTTATCTAACACGCATTCCTTCGTCTTTTACATTATAACCGATCATGAAACAACCATCAAACATGAGTACAACACGCAATAAATAGCCAATGTACTAAACAACAAGGCTACTAGGTAAGCAATTTCTCTAAGAATGGGACCATCGCGTGCAAGATGCATGCTAATATGCATGTGTTTGAAACTATTGCCTGCATGTTGCTGTCCGTTACAGAATCTCAGTACAGTAGCCCGCAGTCATTTATCTGTGACCGAGGTGTGGTTACGGTGTAAATTGATTGAAAAAAAAAAACAAAATTAATATACTTACTTAAATAGGTACGTAAGTGTGCACATCCTACGATGTTTTATGCCTATCGTTTACATCATTTCGCCTAAATATTATCCATGTGATATAAGTATATAATGATTGGCCACCTAATATGACACGATTCATTTATAACAAACATCATAGAAGGAAAAATTGAAGGGAAGAGAGGAAGAGGTAGACCTAGGAGAACATTTATGAAACAAATAAAAGAAAAGATGCAAATCGTGTCGTATCAGGAGGTGAAGGATTTGGCGGGAAGAAGAGAGGAATGGCGATTACTCCACCGACAAAAGCGCAGCTCTTAAATAAAGAGAGAGATCATATGAGTACAATTGCCTTCGCACAGTTAGACATTGATTTTTCAAGAGTAAATTTTAGCGGGGATCCTTTTTTTCCAGTAATAAATACTAGCCTATGTTACTCACAGATAATGCAGCATTGTAATGGTGAAAGAATTTTCGAAATTGGTCCAGTAGTTTTCGAGTTTGTTCTATACAAACAAAAATGCAACTTACTTCGACCTCAATTATTATTTTGGTCAGAAAGGACGGTCAAATTTGGGATGGTAATCAAATATGGGAAAATAAATATTAAAATAACATACAAAAAAATAATATCCTGCCTGCTCTTGTTGTTTATTTTATAAACAACAAGTTTTCCTCTCACATTAAAGTTTCTTAGACAAGCTAATACCTTGAAAGGCATTTAACCTAACAACGTGTTTATTGCACTCCTAGATAAGTACCTACGTGCACGTAGGGTGAAGGCAGGTTAATGCGCACAAAGTCAGTAACCCCGGGGAATACCAGGCCAGGACACGTCAATAAAATCATAAGGGAATTTTGTTAGGGTCGCGGTCTGCGCAGCCTTAGGTTTTCTGGCGCCCAGTTATTGTATAATTTAATGAACGACTTTGTTGGGTAAGTCCGTCTGCGTGCAAAGTCTTTAAACCGTGAGTAGCTTTGCCAGTATAGCACAAAAACTGATGTGTAATATGTTACCATGTTTAACCTCATTGAGCAAAAGCATTGATGTAGTCTTTAAACCCGTGAGTAGCTTTGCCAGTATAGCACAAAAACCGATGTGGAATATGTTACTATGTTTTAACCGCATTGAGCAAAAGCATTGATGTAGTCTTTAAACCCGTGAGCAGCTTTACCAGTATAGCACAAAAACCGATGTGTAATATGTTACTATGTTTTAACCGCATTGAGCAAAAGCATTGATGTAGAATGATTATGATACTGCACAATTATCAACCGATATTTTTGTTACCTAAACTTCAGCAGGTTAATGATGGTTTTGACATTAGTCCCGCTCATTAAATTTCGTATTATTAATTCATAACTACTTACTACGTTAAAGGATCAATAGTTGCACTATATTATTTTCAGCAGCCGAAGCGATTTGCTGTACTTTTTTATGTATTTCAAATTCAAATTCGGAAACTAGTCCATATTATGTTAGTAACAGAAAGCTTAACCTAGTATTTTACTGTACTTTTTTTTAAATGAGGACAATTTAAGCGTCCGTGGTAAGGTTATTACTAACAAGGTGATAGATATGGACTTCCCGTACAGATTATTTATTTGTCAGTTGTATTTTTTACAACAGGTGCTAATGAAATACGACAACAATACAGGAAAATCAAAAGAACAGGTTTTTGTTAGTGATAGTTGACTTCAAAAGTGAAACGGGTTGTTTAGTCATACAACTAAAAGAAACGAAGGTTATAATATAAGTATATTAATCGATGCTGATTCCTGCAGACACCTGCTAAATTTCAATTTAGTTTAACAGTTCTAAAACTAGCTTTATCTCTGTCTTGCACTCATCGTAAGTGAAGGACGGCGCCATTTTTAGAGCTCTCTGTCGGACTGAAATAAAATTAAGTTTTGTCTCTAAGAATTAAGAAGAAGGCAATAAAAAGGCAGCATTATTGCACTATATTTATGTTAGGAATCTATGTCCTATCTCTATTTATTGAATCTTTGACGGTTGACAATGCACATAAAGTTTATTTCACATCACACCCCCCACTTTAAGATTATTTAATTGTATAAATCAGAGTACTTACATTTAAAATACTAATACTATCCAGTATCTACCTATAGCTATCTAGCTATGATAATTTTTCTCTTAAGTACTTATATCTCTATTTTCTTTTTTAATTCCTTTCGTCATGCTTACTATCATCCGTTCTGAGATGAACGTTGATTGCATCCGCGATGTAAAGGAAAACATAATGTGATGTGATGTCATTGCAAAAAGTGCACTTGGTCTTGAGAAACTTGTTATACCACAGCCGGAGGATGAGACCTTATCTGTACATCCTGTGCTATGGGTAATTTGTGTGGACTCGTATATATTATTTATTTATTTACCACCATGAACTAAGACGAACTTATAATAAGTTACACTTATCTAACATAAAAACGTAAATTTACAACTATATCTGTAGAGGTACGGTCACGAGCATTAATATGTATACACTTTGGTACCATGTCACATTAACTTTTTTGACAAATTGAACTGTAAGTCTCACTAAATGTCAAATATGGTAGTACGACAGAGTCCTACTAAAGTAGGTACATTATATTGCTCATGACTGTACTGTACATCCATCACCAGATGAAATGGAGTGGACTCGTATACATATATTATTAATTCATTTACCACCATGAACTAAGACGAATTTATAATAAGTTACACTTACCTCATCCATCGCCAGATGAACTAAGTACCCACGCCTTACCGAGCTTTCTGTTAGACCAACGTGATAGGTGGTCAGATCTACCTATAATGGTCGAGCCAACCGTGTTTGTGAAAAGATAAATAAACACCTAATTGGTGCAAGTCCAAAAGTAAAGTACTTATTAGATATTAAAAATATATTGTAAAATTATTTGTGCGTGGTAATGTCTCTAATCAATGCATAATTTACAACACGCAACACTACTACTGGTACAAAAAAATGAATACAATAACGGAAAAATAATTTTATGCGAAATAAACACATACTTACTTACACACACTTTTTCGAGAAAATATAAAGTAGTGATACTGGTAAAAAATGCTATACCATTCGCACGACAGTTAATGAAAAATGTATTTAGCACTATTAAGTACTTACTTATAAGAAATATGTAATTTTACGAACAAATATCATATTGATCGATGCGGTCAAGTTGTAAATAAACACTTAATAGGTAAACCTTTCGAATGCGAACGAAAATAATAGTACCTATTATAAATAGAAAATGGAGCGAAAATAATAGTACCTAGGTTCATTGTTCGTCAAGGGAACAAATTGACCAATAACCAACTGAAGTTGGAAACCTTTTGGGAATCAAACTCTCTCTCGAATGATACTTAGTGCTTTATACAACACCTACAAGGAAAAAGCTAACATGTTTGTAAGTATAAGTACCTACTTAATATATGGCGAAAGAGGCGCGATTGTATTTTTTTAAATTTTTAATTCCATTCTTTTTTATCTTTTTTAAATTTATTTTAAAAGGTAGGTACGTACATTCGGCCTCAATACATACAGTAGTTATTTTGTCAAAAAAAGTAAAAATCGGGGAGGTTAGCTTCTAGCGTATATTGTTATCCTATGGTAAACCAATAAATAAATTAATAAATTATTTAATTACCCGAAAACAATCATCCGACACGCTATAAACGGCGACCTGTTGATCAGCAAGACCGACAGTATACGCTTGGTCCATCTTCAAAGCTGTAATATTCAATCCTTCGTGCTCCTCCACGCCAGGGTCTTCCAGCCAAGTCTTAATCGCTTCCTGATACCACTCCCAAGTATTATTTGTATCCGTATCATCCGCTTCCAAAATAGAATCCAAAATATCTGGTTTTAATGTTTCTGTTTCATTCATTTTGATCACAAATAAACTAAAGCACAACAAAAATTATGTTCGATTTTTAAAACGTCGCAGAAAGTTATATTTTTTTATTTCAATCAGCCACACAAACGCGCCAAAAATTCGTGTCTCTTAAATATAAATTTTAATGTATTATTTAAGGGTATGTTGCACAATTATTATTTTTTTAACTATAATGTTAGCACGTTGGATATTTTTATTTGTAAAGTTTGTTTGCGTCTTAGCGTAAAGTCGATTTACGTGTGAGCGACAGACGCAGCGGAGTTGTACTGCCACCGCGCCGGTAAAACCGGTGCACAACCTACGGCTTGATCTGTGCGACGACCGGCCTGTTTCTGCTTTACATCGAATTTAATTAATTTCTTATCATTTCATATTAAATAAATAGACACAAAAAGTTATGTAACGTTTTCCTTAAATACTATTTTATCTGTATTTCATTGTAGGTAGATAAAGTCGATTTAGGTAGATTGAATCTTTAGGCCCATACTCTACATAACCCATTCTTATGCAACGAATGATTGAGTTAAGTAGGAAAGTAAGACTTACCTACTTAAGTATGTTTCAATCATTATTTTAACCTATTTACTTATTATAAAACCAGACACTACTAGAGATCTCATTCAACGGAATTGACGCCAGCCAAGCGTCAACAAGCAGGCAAATAATTGACTTTCTACCTGGAAAAATGTTGACAATCAGAAGAAAGTCCCTGCATTGCTTGCAAGTTTTCCCGCGCAACTAACTGCGGTTTATTAATGATAATGATTGATCGAATAAGCGAAAGTTTATTCGTGGTTACAATAAAACTCACCCTTAAAAAAGTTCTATTGACACATTCTCATTTTCCAGCCAGTTCTCAGATAGAAAATTTATTGCAAAGAGTTTTATTTCCTCGTGACTTAGAAACTTTTTGCGTTTATAAATGTGAAATTCTTAAAACAAAAATATGATGTTTTAAACTGTATTAATTTAGCAATGTTGTCATGGCGCTATATATAATTTTGATGGCCGGACATTTCAAAATAGACTATTGTCGAAAGACTGATGACCTTCATGCCACTTCACAAAAACATATTCTTTAGATAAACATATGCTCACACCACGTGGTAGAAGGCATGTATTTTCACCTTTAAGGATAAACGTCATATTGCCTTCGAGGAAAACACGAGAAGTAATTAAGTTGAAGGATATGACTATAATGTGAAGGTAATAAAGGTCCTACAACGTCGGCGATACAGAAAATAATCCAATTTCTGTTCGCTTCGCGGTGATTAGCAAAATAAGGGGTTTATGTAACATCAATAATATAATCACTTGGTAGCACGCAAGACCTGTCACGTAGTAAATAAAACATACTGAAGACAAAATTCCTTTAACGAAGTATGGACGTCTTTTTGTTGATATTTATTGAGAAAGTGAATTAAAAATTGCAGACATGCGTTTTTCAGGTGATTCATTGGTGTGAAACTTGTCTAAATCGCATACCAATTGTTGGTTAGTCGTAAGAAAATTGAAAGAGCATTGTCTTTGGAAAATTGTGGTAGTAGACCGTGGTTTAGTAGTTGAATGTTACGCTCTCGATCCAGAGGTCCTGGGTTCGAATCCCGGTGGGGACATTATAACAACAACTCAATGTGTTCTCTAGTTTGATTAGGACATTGGGCCTTTGGCGACTCGATGTTAACCTGACACGAGGTTTGACGAGGTTGGTTATTGATCTGAACCCTGGTGTCAGGGTTACTATTGAGCCGCCACTCATGTAACAACTACTTACTTACATCAGTTAGTAGTAACCGGGACCAACGGCTTAACATGCCTTCCGAAGCACGGATCATGTTACTTTCGGACAATCAGGTGATCAGTCTGTAATGTCCTAACCAAACTATGGATCACAAAGTATTTTTTTTGTATTAAAATAAGTGCTTAGTGCTAATATTAGTACTTGGTACTAAGATTAGTCCTTACCTTCTTTGTTTCATGGCCTTCGTCTATAAAAAAAGGTGACCACCCTAAGAAATACGAGATATTATGAGCTAAAAATAAAAAATAGAGTCAACCACAACACAACCAACGGAAATGAGATGACCAGTGGCGATGCGTACACGCACAAGTATAAATCACTCTTACAAAGTAAACATTGTAATGCAAATAAGATTATAGGGCGGCGCTGTGTGCTTTTTTTTTTAACGTGACTTATTGTATATTTGCCGCAGATGGCATTAACTACTTGGCCGGACCAATGGGGAGCGCTGAAGGCTCTCACCCGGTACAACGTGTAAGACAACAGGCCTGAAGGTGCCCAGCGCGGTGTGCTGTCGCCAGTCATTCTTAAATAAGTACCCTTATTTCTAATGTTACTTAGCAATGTTAGTAACTTTTTTTAGTAATTTTTGTCTACAGGAATTAGCACCACTAAGTAGGTACGGTCACGAGCATTAATATGTGTACACTTTGGTACCATGTCACATTAACTTTTTTGTCAAATTGAACTGTAAGTCTCACTAAATGTCAAATATGTTAGTGCGACAGAGTCCTAAAGTGGGTACATTATATTGCTCATGACTGTAAACCTCTTCAAATGGTTGTTAAATTTCCCAACGGCAATTTAAGAACTTTTATTAAGTCTTCGTCAATGCTGACCACTAAAGGCACATTTTACGGTCAATGTCATTATTAGCAGAATATTAATGTGTAAGTACACTAAATTTGAAGCTTAGCGATCAAAATAATTTGTACATAATTTATTAATCGGCCTCTGGTGTCTAACGGTTAGAGCGTTATGCTGTCGATTTGACGTCCTTGGGTCAATTCCCAGTGAGGACACTGTTATGAATAACTCAACATTATTTACGTTGCATAGAATATTTATAGTGATTAACTTGCGTTTAGGGTCCTGTCTCACTCGGACACCATGTTATTTAAGCATGGCACCAAGAAAATGCATAGTATGCGTAGTGTATTAAAAACACTATCTCACCGTCTCTTGTTGGTTGCGCCACCATGGTGTCCTGAAGTGGCCCTACGTACTCTTTGCATCCAAAGTAGTTGAATAACTGATAATAGGGCATTTGACTGGGTCGAAGATAAATTATAAAATGCTAATCTAGAAATAAAGCTAGTGTAACATAATCAAAAATAAATCTCATTATTCTTTTTGTCTTTTTGAAACAATAAGTATTTTTGACTGCTTTTATTGATGACGTCACAGGACAGTATTTCTATACAAATTCCATGGCAAATTTTCATTTTGACGTTTCGTAAGAAGTATCTCATTTGACTTAGTTGTCAAATAGCCTATTTTCATTACAAAAGTTTCAGTACGATCTACTCTAAACCGACCTCTATGACGACCGGTTGCCATACAACCATAAAGTTGAAGTTGAAGTACTCTAAACCGGCGCACGTGTATGTAACGATTAATGAATGTGGAGGAAGCCAGAGAAGTCTGTCAGAATCCATGTGGGAAATAGGCGTGAGTTTATATATGTATGTACATAAGTAATTGTTTTAAAGGTTTGTGATTATTTCTTGCCAATGTTTATTATTTCCTCCAGCGTAGGTATATGATATATCTTTATAATCACTTACAGAATGAATGTGGCTATAGAATTAGCGGAACATAACTCATCTACCTAGCATTACACCGTCAGCTTAGCTAACCTGAAGATTTGACAGGTCCCGTTTTTTTACAGAATTGCCGACTACCTGTCTGACCGCAGCCTCTGGTAGCTGAATGTGGCTAATAACAGATATTATATATAATAACAGCCACGGTCAAAACTGTATGTTAATATATAAATAACTGTTATTTTTCTATCTCGGTTTTAAAATAAAAAGCTCCAGGACCCCTATAACGACCCCGCCGGCGCGGTCGTCGATTTCCCTTCATTTAGCGCTTATCACTACAATAATAATAATTCATTTATTTCACACTATACTAGTATGTCGCTTTGATCTATGACTTTATTTAGAAAACTAATTTCATTTTATTTTTAACGACGCTGCAAATAATAAATATATAAATATATGTACAGGGTGTTAGTTCACAGCGAGCTCTGAAGAGCAAACTGACAAGACACTATCTCCATCAAAAATTTGTTAAATTAGTATAGTTTATTTGTTTTTTGTACCATCTAGTGCAATAATATCATATATTAGTGTTATTAATAGTGAGATTTTAGCTGTTGAGAAGTTAGTCTCAACAGACTAGATGTTGTTTTCTTTTTATGGTGAATGTTGTGTTCACTTGTAATAGGCTTACACATAAGTACTGTTTTACTTTGTCTAATTATGTTCTAACTAAATGTTATAATGTGCATAGCTGTAAGTGATCCATAAATAAATAAATAAATAATACTAAGGGGGATGATTCAGACCATGATTCTGAGTTAATATCAAGCGGAATTTCCGTCGCAATTTTCATGGTTTTTTTTTTTAGTTTTTATTAAATATTCTCAATTCTATACTTTTGCGATGAAAAATTCTACTTGATATTAACTCAGAATAATAAGCTGAATCAACTCTCTCAGTATTCGTTACCAAGTCACTAACACCCCGTGCAAGTTCATACAGATAGCCATACAAGAAGGTATGGGTGTTAGTGACACCGTAACGAATACTGAGGGGGATGATTCAGACCATGATTCTGAGTTGAGGTCAAGTGGAATTTCCTGTCGGAAATTCATGAACTTTTTTTGTGTTTTTTTTTAAATTATTTTCAGTTCCATATTATTGCGACGGAAAATTCCACTTTATATTAACTCAGAATCATGGCCTGAATCATCCCTCAAAGTTTTCGTTACGATGTCTCTAACACTCGTATGTATATGTATTATTAATATTATTATGTAGATATGTTATCAACTTTACTGTTTTTGTATACGTGTTTGGTAAATACATAATTAATTATTTATTTGTTTCCGCATAACATAAGACTGTAGTCATGAGCTTCCAATATTTCAATTGGGGTAGTCAGGGGTACATCCATCGCATGGTGAACTAAGTACCATAACGAGCTTTCTGTTAGACCAACGTGATTATTTTATTTTGATCGAATTTCCACGTGTGATAAAAATAAAAAATAAACTTTTTTTATATCGTCGCTTATATCTCGCTCGCTTCTCGCTACCTTCAGAGCCACAACCCGAGCCACACACGGCTATACAATACAACGTTCACGCATGGCATGTTAATAACGCAACTCGCATACACATGGAAATCCTCAAGGTTTCCTCTTACCAAGCTTCAAGCCCTAGGGGCCAGCGAAAATGATCACCTAGGTTGCAAACATACACATAAACTCACGCACGTAATTCCTACTGGCGTGAACAGAGCCACACATAATCTAAAGACAACTTGCAGCCAGATTTCTAATGAAAAAACAAACAGAACTATTTAATTTCCCTGGTTTTTTTTTTGACGTGACTTCTTGTAGATTTGCCGAATGGCATAACTACTTGGCCGGACAAATGGGGAACGCTGAGTGCCCTCACCCGGTTCAAAATTCAAGACAACAGAGCTGAGGTTTCCCAGTTAGGCGCGAACCTCTATTTCCCTTGCACAAGTAAGTACTATAAGAAAAACAAAAAAAAACACTTTTTATCGAAATCCTAAGTATGTATCTGTATTCCGGCCAAGTAGTTAATGCCATTTGCGGCAAATAAAAAAAATATCATCCGTATGGTCATGGGCTCACATTTATGGTGATAGACCCATCGCCCGTGGTCGGTCATGGAAAGGAGACAGTTCCTCTCTCGACTTTCACTACATGACCAAGTCATAAAGAAAAACAGCTGATCTGGGTCTTAGAAGTCAGAAAAGGTTGTCTAGGTTGCAAATATGTGTACAGTCATGAGCAATATAATGTACCCACTTTAGGACTCTGTCGCACTAACATATTTGACATTTAGTGAGACTTACAGTTCAATTTGTCAAAAAAGTTAATGTGACATGGTACCAAAGTATACGTGATATGTGATATTAATGCTCGTGACCGTACACCGTACCTACTCGCCTATTACGTTGCCCCTAAACAGGCCGAGAATTCATTATCTACGGCCTTCAACGAGGAAACTTCATCAGACTGCGCGGGCGCTGCCTTCAACCGATTGTAATTATCACACGCATTGATTTGTGTATCTCCGTTGAGCGCGGTGGTGGGTGAGAATTTGAGATGAGTGTGTTTTTTTTATTTATTTTCGGTGTGTTTTGTGCGGCGCGAGCCAGACAAGACACCGGATACCCAGCCGGATTGATGGCAGACTGTGAGTTTATTACAATGATTATTTTATTATTGAAGGCCTCCGAGGTCCAGTGGTTGAGCGTTGGGCTCATGATTAGGAGGCCCCGGATTCGAGTCCCGGTGGGGACATATCACAAAAACCACTTTGTGATCCCTAGTTTGGTTAGGACATTACAGGCTAATCACCTGATTGTCCGAAAGTATGATGATCAGTGCTTCGGGAGGCACGTTAAGCCGTTGGTCCCGGTTACTACTTACTGATGTAAGTAAGTAGTCGTTACATGAGTCATGTCAGGGGCCTTTGGCGGCTCAATAATAACCCTGACACCAGGATTGATGAGGTTGGTATTCCACCTCACAATCCACACGATAAGAAGAGATTATTTTATAAAAAAAAAGAAATATTACAGTGAAAAAAAAGAAAAGAGAAAAGAAGATTTTTTTACTTGTTAAGTACTACATTTCTTCATGATATCATTCTTAGGGCTGCGTATTAAGTGACTGCATGTTATCTCCTGATTACTTGCACACTGCCCACCCCATTAGGAATCACTGGTGTGAATAATGAATATGAATAGCTGGTATGAGTTAATGGAGTAGAACCGTGTCAGTTAGTAAGTGTATGGTAAGTATTTATACACTTTGGTACAGTCATGAGCAATATAATTTACCCACTTTAGGACTCTGTCGCACTAACATATTTCACATTTGGTGAGACTTACAGTTCAATTTGTCAAAAAAGTTAATGTGACATGGTACCAAAGTGTATACATATTAATACCATGTCACAGTAAATTTTACTGTTATGTATGACAAACAGGCTACTTGACAACCTAGTCAAACGAGATACACATACATACATACATAAACTCACGCCTATTTCCCACCGGGGTAAGCAGAGACTATAGAATTCCATTTGCTTCGATCCTGACACACTTCTCAAACGAGATACTTTTTACGAAATGTCAAAACGAAAGATTTTTGTATGGAAATTCTATGCTGTGACGTCATCAATAAAAGCGGTCAAATGTCGTTCTCATTGTTACTTAATTCATAAATAAAATTCGAAAAAAGTCGAAAAGGATAATTAGATTGATTATTGATCATCTTAGACTGGCTTCTATTTTTAGATTGGTATTTTATAATTTGTATTTTATAATACATGGCCGCTGGGGCGGAAGGGTTCTGGAATGGCGACCACGTGTCGGAGGACGCTCAGTGGGTAGGCCCGCTACAAGGTGGACCGACGATCTGGTGAAGGTCGCGGGAAGCCGTTGGATGCGGGCAGCGCGGGACCGATCGTCGTGGAGATCCTTGGGGGAGGCCTATGCCCAGCAGTGGGCGTCGTACGGCTGATGATGATGATGATGATTTTATAATTTATGTTTGACACAGTCAAATACCCTATTGATGCTCGTGTGTTAAGAATAGACGGTTTACATACACGTCAATCAATCATACGCTATGGCGGCCGCGTTTAAGTCTACGGATAAAATAATGAATACGTTCATGAGTTAGTTAGTCTATAATTTGATAGTTTCTTGTTGCACGCAAATAATTTGCGCTTTGATGTGAAGAGGCATAATAACTGTAAGAATTAGAGTAGTTTCCAACTAGTCAAATCAATTACTATTTACTAAACGTCAAAACACGAAATTACTATGGAATTGGTATAAAAAAAGCAACCTGTGAGGTCATAGAAATACGTGACAAAATATCGCACTTATTATTACATTTCTTTATTAAAATTAATAAATTAAAGTTAAATAGAAAAACAAAACGTTTTTAGTCACCATAATGTATCTTTGAACTAGGAAATTACCCAATTATGTACGTAAATGATTCGGTACATTGAAAGTTTATAACAATGATTCTATGTTTGAATTACGTTCTCTTTTTAAAATTGGATGAATCTCCCCACAGGCCCAGGTATGAATAGAAGCACGACTTTCTCCAAAGAGACCCTGAAGTCTCTATCAGTGGTGGTGATGAAGCCATCGCAGAGTCTCCTCGGGACCTTAATGGGGAGTGGGGAGAAACGGTGCCAACTCAGCGAAGAGGGCGCTGAATGCGTTGCCAACTTCATCGATCTTAAGAAGAAGAAGATACAGGTTCGCTCACATGACTCGTTATCTTAATATACCTACATACCATAGCATCACGGCTGCATCCCCGAAAGGGTAGGCAGACGTGTATAGTATATAAATACACGCACTCGTCGCTAGCTGTATAAGTCCCATGCAATACGGAACCCTATCGTTAACCGGGCACAAATCCTGGACACAACGTGATATCAATTATCTACGATCTAAAACATAGCTTTACAAAAAATAGGTCCTTTTAAAAATACTTTATCCACACATCACACGTGGTAGTAAGTAGGTCCTGGTACAATGCAAAAAGCCCAAAGCGTCTCAACATGTTCAATGTGCAATGACCTTAAAGCCGATGTTCCATCGACTATTTTGGTGCTTCTATGTATGGAACTTAATATATTTAGACCTTTATATACAGGATAAAAAAACAAGGTTTAAACGGCGCCAGAATATCCATGTACTTAAGTATATTTTAGCGATAATCCTATCATATTTTTGAATCTGACTAAAAATACCTTCATAATTTTCTAGCCATCCGGCACACCCAAGAACCAACCCTGGACATATTTAGACTTTTGTATTTGGCATTCCAGAGTCGTAATTATTTATTCATCATCTCTCTAGCATTATCCCGTTTTCCACAGGGTGCGCTTACCTAACCTGAAGATTTGACAGGTCCGGTTTTTAACTTCCAACCCGCGAAGGGAAATCAGCCAGTATTACCTTCTTATATTATAAATACTTAACCAAATCACAAATACTTACCAGAAGTGTAGTCACTTCTATAAATTTATATTTCTATAAACGCTAACGTAAACGCCAACATACCCTGCGTTGAAAGGTTAAAACGGCCACATAGAAACAATTAATAATAAAAAAAGACATTAAGTAAAGTTATTTGACATTTGTTGCCATTGCGCTGTTTTACTTTTACATGCACAAGTGTCAATTTGCACTATGTAGTCTGATTATGATTTAGACTTAGTTTTTGAAATCATGTTTCGATATAAAATTATTATCATGTGCTCAGCAGTGAAGGAAAACATCGTGAAATCGACATACTTACTCGAGAAATATGTCTCAGAAGTATGTCACCTAACCTGAAATTAGTTTAGGTCCACCCTGAAACTAGTTCATCCTCGTGGTGACAACTGAATGATCCCACTAGCAGTGGTAGGTCCCATAAACCCCTTGGTCTATTATCACCAAGAGGGCCGATCGTCTCTTAAATGCCCTGGCCGGTTTGAGCAATATCAGCAAAAGCAATATTGCTATTTGACATTTGTTTGCATTTACTTTTGTAAGCGCAAATTTCAAATTGCAATATATTTTAGATGAATTACTTCGATGTGGACTTTTTAGCCCCCCAGGCATAGATTTACAACTACCGTAGATTGAACATCAGTGCTCAAAAAGTGGGACGCAAAGTTACTGTTAATATAGCGACGTTGACAGTACTTTACCTCAGTGCGCGATTAGGCGTTGAACTGACAACATGGGAAGTGCATGATAAAAACTAAGTAATGACGTTGTGCATGTTATCGTAGTATAAACATTTTAATTGTCGCAGTAAAACCCACCAAAATTATTATTTTAGCTTAATATCTAAAACAAGTACTCCCGTCAATCCGAGTCGCAGTATAACCTGACCGTAATAAGAACCGCTAATATAAGTAATAAAACGATGCGTACTTCTTAATTTGACACGATTTTATTGAATGGATATACCGCTGTGTACAAATGTACTTATAGCTAAACAAGCGCCAAGTTTTCGCTGCATTTTTGTATATACGGTAGTGGTAAAGCAATGTCCCGTCTAGACCTGGTCTTCAGGTTAGGTAAGGACATTGTGAAAAACGAGATAACGCTAGGGAGATGCTGACTGTTTCAGGTGCTGATAAGCGGCTACATGGATGCTTCCTTCTCTCCTCTGGTCCGCACGATGACGGGAGTGTACTTATCGCAGGGTCGGACCATCATAGTTGTCGAAATATTCCCACTACTGGTTCGTACTTATCCAGTGTAAGTTAGCTTTTACATTATCTTATGTATAACTCACCAACGGCCTCCGTGGCCCAGTGGTAGAGCGTTGGGCTCACAATCCGGAGGCTCCGGGTTCGAATCCCGGTGGGTACATATCACAAAAATCACTTTGTGATCCATAGTTTGGCTAAGGCATTACAGACTGATCTCCAAACGTTTTTTCGATTCTGCTCCGCACCACCCAAATCCCCTGGTAGTTGCGGCTTCCGAGTACATTCAGCTTAGGGACGGTACTGAAAAGTATCGGCGTCCGAAGGACTTAATATACGATCCCGACGACCCGATTACTCTAGCCATAGAGGCAGCCAATCAGCTCGCGACACCAAACACTTCAGGTCCCCGATACCGACCCCGCCGGCGTGGTCGACGATTTCCCTCATTCAGCGCTTATCGCTATCGACCCACTAGGGTCGATTAATTCTTTCAAATATTTTTCCTCTCACACGACGCCCTGAGCCGAGGTTCGCGCCCAACTGGGCACCCTCAGGCCTGTTGTCTTAAACGTTGTACCGGGTGAGAGCCTTCAGCGCTCCCCATTTGTCCGGCCAAGTAGTTAATGCCATCTGCGGCAAATCTACAATAAGTCACGTCAAAAAAAAAAAAAAAAAAACAGACTGATCCACTGATTGTCCGAAAGTAAGAAAGGCACGTTAAGCAGTTGGTCCCGGTTACTGAAGTAAGTATATAGTCATTACATGAGCCATGTCAGGGGCTTTTGGCGGCTCAATAATAACCCTAACACCAGTTTTGCTGAGGTTGGTATTCCACCTCACAACCCACACGATAAGAAGTCATCAACTCAGAATCATGGACTGAATCACCTACACATCAACATTTTCATTTCACGATAAGAAACTGCAGCAGTAACACGACTTTTAAATCAATGTAACGGAACACATTTATTTAATACCGGGCATTTTTATCATTTAAGTAGGTTTTTTTGTACCAGGCATTTCAAACAACTTTCATCAAAGTATTCATGCATGCTCGACTGTTTAGAGTACTTTATAATCATATTTATTTTATAATGATATAAAATATTATGTCTCTTTATTCTTTTGTTTTCTTTGAGTATGTCAGGATCGAAGCAAATGGAATTACATAGTCTCTGCTTATCCCTGTGGGAAATAGGCGTGAGTTTATATCACAGATCATATAATAGTTTATATGTATGTGTCTCTTTATTCGATCATAGCTAACTGTTAACTGGTTGTAGCGAAAAGTTGCATAATAAATTACTATGGTCACCTTGCTACGAAGTTTCGCAATTGCTAAGGTGAGACTGGCGCACGTCACTTTGTATCGTTAAAAAGTCGTATCTACTTGGATAAGTTTCGTGTCTATATATATAGAAGTACAAGTAGATACGATATATTATTATATAATATATATAATGTAGGAAAGTGAGAATACTATGGAAGGTTAATCAATGTGAATTTGATTGTTTATGGTATGAATGGAGGATGGTTAATGAATGGAACGTAAGGCAGTTTTAAGACAGAAAGGGAGTCTATGGTGGGGCAATAAGGCCGCCTATTGTACTTATGTTTTTATTCGTATGTTTATGTCCTTTGTATATGTCGTTGTGCAATGAAGTATTATTGATTGATTGATTGATTGAGGTCGGTCAGGATTAGAGGATAAGGGAAGAAGTTTTTTTTTTGTTTGGTTAAAATAATTAAAATAGAAGGAGCTAAGATATAGACACGAAACTTATATATTTCATCACCTTCTCCTACAGGGCTGCTCGAGTGACGAGGCCTCTAGGTGAGCTCTTGGGCGTATTCCTGGCCTCACTGACGCGGCGGGGGCTGCCTCCGAGCCAGCTGCAGTTGGTGGGCGGCAGTCTTGGGGCACACGTTGCCTCCTTCGCTGCTGTCAAATACCGCCAGCTCACTGGCCGCCGTCCGGCGCGGTTGACAGGTCCGTACTTTAACCCTTTCACGGACAGAGTTCATGGGTCATTGATGGTTCATAATAGGTAATAATGACACCTTGGGATCGGAACGTCACTAGACGTTCTGTCCTTGAAAGTATTAAGAGCATAGAATAAAGAATAATCGTATAGTCGCCTTATAGCGAATACCAAATAAGCGCTTTAAAAAAAAATCGTTCAGATGTCCAAATTGCAGATGTCCTTAGAATAGGTTCAGTACCGGTGTGCTGAACCGGCGTGCGTGTATGAAACGATTGATGAATGTGAAGGAAGCAAATGGAATTCAATAGTCTCTGCTTACCCCGGTGGGAAATAGGTGTGAGTTTATGTATGCATGTATGTTACTACGTTCAGATGTGATTTTTGTTAACAGAGCCTCGCAAGAGACAAGCTAGTTTCTGTGCAGTAGGGTTAACATGCGCAACATTTTGTCACGGTTATTTTATCGATTCCGACGATATAATTATGTCGGTTTGTCGATTGGTGCTAATATGTTAACCCATAAGTCATGTCGTTCTGTCAAAATACGAACAAAATCAATGACAGGCATGTTAGGAATAAATCAAACTTACTTATCGATTTCGACAAAATTTATTGAATCGATTGTTAATTTTATAAATTGCGGTTACAGTTTTACCCAGAACGAAATTGGTTGATAGAAGTCGAGTGACGAGGCCTCTAGGTGACCTCTTAGGCGTATCTATTCCTGGCCTCACGTTTGGCCTGGCGTATTTTTTTTTTCAAAATAGCTCTTACGTGGTTTTCACCAGGTAACTCTGTGCCCCGCGCCAATTCGTATCGGGCGCCGAGGTAGTTTCACCTTCACTCCCTCTAGGAGTTTGTTAAAAACCTCAGTTTTAACCAGTCTTCTGTCAAGGAACCGTAATGTCAGAATCAGAGTGGTCAGGTCATTAACATGGTTTTGGTTACGGACAGATGCCCGTTTATAAGGTGAGTCATACTTTGACGTTAAAAAGGTCGTTGAAAGTGAAAACGAGCCATACGAATACCATACTTGTGAGCCTACTTTTTATAAGCCGTTACTTTTAAAAGTATAGATTAATTATTGTTACCATTTTTATAGTATAGCTAAGTGTACCTCCCTAGGTCAAGCGCTACGTGGTCTCTGGATTTAGAGACGAAATAGGTAGGTACCAGTTTTAGACAGATTTTTTATGCTAGGTACTGCTATTCTGTTTTCTATTTAATCGTAGTTTTCAGAACCTAAGACGTCTGGCGAATTTTATAATGCACCTAAACGAGGGGTTCTCTATGAAACCGAAAACAAAATTCTGCGTCTCGTCCCATTTATCCCGCTTTCCCGACTCTGTGTGCTCGGCGCCCGCGGCACGGGTACTGTACCGCGTCGCGAGTTAAATCGAGGGCTTCGATGAACAGCTGTATGACATTTATTCCACGCAGATAACATTCTTGTTCAAAGCCCTCGATATAATTTAGATATTTAAGATCTAGGAACTAGGAATACAATGGCCCCGATTCCTGCAGACACCATCTAATTTTATTTTAAGTTATATTCGTCATTTTCATATCCGTCGAAAAGGAAAGGGACGGATGATTCACAGCTCTTAATTTTAGGAAGAATGAGTAAATGAATGAATAACCCGGGCGAATCAAAAAGGTATGTCGCTGGTATGCAATCCGTTTGACGTGCTGTCTACTTAACTGTGTCGGGTTATTGACTGATGTAAAATTTTTAGACTGTTGTTTTAGATTTGTGCTTAAAATTGAAGTGTGTTCCATAAATTTTATGCTTGTCAATTACCCGTCCCTTTCCTTTTCGGCGGATAAGAAAATGACAGATATAACTTAAAATAAAATAAGATGGTATTTACAGGAATTAGCACCATTGACTAATTTAAAATATCATTTGATTGTAAATTTGACTTATTGTAAATTTTTGACGTTCTAATTTCCTTGATTAGTATGGGCATTATTGATGATGTAATTGATTATTATTTTTGTTACCTATTGACTTATGTTTTAAAAGAGTTATTGTTATTTAATTGATGCATGTTGTGTGTTTAAGTATATGAATTTCTATGATTGTAATTCTATTGTATTAAGCATTATCGAATTGGGCCTGGCCTGTAATGCTAATATGTTTGGATATGTAAATAAGTAAATAAAATAAATAAATAAATGAAATTGTAAGGGAATAGGAACCCGTGCCGCCCGTGCAGGCAAATAAATTTATTGCCCTTGCGTATCAAACATTTGTAAAACGATATCCGTTTAATGCAATTACAGGTGGAAATCAGCGATTTCAGACTCATACACCAATGTTCAAGTTTAAAGTGATTACCTACAAGCAATGATACCTATTAAATACACGCCTAGTGCAAAAGTAGGTGAATAACAGCTGTTACTACATAGTCTTCATAGGTCAGACTGCTTAGGCCTTCACTTCTAATTAGTACTGTCATGAGCAATATAATGTACCCACTCTAGGACTCTGTCGCACTAACATATTTGACATTTGGTGAGACTTACAGTTCAATTTGTCAAAAAAGTTAATGTGACATGGTACCAAAGCGTATACATATTAATGCTCGTGACGTAGGTACTCTACTAAGTATAAGTTAGGTAAAAAGGTACTTGAAAATTTCCATGAAGCATATGTATGCTTACAAACATATTACGTTTATAAATAGAAATTCATAACCCGCCACATGCTTCAAGAATGTCAGACCTCTAAGTGAAAACTAATTACTAATTAAGCTCACAACCTATATTCCCTATTGGTCCACTCAGAGGTAAATCCATTGCAAGTTGAACTAAGTACCCACGGTTTACCATCTTCTCCTATCGTATGGGTTGTGAGGTGAATTACTAACCTCATCAACCCTGGTGTCAGGGTTATTATTGAGCCGCCAAAGGCCTCTCGGTTTACGATGATAATTAAAGAGTCATAATATAATCCACACGATAAAAGGACCTGAAGAACGCTGTAATTCATCATTTCCCCTTCCTCCCCAGGGTTAGACCCGGCTGGCCCCTGCTTCCGCAACTTGCCGGCAACGGAGAGGTTTCACCGCGACGCAGCGGAGCGCACAGACGCCCTCCATACCAACATTGATGGGTTCGGCATCGCGGACGCCGTGGCCCACGTTGACTTTTATGCCAATGGAGGTTGGTGATGAGTGTTGTCGGCTCAACCGGCATCCTATAGAAATAACATAACCTCACGAATATATCTCAATTAGGGGGTAGTCAGAAGTACATCCATCGCAAGATGAATTAAGTACCCACGCCACACCGAGCTTTCTGTTACACCATGGTGATAGGTAGAAAAATTATTTCACTCAATATGCAGTTGCATTTATAATAAATAGATTTTTCATCACTACCTACTCATTATAGGCCTCTTTCTTTTTTTACAACGTTTACAAGGACTCGACGCAAAGCGCCAAATATGGAAGACTCGACCGAAACCCTCCTATAACTACACACTCAATTCGTCAGACCAGCTTTATTGTGTGCCGTGTGACCGGACCTTCAAGTCGAAGTTCGGTTTCGCCTGCCACATCAGAACCCACCACAACACCGACCCGAGATAGATATTTAGGAGTCGCCGTCGCCGGATACGGTTTGGACGACATGATGATGATGATAGGCCTCATACGTCTGTTTCAGACGATTCACGACTATCATTGGCGCAGGGCCATGCATTTCTTTTCATGGCTGTGCAAGCCAATCCTGGAGCGGTAAATTCTTCCGCGTACTCTATGTGAGAAGCCTTCGACAGTTGGAATGTTTCGGCTTGGTATCGTTTCATTCTCCTACTCGTCAAGAGTCTGGAACCAGGTGTTGTCGTGAGATTGACGTCTGTCGAGTACACGCTGTCTCCACACATCTCCCATCCGACCCATAGTCACACCGGTGTGACTATGGATCATTTTATTGGTCACACCATGGAATAGGCTATGGTAACTCGGTGTGACTATGGGTCGGTTGGGACACATCTCGATCATCAGCGAGCTTCGCCCATGCCACGTGGTCGTTAGCAAAAGTGCGCATGTCTCAACGGTCTCTAAAAGTCTCACTACCTACTACCGAATGCAATAAAATGTTCGGACTCTTACTCTTACCCTAAATAAAATTAAGTTTCTACTGCAATAGACGATAAAAAGCAATTGCACGTAAAATAACAAATAAAGGTTGATTTTATCTCTCTTTCACTATAACTTTCTCAAGTTATATCATTTGAAAGCAAATGCGTAAGTACATATTTATGCTATTTAGATGTGAATTTCTAAACGATTAACAGATGGTAATTGGAATATTTGTACGCATTCAAGAGGTATATAATATACGTCCCTGTGCTGGGCATAGGCGTCCCCTTAATCAACCGGAGTGGGTATGGAGGATGGAAAAATCGCTGCTCCCACTTTTTCCCACTGGTCAGTCCACTGCGGGTTAGTGGAGGTGTTTTACGGCTAATAGTCGGGACCAACGGCTTGTGCCCTCCGAAACACGGAATCATCTTACTTTGGACAATTAGGTGATTCAAGCCTGTAGTCCTTACGAAACAGGACAGTCTCACAAAGTGATTTCGACAATGTCCCAAATCTGGACCTTCAGATGGTGAGCCTAAGGCCACCACTAGACCACGAAGACTGTTCGAGAGATACACTAAAAGTAAATTCATTTCGTACCTACTACACCCGGGGTCCGTTTCACTTGCTGATAAAGTCTGAATAGCCTCTACAGATAGTGTCGAATGGACTGCCATTCATGGCTGTGACTATATCTCATGACTATATCTATATAAAATTCCGCTCCGCAACTACCCCACTGACATTTAGCCCTAAGTGGTTAACCAGGCTCTACATGTACATTGGAGTTTCTGGGTTCGCTTTCCGGTTAGGCCCTAACACAAAAATCTCTTTGTGATCTTTAGTTTGACTAGAACTAGCAGGCTGATTACATGATTGTCTGAAAGTAAGACGACTCGTGTTTCGGAAGGCACGGTACGTAATCGGCTTCACAACATAGACGATAGAAGGTCCATTCCACACATATTTAAAAATCTACTAAAGTTACAGATGTAACTGTAAATAAAATTCGCTTTCCAGGTGAATTCCAACCAGCCATGGTGGGAGACTTCATTCTGCCGTGCTTCCTGCTCTGCAGCCACGTGAGGGCAGCGTACTACTGGATACTGGCCTACAAGAACCCAGATAAGTTCCTCGCCGTGCGGTGTGACTCCGTCGCCGACGCGCGCCTCGGCCGCTGCTACCACGGCGGAACCAACAGCCAAACCAACCTGCTCGGACCAAAGACAAACTTCACCACCCCAGGAGTATACTACCTACCCACCAAAGAAACTCCGCCATACTATCTAGACGACGCCACGTCCGCAAGAGAATACGGCGCCAACAACTACCTACTCAAGACTGCACGAGACGAAGACATGGTACTATGACATAAAATAAAACATTCTCACATTACTATAGCGATTTTATTCATAATTTCATTACAATATGCAATAAACAACAACTACTTATTATGTTTCTGTCAGGCCGAAATGTTTCGAAACGCTACTTTATTTCCGTATAAAAACTATCTAACATGTATGTACAGGATATTTTTATAAACGTCAGTCGATTACAAGCTCTGGGACTGGGGGAACCCCTGATATTTTGAGCTAAATTGGAAGCCATTTGTAGATATCTCAGACTAAACTATAGTTATTAAAACGCAAACCAAATTTCGTAACACATAAGCAAAAACTAGACTATGATTTCAGCAAAAACTATATTCGAAACGATAAAATTATTGGATTAAGTTCTTTATTGATACACCAATAAATAATAAATCTAAATTTGTCTAATTTCATAAGCATAACATAATCACTAATTTATTTTATTGATATAACACAGATAATACGATAGCGCTAAGACTAAGCACACCTAAATTAAAATATCCATTTGATGTTATGTACTCAGAGAAAATGATGTAATATATAGTTCATTCAGATCTTAAGTGGATTACTCTATTACACGGACTTTTATGAAATATTAGTTGACTCCATTATTTCAGATGTTTAGCTTTTTTTTTGACAAAAAACTAACTCCAGATGTAAAATCCAGTAGTGAGATTTTTTTAACACAAAATTACTAACCAGCCATGTTTCAAATATTACAGCTCTCTATTTAAATAAGATGCTAATATGTAAAAAGTGTAAAGTAATGAATGAGGCAATTTTTACATTATTAATCTTTATAATTAGTAAAAAGTCTGATGAAGTCTCGTGTGATCATAAATACGGTAATCAACTAGTTCAAAAATATGTGCAACTGCATAGTAAAATTTATAAAATGTATGAAAACTTTTTTACTACACAGACCTAAGAAGCACCACAGTACGTAAGTTCAAAAAAGTAATACAAAAATATAATATTTCATTTTGGAATGTGATTCATCCGATATTATTCAACTACACATCCCTTTGATAGTAAAAATTGATATGAAGTTCATCTCAAAATCTAGGCTAACATTTACTCACTAGATGGCAGTACTGAGACATGAGACTGTAAAAATATTATTATTAAAAAAAAGTGGGACAAAATAAAATTAAGAAACAGTTTTTTTTTTTTGTAAGATTATTGATCACAATTCATTTTAATATTTTGTTGGGTTTTTTTCATTTGACATTATATCGGCTTCTAGTGAGCATTCTGCCTTTATTCGCTTTTTTCGTTTGATATTATTAGTCTAACAAAAGCTAAACATTGGCTTTTTGGCACCGTATTGCAAAGTTGCAAACTTGCGAAACACAATATTCTACCTAAGTCGTAGCAATAAGTAAGGGGTACATTTTAGACATGCTTCCACGTCGTTTGTTCTATGTACAGTGTTTAACGCAATACGATTTGAACGATTTGCGTTTAATTCAATGACAGATTTTTTGATTTTTTTACAAGAAGCTGCAACAAAATTATTGATTATTTCAAAATGAAAAGCTTGTATAAAAAAAATAGTCGGCTCAGTATTGCACCAAAAAGTTATTACATGAAAATGAGCGCGTCAATTTTGGTTAGACAATCTTACTAATATGGCCAAATTCAGCTGACATTCTCGTATTGCAACATTGAAACCGTACAAAAGATACTATACAATTTCAAACCGTATCTTATTAATTTAGAAATGCTTCGTCTATATGAAAATGTTCGTTTGACACAGTTCGTTTTGAATCCAAATTGAGCTAGGATCACATGACGTCAGTGCTCCATATAGCGGAGCGGGCGAGTATTAGCTACCGGGGTATGTACTCTAGCGGGTACCATGCCACAGTCTCTTGCCTCAGCGGCAGAGAATTCAGCGGTATGACCACACCTCCGAGGAACTGGTTCTCCTGCAAAGAGTCGTAATGCCACACTGTGGCCTGAAGACTCCTGTTTGTAATCACTTCTATCGGCAACCTATACTCAAGCATCTCCATGAACGACGGGTGAGAGTTGCGCTTCAGTACGCGTGTCTTGCGTTTCGTTTCTTTGGTTGGGTCCGGTACAAGGTACACCTAGAAAAAGAGTATAAATTGTAGGATCCTTATGTAGTCATTTGGCATACAATACTATAAAATTGGCAGAAAGATGGGCCACCTAGCGACAGACGTAAAGGACTTTCTGGAAACGGATTTAATTTATGTACTAAAACCGGATTCCACGCGAACAGTCGCAAGCGGAAAGCTAGTCTTCTTCTTTTGTGTGGTTTATAAGGTCGATGACCGATATTACGACCCCTTTTGGGCCCTTTTCTCAGTTATCTCAGTCTATACTGCGAAGTATGTCAATAGAAATATTTTGCACCTTCATATTAGTGATGCAACACCATATTGTCATGTCACCATATATAAATTGGGGGGTTAAAAAGCCCACATGCGAATTCATCTAAAAAAATATTTGACATTTTTTGACTTAACGCACTTACTTTTTATGTGCAAATATGAAATTGCAATATTGAAATATAATAATAGGCAGGGATAATCGCCGGTTGGTGTCCCACCACATTTAGATTAAATTGGCTTAAGGGTGCCTCTACGTGTTGGCTTCGGCACCACGAACGCCTTCCAAAAGGGCGGGACTCCATAGGCCCGAGATATGTTTATGTTGAGATATGTTTTGTTGTTGTAATTGTAAATGCAGTGTGTAGCTGTAATTTACAAAAACTAACTTTAGATTTGAATTTTATAACTTTACAATATGTGTACTATTGGTATACCTATCTAAATAAAATATTATTGCTTTTTAGATGAATTCTATGTAGGCTTTTTAACCCAGCAAGTGTCAGGGTTATCATTGAGCTGCAAATGGTTAACATGGATTACTTAAGGGTTGTGTCGTCATGGTTACCTTGACGTATGGGTTGGGCGGTAGTCCCTGCGGCGTGAGCGCCAGCGACTGCGCGTGTAGTATGAGTACGGACAGCACGCCGCCCGCGTACTGCACCGACAGCTTCAGCGAGCCCGACCCGCTGTTCTCCACCTCTGTTGTCTCTGCAAACATGAACAACTCACATTGACTGACAGAAATTATGAATACAGTATCTTCCAAGCTTATCTTCCCCCTAACTTAGGGAAGCTTAGGTAGGATAGGCTGTCTGAATACTACGCCTAGTCACAGGGGGCTTAGGTTGTCGACGGGTACTCAATATCCTTAATAATAAATAAATAATATATATTTCTTGTTTTTTGTAAAGGACCCAAAAAACCTAATGTCACAAGTCAGACAAAATCTCTGCGCTTGTTATTTTGAGTTTTAATAGACTTTGAAAATCTCAATTCTCCATACCTTTTTTCCTTTTTATTTTGGGTCTAAAATGACTGATCTACTTTGTTCCTGGGCAAGTCGTCAACGTATAGCCTCTTGATAGTATGGATATTTATTCTGGTACCGTAAATCCCTTAGGGAACTTTTAAAATCAATATTGATACCGGACATGTAAAGCCTATATATTGCATCATTTCTTGGACTAGGGGGGTTAAAAAGGCCACATCGAAGCAATTCATCTAAAAAAGCGATATTGCAATTTGACATTTGCGCATATAAAAATAAGTGCGCAATGCAATCAAATGTCCAATAGCAATATTGCTTTCTTAGATGAATTGCTTCGATGTGGCCATTTTAACCCCCAGATCTTCTCAGTAAATGTTTCCTTTCCACTGGTTGCCTGGAAGAAATTGCTGCTTTGCAATAAGGCCGCCAGATTGTACTGTATCTATCATCCATTTGCGTAGATTTGTTTTGTATGGTGTGTGCAATAAAGTATATTTGATTTAATTTTGATTTTCTTGATCATCTATCACCATAATTTATCATATCCATCTCTTAAATCTAGCTCACCTCTATTCTTCATCCTCTGAGGCTCGACGTCCTGCTGGTCACGCAACAGCGGATGGAAGAACGTGTACACGAGGTCCGAGTGCGCGATCTCGTCTGCGAGGCTGAACAGCGACGTGAGGAACGCCTGCACGTCGCCAAAACGTCGCTCTGCCACTTGACGCGTGTTCGAGCGGCCCACATGCAGCCCCGACGGCAGGCTGGGTGGATAAATGTACGGTCACGAGCATTAATATGTATACACTTTGGTACCATGTCACATTAACTTTTTTGAGAAATTGAACTGTAAGTCTCACTAAATGTCAAATATGTTAGTGCGACAGAGTCCTAAAGTGGGTACATTATATTGCTCATGCATAACATAAGCTCACGACTATATTGCCTATTGGGAAATCCGAGGCACATCTATAGCAAACATGAACTAAATTTGAGTACCCACATTTCACCGACCATTCTGTTAGTTGCAATTTTCAAATCTATCTATCACAAAGTAACAAATAATATTCGTAGAGATAGTCACGACAAAACATCTCCATATTGTGTAAGATTTCATCTATAAGCGGCTATTCATTCACAATATGAGTTCCTGATAGATTTGGGAAAAATCTGAACGTCCGATATTTTTTCTTGGTGTATTACGTCAGTCATAAATATTACGTAACGGCCAGTTCTTAATTTGGTTATATCTACATAAGTAGAGTAACAATTTTATGTTTTTAAACAAAAATGTATACCTGAAAAGTTGTGGCTCGACCTGTTTCAGTTTTAGTTTGTATAAGTCATATTTTGGATAAAATTGGATATTCCAGCTAAAGAACTCGATAATTTGGTCAAAAAAGGTAATCAGGGATTATTCCACTAGTTAAGATTAGTTAATACAATTTTATAAAAGATAAGATAGCTCTTATTATTTACAACATAGAGGGGTTTTACTCGCTATCTAATCGGCATAACGTGTATCGATTCCCGTAATGGCCGGACCGCTAGTGACAGTACTAATAATATTTACATACGTGTAAATGAAATCCAAGTGGTGTTATGGCGATAATTAGGGACCCTATAAACTGTGAGTATAGTTTGTTTACCTATAGACATAAAAAAGTGATTTTTCAAAGGGATAATATGTATATAATATAAAGTGTGTTATGTGTTATATCTGCACCTATTATTATGACGTCAACAGACGGTGATATCTCTCTACAGACAGGGTATTTAAGAATGATTCCTTTGCCTAAGAACAAAAAAATAGGTGTAAGATATTGCCGTCGTAGCTATTTATCAATTTAAAAACGTAAATTGGCAACAATGCATGCCAAAAGCAGGGCTGCACAGACGATGAGTTTTATTATAAATATTTTATACATTTTATTCGATGTTCTGAGCGCGAGCCATGGTAGCCCAGTTGTTAGAACGCTTGGCTCTCACTTTGAGGTTGCATGTTCGAATCCAGCACAGGTCTAAATCAAATTGTCGAATTTGTTTTCGAATTCATGTTTGGATAATAAATTAAATTATTATCACGTGCTCAGTGGTGAAGGAAAACATCGTGAGGAAACCCAACATTCCCGAGAATTGCATTTTCGGAGGTATGCGTGCGACCTAACCTGTATTGGGCTGGTTTTCCCTTCGCAGGTTCGCGCTTCTGTCAAACCGGACCTGTCAAATGTTCAGGTTAGGTAAGCGGGCCCTGTGAAAAACGGGATAATGCTAGGGAGATGATGATTCGATTTTCTGACCCTACCAATAGGCTCGCCACCATAAAAACATAGCTGGCGTGGAGTGGAGGTATACAGGGTGTTAGTGACATCGTAACAAAAACTTTGAGGAATGATTCAGACCATGATTCTGAGTTGATATCAAGTGGAATTTTCCGTCGCAAAAATATGGATAGAAAAATAATTAAGAAAAACACAAAAAAAATCATGAATTTTTTGACAGGAAATTCCACTTGATATCAACTCAGAATCATGGTCTGAATCATCCCCCTCAATATTCGTTACGGTGTCACTAACACCCATACCTACTTGTATGGCTACCGTATGTACTTGTACGGGGTGTAAGTGACATCGTAACGAATACTGAGAGGGATGATTCAGCTGATTATTCTGAGTTAATATCAAGTGGAATTTTTCATCGCAAAAGTATAGAATTGAAAATAATTTTAAAAAACCAAAAAAAAACATGAATTTTGCGACGGAAAAATCTACTTGATATTGACTCAGAATCGTGGTCTGAATCATCCCTCAAAGTTTTCGTTACGATGTCACTAACACCCTGTATAGAAGACAGCGTCGTGCTATTATGTTTGGCCCTACTACGCTGCTTGTGATTTGTGGCATTATATTCTACCATGAGTAGCGCCTATAACATGTTTCGTAACTAAGCTTGAATCGGTATGAGTGTGTTTGTTTGTACAAAGAACTGTTTCATACTAAATGTCGCGCACACGTATGGCACTCGAATGTAGTCACGCAAGTGATAAATGGCTAATTATAACGCATATTCAATATATCACATGTTTGATTGTATTGTCACTTTTACACAATATGCAGATAAAGACGATGAATGATTTATTATGGCATACATTTCAACTATCTGACTATCATGGTTCATGAGACAGAAGGACGGACGGACAGCAGAGTCTTAGTAATAGGCTCCCGTGTTTATTTCTTCGGGTACGGAACCCTAAACACAGAATTAGAATCCCTGCCAATGATGAGATCCTGATAAACTTAATTTAATAAAAAAACGATTTCGATACAGCTATACAACAGACGTACAAAAAATAACCGGAATAGGATAAATATAAAGTATTCATTACGGAAAATATAAATTTTGTCCAAAAATACGATTTATCTTTTGATGTCATGGGTCTATTGTACTTGTACTGTTCAGTGACTTCTGCATAATTGAATATTAAAAACATATAACTCATGTATTTTGTTTTTTTATGTATATTTCAGACGATAATACAGCAAATTACATAGCATCTCTGGCATTTATCTGTAGTATATCCTGCACGATACTAATGCTGAAATTCAGGGGCTTCAAGGCATCGCTCAACTTTGCCTCGGGCAAGAAACTTAACTCAGAATTCTCAGAGGACGTGTCTCCTGTATCTGTGACGGGGGCCTATAGGCTGAGCAGAAATGAATTCTTTGGTGAGTAACTTAAGGCTGATACAAGTGTTATAAGCGTTCATAAATGCATCATCATCCCTAGCATTCTCCCGTTTTTTACAGGGTTAGCTTACTTAACCTGAAGATTTGACAGGTCCGATTTTTATCAGAAGCGACTACCTGTCTGACCTTCCAACTCGCCAACGGAAAACCAAATGCAGGTTAGGTCACATACCTCCGAAAATGCATTTCTTGGGAATGTGGGTATCCTCATGATGTTTTCCTTCACCGCTAAGCACGCGATAATCATTTATGATCCAAATATGAATTCGAAAACAAATTCGACAATTATTGGTTTAGGCCTGTGCTGGATGCGAACCTGCGACCTCAAAGTGGGAGGAAAGCGTTCTACCAACTGGGCTACCGTGAAGCGTTCTTAAATTATGAAAAATAATTCAAATTTGAATGAGCTCGTTTTTTGTTTCGCCATACAAATATCACGGACATGTAATCATCTAATCTAGCTTATCTGCTGGGCAAAGTAAATGAAAATATTTTCCTGAATGTTTTATTCCTGGAGAATTAATACTTATTCTATTAAATAAATTATCTTTTCTGATAGGAATAGATTAATGTATGCGTAATCCACACCAGTAGCAAAAGAAAGATACTATCGCATATTTCGGTCATAAAATGGCTACCGTGATTGTGATTAAAACATAACAATATCGTGGTTTTCTTATGGTAACAAAGAAGACAATCAATTTAGTTGGGTACATAACATAAACATAACATAGATATATACTAACATGAGATATTTATTCCAAAGTTACGACAAAAATATAACCTCTTTGCATTTTCAGAAAGTGGCAGCCTTAGAGAACCACATAAGACGATCTCACCATCTATGGTTAAGCTCCCACCAGTGTTTCAACCTGACCCGACAGACCCTGACGTCATCAAATCCAAAAGTACAAGCAACCTCGCTCAACCAGCGAACGTGCCGACACATTTGAGCAAAAGTACCCCAAATATATCCACCGACCCGAAAGGCGGAAAAAACAATGATAGAAATTCAACGGACATTAGAAAACCAAACACCAAAGAAGCAAAGAATCAAGAAAAACAACAGAAGAAGTTAGAGAAGCAACGGCTAGTTGAACAGAAGAAACAAGAGAAGATTGAAGCACAAGAGAGAGCTAAACAAGAAAAGTTGCAAAAAGAAAGAGCGAAGGTCGAAGCACAGGAGCGAGCGAAACAGGAAAAATTGGTGAAAGAGAGAGAAAAGGCAGAGGCACAGAGGCGAGCGAAAGAGGCGAAAGGACAGAAACAGAAGAATAAAACGAAACCCGTAACAAAAACTAAAGCTAATAACCCACTAGCAAGAGGCCCAGACGCTGCGTCGGGAACATCACCGTATACAACGAATACTCTTGATAGTTCTATCAGTAAAACTAGCGGCCCACCTCCGTATTCCGATGACCAACCTCCTATACAGGCTAGTAACCCTTCAATGGTTCAAAATGCGAATGATGACACTGGCAATACCAGTTTTGGTAAGCCTATAGAGACGGATAATACTTGGGATATGATAGCGCAGCACAGACAACAGATAAACAGAGTTCCGGTGTCCGGCGGGGTCAAGCAAGCGATAGACGCGAAGCAGACGGGACAACGGTTCTACCTAACAGACAATAACGCTGTTACTGGACGTAAGTCGCTCTATGTATAGTCCTTTTAAACTTTTGAAAAAAGAAACCATACAATGATACGCGGTACGGTGATGCAGTTTATTTATTCGAACATGATAAAGTTCTGTCGTTTTCGTATTATTCCTAAGAAATGAAGTGTAATGTAATGACGGTTAGTCTGTAAGTTTTTAAGGAATTAAAACTGTTAAATTTAAGCATATTATTATAATAAATAACTATTTATTTTTATTTTGATACACATTTATTTTACTGAAAACTTTCTTACAATTCGTCGAATTATATAGAAAGTAATATGTCTCTATCATTCATATTTCCTTTTTGCTATCATATCTACTTAAAGTAGATTAGATTGAATATACTTAAAGACGGATGGGGTATAATAATAGCATAGCATAAAATACGATAACTGTTTCGTTCAATTAAAATGCATTGACTGGTCACTGATATAATACAACAATATCTAAGTGGCATAAAGGGACTGTTTACATTTGTATACTAGATAAGACTCCAGGGAATCGACCCGAAGCTGCTTTAAAGCATTTGGCCATCCAACGGAACGATTCAAACAATTATTCAGCAAGTGGTGAAACAAGGTCAAGTCAAGATTATATTTTAACCGAATTTTTGAGTCTCAGAACTGAAGTATAAAACCAGTCTTTGTATTTGGAAAATATTTTCTCTGACATGCCTGTGGTTTTCTAATATAAACAAAACCGTTTTTCTTTTGACGAGACTTATTGTAGATTTGCCGCAAATGGCATTAACTACTTGGTCGAACAAATGGAGAACGATGTAGGCTCCCACCCGGTACAAAATTCAAGACAACAGGCCTGAGGGTGCAGTTGCAACAGTTGGCTGCGAACCTCGCCTCAGGACGTCGTCTGAGGGGATATTTGAAAAAATAATAATATCGAACATAGTGGGCCGACAGCGATAAGCACTGAATAAAGGAAATTTTAGACCTCGCGGAGTCGGTATCGAGGTCCTGAAGTGATTGTTGTCGCGAGCTGATTACCCGCATCTTTGGCTAGAGTAATCCGGTCTCTTCTTCAATCGTGTGGGTTGTGTGATGGATTACCAACCTCATCAACCCTGGTGTCAGGGTTACTATTGAGCCCCCAAAGACTCATGTAACGACTACGTACTTACATCAGTAAGTAGTAGCCGGGACTAACGGCTTAACGCGCTTTCCAAGCACGAATCGTCTTACTTTCGGACAATCACCTGATTGGCTGATCACCTGATCAGTATGTAATGTCCTAACCAAACAACAGGAAAATCCGTCCGGTCAGAATCGTATCTTTCAGAAATAAAACCAAACTGACCTGTGAACCTTAGCGAGAGGGAAGTGCAGGCAGATCTTCTGGTACAGCTCAGTGAAGTGTTTGTAGGAGCGGTACAGCACGAAGGGCGTGGCCTGTCCTTGGCGGTAGATGCGCAGCGCGTACACGTAGTGCTTTTCGGGGTCGTAGCGTTTCTCGTAGCTGAGACACTCCACGCTGACTAGACGCCCTTCTTGTGCCATACTGGGGGAGCAACATCGATATTAGTGATGTACTAACATTACATACGTACACATGCCTACGTACAGAATGAAAATTCCTATTTATGAACATACACACATAAACTCACGCCCGTAATCCCTAATGGGATAGGCAGAGCCACAAGTGTAAATATATCTTGCAGCCACTGTTGTGACAAGGGATCAGCCTATTCCCAATAAAAATTATCCAACATGTTAGAAAAGACAATTTAGAAACACTCAAAAAATATATATATTTTCACGTTCGTTTGTTTATGGACTTTCGGGCGAAAATTTTACTAATTTACAATGTACTTTCTCGAACTTACAAGTCCATCTGTATCGTCACTGGAAAGGCAAAATTACGTCAGGGCCAAAAGGCAATTTCGAGAAAAAGCAGTTTAAAGTATTTTTTTCGTTTTTTTTATCAGAACTCTTTACCCATTAATCCCATTTAGATGACGTCAACGTAATATGACATTGTTTTTTAATTTTCAATATGTAGCGGTACATATCATAGCATGGACTTGCTATTTTAGAATATTTTGCCTTTGCAGATACAATTAATGTATAGATTCTTACGTGTATGTCCGTGGCATGAAGGAGAGCAGTTCGGATGTGTTGCTGCTCTGGTCGCCGCTCGCCCGCAGCTGCGCCAGGTTGTGGAGGAAGAAATTTATCGGCGTAAACCTGGCAAAAGATAAAGTTATTGCATATGAACACCATTGCACTTTTAAGGGAATATTGTAATGAATTTCTTATAATGATAACGTCCCATTTTTTGCTCACGTCATTGTCTCGTAACGGTATTAGAACTTTTTTAATCATTCGCCATCGAGATACACGCGGTAGCGTGCCTGCTAGTGCTGTATCGCACCTGTTTTTTTTTTTTTTTAAGAACGTCTAGGGCCCTGCGCCAAGACTTTTCGTGCAGCTACTTTTCCTCGGCTATATACGGGTTTTAGAAGCAGTAGTTTTACTCTGATGAGACGTTCGACAAAATGTATATTTGTGTAAAAATTTACGATTCAAAGTGTAACTTTGTTACGGGTTATTGAGTTTCTCCATAGCTGCTGCGGTCACGTGGGGGCGTCGCAGTCTGCTTCACTGTGTTTGCGTTGGGAGTACTATTTGGTATTGTACCTACTTTTTCTTTCTGGACTCCATGACTGTGAGCGATGTGGCGTTCCCAGTGGGAATGTACCTTTTGTAAAAACTCTTTCATAGTAAGGACACTAGCTAATTTTTTTTCTAATTGTTCTTTCTCGTCTACCGATCCTATCTGTAATAAAGCTGTTTTAGATAACTTCTGCGCCTTTTTATTGGGAACGGTACATCACTGGTTGGTAGCCTAGAGCTGCAACTAGAGCTCAGAGGATGCAGTTGTTGTGAGTACGTACTTGCTCTTGAGCGAGGAGTGTATGAGCCTGGCGAAGGCGGCGGCAGCCTCGGCGTTGGTGGCGGCCGGCAGCAGCGCCGCGCGCACGTAGCTCACCGCCGCCGACGTCACGCCGCCCACGCCCGACATCGCCATCTGCGGCACCACGCGGGACGTCAACCATAAGGCTACGGATACAACTTTGTGCCCGGTTATGACAAAACTGTTCACCGCGACGACCTCAACTTTTGTATAAATTGTTCAACTGTCTTTCGGTCTTCAACAACCAAGTCGTAAACAACTCTTTCATCCCAAATACCTCGGCGATTCTCAGCGCATAGTCAAGGTCACTCCGATTGACACACTTTCCAGTCCCAGTCCCAGCAGTCAGTCCCAGCAAATGACCCTAATGTCATAGTTTATGAACAATTTCTTTAATCTTATTGTGGGATACCAGACTCACCGTAAGCAGCAGCAGCAACTAACCCCAATGCCAAAAACTCTTGATATGACTCAACAACTATATAATCAACTGACCAGAGCGAACAAGTCGAGTATGTGCTGGTGGTGCGCGCGCACGATGTTGAAGGCCATGCAGCACAGCTCCACGAAGTGCTGGAAGCGCTGCGTCGGCCGCTCGCCGCCGTTGATCACGTACACCATGTCGTGAGTCAACACGAACGGGGCGCGGTCCCTGCACATAGGACATACACATACAGTCCCGCTCGTAAAAAAGGAACAGGAGAGCTCAAGTACTCGCTACCATTCAATGGAGCCCTTTAGACAACCTTCCATCACCATCGGTATTCATTCTAAGGTGGATATTATGATGAATGGTTGTCAACCAATACATTGCCCAAATAAATAGTCTTACATTTTGAAAATAACATTTGCGACCGCATGGCGCACTTGAGTGACACTGTACTGCACGACTCGAGAAAAATAATTACCTCTTGAAATTGCCAAACATCTGTGCGTCGCCGAGGAACTTGCCGAAGTCTATATGGAAGAGGTGTCCGGAGGTCTTCAGCATAATGTTGTCGTTGTGGCGGTCGCAGATGCCCAGTAGGTACGTAGCTACGCTGTACCCCGCACATGACGCTACGGGGAATACGATTAAAATCATTACCATATCATCATCCTGCTCTTATCCATCTCTTAATGGGGTCGGCACAACATGTATTTATTTTCCATTCACTTCTGAAGAGAAGAAGTACTCACACCTTTCACACACATATCCTTCTTCATGCTTTTTTGGGTCGTGCCCTACCACTATATCCATTCACATCAAAATCTATACATTACGAAAAGTATAAGAGGTCGAAGATCTTGCAAGATTTGGAATGATTCAGGAGAGATCCTGAAGCGTTACCTTTGCAGTTTAACACGTTATTTTGAAAGCGTACAAGCAGGTTCTCAAAAGCCGACAACGTAGGTTCCGCAACTAAACGACAGATAAGATTCTGTGGGACTATGCATCTAAACTAAGCTATATCTTAAAAACTATTCATTATTTCAATTTGAAACCATACACTTTCAATCAGCGTGTTAAGGATGTACATTTTCTCAATATTTTTTTCAACATTATGTACGGGGTCCTTTTCAAACTCACCGGTAAAGTTGTCTCGAGCACGTTGGTACTCTAATTCTGAAGGATTGTGTTTCGCGAGCCACTCGGCGATAGGTTTGTCCTTGAATGACCCGGTTAGACCCCATTCCGTCTGTATAGCTCGGAGGGTTTCCGCTTCCGATACTATTTCTATCATGCCTGGAATTGAAATGAAATTGGATGGCAAATCAGCAACAAACTTCGTTATAAATGTCCCTTGACTGCAAATAATACCTTCGCGCTTTTTAAGAAAGAAAATCATAACGCATTTGCGTTAACCTTGGTAACACCCAAGGGACATTTCACGTTTTTTTTAATGGATTTCTGACGATTTATGAAACCTCAATGTAATGACGAGTCACTTTGTGATCCCTTGTTCGGTTAGGGCATTACAGGCTGATCACCTGATTGTCGGTAAGTAAGATGATCCGTGCTTCGGAAGGCACGTTCAACCGTTAGTCCCGGTTACTACTTACTGATGTAAGTAAGTAGTCATTACATGAGCCATGTCAGGGGCCCTTTGCAGCTAAATAATAACCCTGACACCAGGGTTGATGAGGCTATATTCCCTCATTGTTTGAATGTGGCCTTTTAGGCCCCCAGAATTTCGTTGATCTAAATGAACCAAGTACAAACCTCTCTTATCACTTGTAGGTAGAGCCTGGAACGTAACTATGCGGAGATCCAGCCCCGCCTTCAACCACAAGCTGTCCATCACTTTGATCACTTGCAACACTAGCGAGTCTTGCCGAAGATCGTCGCCAACCTGCATCAGAATAGAATAGAAATTGTTTATTATAAAAGGACGCCACACACAAAAACAAGACAATAACAGGACTTCTTAAGACAATATTATGTCCAAATGTAAATTATACCTTGAACATGGCCGGAACGATAGCGTTGTCGCTTCCGATAAAGTTGATCTTTAGAGGGAGCGTGTTTGATGAGAAGTACGAGCAAGTTCTGAAATAAACAAAGAAGATTGTTTAAGTTTTTTGTTTTGCCATTTTTTTATCATTTTAACCTGGCATTTGTTTGAACATAATGCCTCTTAAAAGATGATTAGAATGATAGCATGACACGAGATATAATAATACATCGCCTAGCGGGAAAGAGACGAGAGTTAGGTCTCTTTCGCACTAACGGTATACAGCTTTGTAAGAAAGAGACGGGAGATACGTTAGTCTAATCATGTCATGTTTTAAGGGGTATATCATTTTATAACGCATCTTTGACTCAGTTATCTACCGAACTATGTCACCTGACCTTGGTATGACAAAAACCACGTAAGCGCCTTTTTGAAAAATCACATTCGAATGTTGAATAAACATTTGTGGCCTCAATTTTTACCGGGATTGAAATTAATAGAAAAAATCGAGGTGTTGTGGAAGAAAACCACATCAGAAAGTGATTTTACAAAAAGGCGCTTATGTGGTTTTCTCTATAAGGCGACTCTTTTTTTATGCCGCATATGGCAATAGCTACTTGGCCGGATAAATGTGCAGCGCTGGGAGAAAAGGCGACGATATGCAAGGATTGCACTCACTTGACGTCAACGTCGTGCACGTATCGGTGCAGCGCCAGCGGCAGCGCGGCGGGCGCCTGCCGCAACATGGCGGCCAGCCGCTCGCCGCCCACCAGCAGCGCTCGCTGCCGCTGCGTCTCCTTAGCGTTCTTCACTGACATCGCCACATCTGACAGCGTCTGCAAGTGTAGCATAATTGGGAGGCTAAAAAGGCCACATAGAAGCAATTCATCTAAAAAACCAATATTGCAATTTGACATTTGCGCATATAAAAGTGCGCAATGCAAACAAATGTCAAATCGCAATATTGCTTTTAATAGCTATAACGTTCCTGACAGCGATTGACGAATCGAATCTCATATGTTCTCACAGTGCGTGGCGATATCAAGATGCAATCCGACAACGTATCAGCAGTGAACGTGGATAGCGTTCGTTCGTTCGTCATCGGCCATGTTCGTGACCGCAGATTAGCAATATCGAGTGTCTACCATTTCGATTCTTACATATTTACCGCCACGTGCCGCCCGCTTCCGACATGCTCACTTCGCTCTTAGACTAGGAACATAGATAAACGTCACCATCAACTCCCTAGCGTTATCCCGTTTTCACAGGTCCGCTTATCTAACCTGAAGATTTAACGGTCCCATTTTTCACAGGAGCGACCGTCCAACCTGAAGAGAAAACCTGCCCATTACAGGTTCAACATTCAATATTCTTTATTTCCATACTATGATGTTGTACAAGTTGTTAAGTTACATATGAGTTTTACATTACAGATTCTTTCGGGCACAACAAAATAATAGGTTAGAACCTAATATAAATGTACCCAACTAGTTGGCCACCTAGTTCCGCCCATTTGCAACAGATGGCGCCACATTCAACAATGCAGTCTTCAAGTAGTCGTGAAACGCGATATCGAAGTTTACACAGCATAACGCATATATACAACTTCCAACATATCGCCGTTGGATGGTCGATCCCTAGTCGCACTACCAACTTGTGACCCCGAAAATATCCTTTGGCGGCAGCACCAATAAAACATAAGGTTATTAATATCCTGACCTTGACTAGCAGTTGTTGTCTCATGAGGGTGTTGGTGAGGTTCTCTCCCGCCAGCGCCAGCAGGGCGCGCAGCAGCAGTCGGTACCGCCACGTGCCACTCGCCTCCACCACGTTCGCTTCGCTCGCTCCCTCTTCAAGAGATATGCCCAGAAACTCTTGGTTTGGCGCCTGAAAGAATATGTGCTAATGTGTATTTCGTGCACAAAAAAGAACAACATAGATAAGCCCACGACTATATTCTAATTGGGGTAATAAAAGGTGCATTTATCGGAAGACGAACTACGTACCTACACCTCACCGAGCTTTCACAAAAATTGAATTTTGTTGGACGCCACATTAGCGACATAAAACACAAATAAAACATGATACTGAAGACATGATATTTACCTGAGGCACATTGGGTAGCGAATGAACTAGTAACCAAAACAGGCGATGGGCTACGGCCGGCGCAGAGAGCGCACGCGATAGTAGCATTTCTGCAATTAAAAACATATAACATGACACAAGCTCGCTCATCCGAGATTTCTACTAAAATTATGTAATCAATTAACCTTTCAGTATACGGTTCATCTTACACCAATATTGCGTAGCTAAATAACTGAAATTGTATTACAATATGTCCTGACTTAGACTGCATCACCACTTACTACAAAGTAAGATTGCGGGAAACTAGAACCTACTTTTAAATTAAAAAAAGAAACATTATATATTGCGTGTGTATCCAACAAACAATTAATGAATGTGGAGTAAGCAAGAGATGTATGTCTGCTTAGCATGGTGGGAAATAGGTATTTGTGTATGTGTGTAGACAAACCTGCTAGAGGCCCAGCCTCGAAGGTCTCATGCCGCAACGCCTGTGCCAGCTGAGGTAGAACTCGGCACAGGTCGTCGTCCGACATCTGGTTTATCAATTTCGCTGCGATCTCGCGAACAGCCGCGTCAGGGAAACTGCAGAAAATATAGCATCATGGGACAAGGTTGAGGAGTATAATATACCCACCCACTCCTCTGTAATAAGGGACGAATCTATTCCCATTAACAGGGCACCAATCGTGGATTGTATATATGTGTGCCGAGCTCCATTTCAGCGCACCCCGTGACAAAAATGTGTACTAAATTCGAACTGATTTACTGTCAAAACTGCTTTGGTATTTCCTACAAATTGGTAATTGCACATAAATACCGACATCATTACTATTTTATATGTAAAGATAATAAAGAGTAACGTATTTGTATGGTATTATGTAAAATGCCCGAAATAGCTGCGAACGCTAGACTGCGCTACTGTTGTGTACAATATGCGTCATCTATAATCTATTTTATACTTGTTTCAATAACATATATGCTCTAATGTCGAGCAAGTTTTTAATTATTTGTTTTTTTAAATGAATAAAGTCTTTTTGGTGTGTTTCCCTTAGGTAGCTAGGCTTATTAACCGAAATATAAAAGATAGAGCAAGTGGCTCAAACATCATCCCCCAGTTTTGATAAACACATTCTTGTAATAATGAAAATTTTCACAAGACTAGTAGTGAAGCATTATAAATATTTACCAAGGCAACAGAAGGTGCATGGCGTTGAGTGGTGAAGGTTTCTCCCAGAGCTTGAGCAATGCGATCAGCTGCGCGCGTTGTTCGCCGTACCAGTTGGTAGCAGCCAGGAGTACCAGGGGCAGAGCGCCCGGTAGCTGGACCAGGTACTGACGCTTCTCCCACATCACCTACGAAATTGGACATTGCTTGTAGAAGACAGTGATGCCTATTGGGGCGGACGCAAACATAACCTGTTAAAAGCTCTTAGGTTAATGCCGTCCTTTACTTACAATAAGTATAAAAAAGAGATAGAGCTAGTTGTAGTCCTGTCAAATTCAGTTAAAACTAAGTTGGTGGTAGCCCAAATCGGCGCTAATATAAATGTTATATATAGAGTAATATTAGTCTTATTATTATGCAATATCTTCTCTAAATCTAGCTTGAGTTATAAATAAAATCTTTATTCCATGTAACTATTGACTCATATGTGTTAGTAAATGACTTATTTATAGTGTTAGTATAAAATAAATAGAACAAATATGAAGAAGCTCTCGTCCCCAATCGAACAGAGACCAAGGCTGAGCAAGGTATATTAGATTAGATTTCTGCAAATCATTAAGTATTAAGATAGATTGCTGGGTCCAATCAGTTACTTTTTCTAAAGGTCAAAACACGAAATTACTATGGAATGTGTATGAAAAAGCCAGTGACGTCATTCTTAAAAAAAAAAACAAAAATTCATAAAGAATCGACATAGAAAGGAGAAAAGCTTTTCGTCAGTTTTAGATCTGTCTTTATTTAGTAATCAGAATTTCATAATTTATCTTGAACGTAGTACACGTCCCAATTATAAATATCTTTAGATATTATTAGAAACTAGTCTTAGATAATTGAAAATCAATCTCGTTTTCCTTTTTGACTTGTTTGAATTTGAATTAGGAATTACATAACAAAGAGTACGACGTTTGACCACGTTTATTGATGACGTCATACGTATGTATAAAGTATTTCCTGAAAGAGTTAATGAACATATAGTGTTACCTCTCGACATTCCGTGGGCATCCTCTGGTAAGCACCCTGCTCGATCAGATGCAGCAGCTGCGACTGAGTGTGCCCGTCCAGGGAATCGAACGCGGGCAAATCTTCGGAGGATATCTCCTTGCTCTCTTCACACGACCATTTCACTCCAGTGTGCTCGTATAAAGGAATTTCTATAGGAATTTTGAAATACATTCTTAGGTTTCCATAAAAGTTTACTCACTCCATACAAATATCTCATTCTTACCGTGCACCGCCTAAGTGCGAGCGAGACATATAAAGTCACGCGGTTTCCCTTACTCCTTAGCGGCTTAGGGCCATTTAACACTAAAGTAAGACCCAGAGGGGGTGAGACTGGCGCCCGATACGAATTGGTGCGGGGTGGAGTTACCGTTGTATACGTATTATTATTTATGGATTAGCCAAAAATGTACCCTAAATTTATCAATATAGAATATTTCCAATAGTTTCAAAATTATATATCTGGTGACACCAAGATCGGGGGGACGAGCAGAACAAAGGCCCAGTGGTCAGATGGACGAATCGGATTACTCAAAAATAGAAATATCTATACATCAAATACTTGTTTACTGTGACATTCGAAAGACGAAAATTTAAACTTACCAATATTGACGACCGGATGCGGGCCAGGCGGTGAGTTCATGGGATGCGGCGCAGGGCCTATGCGGCGGTCGCAGCATGGCGGCCACAGCGGCAGTATATAGTGGCCTGATGCCAACATTCTGCAATGAAGAATATTATCAATGACTTTTCATAAAAAAATACTTCGATTTTGACCAAGGACTTCGCTTTAACACACTAAGTACGTACAATGCCCTGGAAAATAGTGGAAGCCTAAGTTCTATCAGCAAAGTGTCGAGGCAATGACGTCATAAATCGTCTGAAACAGACGTATAAGGCTAATGATGATGATCAGTAAAGTACCTTATGGCCGTTCTTGGCTTTTGTTCAATCTGTGTGCTAATTTCCATCAGATTATCACTGGTTTAGTTGTGAAAACGTGGTGAAAACATAAAGACAGGCAGTCTAGCTGCAGTAGTTTTAGGCGGATGAGACGTACGTTATGTAAAAATTTACGGTTCACAGTGTAACTATGTTACCTACTAATTAAATATATTTTTGAACTTGAATTTAACTTTCTCATACAATACTAAATGTTTATAGTGATAACCGGGGTTTACCGGCGAACTTGCAAGAAGTCCTTGATCAGAGTGGAAGAAACGAAAGTGGTGTTTCAGGGTCCTAGTAAGTGGGATTTCCCTGCCTGATCCAACGGGAAATAGGCGTGATCTTACGCATGTACAGTGATAAAGCGCAGACACATGTACAATGAGAAGTCACAATCGGAAAGCTAAAATATTTTATAGTTAGCATTAAAAACTAATGGCACTTAACCACCATGATGGTTTGATGGTTGATGGTAGGGCTGGCATAGGAAGACCTAGAAAGAGTTACATTGACCAAATTGAAGATGTCCTTAGAAAAGATTTAGTACGAGCTACTCTGAACCGGCGTGCGTGTATGAAGCGATTGATGAATGTGGAGGAAGCAAAAGTGTGTCAGGATCGAAGCAAATGGAATTCTATAGTCTCTGCTTACCCCGGTGGGAAATAGGCGTGAGTTTATGTATGTATGTACTTACCCATCATAATCAAACATCTGTATAGCCGCCCACCCAAGTTCAACCTGTTCGAACTGCACATCTCCGTTCTCCTCATCTCCCTCGTTGTTCTGTTGGCTGTTGTCGTTCTGGTTCTGATTGTCGACGCTCCTTTGTGTACGACCGTACAGGGTGAGGACTAGTCGAGACTCGCGCGGGAGGATGTTGATTGGTAGGTCTTCTAGGCTTAACCTTGAATATGATATTGGATGTGTTAAAACTAGTCATCCAATCCCCCTAGCATTACCCCGTTTTTCACAGGGTCCGCTTACCTAACCTGAAGATTTGACAGGTCCGGTTTTTTACAGAAGCGACTGCCTGTCTAACCTTCCAACCCGCGAAGGGAAAACCAGCCCAATACAAGGAATGTGACCTACATTCCTCCGAAAATCACTTCTCGGGAATGTGGGTTTCCTCACGATGTTTTGCTTCACCGCTGAGCACGTGATAATCATTTATGATCCTTACATGAATTCGAAAACAAATTCGACAATCATTGGTTTACGTCCATGCTGGATTCGAACCTGCGACCAGAAAGGGAGAGGCAAGCGTCGGGCTACCAAGGCTCAGGCTGGTTTAAACTAGGCACATCAGTGCCGAATACTCGGACAATATCATAGTCGGCAAAATGGCCGACCGAATATTTTAGCTTCAAAATGCGGAAAATATTTGAAATAAGAACTCAGTAATTTCATATACTTTTTACCGCGTTTTCTACAAATAATTTAATATCATTTTCGTGAACATTAATTTATAACAAATAGAATAATCAACTCCAAAAAATAAGAAATATATCAATTACGCAATAAATAGTCATTGCTGTATGTTACGAACATCAGTCAAAACACTTTAATAGTTTTTTTTTGTCAATTACAATAATAAATAGTTGATGTACTTTATTCATGTACATTTATTTCAGAAAGAGTATCGTTATGAATTTGACTTTATTTGGAATTGATAAAGCTCTTACCAAGTATCGAATATAATTCTCGGGTAGAATCCAGCGCACTCGATCTTAGAAGACTGCGTGAGGTGTAAGGTCTTCAGAGGACGAGTGCCATGGTACACCTGCCCGTGGAACATGTATTCGTCGTGACTCCAACAGAGGGGTAGACAGTGTACCGCCTCAATGCAGAACAGCGTCGCCTCCACGCACGTGTGCGCTGGGACCGCTTCTGTGAATAATAAATATGATGACGATAAATACATAACAAAAATAGCCTATATACCTACGCCCCACCACTGGGCACAGGCCTCCTCTCAATCAACCGGAGAGGGTATGGAAAATAATCTCCCACGCTGCTCCAGTGCGAGTTGGTAAAGGCGTTTGGGCTAGTGCCCCAGGATCAACGGCGTAACGGGCCTTCAAAGCACGAAATCATCTAACTTTTACGACAAAAATAAAAGTTGCAGCGTCGTCAGTAATACAAACACACATAAAACACAAACAACCTGTATACTTCGCAATGCTAGAGACAGGCCTACCCTCAATCAACCGGAGAGGTATGGAGCATACTCCACCATGCTGCTCCACTGCGGGTTGATGGACGTGTTTGTACGGCTAATAGCCGGGATCAACGGCTTAACGTGCCCTCCGAAGCACGGAATCATCTTACTTTCTCGGACAATCACACCTGATTGTCCAGTTTGCAGAGAGTTTGCAGGCTTTTATCGCCATACAAGCCTGCAAACTCCTTACCAAACAAAGGACAGTCTCACAAAGTGTCGCCATCGAATCAAACCCGGGCCTCCAGATCGTGAGCCTAACGCTCTAACCACTAGACCTCGGAGGTTGTTATCACTACATATTATGTGTTACTGCACGCGACTCGTTAACTTGGGTTTGAAACAAAAGACGCAGAGGATGCTGTCGGCGTAGATAAACGTCTCAGGCGACGCGTAACCCATACTCGAACGAATCAGTGCATACAACGTCGATTATAAATGTAAATACTCGATACATAAACATAGTTCATGTAATTATCAATTATAAACTTGAATACGTCAATCACCATAACTGTATTTCTTTGTTAAGTTAACACAGTTGCACTTTGAATCGTATTTTTTTTTACATAACGAACGTCTCATCCGCCTAAAACTACTGCGTCACGCAACCTGCATAGCCGGTGAAAGGAAGCTGCAAGAAAAACTTCAACACAGGGCCTTTCCTATTCGGCGGATAAGAAAATGCCGGGTATAACTTAAAATAAAATTAGGATTTGTCTGCAGAAATCGGGGCCAATGTATAGCGACATTTAACGCATTTATCTTTTTACCACTGTAGTAGATTTTGACACAAATAAGAATCAATTTTTAATAACTTGATCGATTTCTATCGTGTGAGTTGTGAGGTGGATTATCAACCCCATCAACCCTGGTGTCAGGGTTACCATTGAACCGCCAAAGGCCCCTGACATGGCTCATGTAACGACTACTAACTTGCATCAGTAAGTAGTAACCGGGACCAGCGGCTTAACGTGCCTTCCGAAGCACAGATCAACTTCATCGCCAATTATCTACAATTATGTCAAACGGTCACACATTTTATAAAGGTTATGTGTGAGCACGCTAACCAATGTGACATTGTCAATGTTTTTGTTGTTATGAAGGCAGTGTGCGGTTTTTGTATCGAGTATAAAAATAAAGTGCAGATCTTACAAGGTTCGAATGCAGTTTTGTGAACAGGTCCGGTTTTTGGGCAACACAGGGTCATTGACTTTTGAGTTTGTGGATTCCAATAATGGTTTATTTTTATTGGGTCTACCCGTTACATTTCGATACATTGGGATAAGAAACTAACATCCTCGGAAAGCCTTGATTTCCAGGCACAATATTTTATAGGATTTTAATAGGATTTAGTTGTGAGTTACACGAGACACACGAGAGAACATGAATAGAATTTCGTGCCTTACATATTTTATTCAATATTTGTATTAATTCAATTTATTTCCTTGCAAGTAATAGATTTCTTATATCTTAAGGTTACATTGGATTTAAATACTGCATATCGAATCGGAGACCAAGATCCACGTTGTGTTGACTAATCAAAACTAAAAAAATATTTATTAGGATCTTTTAAAGGTACAAATAAATGAAGTGTATCCGAACGGTAATAAATGCACAACATCTCTTCACTTTACTATAGGCAATATGCCCCAAGTATAAGTCACCGTTATATATACCTTATTAACAGCGTACAATATAAGACTTGTTTACTTTGTTTAGTCCACTTAGCAGCGGCGACTTGAGACCATGTCTACACTGATAACTGTGATAACGTGTGCCGTGCTAGTTACGATATTGTGCGCTTTTGTTATCAGAATGTTTATGGATTATAATCAAACATAAGAAAATGACTGTGATGGATAAAAGTTTAAAAGTGGTTAATATGCAAACACTAAATACAGAAAAAGCGAGCTTTCTCAAGACGTTATGCGACTTGTGCGCCATCGAAAAAATGACTATTTGAACATACGGTAGATAAAAACATGGACATACTCTACAAATTGTCGAAATATGTCTATGTTTTATAATGAGTTACGATAATTAAAACATAACACCGGATTTTTACCGCGTTAAAATCAGGGATATGAGACTCCCGTAACCCGTAACGCGGTAAGAATCGGGTATTTGGGTTTTAATTATGATAATAACCGCTTAAACCTCTAACAATGTATGAGATACGATGTCGCTTTTGTTACACAGATACTCGTATATACTATCTTACCCTAAAATTGCACATTCCATATTCGATTTTGTTTAGAGAAAAGTCCCAATCATTATTGTACAGCAAAAGCTCTTCCTAAATATAAAGAAAATTCCTAGGGCACACGAAAAAAACTTATTATCAAAAGAAAATGTGTCATGATGTGAACAAACGGACACAGATATGAAGTATACATTCTTAAAAATGCATGCAGTGAGGACAAAAATGGAAGAATAATTCAGATTAGCTTATTTTAAAATTCAAGATGACAAGAGAAAACGACAAACTTATCAATAAATTAAACGTCATTTCGTAATGTTGGTCGATATAATTTTGTGATTATGTCGACTCATCATTTTAAGATAGCATTCAGGATTTAAGGGGAAAACACACAAAATGTATAAAGTATAATGTAACGGCGAGAATGCCTTTTTTATCAGGACCCCCACAACAGCGAAGACGTATAAATTGCAAACGCATTTATCAACCCATTAGTTAGGGCATCGCAACAGCACCGGAACAATGTGGCGGATATTTATTATAATTATTGCTGTAATTATTGGCATATCACTAGCAAGCATCGGGATTATAGCCTGCATAGGAATATATTATAAAACAACAATTGTAAAATGCAAATCCACAAAAAGAGTTGATAGAAAAACTGTGATTGTGACCGGTGGTACTAGCGGAATGGGGCTGGAGATAGCGAAAGAATTAGCAAGAAGAGGAGCCAAGGTAATCATCGCATGCCCTTTCCAACAAAAATGTATCGACGCCAGGAAACTAATCATTAAAGACACTGGCAATGAAGATGTATCATTTAAAGTACTAAATCTTGGTTCCTATACCTCAGTTCGGAATTTTGCAGAAGATGTATTGAAGACGGAAGAAAAACTGCACATTTTAGTAAACAATGCTGGAGTTTTAGGGCCAAATAATCTTACCGAAGATGGTCTCAATTTCGTCATGCAAGTGAATTACTTTGGTCCCTTTTTACTGACAATATTATTACTCCCACTTTTGATAAAGACTGGGATGGCAACAGAGAAGGCTAGAATAATAAATACAACGTCTAAAACTCATTCTATGGGTACTGTCACACTTGGAAGTATGGAGAAAACGAGTTCAAAAACTTATTACAATAGCAAGTTATGTGTGGCTATGTTTTCTAGAGAACTATCGAAGAAACTGGAAGGTACTCATGTGGTTGTGAATACGGTCGACCCGGGATTGGCGATAACGAACATTAAAACTGGACCAATTAGTAAAGTGATGAAGTCTATTATGAAGTACGCATATCCTTCTGCGTGGGACGGAGCACAAACAGCTCTACACGTAGCCTTAGATAGCGATGCTATGAATGTTAGTGGAGAATATTTCTACACCTGCAAAATAACAAAACCTGCAAAGAAAACATATGACGAAGAAGTTTCCAAGAAGCTATGGCACGAATCTATAAGTTTGACGAGATTAACGGACGATGAATTAAGTAAATGTTTTAAATACTGATAGTTGTTGTCATTTTAAATGTGTTTTGATACATCCTTACTAATTTCGATCTGATCACATATAAATGAAAGTGGCCGTCAATTTGCTAGTTTCTACAGTAATAATATTTATTCACGTTATTTTTAACAGATTACGTAATCAGTCCTACATACACCAGAGTATGGTACTAATTACGTATTTTTGGTGACTCCTGACATTTGTACCATTCGACGGTAGAAATTTTGTTGGCTTATGCTGAAAGAGTACATGTATAAAAAGACAAACTATTATGTAATGGCAAGATAGCATTTTTTATCAAGACCCCATAACGGCAAGCAATGATGTGCCATACCCGGGAATGTTTCCGTAGTCACATCTCCCTAGCATTATTCCGTTTTCACAGGGTCCTCTTACCTACCCTGAAGATTTGACAGGTCCGGTTTTTTACAGAAGCGACTGCCTGTCTGACCTTCCAACCCGCGAAGGGAAAACCAGCCCAATACAGGTTAGGTCACATACCTCCGAAAATGCATTTCTCGAAAATGTGGGTTTCCTCACGAGGTTTTCCTTCACCGCTGAGCATGCAATAATAATTTATAATTCAAACATGAATTCGAAAACAAATTCGACGATCATTGGTTTAGGCCAGTGCTGGATTCGAACCTGCGATCTCAAAGTGAAAGGCAAACGTTCTACCAACTGGGCTACCACGGCTCAATGTTTCCGTTGTAAAAACTCTTTAATGGTAAAGGCACTGGCAGCTTTTCTTTTTCAAATTGTTCTTTCTTGTACTCTGGTCTTATCTACCGAAAGGTTAAGGAATAAAGCTCTTTTCACATAAGTTTTGAGCCATTTTACTGCCTTGATCGTTCCCAAAGTGGGAACATTCCCGAGAACGGCATATCACTGTAAGATATACGTAAATTATCATTACAAATATATTTATCAATCTTAAAAGTTACGACTCATTCGGTCTTACACCACCGGCACAATGTGGCGGATATTTATCATAATAATTTCAGTAATAATCGGCATATTCATAGGAGGTATCGCAATTGTCGCCTGCATTGGATTGTATTATAAAACAACAATTACAAGATGCAAATCGACCAACAGAGTGGACAGAAAAACTGTCATTGTGACCGGTGGTACTAGCGGAATAGGCCTGGAGATAGCGAAAGAATTGGCAAGAAGAGGAGCCAAGGTAATCATCGCATGCCCTTTCCAACAAGAATGCATCGACGCCAGGAAACTAATCATTAAAGACACTGGCAATGAAAATGTAACATTTAAAGTACTAAATCTAGCCTCATTCACGTCAGTCAGGAATTTTGTAGAAGATGTATTGAAGACAGAAGAAAAACTGCACATTTTAGTAAACAATGCTGGAGTTTTAGGGCCAAATAATCTTACCGAAGATGGTCTCAATTTCGTCATGCAAGTGAATTACTTTGGTCCCTTTTTACTGACAATATTATTACTCCCACTTTTGATAAAGACTGGGACGGCAACAGAGAAGGCTAGAATAATAAATACATCTTCGAAAACTCATTCTATGGGTACTGTCACGATTGGAAGTATGGAGAAAGCGAGTTCAAAAACTTATTTCAACAGCAAGTTATGTGTGGCTATGTTTTCTAGAGAACTGTCGAAGAAATTGGAAGGTTCTCACGTGGTTGTGAATACGGTCGACCCGGGTGTGGTGGTGACGAATATTGCAAGTGGGCCATTTATTAATGTGATGAAGTCTTTTATGAAATACGCGTATCCTTCAGCGTGGGACGGAGCACAAACAGCCATTCACGTAGCCTTAGATAGCGATGCTATGAATGTTACTGGAGAATACTTCTACACATGCAAAGTAACGAAACCTGCAAAGCAAACATATGACGAAGAAGTGTCCAAAAAGCTATGGGATGAATCTATAAGTTTGACGAGATTAACTGATGATGAATTAAGTAAATGTTTTAAATACTAATTGTTGTTCTCATTTCAAATTATGTTTTCTACGTTCTTAAGTATTTATCTCGATATGATCGGATATAAATAAGCCTTGAAAGTAATTGTTCTTGCATAACGATAATATTTACTGACGTTTTATTTATCAGATTACTTAATCAGTTATACTCAGGGCCGGACTATCCAATAAGTGATATAGACAACTACCTTCGGGCCCCGTAGAAGATAGGGGGCCCTGCGAGCAGATATATTTTTATTAAATTTAAAGTTTGTTTCATTTATGAATATTACATTGTGCTAGAAAAAAAATACTGCGATGCTGTTTACTTCTATCACGCTGGTGTAGCAGAACGCCCAGTGAAGCGAAGGTATTTAGTTCATCTTGCGATGGATGTAGCTAACAAGCCCAATTGTGAATATAGTCGTGAGCTTATGATAGAAAAAATATTATTTAGAAAGATTGAAAAGGATAATCGGGCCTCAATAGGCGATTTGTCTAGGGGCCTTGATATATTAATCCGGCCCTGGTCGTACTTACACCGGTGCAAACAATAAGCCGGTTGCACTTAGGACGCGTTTTGTCTTTAATCTAAACACGTAGGATAAATCCCAACCTTCTAATTACTGTAATAATGTCGCTTCTGTAAAAAACCGGACCTGTCATATATTAAGGTTAGGTAAGCGGACCCTGTGAAAAACGGGATAGTTCTAGGGAGATGATGATGTATAAGTATTGCAATGTACTCACTGTCAACATTGCTGGGCGTGAGGTAATGCGTCTCAGCCAACTGGAAGTCCAAGAGCCTGGTTCTGCTGTATAGAGCCACGAGGGACCGGACCGCGTCCCTCACTCGGCCACACTGCATGGCGACGGCTTCTCGCGCCGTCGCTGATCGGATCGACACGTTGCAGTACGGGCCATTGTCTGCGTGGATCTCCGGCGTCACCACGTTGCTGTTGCCCTGGTAACATGAAGCCATTGTTTTAGTCATTCAAGAGTTTTTTCTACTAGAATCGTATAATATACCACGTATAAAATCAGTAACTTTTTACTTCTACGTAAATACATAAAGGCATACCGTGATCCCTAACGGGCTTAACAATCATGGGAGTTGAAGGAGTCATCAATGTATCAGGAGTACCTGATATTCATTAAGTATATTTATTTATTACATGGAAAACTAGTACCATTAAGTATAATCATTAAGTATATAAATTTATTTATTACATGGAAAACTAACAGCTTGCAAAACGGAAGACCATATAGACTTAAAAATAGCAACAGAGAGCCAATTACAGTAAGTATATCTATGCTTTATAAACCACATGGTGACATGATGGATTTTGCCAATCTAAGACATGAATTTGGGTTAACGTGTCTTTGAATTGCCTCGGTAGGACATTTACGTGTTTTCTATATAAAAACAGTCATAATAAAGAGGGCATTCACCTGTGAAGTGCAACTCTGGGCGAAGGCGTTGAGCGCATGCGTGAGATGCAACGTCTCGACCCCGCCGGCGAGGGCGCAGATGGCCTTGACCGCCTGGAACACCGCCTTAGGCGAGCACGAACCCTCCGCGCCCGTCACGCCTATTGCGCGCGACAACTCGCCTTCTAGGGTCTCTGCAAAATGGTCATAATTAGATAATCTCCTAGATCAAAGATAAATTATAAAAAAGCAAATTACTAACTGATAAAAAAAAATACTTTTCCTAGGTAACTTATTTCAAACACGAAAAACGCAACAATAAGTTCATATTTTATCATGCTTTTCTTTAATGTCATAGCGTGTCGTTCAGTACAAATTCTATAGTAATTTGTTTTTGATTAGTTGAAAGTAACCCTGCTAAGATCATACGCTCATACAATACAAAATTAGTTTTTTTTTTTTCACCTCCAATCATTTCATAATGCGTGGTCGACCGAGGCAGTTACGGAATGGCCAAGACGGGCAAAGTTATAGTCTTGCTATGCAAGAAGTAAGGCTCCTCGCCCACGGCAACTTTTTGCAGTGATGCTGTCGCGTGTTTGCTTGAGTGCCTTCACCAGCGTAACCACGAGTCAGGCGCGATGCAAACGCGATACTGTGGCGATGCAAACGCAATTGCGTTTAGAACCGCAGTCAGAAGCGATTCTCCACCCACGCGCCCTCCCTCCATTCTTCTCGATGTCGTCCAAGACACGGTCGCGCGTTTGCATCGATACAGTCGGTATACTGTAGCGCCATATTGTCGCTTCTGTAGAGCGTTGCAAGTGCGCCTAAATTACACTTACCAAGCAAGATAGAGAGGTTATCAAAGGACAGCATCGGCGTGGCGTAATTATGGTTGGGCATCAGATCGTCGAGGGTTAGGTGCGAGTCTCTAACGTCGTCGCGTTCAGATCTCGCCAGAGAAGTGTCTCTTCCTTCGTGCAGACATAGACGCACGTCTTTCTCTAGTCGCACACATTCGCGAATGTAATCGTATTCGCTTAGGGAACTCCCCGGGGTTAGGTATTCCTTAGCACCCCATACCTGAAAGACAAGTCGAATGTAGATATTGTTACAACAAGACGGCTCTACCGCAATACAATATTTCAAATATAAACATATATTTAAAAAGAATTCATCAAAGAAAAATGTTGTTATTTATTATTTTTCAACTAAGAACATAATCGTCACATGAGGATGAAAGAGCAAAGTTCAATCGAATTATTTGAAAATTGGATTCACTTTTCCTTGTCTATCATTCTTCTTTAACAGTACTAAACAAAGTTTTGTGGTAAATTCCTGTAAGTCCTTAGCAAATTAGGCATATTGAGTAGTTTTCTAGGTCAAAGATAAATTATGAAATTCTTATTACCAAATAAAGACCTAAATATGACAAAAAACGTTTTCTTTTTTCTATTAAACTTATTTATGAATTTATAAAAATTTAATAATAAATGCGACATTTTGTCACTTTTTTATGACGTCAAATTGCTTTTTTACACACAACAAACAACTTAGTAGGCCAGTATGGTAGTCGCAAGTGATTCTAAATTGACTCATTGCGTTTCTTATCAGTTGCTACTGCAATTAGGGCTTCTCTATGGTTACCGCCAGGCATAACCGAGTCAACATACTTGGCCATTATAAAAAAAACAACAAACGAACAACTCTTACCCTCAGCATATATCCAGACATGTCCTCTCTTATGTCTTCATCGAGAGAACAAACTACAGTTAATATCACATGTTCTACAGTTGACTCCACTGCGAAAAACAACAATACATTCATTAAGAACTTATAACTTGTTCTGGGAGTTGATGATAGTCGGTCGGGTATGTCTGTATCAAGCAGTAAATTGCAATGGCAGTAAATTGTAGAGAAATTCAGCATAAAGCTCGTTAACCTCTCGTTTTAGCTCTGCATCTGCGCTAGTTACTGTATAGTGCCCTCTCGCTCACTTGCCACAGGATATAAACGCTCGCTTTGAAAGCAAAATGTAAAAGCACAACATTTCCGGAATTAAAACGCAACTTCACTAGAGAACTACCGCCTACCTGCCTTACCAATAAAAAATATTTGACAGCCAAGCAAAGTTCAGTCGAATTATTTTTAGTAAGACGGCTAATCCATTATGGGTCCGGATTCCTGCAGACACTTCCTAATTTTATTTTAAATTATACCTGTCATTTTCTTATCCACCGAAAACGAAAGGGACGGATGATTGACAGCTGTTAATTTCAAAATCAAATGAATGAATGAACGAATAACCCGGGCGAATCAAATAGGCATCTCGCTGTTTGTATACCTTTTGACGTGTGCTGTCAACTTAATTCGATCGGGTTATTGGCCAATGTAAAATTTTGAGGTTGTTTAAATTTCTGCATAAAATTGACGTGTATTCCACAAATTATATTATTAATGCCTGTCAATTTTCTTTTCTGCGGATAAGATAAGAAAATGACAGGTATAAATTAAAATAAAATTGGATGGTGTGTACTGGAATTAGCACCATTAGCTTAATAACTTTAAAAAAACGCTCACCATCAGAAGTGAAGGTAATAGGCTCGTCAGTGTGCGCGTGGTGCACCAGTATCTTGATGCTGGTGTTGGGCGGATACTTGCCGCCGGAGCGAGCCGCGATCACGTGGCCCGGGTTCGACTTCTCATCGGAGTATGTGAACCTTTCTGCAAAAAAAATATAAGGGTTTTTTGTAGCGAATCGTTCTTTCTTAACGTAGGTGATCCTACGTCCTACGTCCACATCGTAACGGCCTCCGTGGTCTAGTGATTGAGCGTTGGGCTCATGATCCGGAGGCCCCGGGTTCAAATCCCGGTGGGGATATATCACAAAAATCACTTTGTGATCCCTAGTTTGGTTAGGACATTACAGGCGGATCACCTGATTGTCCGAAAGTAAGATGATCCGTGCTTCGGAAGGCACGCTAAGCCGTTGGTCCCGGTTACTACTTACTGATGTAAGTATGTAGTCGTTACATGAGCCATATCAGGGGCCTTTGGCGGCTCAATAATAACCCTGACACCAGGGTTGATGAGGTTGGTATTCCACCTCACAACCCACACAATAAGAAGATTCACGTCGTTAGGACTCGAGTGGAGACCGCGTCTTGGCAAACGTAGAAGACGCCCTTGGGCTAGAGAGAGATACGACATCCGTAAGGTGGCTGGCAGCCTCTGGAGAAGATAATCCGAGAACCAAGTTCGGTGGCGTGCCACAAAAGAGGCCTATGTTCAGTATTAGACAAGCATAGGTTGTTGATGATGTAGAATCTTCAGAGAAGACTTATTTAGAGTATCTAGATTTTATAGCACTCACTAACAAAACTGACAAAGATAAAAATTAAATCGAAAATATCTGACTCGGACAGGACTTGAACCCGCAGCTCTTGTCAAGCCAGAGCACGTTAACTGTTACAAAAGAAAGTATCAAGTACTTACTTCTAACGTCAAGAACCATTTTCAAAAACGCTCTGTGCTCGCTGTCGTAATTTCTTGACCGAGTTTTCACTATGCAGTCGTACAGCTTATTCTGAAATGATATAATAAATTTGAGGACGGCAATTTCTTGTTAGAAAAAATCCTCTTTCAAAATTTATCAATAAAAACAGTTCATAATTCATTATTTACAGTAATTATTATTTATAAGTTCAAAGTTTCCTATCTCTATGAAATGTCAACGGTGAACTAAGACTTGGCTTAAAGTTCGCGTAACCAGGCCATTAAATAAAAAAAAAATGACACTGATATTGGGGCGCCATATTTGTTATTAGGATATGAGAATTATTAAAACAACATCATTTTTAAATTGATTAATACTTACAGTAGTATTAGTATTTCTCTTGGACACGGCCGGCACGGACGGTATCGACTTAGGCGGCGGCGACGGTAGTGTGCTCTCTTTCTTACTTATGGTGGCGTATACGGGCGCATCTCGCATCTCTGTCTCTCCGTATAAGAATTCTAGAGGGTCGTACTCTTCATACACACTGCTAGAGCACTCGCTTGCTACTGCGTATTCTGTTGCAATATAGACATTTTTATTAGACTATAGGCGCTATTAGGCAACCATTTTAAAATGTTCTTACAAAAATATTTTTTTCGTTTGTTAAAATTTTCCTTATGTTTCTGATTCTGATTTGCACAATATTGAGCAGTAGTAACTAATGTAATCACAAATGAAAACCGGGGCGGTTAAAAAGGCCACATTGAAGCAATATTGCTTTTTCAGAAGTAAAAAAGCAATATTGCTTTTGACATTTGTTGGCATTGCGCACTTAGTTTATGTCAAATTGCAATGTTGCTTTTTGGATGAGCTGCTTCGATGTGGCCTTTTTAATCCCTCAGAGCATCTCCATGTACTGTCATGAGCAATATAATGTACCCACTTTAGGACTCTGTCGCACTAACATATTTGACATTTAGTGAGACTTACAGTTCAATTTGTCAAAAAAGTTATTGTGACATGGTACCAAAATGTATACATATTAATGCTCGTGACCGTACGTCACCGGTTTTAGCCACACTGTAAAGTATTAGCTCGCTAAATGATTCTACATGAGTTTCAAATGAGTATTAACCTTATGAATTACTTAGCACGATCATTTTGATGACATTAATAAGTGAAATAGAAAAAAACAAATCACACCATAAAACGCAAAAAACAAAACCCACTCTTTTCTTCACAAACCCTTTTAGTAACATTTGTATGTCCCATTTTAAAATTCACGTAAGAGAATCGCAATGAACAGTTTTCCAGTTAGTTCCATCATTAAACAGAGATGGCGTTCACATCAATTTAGAAAAATTCTGATGGCAATTATGTCATATATAAATATCAATTTAACGTTCCCATATTTAAAGGGAAGTTAATCGATAATATAGTAAAAATTTCAAACTACAAAACTGTTTATAAATAGTATTTTTTTTCTTCGTATTCATTAATCACTTAAATTATAGCGAATGATGCAAATAAATGAACTGTTTCAGTTGTTTTCATTTATTCGTTTGAATAAATTAATAAAAGTCATATGAGCGCCATCTCTTATATTGAAAGAACTAAAATTACTATACCTACTGGAAAACTCCTCATAGCCCAACCGTGAAACAAATTTTTCCATATTTTTACATATAACTGAAGTGAAATTATAATATTAACCCAATATTCACTTTTTGAGATTCACAATTAGTTGATCACACTAACACATTAGCCACAAAATTCACTTTGGTAGAAACAATGAATTCATGAATGATATTACAAACCTGCGGGCCTAGCACCGTAAGCACACGACTCTTTCTCGCTGCGACAGAGATCGTCTGTCTCTTTCTGTGCAGTACTGTGAGAGAGTGACGGGTGACGTATGTCGAGGCGAGAAAGAGTCGCGCGCTTACGGTGCTAAGCCCGCAAAAACTGAAATAGGCCTTAACATTAATTCTCACAGAATGTGCCTTACCAAAAAAAAATAGCAAGCCGTGAATGTTTGATAACTGGATTCAATTTTACTTGGCAGTCATATACGTTCAAAGTTCTTTATTTTTTATTAGTAAGGCAGAATATAAATACTAATTATATTTCTAGTGCCATTTAGTGAGAATATAAATGTTAAACACTACACAATAATAAAATACAAACTTGACCAGAAGAAATGTATGCGCGACGGAAAAGAAAAATATGTCTGGCGAAAAAGACTGCTTTTGAGAATTGTTGGCTTCCAAATATTAATCTAATTTAAAAATATTTATGAGTTTACATAACCGATAGTTAGATGTATACGAAATGTCATAAAATTCGTAAGAATATTTGCAACAGAAATTACCAAATTCTGTTAAAATTTTAGAATACGAATGCACATACGTATTTAGTTGTCTTATTTGTTTTTAGAAGGTAAAAAACGCTTTTCCAAGTACAATATTTTTATATTTACACCGGTGCCGATTTTGGCAGGCAGAAACTTAATTTTATTTAATATTGACTGTTTCAAAACTAGCTTTTACTACCCTAATTAGGATACAGTCGATACCCCTGGATATAGAGCTTATGTTATTCTATCACTTTCCAGTGGGAGCCCTAGGGCGGTGCTAACGGTGCGATCGCACCGGCGCCATTTTGCAAAATCTGGTTGGCAGCCCCGGATCTACAGCGGCGTAACTGGATTGAGCACACAAAACAGCGGCCACATAAAACTCATATATTTAACGGGTGGCCGTAAAGGACATTTTTAAAAGATTTAATTAGGTAGGTGTATTTCGGTGGCACTTTTGAGGGGCGCCACTGTGAGGTCTCGCACCACCTAAATATTTTGCTAGGGCCGCCACTGACTTTTCTGCACATATTGCAGAGCTGTTAAACTAATACAAAATTAAGTTTTGTTCTTGCGATTCAGAGCCATGAAATGTTTTTTTTTTTTACTTTCCATCACGCATGTCCGTGAAGACAATGAGAGTGTAACACAAACCACTCACCAGGATTGTTGGTCTCAGTTAGTAGCGGATCAAACGCCTCAAGCACACTGACTCTTACGCTACCTGCCGCCTTACCGCGCCCGCCGAAGTCGATCAGGTTTAGTGACTTCGGTAAACTGCCCACTGTGTCGTTTGATTCGTTCGACTGAAATTAAAAAAAAATGGTTAGTTTTCTGGACGAGGTAAATCCCGAAAGAGATGGCGTGGCGATCTCAATGTTGCAGATTGGATTGAAGGAAGGAGAGACCTTTGCCCAGCAGTAGGACAATATAGGCTAGGAAGATAAGTCTTCTGTGATACGGGATGGATGATAATATAAACGCTAGAATAGTCGAGTATTGTGAATAAATCTATTTTACTGACGTAATAACGGCCTCTGTGGTCCAGTTGAGATCCCTAGTTTGGTTAGAACATTACAGGCTTCGGAAGGCACGTTAAGCCGTTAGTCCCGGTTACTACTATGTAAGTAAGTAGTCGTTACATGAGCCATGTCAGGGGCATTAGGCGGCTCAATAGTAACCCTGACACCAGGGTTGATGAGGCTGGTATTCCACCTCACAACCCACACGATAAGAAGAAGACTGACGTAATTAAATATAAGTAATTAGGATCATGAGAATTAAAATAAAATAACTTGGTATGCAATTACAAATTTCAACTAACTAGGCCTAGTTAGGTGAATGGCCGTTCATTATTAAGATCATGAAAACACAGTTCCCATTTGACCCAAAAAATAGTGACCTAAACATAAGATATTTATAATTTAAAAGCGACACTCTGGTCTTGTTGTACACCGGTTTGCTTCTCAATCGGGGAGCGTTGGTTTGAACCCTGGATTTGCAACAATGAGTTATTAATTTATCTCAAGAGCAGTTTTTACTAACACAAATGGCTATATCATTATAGGCTCACCAGTCGCCACCTACCATATTGGTCTAACAGAAAGTTCAATGTGGGTACTTAGTTCATCTCGCGTACCTCTGACTACCCCAATTGGGTTATTGTCGTGAGCTTATTTTGTATGTTATGTTATATTGTAAAAGACTCACCCCAACACTGACTTCAGACGACTTCCGCGACGCGTTACTTTCGACGCTGTCTCTTGACGGTTCAGTCTTGACCGCCGTGTGGTTATTGTTGGCGCTTGGACTCGCCGCTGCCGACGTCGGCGGGTACACGTGCACTTGACTCAGGCTGGGGTATAACGTCGGTCGCGGCGGACGCGCTATCATGTTGGTAGTACTGTAGTTATACGCCGGCGCAGGTTGGTACGGAACATACGGGGACGGCGACGCCATTCTCGTCTGGGTGTACGGAACGTTCGGATATATCTGTTGGGGGTACGGGTTGTTCGGATCCGGAGGCATAGGAGCGTAGTAGGGGTAATTCGGCATTGGGGTAGGCATAGGTGTAGGCATGTAAGGGACAGGCCCCGGGGGGTACGGGGGCATAGTGTACGGTGGGGGCGTGTAGTAGGGGTACTGTGGTGAGTACCCCGGTCCGCCCGGGGTGGGTGGGTATCCCGGCCGCGGGGGGTATGAAGGTGGCTGGTTGTTCATAGCGATGGGGGACTGATCCGGGGTTAGTGTGAGCTCTTCCGTCTGCTGGCCTAACCTGGAATAATAAGGAATTCGGTTAGATTAGACATATGCTTGTTCATCCGAGCAAAATATTATGGACGCATATAATTGACGCATATTCTCTGTAACTTTATACATTGTAATTAAATTAGGAGTGTACCATTATATGTTAGAATCTAGAGCAGGAATATTATTATAGGTAAGTAAATAAGCGACATATTTGCTGATTACAATGAGTCCCAAAATGAATACGTAGTAATAATATGATGCTTTTAAAAAAAAACTTTAGTAGAGGTGTATAGTACATCTACTCTTTGCCAGCTATGTTTTGTCCCACGTAATAGGGGGCAAGCCATTGCCAAGCCACATATTGCCATTAACCGACACAAATTTTTGGAAACCACGTGGTATTTATAATCTAAGATTCAAATATGAATTTAAAGTCAAAGGGTCAAAGTTAGTGGTTTAGAAGCAGAGCCAGGATTAGAACTAGTGATACTAGGATGTAAGTCACACGTTCTCCGAAAAGGACTATCACCAAACAACATATCACGGATTTATATTATTTTAATGATAAATCATTTTTTATTTCATACCTATCAAGACAGAAACACAAAAGACATAAGTTGGACAGAAAGAGTTACAAATGAGGAAGAGAGTAAGGGAAAATAGACAAATACTGAGAATTATTGAGGACAGAAGAGGCAAGATGATTGGACACCTAATAAGACACAACGAATTTTTTTAATACGTCATAGAAGGAAAGCTAGAAGGAAAGAGAGGAAGGGGAAGACCAAGAAGAGCTTACATGGAACAGATTAAAGTAAAGGTTAACGTCGTGTCTTATAGGGAAGTCAAGGAATTGGCCTTTGATAGACTGGAATGGAAAATGCTACACCGACAAGAGCGTGGATCTTAAATTGATGATGATGGCCTATCAAGAAAACAAGGAACCTGTTTATATTGACAAGTGTGCATATCGTTATCAAAGCATTAAAATGATTGTATTTACACCGTGTGTTGCTTTTTTATCAAAAAGTAAGAGACTTATCACTTTCATGGTACACTACTTAGATAAGATAGTGGTACAAGCGAGAAAGTCGATGTTAGTAGATAAACAATGTTGGGCAATTAACTACTGCGTTATGTTGGCATTACAACATCAATGGTAAGATGGAAGAACTTTACAAGATTGTTCTTTTTATTAATATTTTTTTTTAAGATGACCCCAAACTCCGGAAGGCACTTTAACCCGTTGTACCCGGTTACTACTTACTGAATGAGCCAGGGGCCCTAATAACCCTGACACCAGAGTTGCTGAGGTTGGTCATCCACCCTACAATCCACACGATAGATGATTTCGGAACACCTTTTTTGACGTGACTTATTGTAGGTTTGCAGTAAATGGCATTAACTACTTGGCCGGACAAATGGGGAGCGCTGAGGGCTATCAACTGAGTTTCGGAACGAACACCAACAGCATGATGTATGTAAATAAATATCTTAAGTTATAAGGTTTTAAAGGTGGGTGAGTAAATCCGCGTGGGCTTAGATGGGGCCTAATCGGGCGCACACTAACTTTATCTAGTTTTAGGTAGCTCTTAAACTAGTCCCGTCTTTCACTTACAATAAGTGTAGAACAGGGATAGAGCTAGTTTTAAAATTAAGTTGGTGTTTGCACAATCAACGGGATTGATTTACGGAGTACCTAGTCTGTCCGTAAAAGTATCATATCGAGGGTTGAAAGGCAAATGGGTTTAAGCGACATTTTGTGCGAAATTGACTTATATATATATTCGGAATCAGCGATTTTTTCCGCGTCGAATGATCTTGGTTTCAGATCAATCGAAGCTACTTTTTGGCGCTTCAACCAATTAGCACTTTGGGTACATTTTTAAAAACCCGTGTTTTAACCGACAAAAAAATGCACAAAATTCTGTGCGGGTGGCATATTAGTCGTATTCCGGGAATGAGTCGGTCACATAAGCTGTTATGTCTTTTCATTTTAATAATTCGAAGTCTGTTAAAGCGTTTTCCCTGACAGTGTTTTGTTATAGATAAGTCGGTTAAATCATTTGTCCTTAGACGAAACGAAAATAGATTTGGCGCTTAAATCTTTTTGCTTTAATCCAGATTTTATAAATATTGTCGCTTCAACCGTTTTGCCTTCGACAGTTTAAAAGTAAAATTGGCACTTGAACTGTTTTGCCTTTACCGAAAATATTCATAGAATTTGAATTCAGCTATTTATGCTACATTTTTTTAATTTTTTTGTCGTATAAAACAACTATCATTTTCTTTTGAAAGGACTTAAAACGTTTTTCCAAAACAAAAAAGAAATAATGTTAACATTTCAGTCATCGCAATTTTGTATGAAATCTTGTGCCCGCATCACTTCAACATATCAAAATAAGTATGGGCAGGTCCTGGTTGGGCGGTTCACACAGCTAAAAATTACGATTGGGAAGACCGGGAGTGTGCGTGTCATCATGTCACCCAAGCCGTACCCGTTGATGGTGACTTCTATTTGTGTCTATCCCAAGTCGTTGTTGTGGTAGACTTTGACGTGGCTAGCGGAACCGAACTTCGAATTGAAGATCTGGTCACATGGCATACAATCAAGCTGGCCAGCCGAGTTTACCGTGTAATTGTAGGAAGGTTTCCGTTGAGTTTTCCGTATTTGGCGTCTTGGACTAAGATTTTCGAGGACTATATCACGCGCCATTCCAGGTTCAGACACGCTCATCCCAACTATCAGTTGGCATGTTGAAAGCCACATGGTTGCGCTTGAGTACGTCTTTGTACCGCAGGTATTGTCCACCTTGTTTACATTTCCTTCTAGACACCTCGAAATAGAAAACCTTTCTGTCATCCATTCGCATGACGTGACCGCACCATCTTAGGTGATGTTTTATGATGAGAGCTTCTATCCGAATATGCCAGAACGACGTAATACTTCTGTTATTGGAAAACCATCTTGCCGCTTTATGCGAAGAATGGATCTTAGACATTTAAAGTGTTACGTATCAAGTACGCCGCTGAGACTTTTTACACTAATATTTTAAGTTTTCCAAAGGCTGCCACCGCACCTGTTATCCGGGCTGGCAACTCCGATGACTTTGGAGTCATTTCATATTTGAGAACCCAAATATTTTAATTTTGAAACTTCCTCCAGCTCAGCGCCCTTTAAAGCAACATTGGAAGAAGCTACATCCCCGGAGCATCCTCTGGATGGTTATTTTAAAAGGATTTTGCACAAATCTATGAATATTCTGGTGTGTGACTTAATTGAATCGGCCATTCCTCGGCAAGTTTGGTTAACTGACGCATAGATGTGAGACGTGAGAGATCAAAAATGATCTTATTCATTTTAGCCTTAATTTCAATTAAGCTATAAATAACAATTCCACAGAGCATCCCACTTATGCGTGATACAGAAGCGATATATAAAGAAAATAGACTAGGAACCATGGCTCCATGTGTTATGACTTAGCCTTGTTTCGCGCCGTAGGTAACGACGAATAGCTCTGAAAAGTTACTTCTAAATCAAACTGTCGTCATCATGTCGTCATGAGATTGTCGTATCAGGATAAGTCATAACTTTTCAGGACAATCTGTTTTCTTTAGAGCAATCCACAAGCCGCGTGAAGCCTCACGCAGCACATAACAACGGCCGATGTTGTTCAACCCTTTTTGCCTGAATCTGTTTAATAACAAAACCGTACCCCCATATCTCTGTCCGGACAAAATCATCATTGGGTTTCCGGAAGTACCATTTCTGCATCACGGGATAGAATAACGTTAAGGCTAAAATTTAATATCGATCGCCATCGCTTCGCAAAGAGGAAGAAGGCTAAAATCGTTCCAGCAGCTGACTCCCATATCTTCAGGATGAGTTTGTATAACCAGTTATTAATGTGTAGGCATATTATACAGTTCAGATGGTATTTTTGATGTGTTGGTATTCGTCATCCTTCTTAGCGCGGTAAGAAGTTCTTCAAAGGTCGGGGGTGCCGCAGGACCTTAAGCGAAACCCCCGACCTTGTTGTAACAAACTCGACCGATTTGTTGTAACAAACAAGTCAGTGGTATTACTATTGGGATCGTTAAAATGTTAAAACATCGTTAAAATGTGCCTAAAGCGCTGCTAGTAAGTCTTTCTGATCAGTGAGACGTTGGGTCTTTTCCTTGTTGTAGATTGAAACTCTCTTCAAAGTTTGTGGCCGAAAACAGTCTTGAAGCTGTCGAAAATCTACCAGAACTGGATTGATAGGAATCAGCATAGAGCTGAATTTCACAAGCTTATTCCACCCGGCATTTATTTTTGAGACATATGGTGACAGAAAAGCCCGCCTGTAGTGCCCCACGAGCTGATTTTTACGTTGGAACCATTGCACCAATCTTAGTTTTGCGGTCTGGTTTACCAACCAATAATTTCGGTAGAGCAGCGCACAACTATGCAAATGCTCGGTAAAGGAACACCATCTATATAATAATAATATTATTATCATCTATATTATCTCATCGACAGATGTGTCTGCTGCGATGTCCGACGTATCTCGGTTCTAAAAGCATGATCGAGTTCTGTTATTGTTTGTCGCGACTTCGACGGTATCTTATGGCCAGCTCGACGTGGAGGTCTTAGGCGCAAATGTAACAGAAATTTTGATCAAACAAGTCGCTGATCAGTCCACCCCTGGCCGCCTCTTAATATGAGAGCAATCAGTACTTCACTGAAGTCTCTCCTAAGACCGCGTACCATCTAGTAGGAGCCAGTGCTTGGAACTTGCATCCAGGCACGTGATCTTAAATTTTTCAGTAAATCGGAAACAGGTTGTGATAGTGAGATTAAACTCAGCACAGAGTATAAGCATATTAAGACTTTTTCAAAAGCTATTTGTTTCTTTTATTGCCCGCATTCAGTTGGTGACAGTCATCTGTCATCCGCCATTATACACGGTTTACCATTTGTTTAAAAAGTCGAATTAAGCATGTGTAACAATCTTTATGGTTATAGTCTAGATCCTGTTTCTTAATGAAATCGATTTAGTCATTATATCCGCCATGATATTTCCTAATATTGTAAGGTACAAATATCTGTAAATGCCTTGCCCGAATAAAATCTCTCCCAGGAAAAACGGCTTAAGGACCGACTTTATTTCCGATGTTACTAATATTTGGATTTCATACAATTGAAATTAGTAGCGGATGGTCACTTAAGATATTTTCCTTCCCTGTCATACAACCTTTTATGGAGTTTAAGCTGCTTTGCCTCTAGTCTTCTTTTTTTAAGAAGTCGTTTAACTCATTTAGCTTTAGTCAAACTAATAAGTGAGAGGTTTCTTAAAGCATTTTGCTTCTAGCCAATATTTGGCTCTAGTGGATATCAACCGTTTTTCCTTCAACTGTAATTTAGTTCAATTGGGGCATTTTGTATTAAGCGACTTCTAAAATCCATAACTGATGTGTTTTTCGAACCAAATAAATACAGAATTGTGCAACGTTTAATTTAAAATCATTCTTAGTATTTTGAACACTTTTGATTCAGTAGTTTTTTTTATATGATTTTTTTTCGAAAAAATAAAACTTTAAATGGCTCTCCTGTAAAGTTCACAAAATGTCGCTTAAACCCATTTGCCTTTCAACCCTCGATATAACCGAGTTTCAATTTATCCAGGTCTATGTCTGACCTCGGCAACCTGTGTGAGGGTAATTATTGGGTCACCAAAGACTCGTAACAGAACTCATGAATGACGTAGTTCTTGCTTGATATATCCCCATCGGAAATCAAACTCTCCAAGATCGCGAGCTAAACGTTTCAATGAGGTATTTTATTGTGGCCTGAAAAACCCAACTAGTTGACCAGCTAGTTCCGCCCACATGCAACAGATGTCGCCACTATTTAATAATGCAGTCCTAAAACGCGCTATCGAAGTTTATACAGCGTGACGCATATATACAACTTCCAACATAACACCGTTGGATCGTCGATTCCTAGTCACACTACAAACTCGTAGCGGGGTACTATGCTCTGTTCGGTACCATGAAAACATCCTTTCCGCACACCCCCGCCGCCAAGAAAATATTTTGCGGTAAGTACGCAAGTATTTCACCTGTTGATCTGTTCGATGTACTCCTTGAGTGAGGCGTGAGCATCCTTCGGGGCAGACTTGCTGGTAGGACTCGAGAACGATATCAGGTCACTGCTGTCGTCGTGGGTAGGACTCGCACCTGTCGATCTACTGTGGAACAATACAATACAATAAAAACTTTACCAAATTCTAGTTCAACAATATATTTATTCAGTAGGTAACACAGTCACACTTTGAAACGTCACGTCCCATCCGCGTAAAACTACTGCAGTTTCTCACAACCTGTATGTATAGCCGGAGAAAAGAAGCTGCAACAAAAACCTCGGCACAGGGCCCTAGACGTTCTTTCTAAAAAAAGACGCAAAATAAATACCAACTGATCGTCAGTAGTAATTCCCAATATAACATAAACAGCCAATATACGTCCCACTGCTGAGCACAGGTCTCCCCTCAATTAACCGGAGGGGGTATGGAGCATACTCCACCAGGCTGCTCCACTGCGGGCCATATATCCAGCTCTATATAGTTATATAGCAGTCAATCTTCTAACTGGGCACTGAGGGATAATTGCGTTCTCAGTATTTCATCATAATTATAGCTCTTAGCGTCATCACCACTGGTTGAAATATTTTTATCGACACTACGACAGTTTGATTGAAGTGCCAACGTTATTTATGCTTTAGTTCCATTTTCATTTAAAACAATGTTCATTTTCATTTACTGAATGAACATTGTTTTTTTTACAACATTATTAATTGTATATGCCTAGTTTTGACAATGAAACAATTACGCACCGTTATTAATATGCCGGAAAAATATGGTACCATTGATATATTGAATTTTAATTTCAAATTAAAATATAACCACTCATCACTAGGATTATTGTAATATAAGCATTATATACTTTCTAATATCGGCACCTATGTTAAATCAAAATAAGAGCTCAGCATTCTCAATGCGTCGTTATTTCCCGGCCCGTTTTGTCTGTCTAAGTGGATGGATGGATGAACTGGGTTAAAGCTGGTTACCTGGAGTTATCGTTGACGCTCGGTCGAGCTCGCGCTGGCTTCCGCGGAGGCGGCGGCAGCGCTGGCGGCGGACCCTCGCTGTCCTCTCGACGCCGAGAACTGACGCTCGCCGACCGCACATTATCTGCTCCTGTCGATATCACAGATAAACCATCGATAAGGGCCACTAATCTACGTATATAAATAGAACGATGTTTATTGTAGTTTTTTTTTTTTTTTTTTGTTATTTATTACAGTTAGAGCCCAGTTTGTAGAACTATTGCCTCTCACTTTGAGGTCGCAGGTTCGAATCCAGCACAGGCCTAAACCGATGATTGTCGAATTTGTTTCCGAATCATGTTTGGATCATAAATGATTATCACGTACTCAGCGGTGAAGGAAAACATCGTGAGGGAACCCACATTCTCGAGAAATGCATTTTCGGAGGTATGTGGTCGAACCTGTATTAGGCTGGTTTTCCCTTCGCGGGTTGGAAGGTCAGATAGGCAGTCGCTTCTGTAAAAAACCGGACCTGTCAAATCCTCAGGTTAGGTAAGCGGACCCTGTGAAAAATGGGACAATGCTACGGATGATGATTAGAGTTGCCGACTGATTTTTGGCATTGATTGGGAACAACCCTATGGAAAAAGAGAATGTTTTTAATTGTACTATCGGGCCCATCGCGAGAAAAAATCCCTGTGGTGGATCCAGTTGTACCAGGGTAAGAGGTCGGAAGGGCCAAGTGAACGCGAAACGCGCGCGATATAAGTATGAGCAAATAGTTCAACTTTTCACTCCACTCGTCAGCAAGCTTTACGACGAATGGAGCTCCGCGATAGTATATTAAAAGGTCGTCTTGCGCATTATAAACTGCACGGCGAAACATCAGACATTGACTATGAAGCAAGAAGATCCCTCCTTATCACAGGAAAGATAAAAATCTCACAATGATCGGCTATTAAAAAAATACCTACTTTTGAATACAAAAGTCTTTTTAAATTTATTCATTTCAATTCAATTCTTTATTCATAATAAATACTACTTACTACTACTGACTACTACTACTTAACTACTACTACACTACTACTTACTACTTTACTTTTACTTTTCATAAAAAGTCTTTATCTTTACTTTTTTATAATTGCAACCTATCTCATAAAATTTACATTGCCGGATTTGAGAAGCAGTAGAGCTCTCAAATCCGGCACTACCTACTACTAACTACTACTACTAGTACAAGAGAGCGGAGTTGAACCGGCGAAAGCGGTTCCAATACAAAATGCCCGTTAGGACCTTTCCATCCTCTTTCTTCTATTCCGTGAGTTGTATCAAGCGGTTGTACCACGGGTCACTTAAGGATGGCAAAGTTATTTTACAACATGAATAATAGTGGACCCCTCTCTTCTCTTACTTTTGTAATTGTTTGTCTTTGGTGCATAAACTCACAACTAGTATTCCCAATTCAGCTAGCCTGAGGTTCATTCGTCACAAGATTAACTGAGTATCCACACAATAATTATTTGTTGGTGCAATAAAGTATATGTCGTAGCAGTGGGTCGGTGTCGGTCGTAACATCATCATCATAATGGAGGGTGGGCGTTAGAAGACAATAATGGCCGTCATCAGTATCACAATCATTTTATTTACTTCCACATAGTTTTTGTATCACGATTAAATAAAGTCACAGCATAAGGTACACACTCACGGCAACGTCACGGTATTCGTAACGGTTACACAGTCTCTCGTTATCTAGCGCGCATAAGGACGTTAGCGCGAAGGGGCTACTCGCCCTCTACTTGCCCTCCACCACCCATGGTTCCTATATTCGGACCGAATCATCGGGACATGTGAACGTACTTGCTAGGTACTCTTTTCCGATCACACTTTCTTGACGTCCCTACAAGTTATAGGTGAGCGACTATAGCACTCCTCGTAATTATTCGACACGTCCGCTCATGACGATGGTTCGCGGTAGACTGCCCGACTAGAACGGCAGTGCACGTCCGCTCGACACGACGACTCTGTAGTGACTCCCTCGACTTCACCCCGCTCTGCTCGTACGCCACCTGACGTCAGAGCGTTGCAACTTCATGATGGAAGTGTTGCAACTTCATTGTATTTTCCGATTTGATCAATTTCTCTTCTTAATTCATAACTAACTCCGACACGGCCATCCTGCGTGACACACGTCCTCGTGTGTTAATCTGAAACAATATACCACAGCACAGTATCCAAGTTCGCTCGGTCATTCCTGACCTAACATGAGACTCTATAAAGGACTCTACATGAGCTCTACTTGTGACTCTACACGAGCTCTACTTGTGACTCTACACGAGCTCTACTTGTGACTCTACACGAGCTCTACTTGTGACTCTACACGAGCTCTACTTGTGACTCTACACGAGCTCTACTTGTGACTCTACACGAGCTCTACTTGTGACTCTACACGAACTCTACTTGTGACTCTACACGAGCTCTACTTGTGACTCTACACGAGCTCTACTTGTGACTCTACACGAACTCTACTTGTGACTCTACACGAGCTCTACTTGTGACTCTACACGAGCTCTACTTGTGACTCTACACGAGCTCTACTTGTGACTCTACACGAGCTCTACTTGTGACTCTACACGAGCTCTACTTGTGACTCTACATGAGCTCACATTACATCATGATAAATCATCAACTAACAATACACGGACCATTGACCAGTATTCACACACTATAAACAACCAAACTTGAAAATCCAATTACTCTTTACACATCGGTCGTTACTATCACCTAAACGAGCGATAGTAACTCATGCCACTCTACTGAGCGACGATATCTCAAAACCAGGCGTCACTACCACCTAAATCGAGCGGTAGCAACTCATGCCACTCTACTGAGTGACGATATCTCACAACCAGGCGTCACTACCACCTAAATCGAGCGGTAGCAACTCATGCCACTTACACCAAGTGACGATATCTCACAACCAGGCGTCACTACCACCTAAATCGAGCGGTAGCAACTCATGCCACTTACACCAAGTGACGATATCTCAACACAGTCGTTGCTGCCACCTAAACCGAGCGACAGCAACTCATGCCACTTACACCAAGTGACGATATCTCAACACAGTCGTCACTGCCACCTAAATCGAGCGACAGCAACTCATGCCACTTACACCAAGTGACGATATCTCAACACAGCTAGCACACAAACTTTACATTTTAGTTGGTAGAATAGTGGTCCATGGGTTACAAATTTCTTCTACATCACTAATTTCTAATTCGTGTAGTTTGACTAATTCTACCGGAAGTCAACTTGACTTAGATTCAGGTACAATGTCATGACCAAATACAAAGTCAACATGACATCCAGGCCTCGACCGCATACCTGTAGTTTCTAAGACGAGCAGCACAAAAGTGGCTGCAGCCCCGAACACTACAAGTGCGCAGCTCCCTATCAGAGTTGCTCCGAAACAGGTCAATGGGTTACACAATTTCTTCTACATCACTAATTTCTAATTCGTTTGACTAATTCTACCGGAGTTCAACATGACTTAGATTCAGGTACAATGTCATGACCAAATACAAAGTCAACATGAAATCCGGGCTTCGACCGCATACCTGTAGTTTCTAAGACGAGCAGCACAAAAGTGGCTGCAGCCCCGAACACTACAAGTGCGCAGCTTCCTATCAGAGTTGCTCCGAAACAGGTCAATCATAGCTTTCATTGCTCAATTAAATCAACATCTACTGCAAAGCACAACAGGCTGTAATATTCCTCCCCAAACTGCCGTTACGCTACAAAACAGTCATGAGTCACATCATCCCCTCCCGGGATGGCCACCATGGTCCACGACCACAAAACGACAGAGCACCCTGCTCTCACACACACAAGTCATAAAGTCACAGTGTAGCGACCAACACCTCGAGGAAATATTACCGCATTTAAACAATTACCAATTCGGTATTATCATTATTTAGAATGTTTTGCTCCAATTTTCTCACTAATGATTTACTCTGTTTCGGGCATTTTCTAAGCCTATTTCATTTAATCGTAATCCAAATCATTTTACTTCGCAATGTTTACTTCACTTCATTACGATTTCCAATTTAATTAAAGTTAACAAAAGAGAACTTTCTGCACTATATTCGTTTGTATCCTATTAAAACTTTCCATATTTCAAATCAGGTGAAACAGATACGACTCACCGGGACGTATAAGAATTTCCAATAAAAGATCAACCACTGGTCTTGTGACATGGTTTAGGTCTTCAACAGCACCAGCGCAGCAAGTCCGGCTGGTATACAACGCGCTGCCATGATGTCGTCACTTTACACGGCTACGGCTCAGCCCGCGCCATTTTCATCCCCGCTTGCAATCCACCAATTGCCGTACCACGTGGCAAGTTATGACATGAAACAAAAGAATTCACTGTATTATCGTATTCAAGTGACTTTCTTTCAACCGGTTTAAAAAGATTTCAATAAAGAATGTTGAATTTTGAAACATTTGATGAATGACGGTAGATTACAAAACACGTTATTTATCGAGACTCAATTATCATGTCATGATTAATTTCTTTTCGCATGGATTGAGAAAATACAACTTTAACCACCCAGGTTAAGCGTGTCTACACCAATTCGAAATATTTTTAGACCAAAATACAAAGATTTGACGATGATGAAAACAGATTGGAAAACGCGATATTATTGACACGGATTGACACAATATGTCTCGTAAATTTTCTTTTTAAACAAAGGGAAATAATAATTTCCAAGTTAATTTTAAATCAATTTCCTCATTATTAGAAACGGAAATTCACATAGCAATAAAGTCAACAACAATAAGGTTCCAGTATGAAAACGACTCACCGTAATAACAGTTTTCAATTTCAGGTTCCATAATTTTCAAACACGACTGCACACAGTATGGACATATTGTGATGTTCACGCCATCATATCTTACGGCATGTAGTGATGTCGATCATTAACAAGGTCCAGGTCACTTCAAATTCAGGTCCATCTCCAAATTCAGGCATGACACTACATCTTCATCACGTGGTCACACGAATGTGATAATCATCATAATCTTCTTCTGATTGTGATAATCGAAACTTGCATTGTCTTGTTGTGAACGTCGCATTACGTTGTCTTCATCCAAGTCCACTAATCCCGCTTCTGATGTCGTAACAGTGGGGTCGTGTCGGTCGTAACATCATCATCATAATGGAGGGTGGGCGTTAGAAGACAATAATGGCCGTCATCAGTATCACAATCATTTTATTTACTTCCACATAGTTTTTGTATCACGATTAAATAAAGTCACAGCATAAGGTACACACTCACGGCAACGTCACGGTATTCGTAACGGTTACACAGTCTCTCGTTATCTAGCGCGCATAAGGACGTTAGCGCGAAGGGGCTACTCGCCCTCTACTTGCCCTCCACCACCCATGGTTCCTATATTCGGACCGAATCATCGGGACATGTGAACGTACTTGCTAGGTACTCTTTTCCGATCACACTTTCTTGACGTCCCTACAAGTTATAGGTGAGCGACTATAGCACTCCTCGTAATTATTCGACACGTCCGCTCATGACGATGGTTCGCGGTAGACTGCCCGACTAGAACGGCAGTGCACGTCCGCTCGACACGACGACTCTGTAGTGACTCCCTCGACTTCACCCCGCTCTGCTCGTACGCCACCTGACGTCAGAGCGTTGCAACTTCATGATGGAAGTGTTGCAACTTCATTGTATTTTCCGATTTGATCAATTTCTCTTCTTAATTCATAACTAACTCCGACATATACATTTTTGGAACTGTAAATTGTACAGAAATGACAAACCAGTCTTGATACTATAAAACACACACTGCCTAAATTGAGTTGCTACAATTCAATAAAAGTTAATTAGCAAGCAAGTATTTATAATTATTATTGAAAACAAGTTAAACATAATTAATTAAATAATAATTTTGAAATGTTGACTTACTAGTACTATAATAAGTCATTATTAATGTAACTGGTTGCTACTAATGTGGCACAATTAGAGCACTTTATCTCTGAAATACAGGAAACTTCATGATTCTACGAATCTGTCATTGTTTATGGTTGCATTGTTTATGTTTACATAGGTACCCACTACCAAAATGGTATACATTATAATCAATTACATTGAATAATTAAATTGTACCAGGAAGGATTGTGTTCCATATTTACATACTAGCAACTCGCCTTAGCTCCTCTTGCCTATACTTTTTTAAACTAATCTTTTTGGTAATAATCAGAATGTAATAATAAAATCAAATCATGAAAAATAAAATAATCAGATTACAGTAATAAAATCAGTAGCCGAATTTTATCATATATAAAACAAGTGTCATTTAATCAGGCAGTCTTTCACTGACCCACTTGAAACAAGACGGGTTAATGACCACAACTTCCTCCCAAATTGATACCGTTAACACAAACAAATTTATTGAATCGTGTTGAGTGATGGTACCTCATTATGTTCTGTATTGTCATCAATTGGATGATCAAACTAAAATCAGCATCAAGAAGGTATTATATCTGTTATTTCTATATCAGGTCCATATCTCGGGCTCATGTATCCTGGACTTTTGGAAGATGTGCATGGGGCCACAGCTTTTTTTTTTTTTTCTTGACGTGACTTATTGTAGATTTGCCGCAGATGGCATTAACTACTTGGCCGGACAAATGGGGAGCGCTGAAGGCTCTCACCCGGTACAACGATTAAGACAACAGGCCTGAGGGTGCCCAGTTGGGCGCGAACCTCGGCTCAGGGCGTCGTCTGAGAGGAAAAATATTTGAAAGAATTAATCGACCCTAGTGGGTCGATAGCGATAAGCGCTGAATGAGGGAAATCGTCGACCACGCCGGCGGGGTCGGTATCGGGGTCCTGAAGTGTTTGGTGTCGCGAGCTGATTGGCTGCCTCTATGGCTAGGGTAATCGGGTCGTCGGGATCGTATATTACGTCCTTCGGACGCCGATACTTTTCAGTACCGTCCCTAAGCGGGATGTATTCGGAAGCCGCAACTACCAATGGGGCCACAGCCAACACGTAGAGGCCCTTTAAAACATTTGAATCTATAGGTGATGGCTCAATCGGCGTTTATTCCTGTATGCACTACAGGAGTACACCCAAAGACAATCCCCAGTTCATGTAGAACTATTGCAAATTATGGTAACAAAGGGAAATGAGCAACCTAATTTGGGAGTTAGTGAACAGGCATAGTTATTATTACAATTACAATGGAAGGAAAACCTCACTCAATAGTGTAGAAAAGATCTGCTGAAACTCCAAGGACTGAAGTTTAAAAGGAAAATAAATATTAGCTGTAATTATATTACCACATTCAGAGTGGGCTTTCTCTACTTTTTCAACAATTGTTTCAATGGTTTCTCTTTACTTTAAAAGTTTAAAACTCTAAAGAAATTCTTTAAACTCTCAAAATTTTAATACAAACATTGAGATTTATGTGGTAATTATCATAGTTAAAACACATAATACATATACCTGAGAACTTTGGGAGTCTCATATCCCTTATAATAATGTGGTAAGAACCCGGTATTATGTGTTTTAATTATTTTAATACTTACACTTAGTAGAGACAAGATGCAAATTGAAGCATATTATAAAGCATACTCCACGACACATGTGTAAACAGCTCCATTGAAACAATGAGATGGGAACTCATTGAATTCACATGCAGTGTAAAACAAAATTAACTCACTTAATGAATGCCAACTGCTATGTGTATAATATACAGTATACATTTGTAACAGTTACAAATTGATTAAGCATGAGGTTAAGTATTTTAGTTTAATATTCAAAATTAACACATTCACTGTGTATGAACCACATATGAGGCAATAAATTTGAAACTCGTATGTGCATGTCCCATGTGGGGCACATTTTTTCTTGCCTTAGTGTATCTATGTACGTAAATTCCAATATGTTTATCGAAAAACAACACGCCACATGAGAGGTTGATATCTAATTTACAGTTACACAGTGAACATGTTGAAATAAAAGCTTATATTTTATTATTTAGAAATAACAGCAGCTGCTGCAGCAGCTGGAGCAGTATGTTACTGCTCCTGCCAGCATTTTTTAAATCTTTTAACTTTAAAAAAATGGCCTAGAAAAGATTGCTTTAAGGGAAAAAAACACCTTTTATCTTCTATGTGAGTTTAGTTATTTAATTTATGATGCAATAAAATATAATATATTGTATTGTATAGATATTTCAATAATTATTAGACGATGCCTGTAAGTCCGGTGAAGTTTTTTTTTAACCTAGATCTTTATCAACCCTAGTGCATGCCAAGTGATTGTAGATGGGTAGGTACTCCTAATATTCAGATGAATACATTTACTTCCAAACAATGATAAAAAGAATACTCATATTTAACAGATAAGTAAACGACGTAAGATACTGCCTTTGTGTACTCTACAATACATTATTACGAAACAAGCATAACAGAGTAATTAGATATCTAATTATTAGGGAATTTCGAGCTGGGGCCTTGGTGGGATCATCACGACTGACATTAGGTAAACAAAGTTACGTCAATTACCTGCGTTTGCGAGCTTCTGCCTCCGGAACTGCTCAAGCGCGAGACTTTCTAAACTCAGAGCCTGAGCCTTCTCCAGGTCCGCTTGGAACTGCAGGTCGTACTCCGACATCATATGTCATTCCTCGACTACCATCTAGCAAGACAAACACCGTGGGAATTCATAACAGCACTCTTTGAACATACAAATACGATGCAAAAACTTCGGCATTTAGATTATGTCAAACTAAGACAAACTTCAATATTTTCAACGCTTACCAAACGATATTTCCGTGAACCCTATCCAACTGAGTTTCACGACATTCTACAATATTTGGTTTAAAACGACATTTGGACTTGATTTTTATTATTTTATTTAAGAATAAAACTCACTACTCTCATTTCTACTATGTTTGAGATGTAAACCAAACCAATCAAAAGGTGACAGTGATAATTATGCCAATGTGGCAGATGCAGACACTTGCCCGTTAATACACAGGCAAGACAAGGACAAGAGAACAAATGTCAACGTTGAGCGCTCTACTTAATTTATTCGTATAATTATACTAGTGCTGTTGGAAACGTAGTGTTAAAAACCGGTAAAAATGTACAACAAAATACCTAAATCGATTTTAGCGATAACTATTTTTTGTAAAACTGGCCAATATTGATCAAAATAATTTAATGTATTTGCCTTTAAATCACTTTATAAGTAAATTACTTTATTTTTTTAATTGTGGCCAATTTTTAGATCTTCTTGGCACTATTCTCTTTGCTACTGATCTTCATGTGGGAAAAAATCTTTGGAAAAAATAAAAAGAAATGTACCTATCCACCAATTCCACCAAAACAATTAGTCTTTGCACCAAAAGGACAAATATTAACGGAAAGGTGATAATTAACGCAATACGCGACGCGATTAACTCACACTTTTCAGGTGTTTTTTATAACGTTGCTTTGTTCTTTTTATTATTAAATATTACATAAATTACAGATTTTCGCGATTTGAATAGCCACGGCTGAACATACAGCTCTCGGACAGACATAAGGTCCCTGGGTTTGAAAATAAAAATTAACAACTAAAAAAGGGAAAACATATTTTATTGAAATGTTAAAAAAAATGATTTTACACACTAATAACGTGCGGAGATCCTGTCTTGGGCCCGGTCCCTTTTTTCTTTTTGCCGCGCTTCTTTTTTATGGTTTTGCGTTTGGTTGTAGGCGTAGTAGCTTCTCTTGGGATGTCGTCTGTTTTAGTTCTTTTCACGGTCTTTTTTTCTCTGCTGTGTTTTCCTACGTTTTTTACGGACTTTTTCCTAAGTATGGCCGATGCTGTAGGAGATATTTTTGTTTTCTCTAACGAGGAAGTTCCGGACAAGATACCATTTTCGTCTGTTAATACATTTTGTTTTCTCTCCGAAACAGATACCCTCGCCACTGTTATTTTATTAAGTGGTACGAACATGCTTTTTGCTTTCCTTACTTTCTTTTTCAAGCGTAATTTCTTTTTCGGTTTAGTGATGTTGTCTGTTTCGTGTCGAGGTTTGCCTTCTGACGATGCCACCTGCAACAAACAAGCCAACGTGGTGCCTGATAAAGAATGCATGCAAGACAATTTTACGTAAAATTGCTAACGAGATTTTCGTAGGCACCTTCATGTTGATTAATAAAAAAAATGAAAAGCGAACTAAAAAGTGTGGATGTGTCTAATTTCGTCCAAAGTCAACATTTGATATAGTGTTTCATTCAAACTTTGTACAAAAGTGTCTAATTATAGGTACCTACTTTGAATCGCCGAATAAAGTACCTAATACGAGGGGAGGTCAAAAAGTTCGCGGAATGGAGGGGTTGGAGGGGGTTGGTTTGCTTGTACAGGTAGCCGCTAGTTGCACACCTCATTAACAGTATATGTACCAAGTTTGAAGCAAATCGGGTCATTAACGTTTGAACTATCGACCAGCAAACAAGTGAATCGGGAAGAACTCAGCGAATATGGAGAAAATTGAACACCGCGCCGTCATTAAGTTCCTCACCAAGCAAGGAAAATCCGCTCAGACGATTTTTCAAGAGCTGTTAACACTTTACGCGGACTCTGCCCCTGGTAAAACCATGGTTTACAAGTGGCATAGTCTTTTCAAGCAAGGAAGAGAGTCGATTGAAGATGACCCCCGCTCCGGACGGCCCATTGAGGCCACCACACCGGAAATCATCGAAAAAGTAGAGAAACTTGTATTAGAAGATACCCGCTTGAAGAAGAAGCAGCTTGCAGCAATGGTCGGTGTATCCGAAACAAGTATTTTAAATATCCTACATCAACATCTTGGGATGACTAAGGTCAGCGCAAGATGGGTTCCAAGAATGCTCACGCCACTTCAAAAAAGCGAGCGTGTCGAGTGTTCTCGCCAATTTTTAGAGCTCTGTGGAGAGAATAAGGAAGAAGTTATGGCCCGGATTGTTACTGGAGATGAAACCTGGGTTCACCACTATGAACCTGAGTCGAAGCAAGAGTCGATGCAGTGGCATAAAAAAGGCACACCTCCTCCAAAGAAGTTTAAGGTGTCACAATCGGCCGGAAAGATCATGGCCACTATTTTTTGGGATACAGAAGGTATTTTGCTGATTGATTATAAAGATCGTGGTGTGACTATAACGGGACATTACTACGCTTCTTTACTGGATAGATTGAAAGAGGCTATCAAGGAAAAAAGAAGAAGAAAGCTGTCAAGAGGTGTGCTCCTTTTGCACGACAACGCACCCGTCCACACGTGCCATGTTGCGACGGCTGCCATTCACCGATGCGGGTTCGAAAAATTAAACCACCCGCCTTACAGTCCAGACTTGGCCCCCAGCGATTATTATTTGTTCCCAAAAATGAAAAAGGAACTGCGTGGACGAAAATTTGGCGATGATGAAGAAGTCAAGTCTGCAATTTCGGCCTATTTTGACAGCAAAGAGAAATCTTTTTTTTTATGATGGAATAAACAAATTATTTGATAGATCCGGAAAATGTGTTAAGGTTAAGGGAGAATATATTGAAAAGGAAAAATAGTTTCGTGTTTAATTTCGACCCCCTTCCCCCTCATTCCGCGAACTTTTTGACCTCCCCTCGTAGCTTTGTTTTCAAACCTTTGAATACAGCTGATCATCAGCGTCTTGACGATCGCAGAAGTCCAAAATCCTGTTACAAACATGCCTAAGATTCTTAATACGCTGTTTCTTTGTTTTGCCAATAGGACACTTGTCAATTTCATCCATTCTCAGCGTTCTGAAAGTAAAAAACTGGAATATAATATCTTTCTTTTCTAAAATCATACCTAAAGTAGAAAAAGAGAACCTTTTTAAAACTACGCATATATTAAAAAACATTAAAAAGGTACCTACTTAAAACTTTAAAATCGACTCCGTAGTTAAAATACCCTACTTATAGTTAAAACTTAACTATCCAAAAACATCACGCGAGGCTGATAGAATGAGGGTTTCTAGCACATTTTAAAGCATCTTCTAGAAATTCTACCCGACGGTAGGTCGTCATCGTCTGGGACGTATTAAAGTTTATGGATTTCGTCTTCGTCTTGAAGTAGCATTTCGAAATACGCGTTTTATCCATCTATTAAACCTAGGCCTAGCCACTCTACACCAAAAAAAAAAATAGTTAGCAAGAAAAAAGTGCCATACTTAATAACTTTAGGTTTGCTCATAATGTCGTCTTTTTCGTCAATGTGCATGGCTGCCTCCCAGATATTTTTGAATAACTGACGCCTCTCCACGTAGCTTTCCTCTCTAGTCATAGGTCTCTCCGGGTTGCTGCCTGGCATGCTTTATTGTTTGTCCATACTGCTTCTGTTTTTAAAAGTTTGCCTATTGATTTCAAGTGGAAAAAAATAAAATTTATTACCCAGATTTTACATTTTCCGGAACTGTTTGACAGGTACCTGTCTGTCAAAGTTTTTCGGCGTTTTACTGACAGCATTTTTTCTTTTATTTCAAATGCATTGTGTTAAATAGTAATTAAACCTTTCTTATGATGTTTTTAATACTTATTATACCTACCTTAAAAAATATACGTATATATACCTACCTACGGCATAGAGCAACACGGACCTCCGCGGACATTGTATCTACATAATTAAAACCCATAATAACGGGTTCTTACCGCGTTTAAAGCAGGGATACGAGACTCCCGATATTTCGACAATGTAACTCATCACACTACATACACCAATCCACTCTACTCCAATCTCATCAGTCATCCCGTGATCATGGCACTTGCAATAGTGTCGAAATATCGGGAGTCTCATATCCCTGCTTTAAACGCGGTAAGAACCCGTTATTATGTGTTTTAATTATGATAATAACCGCGTAAACTTAAAACAATGTATTGTATCTACATACCATGGAGCAACACGGACCTCCGCGGACCTTGTACCCACGTACATACATACATATAGCATACATACTACGTAATAACCGGTCCGCCGAAGTCCCGTGTTGCTCTATGCTAAATAATAATGGCGATAAGGTCGCCCCACATTACATGGGACTTAAACATGCTGGCGAGGAGTGTGTGTGTATGCTATACAGGTGTATCAGATTTAAAGTTCCTAATCTAATCCTGTCTACTAGTGTTCGTAATGTCAGTCTTTGACATTACGGAACCACTGCTAAAAAGATAGGTGAACAACATCCCACTTCTGGGCACACACCTTTATTTATCGCTACAAATGTACCCTCTAAACTCCTGAACTACGTTTTCAAAGAGAAAATAACTATACAATCTACTCTTTCTGCTGAAAGAACTTAGGTCGTAAAGAAAAGACCACATAATAGGGACGTGTCAAGCAACAAGTTGTTAACAACTCCTTTTCGAGTTCAGTAAGCGAGCGGCATTCGTCGACGCAACTTACTCGCAACCCCCGCCATCACTCGTCTAAAATGTTCCCAAGTGCACTTATTATAACAAAGTGAAATAAAAAATAAAATATAATGGAAAAATGCCAGAGCCGTACGACCCAAATGCACTGTGGGTGGCAATCAGTGAGTTTGGAGAAGGGAATCTGTTCCAAGTGTACCCGAAGTTGTTGGCAGAGATCCTCAGTCAAGATGACGCGGCGAGGATCGAGGGAGACACCAGCGAGGCTGAGAAGCTGGTGCTGCCGAGCGACAAGGAGTTCAGACTGCATAATTACTTCAATCTTGTCGCCATGCAGAAGGCGTTGGAGTCGGACGAGCAAGTATCTCTATATCATATCAATCAGCTTACATCTTCCCACTATTGGGCATAGCCTATTATTAAATACATAATATCGCAGTCTCACGGGTTCGAATCCCGGCTCGGTCTCTAAAACACTGAATTTGACTTTAATGAGTTTAAATTCATATTTTAATTGATAATTAATTGAAAATTCCACTTAAAAAAAATAAATAAATGATTTATTTCAAAAATGTAGGTAGGTGTGTACATCGGTACTTGATATTAACTCAGAGTCATGAGCTGAATCATCCCCCTCAGTCGTTTTTTTTTTCACTGTCTTTTGATTCCCCAACCGGCTGCAGCTGAAAATCAGCGGTATAATCCAGCTACTGCTAGGCTGTGACATTTGCTGAGCTAAAGCCGTTTCGGCATTATTAAGTTAATTATTAAGTCATTTACGTAATTACCTCTAAGTAAGTTATGTCATGCCGAATATATATTTCTTTCTTCTTTCTTTCAGTATTCGTTACAGTGTCTCTAACAACCTGTATAGTACAACATATATACACCTCTCCTTACTTTAGATTATCTACTACACACATTTCGGGGGAAAACACGAAGGGACCATATTTCTATATTTAGCAAACTATGCAGTTTTTATGAAGTAGAATCGAGGAGTAACATACAATAACTAGACGCAACAAATGGCTAGGTAATAGGCTTCTTTAGTTAATAGAAAAAGGTAACATTCCCAATTTATTTACTTATAAAAAGGTACACCAATAGCTTAAATAATAAAACATTAAGTAAAATAAAACTTACCATCAGGAATTAGACTATGTTACATAAGCCAATTATACTTAGGTGCACACAACATTTGCAGTGTAACAACGTTTGTCGTGTGTGTGTTTGTGTGCAATTCACGAAAGCAATCAAAAAAGCAAGCAAACAATGCAATCAATGGAAGCAATCTAGCGTGGTCGACATGGAAGTCCTTAAATAGGCTCCGGACACAGGTTGGCCGCTGCAAGGATAATCTCTGCAGGTGGGGATACCTGGTTGATGGTTGTGATGAGTGCGAGTGTGGAGTATCACCACAAACTATGGCTCACCTTTTATGCTGTCCTAAATGCCCTAACACCTGCACTATTTAAGACCTTCACGACAATGCCGTAAGCGTGGCCAATTACTGGTCAGCAAAAATTTAATATCGATCGCCATCGACTCGCAAAGAAGAAGACATATTCAATAGTTTAACACTTTGCTTTACAAATGGCAGTACGCGTAGGTACTTACATACTTAGTATTATTCTTTATTCTACGCGAGTGTATGTCGACCATGACCTTATTCGAATATACCTAGACACCCTCATGCCTTTAATTACCCTTTCGACGTACTTGTGTGTTTTAACCTAGACAAGGGCACACCCGTGACTCATCATTGATGAGTCAGCAATAACTTTGGATGTGGATATAGGTATCTATTGATCGAAATTTGGAAGAAAAATTTAACAGGTTCCCGACCTATTAATCACTCAATCAACTCATTTCCTTTTTGTATCAATATCTACAAATCTTTGTACCATTATTTTTTTTTAATCTTCATTTTGTGAAGTCTACTACTAAGTCGCTCCATTTGCTCCATTGTATGGTCACGAGCATTATTACGTATACACTTTGGTACCATTTCACATTAACTTTTTTGACAAATTGTCTATGTACACTCTTATCATATAATTATGTTGAATTCTTCTACATTATAAATGAAATTGACAAATTGAACTGTAAGTCTCACTACATGTCAAATATGTTAGTACGACAGAGTCCTAATGTGAGTACATAATATTGCTCATGACTGTCCACCTCTAAGCAAGCAAACACAGATAAAGCCGGTCAAGTGTTTTGTATACGTCGACATAGGTTGCGAATTGTTTTACTAACTGCAAATAAGTTTGTCAGTAATTGCAAAAACATACTTAGGTACCTAACCTGAAGTTTGTCACTGTCACTTCGTTTTTCGTAATTGTTTGCAACTTGGCTAACACCTCAGGTCCAGCTATTACAAAAGCGACTTTTAACTTTCCTATCTGAAGGGAAAACATCCCAAATCACTTATGAGTAACAAAATAAAATAACCAAAGTTCGTGTGCTCATGTATTCAAATTCGTATGTGCCCTCAACATTCGCATTACGACATTATTGTCGTATGCTTCGAGAATCGGAATTGTCGACACATGTCAAATGAGTTCTTTAGATTGGTACAATATCTACACTGTATCATAGAATAAACAATAATACAATGTACACAAGAGATACTATCCGTGTGCACAGAAAAAACAAATTGTGAATTGGTGCGTATTGGTTGTATATCCACAACTTAAGGATGAAATACCCCTCGACGCCTAGTTGTCCGTAGATGGAAGGGAGTAGGTGGAATTAACTCGTGAAGTTCCCGCGCACATTCACCGAAGTGTATCTTATAAAAGACCGATAGACTAGCTACCCTTCGTCTGTGGAGACTTTGGAGTCGAGTCTTCTTTGGTCTTCTCGTGATTCCATTTTGAGTGTTTTCGCATATTGCCTAGTACTCTAGTTTACTAACTAGAGTCATTGAATAAGGAATAATACTACGTATACGGAGGAGCTCGGTGGCGCAGCGGTTAACGCGCTCGGTCTGCGATTGTTGAAGTAAAGCAACTTTCGCAAAGGCCGGTCATAGGATGGGTGACCTCAAAAAAAAAGTTTTCATCTCGAGCTCCTCCGTGCTTCGGAAGGCACGTTAAGCCGTTGGTCCCAGCTGCATTAGCAGTCGTTAATAACCATCAATCTGCACTGGGCCCGCGTGATGGTTTAGGGCCCGATCTCCCTATCCATCCATAGGGAAGGCCCGTGCCCCAACAGTGGGGACGTTAATGGGCTGATGATGATGACTACGTATAGAACGGCAACTCTCCGCTTCTCACCAGCGTCTGAGCTAGGTTTACCTCACCCCCTCTCGCACAAGGTTAAGACTTGAAATTTGAATCGTATAACGTCAGATGTCACACACACAGATGCGCGTGTACGAAAACGTCAATGTGTGGTGTCTTTGTAAAACGAGGTCGTTTGTATGAAATGACCGGGGTGTGCTAGAGTGTAAATCACTTCTTAGATCATGAGAGTAAGGGCAGAACCCAGGCAATCTGAGAAAATACTGGTATTTCATTTTCATAGGATATGATGTATGTACGACATAATGATACCAGCTAACTAGCTCAGTGGGGCAGCATTGCATGTAACATCTCAATATGATTACTGGCTGGCGAGGGATGATTGCATCAAACCGACACGTTTCCGTGTTTTGTACGAAATTGCACGAACACTGCTTCGTTTGACGGCATACACCGCGAAACCTGGGTAAAACACGTTGCCTGTATTACCAAGGACGAATGTACGTAGGTACAATAAGGAAATTCAGAAAATGTAGATACCTCATTCAGTAGGTATTATAGCCTATACACTCTTAAAAATAAGTTAAAAAAATATTTATTAGATTTAATTTAGCAGGTACTTACCTATTTCTTATTTTTTGTAATTTAACCATGTCTCAGTGAGACTCTGTTCCTGCAGTCAAATTGCTTATGCCATGTTGCAGGACATTGCATTTATAACCAGTGTTATTTAAGGCCTATAATAGTACCTAATAAATAAATAAAAATAAAAAATACCCACTCCTCGCCAGCTTTGTTTCAAGTCTATGTAATAGGGGGCTTTACTGCCTTTAACCGGGCACAAATTTTGGAAACCATGTGATATCAATTAGGCACCTAAATTGATACAAACTCGAATCGTTTCCGAACAGGGTTATTATCAGGACTGGACACGAAAATCTATATTACTTTTAGCCATGTGGCTAACAGCCTAGTTAATTTAGGAACTGATAGGTAAAAGTCTAAGTTTAGTTACCCCTGGCATGTTGTAAAATCCGACAGAAGGATTGTGTGCATAGTATGATGACAATTGTTATGGGCCATAGGCTGGTCCCTTGTTCATCATTAGGTTCATCATATCCATCTTAGGACTTCATATCAACAGCTGCTGCAAATTTTCTTTGATTACTTGTGGCTCTACCCACCGCAGTATGGATTACGGGCGTAAGTTTATATATGTATGTATATACATATTTTCGCCAAAATAATGAGGGAATTCCAGGGTACGTTCCCAAAAAAAAACTGTAGATGGCGCTGTACAGTTTCGTCTTAGAAATTAGAATTGAGAGAAATCGAAAGCTTGGTTGTTTCACTGTCCCGCACAACAGGCGACGTGAAACTTTTATAAGTACTTTTTGATTAAGCATAATTAAATGAACCATAACAAATATTATTGTTCAAAGTTATATTGTTACGAAACGCGATGTACAAACCAGATGGGCTCCGAAGTAAATGTTTTAATGTATACCAAACACAGAAAACAACGTACGAATGTCCCGCACAACAGCGTGGAATGCTCCTATAAGAGATATTCGTAGGACATACGCATCTTTTTATCTTTGTTTTTGGGTATATAGCCCGTATATCCCCGTCGTAATCACAATACTGGCCAGATAAGTTTACCAAAAAGATTTATGAAAACACAACCCTTGTCAACGTCCACCAAACAGTTGAAATCTGTCATTCTGATTTTATAAATATAATAATTATTTGAAACCAAAAAAAGTTCATCAAAGCAAATTTCTAGGCCATTTAAAAATCAGAAGTCCTATTGTGTACATGTTGTTTGTCTTTCGTTCTAGCACCTGTTGTGAAATTTAACAAAAGTTGTGAAAAATCACCTTAACGATGGGGAATTTCCCCAAAATGAAACCAATCACCTTATCTAGGCAACCACGGATCATGGCAGAATAACCATATAATTATCACTTGCAAATAATTATAACGGATAGTTTTCTTCCCAGCAAAACGGGAAAAACAGCAAGCTGCGAATATGTCAATGGAGTAAGTTGGTTTACTTATTGAGTGTAATATGCTATGTCAGGGGCCTTTGGCGGCTCAATAATAATCCACACACCAAACACCAGGGTTGTTAAGGTTGCTTATCCAACTCACTACCCACACGAGACAAGAAGATGACCCATACCCATGCCTGATGCCATATACCGGTTGATTTAGCAGTGGGACGTATATACCTAGGCTGTTTTTATTCTTATGTATTCCAGTTTTCACTAACACAGTTTGTTCGACCATTATAGACGGCGATACGGCTCACCACTTATCACGTTGGTCTAACATAAAGCTTGATGAGGTGTGGGTACTTAGTTTATCTTGCGATGAATGTACCTCTAACTACCCCGATTGGGATATAGTCGTGAGATTATGTTGTAAGTGTAGTTTTCACTAACACAGTTGGTTCATAAACTCACGCCTATTTCCCATCGGGAAAGCAGAGACTAAAGAATTCCATTTCCTTCAATCTTGCTTTGCTTTGATTTGTTTCTTTTCTTTAGCAGAAAACTAATCTTTTAAGGTCTAGCCACATAAATCTTACTAAGAATTCATTATTTTTTATAGCTCTACGGCATGAAACAATAAACAATATTTTGTAGATTATCCAACAACAAATAGGTCGGGAATCGCTTTATTTAATTCAATAATACCTATCCAAAATGACTTGCCCTGGGATTATTGCCAAAAGCAGAATGAACTTGAAGGCCACTTAAAAGTTATAGGTATCTATTTAACTATCGATTTAAATTTCATAATGCGGGTATAACTACTTTTACTTTGTGTTATCAAGGTGTTTCGGAGGGCTTAGTACGAATAAGCCTATACTGCGATCGGTGTGGCAAGAAATGCCACGCTGCTATAGGGCTCTATCTATAGTCATCGGCGGCGCTGCGGGAACCTGCAGACTCACAAGTGCTGCAACAATCATCTAAATAAAGGAGAAACTGACTGACTCACTGACTGACATATCAACGCACAGCCTAAACGGCTAAACGTAGGCACTTGAAATTTGGAAGGGACGTAGCTTAGGTACCGTAGAGCTGCACTAAGAAAGGAATTTCCGAAATTCCCACGGGAACGAGAATTAGCGGGAAAATCCTTTTGTATGAAAAATCTAAACCACTTAAGTTAGACGCTTGAAATTTGACATGCACTTCCACACACACAAAGATCTCTTTTTTATAACACGCACGCCACGTGGACGAAGTCGTGGGCAAAAGCTAGTCTACTATAGATGCTGTGGGCAATGATGATGACAAGATGTATAAGAAATACCTAATAGGTAGCATAGAATATAAGGACGTATAGAACGGCAACTCTCCGCTCCCCGCCAGCGTCTGAGTTAAGTTTACCTCACTCCCACTCGAACATAGTTTAGACTTGGAACGCATGGCGTCAGATGTCACACACACAGATGCGCGTGTACGATAACGTCAATGTGTGGTGTCTGTGAAAACGAGGTTGATTGTATGAAGTGTTCGGAGTGTGTAAAAAGAGAAACAACAAGTATATCTATCCCTTTCTTGTGACAAATCTACCGCGTAGCCGACAATTAGCTTGAACATTTCCGACCAAGTTAAAATAAGTCAAGACAAAAAAGTTAGTTTTAAGTTTTATGTTGAGTTTTAATTAAATACATGATGATTGTCCAAAAAGTAAGATGATCCGGGCATCGGAAAGCACGTTAAGCCGTTGGTCCCGGTTACTGATGTAAGTAAGTAGTCGTTACATGGGCCAAGTGAGGGGCCTTTGGCGGCTCAATAGTAACCCCGACACCAGGGTTAATGAGGTTGGTAATTAACCTCACAACCCACACGATAGAAGAATTAAATACATACTTAATACATATGTACTTACAAATATATATAAGCTCACGTTTATACTACCTCTACAGAAGTGTATCTATCGCAAGATGAACTAAAGTACCCATACCTCACCGAGCTTTCCGTCGTCTATAATTCGTGCTAAAAAAAATGCGAATAATGCGTTAGTGAAAACTTTACTTAAGATAATTTCATCATCATCAGCCCATTAACGTCCCCACTGCTGGGGCACGGGCCTTCCCTATGGATGGATAGGGAGATCGGGCCTTAAACCACCACGCGGGCCCAGTGCGGATTGGTGGTTATTAACGACTGCTAATGCAGCCGGGACCAACGGCTTAACGTGCCTTCCGAAGCACGGAGGAGCTCGAGATGAAAACTTTTTATTTTTGTGGTCACCCATCCTATGACCGGCCTTTGCGAAAGTTGCTTAACTTCAACAATCGCAGACCGAGCGCGTTTACCGCTGCGCCACCGAGCTCCTCAAGATAATTTAATATCTCATTATTGTAAGACACGACTACAAAACAGCTCCTTTTCCTTTTCCAAGCAGAGTGGAAGAAACAAGCAATGTGGAGCGGCCAGTGGAGGAGCCGGTGGAGGAGTGGGCCCCGTGGAACCTGGTGGTGCCCACTAAGAACCCCAACGCACCACCGCCCGTCGCCGTTAGGACCTCGCCTGGCCCAGAATGGGACATAATGCAGGTGAAGATTACTCACATAAATATCACTTTATGGTCCCTAGTTTGGTTAGGATATTACCCCTCCCGACCCTTCCACCCACTGGACTTTCCCACTGGTGGGTGAATGGGTAATTCACGATTACCCGTCAACCCACCACGCTAGTTTGAACAGAATTAGGAACATAGTTATCGATTTACTTCAAATTAAATGAATTCAAAATTTGTTTTGGTATCACATTACTGAAAATAATTCTCCCTATATGCAAATCTCCCAATATACATAAAAAAAGAAAAGAAAAATTCTCCCACGTTATTCAAGAAGCGTTTGTATCGAGTATTTTTTTGAATTTATTTAGCATAAAATCTCGGGATATTGCAGGCTGATGACCTGATTGTCCGAGAGTAGTCACTTGACGTACTCACAGTATCTCGTGTTGCAGGTGTTGAAGGCTGCTCGACTCCTCTTCAAGCCACCCATGTCCGTGGATTTCCGCGACGAACAAGAGATGAGATCTGTCTACTCAATCATTTATGATGTATTCCGATGTAAGTTACATTGCCGTATTTTAAAACAACAACCATTATAGACGATGATACGGCTCACCACATACCATGTTAGTTTAACAGAAAGCTCGGTGAGGCATGGGTACTTAGTTCATCTGGCGATGGATGTATCATACAATTCATACATAAGATATCCTTCCCTAAACACACATAATCTACACTCTTCCGTAAGATATCACAGGATGATTTATTTAATCACAAGAAAACTTTACACATTTCCTGGTTTTTCCTCCACTTAATGGTATGCGTGATAGATGATTCCCAGCACCAAATCGGGTCAGGATCAAACCCATAAACCCCCATAAATACGAGTGTTGAAAAAGGGAAAGTTGGTAAGTGTCACGAAGGTACGCCGCGCCGTAGGCGCGTTCAGTGCTGTAAATTACCTCACGCTATGCCGATTTTTGGCCTACCCTCCATCGAAGACGAGGAGCTACGCGATATAACACTAGTCTATGTCTCGCGATGTTTTTTTTAAGTAACTACGTGTATTACCTAAGGATTTGCCGCAGATGAATTGGGTAGTTTCCTGTGTCAAAGATAAATTATGAAATTATCATTACTAAATAAAGACAGATCTAAAGGTGCCAAAAAACGTTTAACTTATTTATGAATTTTTGTCACGTTTTTTCCATGACGTCACAGGTTGATTTTTCATACAAATTCCATAGTAATTTCGTGTTTTGACGTTTAGTACAAAAGTAACTGGTTTGACGGTACAATTGAATTCTCTAGAAATGCGTATCGGAGGTATGAGACTTAACTTGCATTGGGCTGGCTTTCCCTTCACGGGAAGATCAGACAGGCAGTCGCTGTAAAAAAAACTGATGGACCTGTCAAATCTTTTGTTAGATGAGCGGACGTGAAAACGGGATAACGCTAGGGAGATAATGGTGCTAATTCCTGCAGACGCCATCTAATTTTATTTTCAGTTATACCTGTCATTTTCTTATCCGCTGAAAAAGAAAGGGACGGGTAATCGACAGGCATAAAATTTATGGAATACATGTCAAACGTATTGCATACCAGCGAGATGCCTATTTTATTCGCCCGGGTTATTCATTCGTTTTAAAATTAACTTGTTGACGAACATCGGTCCCTTTCCTTTTCGGCGGATAAGAAAATGACGGGTATAACTTAAAATAAAATTAGGAGGTGTCTGCAGGAATCGGGGCCAATGACGTCCATCGTAAAGTTCTAAATTCCAATACAAAGTGTGCCTGTAATTTGTCTTCCTCGTGGCTCTTGCTCGACCTTAGCTATAATAATATAGCAGATAAACAGTGGATGCCAACCTTCGCTTTGAATACTTCGAAACTAGTTTACAGGCTGTTACGTGCTATTTAACTTTTATCATCGCGGTTATCGCCGTAAATACTCGCTTAGGAAATATGTTAAGCTTAAATCATGATTGCCAAGCCAAGACCTAACTTAGTAACTACGTGTAGTCGAAAATAAATACAAATATACAAGGTTTTTCACTGCCTGCCTGACAGTTTGAGCGAAAAAGCGTTAGTAGAAGCTTTTTGTGGTTTTTCCTTACCTACTAATTATTGTTGAATTTTTTTAACCTTTTATCTAAGCATCTTTAATGGTTTGCATCCCGGATATTATACACTTATAAACTTGTCTAGGCCTATAAATTTTTTGGTGAGCACATAAGATGTGGTCAAGTTACGATACCTTTTAGAAAGAAAAGAAAGAAAGAAAATATTTATTCGGCATAATTAACACTAATTAACAAAAAAATAATAATAATTATACATAGTGCCGAAACGGCTTCAGCTCAGCAAATGTCACGGCCTAGCTGTAGCAAGACTATGACGCTGATTTTCAGCTGCAGCCGGTTGGGGAATCAAAAAACAGTAAAACAAAAAGAACTGTGCTCTAAAGTCTAAGCACATAATTACGTACCTAAACTAAAGTGTAGTGTCGATTCGAGATACTTCATAACTTTTCAAAGGTGAATATGTTCTTACATCTAGGGTGAATGTTATAAATACAATAAAGAATTTGAATTTGAGATTGAGGTTTTGTTTGTGGAGCCGTGGTAGCCCAGTTGGTAGAACGGTTTGCCTCTCGTTTTGACGTCGCAGGTTCGAATCTAGCACAGGCCTAAACCAATGATTGTCGAATTTGTTTTCGAATTCATGTTTGGATCATAAATAACTATCACGTATTCAGCGGTGAAGGAATACATCGTGAAGAAACCCATATTCCCGAAAAAAAAAAATGCATTTTCGGAGGTATGTGACCTAACCTGTATTGGGCTTGTTTTGCCTTCGCGGGCCGGAAGGTCAGACAGGTAGTCGCTTCTGTAAAAAACAAGGTCCTCTTTTCTTGGTTCTTCTTAAAAAAGTCCGCCACTTTTTCAAAGGACTGGACCATAGCTTTGGCCAAAGGAGTATTTAGTTCATCGGTGATAACAGTCACGTCAAAAAAAGGTTACCATACAAATAGTTCTATAGCCAATACGACTCCATCATTGAATGGATTGACGGATTCGGATCGGATAATAATCGGACTAGTGCTAAAACACCTTTTTTTTACGTGACTTATTGTAGATTTGCCGCAGATGGCTTAATTGCTACTTGGCCGGACAAATGGGGAGCGCTGAAGGCTCTCACCCGGTACAACGTTTAAGACAACAGGCCTTAGGGTGCCCAGGCCTGAGGGCGCGGACCTCGGCTCAGGGCGTCGTCTGAGAGGAAGAATATTTGAAAGGATTAATCGACCCTAGTGGGCCGATAGCGATAAGCGCTGAATGAGGGAAATCGTCGACCACGCCGGCGGGGTCGGTATCGGGGAGCTAAAACACCCTAATCCAGTTAAATACATGATACCTAAACGATCAGACGGTTTCATAACTATTCACTTTGCATTCACTTTGCCAATAGAGAAGTAGTTTGAATCGGTTTGAGTTTTTCAATAAGAGAATCGATAGGTCATGCCATTAGTACGAGATATCGTGTTGTACAAAAATGTCGAAGGTCGAGGTCGTTTTATTTATCGTCATGAAAAACATTCGACGGATGATCACGTAAACCGAATATTACCACATATTGATATATTTCATGATTTCATGTTATTTGTAAATGAAAAGAAAATATTACATTCCAGTGGCATGAAATGACGTTATAACATTCAACCATTCCTAAACGTATGTAAGTAGGTACCTATGTATCTAAGGATATCGTCCGTCCTCTTACTATCTTACTGCTATTTACTACATTTTGAGGTGTTACTTCTTCTATCGTGTGGGTTGTGAGGTGGATTACCAACCTCATCAACCATGTCAGGGTTACTATTGAGCCGCCAAAGACCCCTGATATGGCTCATGTAACGAAAACTTACTTACATCAGTAAGTAGTAACCGGGACCAACAGCTTAACGTGCCTTCCGAAGCACGGATCATCTTAACAATCAGGTGATCAGCCTGTAATGTTCTAACCAAACTTGTAACACGTTTTTTTTTACACTTCCCACTTGGCTGTATGGCATACAGGTGTGTGCCTACGCGCCGGGAAAAAGTTATGTTCGTTTGACATTTCGTTTACGCGATGACGATGGCAATTTAGTCCCGTCGCGATTATTTCTTTAAAGTGGTGTATAAGCCACATATATTATGATGGAAGGATGGTGAAGTCTTCTGGTGAGTGTTTAGATGGTTATTATCGTGGAACGTTGGCAATTATGAGCTACATATGTTCATGACAATGACCTAACCTCACGTTCTTTCTTTCAGTATAAAAACAATGGTTTAGTCCATCGACTAGGGGGAATGCTGTTATAATATCGTCCCACGTGATGTGGTGAGTGTTTTTACCTTTAATTCCGCGTCGTAACGGGGTTGACAGAGCTGTAACATGTCATTTTGTTACAGGGGTCAAAGTCCACCGGCCGAGTCCAGTGTTAAAGTTCTACTAGAATGATCAACTGTAAAGACTAACTTCAAAAATCAACTTCAAGGTCTTCCTTCAGGGTCTAGCTCCCCAGCCATGACTACCATTTGTGTTCATTATCTACTTTTACCGTCAGGGTCAGTTCCTGCTGCGGTCATGAATGTACATAATTCCAGTTTGGTGTTAAAATCTCTGGATAACATCTAGATATCTCTTCTTCATGATTAATTTAACTTATTATGGATAGTGCCATTCTCTCAATGCGTTATTCAACTAATACATGGAGTATTTATCCTCAATACATACTCCATGCCTTATGTCAGGACCTGCCGTCCTGACACTTTACTTATCCTCAGAGGGATAAAACCTAGTTGTTTAGGTATAATACTAAGTTAAGATACCATGTTATAGTAATAGATTTATTTCTTAATTTACATTAGGATGGTTTGTAACCGACTGACTTCATATTGTTTTATTGTGAAATTGTTGAATCAATTATACCTTTGTTAAAAGTGAAATCTTTATTATTTCCAATACCTTGGCTTTGTTTGTAATAGGAGGGGATCTTCTATACGGCGCCCAACATTTTAATCTTATTCTCCCCCTATTCTCTGAGTTCGGTGCCTATTTCCACGCCCTGGGAAACTAATATCTCATTTTAAGACAACATCTATAAGGCGTCCACATTGTAATGTATTACAGTAAGCGCCCAACGTTTGGCTCAGAAAAGCAAGGTTGGAAATTAGTAGGTATTTCACTTTCTTTGTTCTTTGTAACATAACCTAGTTATAAGCACATGGTGTAACTTTATAGCAAATAGGGTGTGTTTTCTTTTAATAGTTACACATTTATGACTTTACTTTTCTATCTATAAGTAGGTATGGTTTAAACTTGAAATTTAGCATATCTCCAGTTGTTGTTGCATAGGGACATAGTGATAATTTTATTGACAGGACCATAGTATCTCTCAGATTTCTTTTTCTTATTTTAAGCTGAGTTAGTTTACATAGGGCCATAGTCATATACTTTTAATATCACATAGGACTATAGTGACACAATTCCTTTTTCTAGTAATTTATATGATTATAAACATAGTGACTCAGAGCACATAGAAGTTCTCACATAGACATAGTAATAATCTGTGGGTTTCTAACTTATTTTATTTGTTAGTGGTTACATAGGAACATAGTATTCATAAATTTGATACATAGGACCATAGTAGCATGAAGATAAGTACCCTATAGGGGTGTTACTTATAATTTTTTTTCTTCATTACATTTTGTTAGTACTTAGAGTACTATAACTGTATTCACATACATTTGTGTCATAACCATATTTCTTCTTCACTTATCTGGTATACTGTTCTTACTTTGTTTACTCAGAATGGCGGAATTCAATGCTAATATTAACTTCTTGTTGAAAGATGAACTTATTCATGAACTTTCTATTCGGAATGTAAAGGTTGACCGGGATAATACTGTTGAGCAATTACGAAAATTATTTCGACAAACTTGTAAACAAGCCCGTCGCGGCAGTATAGTTGTACCATCTGAGGGTTTTGAGTGTGATCTTGATGATGAACATAAAACTTTAACATCAAAAATAAATGAAATCATCTCTTGTTTATCGAGTCCTGACAAATCTCCTTCGGCCCATCAGCGTATTCTTGGCCGTGCTCAGTATTTGCTTTTGCGGTTGTCTCGCATAGAACGTCCGGCCGATGACCTTGAAAAATTGAAAACTTCTTTATTGTTATCATTGGCCAATAATGATACCACTTCCGATTCATCTTCAGATTCCGAGCATGAATTAAACCGTCCGTCGTGTATTAACAAATATAAAACTATTATTTCTCATGAAAAGAAATATAACCTCAACTCGTTGAATTTGAAATTTAAGGGTGATTCCTGTGTTCGCGCTTTCCTGGCTCGCTTGGAGGAGCTGTGTTCGGCACGGAACATTCGTGTTGATGATATCTACACTGGTTTTACTGACTTGGTGGATGGTCCCGCTTTATGCTGGTATCGCGCCAACAAATGTCGTTTTTCTAACTATAGTGAACTGGTTTCTGCTTTGAAATCAGATTTTGATTTACCTGACTACGACTTTCGTCTTCTTGAAGAGATTCGTTCGCGAACACAAGCGAAGGATGAATCCATTGTCATATATTTGTCTATCATACTAGGTATGATGTCTCGTTTGAGTAAAGATCTTTCTGAGAGCGATAAACTCGACATCATCTTGCGGAATATTCGTCCGGAATATAGTAGGGAAATTCGGATGATTGATGTCACTACCATCCAACAATTACAACAGATAGGTAAACGTTTGGAATTGTCAAAACATAGGATTGACAACTTTATAGAACCAAATTTCTCTAAAAATTCCGTAGCTCCGGATTTCAACTTTAAATGCAAACCTAAATCCTCTAGGGATTTTTCTAAAAACATTCCTGTCGCTTCTGTTAATCGTTCTTCGATTTGCTTTCGCTGTGGTGGAACGAATCATTCCACAAATCGGTGTAATGCATCTAAGGAAGTAGTTTGTTTTAAGTGTGGTAAGAAGGGGGTAAAGACTCCTCTTTGCCCAAATTGTAATCCTCATTCTAATTCAAAAAACTAGATTGCTTAGTCTCTCTGGGATCTGAATCCTGCAGGGAGGCGATATTTAATCCTAATTCTAAAGACTTTCGCCCTTATTTAACTGTTAAAGTCTATGGTATTAAAATTTCTGGTTTACTCGACTGTGGAGCCGCTTGTTCTATTTTAGGAAACAATGCTCATAAATTCTTTAAAAATCTTGGTATCCCATTGTGTAATTTAAAGTCCCCTGTATTTTTGAAAGTGGCGAGTGGTCACGAATACATTTGCAAATTTTACATGGATATTCCTATTGAATATAACAATGAGGTTAAGCTCATTCAATTTTACATTCAACCCGAAATCAAACTTCCATTACATTTCGGAATTAATTTCTGGAAATCATTTAACTTAGCCCCAGAAGTTCTGGCGTGTCTACCTGCAATAGAGCCTGTCGATTTATACAATGTAGCAAGTGTCAAAGAAAATGGCTTGCGCAATTTAGATTCTCTTTCTGATTTTCAAAAACAAGAAATTGTTAACGTTAAACAACTTTTCTCAAATATTGATTCAGAGTTAGTCGGCCTTGGTCGTACTCATTTAATAGAACATGTTATAGAAACAGGCGATGCGAAACCCATAAAACAAAAATATTATCGTATTAGTCCTGAAAAACTTAAACTTCTAGACGGTGAGTTAAACCGAATGCTCCAACATGATATTGTTGAACCATCTTTCTCTCCTTGGAATTCTCCAGTAACCATGGTACCTAAAGCCAATGGTGATATTCGTCTGTGTTTAGATAGTAGAAGGTTAAATTCAGTGTCAAAACCTGATGCCTATCCACTGCCATATATTAATTATATCATGGACAATCTTCGCGATGCTAAATACTTAACTTCTCTTGACTTGAGTGCTGCGTATCATCAGATTCCTCTCTCTACTTCTTCGAAAGAGAAAACAGCTTTCACGGTTCCTGGCCGTGGGCTATTTCATTACAAGGTCATGTGTTTTGGTCTTGTAGGAGCCTCCGCTACTATGCAAAGGCTAATGGATAATCTTTTCTCCTCTCAATTTGATAACAAAGTGTTTTGTTTCATTGACGACATCATTATCTGTACCAGTTCTTTTGAAGAACACGTGAAAATTCTAAAGGCGGTTTATGAAAAACTAAGATTCGCTAATCTCACTATTAACGTGAAAAAGTCATTTTTCTGTCGATCTGAACTTAAATATCTCGGTTTCGTAGTTGATCGATATGGTCTTAGGACCGATCCTTCTAAAGTAGATGTTATTGCAAATTTTCCAACGCCAACTGACGCGAAGTCAGTTAAACGTTTCTTGGGAATGGCGGGTTGGTACCGTCGTTTTATCCAAAATTTCTCTCATGTTGCTAGACCTTTGTCTCGACTTACTAGTAAGAAGGTACCTTTTACATGGTCTCCGGAAGCTGAAGAAGCTTTCACCCAACTTAAATCTGCTCTTATCTCGTCACCTATTCTACAATGTCCTGATTTCTCTCAGCCATTTTACATCCATACGGATGCTTCCTCGTTTGCTATTGGTGCTGTTTTAACTCAAAGGGTCGATGGTATTGATCACCCTATCGCTTATAGTAGCAGAACATTAAACGCCCAAGAAATCAATTACTCAGCGACAGAAAGAGAACTGTTAGCTGTGATTTATTCTCTGGAGTTATACCGTCCTTATGTTGAGGGTAGCAAATGTTATATTATAACCGATCATGCCTCGTTGCAGTGGTTTCAGAATCTTAGTAATCCGAGTGGTCGTCTAAATAGATGGGCATGTCGTTTGAGTCAGTTCGATTTTGATATAATTCACAGGAAAGGTAAAGAACATGTGATACCTGATACTTTGTCTAGAATCAAGATTGGCTCAATTGAGATCGATCCCTACACTATTTCTGATCCTTGGTATATTGAAGTCTTTAACGGTTGTACTAAAAATCCTCGTCGTTATCCTAATTTCTCGGTAGTAAATGGTAAACTATGTCGTTTATCTAAAAATAAATATCATCTTATTTCTCAACACGATTGGAAAATCGTTGTTCCCCGTGAAAAATATGTAGAAGTTCTTCGAAAATATCATGATGAGCCTTCTTCCGGTCATTTCGGTGTGGCTAAGACCCACAAGAAAATTTCTTCCATTTATTTCTGGCCTTCTTTATTTAAAGATGTAAAATCATATGTTGACAATTGTGAGGTATGTCGTTCATACAAGCCGGTCAATACTGCTAGGCCTGGTCTGATGGGTAACCCCCGTCAAGTTACTAAACCTTGGGAGGCTATATCATGCGATATATTAGGTCCTTTCCCTTCTTCTTATTCTCGCAATCAATACTTATTCGTGGTCTCTGATTATTTCAGTAAGTATGTCCTTTTATTCCCTTTGCGTAGTGCAACTTCTAAGGCCATTGTGAAATGTCTTGAGAAACATGTTTTTCTAGTCCATGGCGTATGTCGTATCCTGTATACCGACAACGGTCCTCAATTCACTTCTAAAGAATTTAGAGATTCTTTAACTTCATTCGGAGTACCTCATATATTCTATAATCCTCGATACCATCCCCAGTGTAATCAAACTGAACGCGTGAATCGTGATATTGTTCGTGCCATTGCTTCCCTCGTGCGTTCTGATCATCGTAAATGGGATCAGAACATTCAGGAAATCCAGTGTGCGCTCAATACTTCGGTCCACGAAAGTACAAAATATACTGCTTTTTATCTAAATCATGGTAGAGAGATGGTCATCGATGGTGCTACTTATACACAAGATTCTTCACCTTGTGATGGGTCTACCATAGTAGTAGATACCCAAACTTTTGCTTCTCGGTTGCCGCGTATGGCTGAAGTCTTCAAGAAAGTTGAATGTCACCTTAAAAAGGCATATCAACACAATGTAAAATATTATAATCTTAGGAAGCGTCCTTTGGAATTGCGGGAAGGTCAAATTATTTATAAAAGATGTTTTCCTTTGTCCAGCGCTCCCAAGCACTTTTCTGCTAAACTAGCCCCTAAGTTTGAAAAATGTGTAGTGCATAAAAAGCTAGGTAATGTAGTTTATTCATTGAAAACCTTAGAAGGTAAACCTTTGGGTTCCTTCCACATTAAAGATCTTGTTGTTCGAGGTCCTAGTGAGGAAGTTTAGGTCTTCTCTCACTTTCAAAGTTGTGTTCAAGGACATTACCTGTTAAGTGGTCATCCCTATAGGAAGATGATCCATTTGATGAGGTTTCCCTCGTTCGAGTAATATCCGTAGGCCTTGTTTATGCATTTGGTGTGTGTTTGATTGTCACCCAAATGACGCCAAGGATATTCACTCTTATATGTAAAAAAGAAAATAGATTAAGTTTTTTTTAAGTACTTAAATAGTTTTTACTTGGAATAAGTTTAGTGTCATGGCCATGACTAAGTAAAACGTATGCATAAGGTTTAGTCTGTTATTTTAAATTTAAAAGTTAGGTAGGTCTTCCTTTAACTTGACTATGTTCAAGATATTTGTATGTTCATTTAAGGTTAAGCAGTGTTAGATTTAATTCTTTGAGTTGTCGTCTGACACCACCAGGGTGTTTCTTTGATTTGATTCAAACATATGTTGCCTATGTGCAATGTGTTTTCTTGGGAGAATCCCAAATTTTAACTCAGGTAAGCACGAGGCTAGTGCGTAATGTACTCATCCTTTTTCCCTTGGGCTACATGAGATGTGTTTTCAAGATTGATACATGGTGATCATGTTTGTTTCTTTCCATTCTTTTACCTTTGTAAGGTAAATGTACGTTCATAACAAGTTAACTCATCAGGAGTCGCTTGTTATTTCTCTTTCGTTACTAGAGTGTAGCGAAAAATTTTATTTAAAAATTTTAAATTTTTAAATAAAATTTTTCTTCCTCAACTAAAACGGAACTGTAACACGTTTTTTTTTACACTTCCCACTTGGCTGTATGGCATACAGGTGTGTGCCTACGCGCCGGGAAAAAGTTATGTTCGTTTGACATTTCGTTTACGCGATGACGATGGCAATTTAGTCCCGTCGCGATTATTTCTTTAAAGTGGTGTATAAGCCACATATATTATGATGGAAGGATGGTGAAGTCTTCTGGTGAGTGTTTAGATGGTTATTATCGTGGAACGTTGGCAATTATGAGCTACATATGTTCATGACAATGACCTAACCTCACGTTCTTTCTTTCAGTATAAAAACAATGGTTTAGTCCATCGACTAGGGGGAATGCTGTTATAATATCGTCCCACGTGATGTGGTGAGTGTTTTTACCTTTAATTCCGCGTCGTAACGGGGTTGACAGAGCTGTAACATGTCATTTTGTTACAGGGGTCAAAGTCCACCGGCCGAGTCCAGTGTTAAAGTTCTACTAGAATGATCAACTGTAAAGACTAACTTCAAAAATCAACTTCAAGGTCTTCCTTCAGGGTCTAGCTCCCCAGCCATGACTACCATTTGTGTTCATTATCTACTTTTACCGTCAGGGTCAGTTCCTGCTGCGGTCATGAATGTACATAATTCCAGTTTGGTGTTAAAATCTCTGGATAACATCTAGATATCTCTTCTTCATGATTAATTTAACTTATTATGGATAGTGCCATTCTCTCAATGCGTTATTCAACTAATACATGGAGTATTTATCCTCAATACATACTCCATGCCTTATGTCAGGACCTGCCGTCCTGACACTTTACTTATCCTCAGAGGGATAAAACCTAGTTGTTTAGGTATAATACTAAGTTAAGATACCATGTTATAGTAATAGATTTATTTCTTAATTTACATTAGGATGGTTTGTAACCGACTGACTTCATATTGTTTTATTGTGAAATTGTTGAATCAATTATACCTTTGTTAAAAGTGAAATCTTTATTATTTCCAATACCTTGGCTTTGTTTGTAATAGGAGGGGATCTTCTATACGGCGCCCAACATTTTAATCTTATTCTCCCCCTATTCTCTGAGTTCGGTGCCTATTTCCACGCCCTGGGAAACTAATATCTCATTTTAAGACAACATCTATAAGGCGTCCACATTGTAAAGTCTTACAAACTAGGGATCACAAAGTGACTTTTGTGATAAGACCTCACGGGATTTGAACCCGGGATCTCTGGATCGTGAGCCCAACGCTCGAACCACTGGACCATGGAGGTGTTACTAAGTGCATAGAATAAGGAATAATACGCGAAGTGTAAGAATTTTTTTCTAAATTAATGAGCCTGGAAAGTCCCTCATTAAGTACTTGAAAAACCAGCTGACTTTTGACGGCATACTATTACTATTAAGTATATGGATACCAACAACTATACCTACTACTCGTAATGACTTGCACGATTCCCTTCGTGACTTGGCTATATGGAGGAACCACGAAGAAAATATGGCACTTACCCATCCAATGCTATTCACTCCAATTTTTAAGGACACCAAATAGATACTACATTTATATATGAAACGACAGACACGCGAACTAAAATTCTTGTAGAGATTTTTTATCAATAAATTCGGAATATAAACGCCAAAAGTAATCTTGCATTTTTGTTTACAGATAAAATTATCTTGGATCAGGCTATCGAAGATGTAGAGTTCTTCGGTGATTATCCGCTAGTAAGTACCTATTAAATATAAATTGTTACAGGAATCTAATGTCTTATATAAACCTGAATATCGATTGTTAATAATCGACTCGCAAGATACAAAGTTAACTAAACTAACTAACAACTAACTAACACTTAAGTAACTAACCAACTATAACTTTGTATCTTGCTTGCTTAATATACTTTATTGCACTTAACAACTAGTTACATCACAAACAAGAAATGGACGTTTACAAGGGTGGACTTATCTCTAAGCCAACCCAGAGGTAGTATTAGAGTAACTGCGGAAGAATAAAAAGAGGTGCAATATATTAAATACTTTATAATAATTATATCTACATAGAAAACGGTTTAAAAAAATATATGTACTTACACAAACATATGCCTAAGCCTCTATAAATATGTACGTACACATATAAAATATACTATACCTACATACATACCATTTATATATATATATATCAATATACCTACTTAGACTACGAATACTCTATGGATAAAAAGTGCTCTTTGACTCTCTTCTTAAAAATTAGGTAAGAAGAACTCTCCTGAACTACACTCGGCAGCCTATTCCAGAGCATGGCTGCACGGACGGAAAATGAGTGAAAGCCAAAATTGGTATTTGTCCTAGGTATCTCCAGCATCTTATTAATACATGGACGCCTGGAACGTGAGGGAGGGGGCAGGAGGTGGAAGCGGGAGCGTAGATAGGAAGGGGTACCAGGATCATAGAGAATTTTGTAAAGGAAGGAAAGGTCTTAATACATAGAACAGAGGAGAAAGTGAGAAGAGAGAGATTGAATTTGGCAATTCAAAGAAGTTATTCTGACAGTTTGTTGTGTACTTTATTTTGATACGACGCATTGGAGGAGGATGTTTTTATTTTATAACCTGTGTGTTTGTTGTTTTTAATTAGGTATTGTGTAAATGTAAATACGCGGTAGCGTGTCAAGCCAAGTTCAAGTAACAGAACTGGCGAGTAGCACCGTGTGTAATATTACACGAACCATTTGGAGACACTTTTGACCCCCTACTTTATTGACCCCATAATTCTCAAACTATTTCAGCACCTATTTAGCTCTCCCTTTTTTATCGTTTATTCGTTTGTAGTTATAATTTAATAATTGATTAAACACAAATCAACATACAGCTATTTACTACTTAGCAATAAGGCCGCCTATTGTACTAATTCTATTTCTCTTTTGTTTTGTATTTTGTTTTTTCCTGTTTGTGCAATAAAGTATTTGTTATGTTATGTTACAGTTGTACAGGTACAAATAAAAAAACTCCTCCAAAGCATCACACCGAGGCAAAGTGCCCAAAAGGACCGATCCTCGTGGAGATCCTTGGGGGAGGCCTATGCCCATCAGTGGGCGTCGTACGCCTGATGATGATGATGAGAACTAAGTCTACATGTTCTATAACCGGCGATATCCACAACTTTATTGCGTTAAATTGCGTTCGTGAACTTGTTCGAAGGTCATAGGGCAGTTAAGGCTAGATTCGTTCGTATCTTGATTAACAAACTGTAACAAGGTAATAACCCGGTGGATTCGACAAGATGCCACAAAAACTAAGGCCCATCTAACTCGCATTAAGCTTGTCGTGACTCTAACCATATTTTCGTTCGAGGACGCTCACGTAAATAAGCTGTATATTTACGACAGCTATTTTTGCAAAAGAAACAGTGTATTGGTGGTTTTTGAGAATGATAAAGTGGATTCGATTATGGTAGGCACGAATCGTCGCGTTATTTCGTTTTGGTTTCACGCTTTAATTAATTGAGGATTGTTTGTTTGAACTGTCTGAAAGTAAAAGAAAAATGGGTATTTTCGCCTAAGAGTAGTCGCAATAAGGAAATATTTGTACTTACTTTTCAAATTGTTTTTTTTTTAAGAATAAGAATAAAATAAATTTATTGCCAGTAACAATTTTTCACTTGATGTTTTATTGTGTTTGGCGTGGCGTATAATATATAATAATAACATTATATTAAAGTTCTGCGATCGAAAAGGAAAGTAGTCATGACATGAGCAATATAATGTACCCACTTTAAGACTCTGTCACACTAACATATTTGACATTTAGTGAGACTTAAGTGCAATTTGTCAACAAAACATGTCACATGGTACCAAAGTGTATGCATATTGATGCTCGTGTCCGTACCCATTTAATTACCTACTTCAGAGGGTAAGTGTTTCGACAACGTTCCGGCGAAAATGGGATTGACATGAGCTAGGTACCCGAACTCCCGTTTTCCCGGCTATATGCAGCAAGCATTGGGTATTAGGTACATAGGTCAAAGATAAATTATGACATTCTGATTACTAAAAGAAGACAGACCTGTCAACCAAAACTTAATAATAAGTCCGAATTTTTATCACGTTTTCCTATGACATAAAAACTCCATTGTAATTTCGTGTTTTTTTTGTGTATAAAAAGTAACTATTGTAACTTTCCCGGTTGTTCCCAGTTCTCAGAGTTCCGTCAGTCAACTTGGCTGTTTCTAATGGAGCTGGCCCGCCGTCGCTGGGCGGCCAGGCCCCGAGGGGAGCAGGACCAGGTCACTGAGATGTTGGAACGGGCCGGGTACCCCTTCAGGGAGATTGAGAGCGCGGTCTGGGACCAGAGGGTGCACTTCGCCGCTGCTATCGCAAGGATCCGCATCAAAAACAAAGCTTTCTCGTAAGTCGTTTCGAAAATAAGTGTAACTGTTGCAAATATTAATTTTATTCGCTTTCCGCCCGCTGCCGCGTAAGGTAAGTAGGTTTCTTTTGACGTGATTTATTGTAGATTTGCCGCAGATGGCATTAACTACTTGGCCGGAAACGTGGTAAGTGGGTGTTCGTTTCTGGACTTCGATAAGTACTTAATAATAATTCATCGATGTAAGGATTTAAAAAGTCAATTGTTTGTATAATTATTTTTCTTAAACACGCACCTCCGATCGCCAACAACCCGTGGTCTCAACAGCCAAAGGGAAGGCAAGCTGTACTTAGTCCCCATAGAAGCTTACGTAATTCTCTCGGTTTGATTTAAATGTTTTATACTCAGATTGTCCGACCTCCTTCCTGCTCACCTGCGCGAGGAGCGAGTAATGGCGTGTGTGCACAAAGAAACCGTCACGGGATGGGTGAACACTTTCAAGGCCAAGTGAGTTGGTCGTCTAATATCATACATAACCTAAGCTCAGACTATATCCGTGGTCAGAGGTACTTACATCCATCGCAAGACTAACTAAGTAGCCACGCCTCATCGAGCTTTCTGTTAGACCGACATGATAGGTGGTGAGCCGTATCGCCGTCTATAATAGTCGAGCCAATTGTGTTAGTGAAAATACTCTTTTGTAGCAAGTCCGGTAAGCCGTGGTAGCGCAGTTGGTAGAACGCCTGCCTCTCACTTTAAGGTCGCAGGTTCGAATCCAACACAGGCCTAAACCAATGATTGTCGAATTAGTTTTCGAATTCATGTTTCGATCATAAATGATTGAGGAAAACCACATTCCCGAGAAATGCATTTTCGGAGGTACGTGACGTAACTTGTATTGGGCTGGTTTTCTCTTCGTGGGTTGGAAGGTCAGGCAGGCAGCCACATCTGGAAAAACCGGACCTGGCAAATCTTCAGGTTAGGTAAGCGGACCTGTGAAAAACGGGATAATGCTAGGGAGATGATGTAGCAAGGGGGTTTGACACGGCGCTCCCCGATTGTGAAGCAAGTCAATGAGTTTGTATGTATGTTGATAATTGTAAAAATAATGCCGTCCTTTTTATATTGACTACGACTACCAGCAGTAACTGTCAGTATTATTCAGAGGTGGAGGACGGGAGTCCTAGTACGGTTCTGAAATAGACTACTCTGAGCGCCATCCCAAGCGCGTCAGACGGAGTACTGCAGGGCGGGAGGCAAGAGGAAAACCACCATCCTATTTTTACCTAAAAAAGTAGCATGGAGAATGCTACACCGACAAGAGCGTGGCTCTTAAATTAGTGATGATGATGACAACAATGACTACGAGATATTATTTGTAAGATATGGCATAATCCTTTTCCTTAATTTCTTTTGTCTTTGCAGGAAGGTTGCATCTCTGGTGAAACGTTTGCACGAGCTGGGATACTCGTATAGCAGTTCTCGACAGCTCTGTGCTGGGGAGTACAGGTTCGATCGAGTTTGCCCCAGGTTAGACGAGATTTTTAAAAGATTTATCAAATTTTGATGAAATTTTGGGCAGAAAATGTGGTCTACACGTTATCAAAAGAAAATAAAAACATCTGAAAAACATTCGCTAATAATAGGCTAGTTTCCAACTAGTCAAATCAGTTACTTTTTACTAAACGTCAAAACACGAAATTACTATGGAATTTGTATGGAAAAGCACTCTGTGACGTCATAGAAAAACGTGACAAAATGTCGGACTTATTATTACGTTTTTCTTGATTAAAATTCATAAATAAGTTTAATAGAAAAAAGAAAATGTTTTTCGTTAGTTTTAGATGTGTCTTTATTTAGTAATCAGAATTTCATAATTTATCTTGAACCTAGTACACGACCCAATTACTCATACGTTTCTCAAAAGGTATAAAAAGTATAATCTTATCTTATCTAGCCTAAAGTGTCCCACTGCAGGGCAAAAGCCTCCCTCCATTTCTTCCAGGACTCTCTCTCCAGTGCTTCCTCCGGCCAGCCTTCCAGGAAAGCATCCAAGTCGTCACGCCGCGAAAAAGTATAATAGAATTTCTAATATCGTTTCCATACGGACATTTAGAAACTGTCTCGCTTCCAGGTTTATCACTCTTCGACCGCCCCCTGACATCAGTATTGGACAATTGGACCTCGTCAAGGACGGTGTTATCGTACTTCAGGTATTGTTTTTACCCTACATTGCAAGATCATGAAGTTTTTACACAGCTTTCCCATTTTACTTCAGGAGCTATGATGGCCCAATTAGCAAACCGCGTGATTGGCATCGTAAATCGTAACATCATTGGTTCGAATCCCAAGTCGGGCTTTATAGCACTGGATCTGAATTTAGGATTTATATTTAGGTCATAAATAATTGTAATGAATCATCACTTAGTAAAGGTGAGGTAAAATATCGTGAAGATAATATGTGTTTCAACCTGTTTTTGGGCTAGTTTTTCTTCGCGTTAGAAGGTATGGCCCTCGCTTCACCTGGATAACCAAGTACACTAAGTAAGCGGACCCCGTGGAAAGCGCTAAGGAGATGATGATGGCATTCTAAATTCTAAATCCCTTCAGGAGCGAGAGTTCTGCGAGGGCGCGTCAACATTATGCCGGGCGTTGCGCGTGAATGAGCTGCGCGGGGTGGTTGCGCAGACGCACGCGTCCTCGCCGCGCTCGTCCGCCTACCTCGCCGCGCAACTGCGCGAGCTGGCCGCTGTGTTACGAGCCAAGACCCCCGCCGCGCCCGCTACCCCGGAGCTTGGCAAGCTCGTTGTATTTGGTGCTGGCGATAAGTAAGGATTTTGTCTAAAATATTATGGCCTTGTTTTGAATACTCCTATCTGTCGGATAAGTTTGAGACTGTTTATCAGCAAGTAGTGAAATCTTTAGAAATATGAAGTCAAAATAATAGAAGAATACCATTTTATTGGTGTGTACAGTATCGCTCGAAGATGGAGTGGCAAGTGTCCTTTACGAACCGAAACAGATAGAAGACATTGACATCAAAAGAAAGGATGTAAAGTACATAACAAAAATTATCTTTTTCTATCGTGTGGATGGTGAGATCGATGGGAGACCTTACCAACCCTGGTGTCAGTATTGTAAGGCTCAAAATGATCTACTTCATTCTCTAGAGTGGAAAGCTACGTGGAATCCCTGCGACACCTGGGCATCGACGCGTCAGTGGCCCCAGAATCCAACTCCCCGGTGTGTGTGTACAGCGAGCCAGTCCACTGCGAGACCCCCAATGTGACCAGTGCCTTAGACGGAGTCGTCGCAGTCCTGGCCACTCCGCCAAACTCATACTCCTCTGTCACCGATCCTATCGATTTGGTCTGTGGCAGAGGAGGCGACTTGGCTATGCTTGAGGTGAGGCCACACACTGTCTGTCTGATATCTGTTAACGCTGGATTTATTTGGTAGAAAATTACGTCGTGTACTAGGTTCAAGATAAATTTATGGAATTAAAGACAGATCTAAAATTAAAGAACATTTTTCAAACAAATTCCATTGTAATTTCGTGTTTTGACGTTAAGTAAAAAGTAACTGATTTGCCTAGATGGAAACTAGCGTATTGCCCCACAGATAGATCAATACAGAGAAGGACATAGAGTGTTCTTTCTTGGAGACCTTATCGCATACTAGGCTAATAAAAAAGGATTTTATTATATGTGAAAATTTGTAAAGTGATATCATTAATTACATCGATAATTATAGGCACTATTTGTTTTAATAAATGCAGCAGGTAAAAAAGTATCGAACTTATTCTCACATACTTAGGTATTACATTAATAAGTAAAAAACAACATCGAATTGATTCAAATTCAAATTTATATTCTATCGTATTTTTATAATTTATTTTGACCTGGGCAATTATCATATTGCCTGCCTATTGCACATCGAGATCGTTCATTTAATTATGTTTATTCCATGTCGTTGAACCATTATACGCAATGAAATATTTTAATAGGCAGTTTCTTTTACTTCTTTTTGCCCCATTCAATACAGAAAGTACGAGAATTTTACGAGCCAATTCCATTTGTATAATGAAGTGTCCCTGAATGAGTCGTAAATACAGCCGTTACATTGGGAAGTATAAAAGTTGCTTCAAAAATGTAATGATTTGTGTGTCCTTCAGTATGGTGCTGGGCTGTGTCATGGAGTCATGGACCGATTGAAAAACGTACTTATTTCACTTCTACTGCGTACCGTCGATAATAATTTGTGGGATTTCATTTTGTGGGATTTGCGTGAGATTAAAATACTAAGCTTCCCGCCCGCGAGAGCGTTTGCGTGGATTTTTGAAGTTCACTAAGTCGGTCCCTGAAAAGAGTAGGTAGACTGGGATAGAGCTGTCGCTATTTGCTACGTCGAAGGGTCGAGGGTAGTTTAGATCGTTTTAAAGTTTCTACGTAGCAAATAGTGTCAGAGGAAACTCCGAACATAACGTGATGTGTACTGGCTGCCCTTCCCTCAATCAGTGCATATCGCTATCGACCCCCTTTCAAATATTTTTCCTCTCAGACGACGCCCTGAGCCGAGGTTCGCGCCCAACTGGGCACCCTCAGGCCTTTTGTCTTAAGCGTTGTACCGGGTGAGAGCCTTCAGCGCTCCCCATTTGTCCGGCCAAGTAGTTAATGCCATCTGCGGCAAATGTACAATAAGTCACGTCAAAAAAAAAAGCTGGCTGCCCGAGAGCCCAAGACAATCTCAAAAAATATAAGAATATAGTCTAAACACCATAATCATCACAGTAGTTACTCGTCTTTGGAAATAACCCTGAATCAGAAAAGGGCAACTTTCTAATAGAATCCAATTTCACGTTAATAAAGCTCAATTAATATGACATTAGTTAAGTTCCGGATTTTATATCCATATTCATTCTATTATGCTGTTATACTACAGATTTTGACGGAGTCCGAGATAAACCATGGCGGGAAAGAAAGAGTACAGTCCATATTGGAAGAACAGAAGAAAACTTTGAAAACTCTACTGTCCAAACCGCAAGTAAGTACCGCGCTGTTTTGATCACTTACTTATTATGGCAAATGTAGTTTATATGTAATAATGGTATAATCTAAATAAGCGTAATATATCGTCCCTCAAGTAAAAAAAAACAGAATGCTGCTCGGGCATGTCGTAAAATTTAATAAAGAATTGTATAAATCTGTCGCGTCCTCCATCAAAGCTGGAAATTGAAAACCACGTTCAATGTAATTTGTCTTCTAGAGGCCTAGCAGAGTTGCAATTGGGAATCGTTTCAATGACGAAAATCTAACTTATACCTATATACCCATTAGTCCATATGTATAACTCTAACACTGTTCCAGATTCAACTAATCCTATACGAGACCCACTCAGCCCTGGAGGCGGAGAACCAGGCGCAAGTCACGCGGGCGGTGGCAGAGGCGAACCGTCTCGCGCGAGAGAGACACGCTTTGTTGAAGAAGAAACCTAAGGATCACGCTCCGCACTCGGTAACAGAATGCAATTTATACGTAACATTTTCTAAAATATTGGAAAGTACCGAATTAACTACAATTCAACGGCCTCCGTGGTCCAGTGGTTGAGCGTTGGGCTCACGATCCGGAGGTCCTGGGTTCGAATCCCAGTTGGGACATATCACAAAAATCACTTTGTGATACCTAGTTTAGTTAGGTTACAGGCTGATCACCTGATTGTCCGAAAGTAAGATGATCCGTGCTTCGGAAGGCACGTGAAGCCGTCGGTCCCGGTTACTACTTACTGATATATGTACGTAGTCGTTACATTAGTCATGTCAGGGGACTTAATTTAAGGAATACCTATAATGCTCATAAAACCAAATGTTTTCTTGTAAACAGGCAAAAGCCAAGGACATTCCCGAAGTTCCTTTCGAGTCGCTAACCTCGATGGAGAACACAATATCGCGTTCTGACATAGAAAAGGATGATGTGGAAGAAATGTCTGTAGTAGAAGCAATCAATCGAAGCGAAGTATTTGGCAGTCCTACGAAGATCAGGCCTTTAGATTCTAACCCGGGAGACTTCGTGTTGAAGAAGAGACCGGATAGCAGTGGAGTGGGGTCGAGGCCTGGAACCAACAAAGCGAGGCCTATTCCAACGGCGCAGGTTCCCGAAAATAACTCAGTTGCTACCCCCAGAGACCCGGATAAAGACAGTCCTGATGTGCCTGTAAGTGTACTAATAATCCGGCCTTAATATGTATGTTCTCTTTTTGAAGGTAATTAGGTATAATAACCCTGATTAGGGTTGCTGTGATTGGAAATCCTACCAAAAATCTACACCATAGAAGAAGAGTACTAAGTTGTTTGCTTTAAAATCGAATGTTTTTCAGGTGCCAAACTGTGACTTGTTCGAGATAGGAGCCTTGCCAAATCTTGGAAACGGATTGGATATCAATTACATCTTAGATAGGGATGGCTGCTATCTTGGCCTGATCCAGAGAAAAGTAAGTTGTATTTATAGACAAATACCCCATGATTAAACTACAGGTACCTAATTTTTTCCTAAAGACCCTACTGTTCCTTCACCCTTACTTCTGTCCTAAGTAGTGACGTCACATGCCATATCTGCAATAAGTCTTATCAAAAATATCCGCGGCTTATGCTGAGTAAGGCCCTTTTATGAATGACGTCGCATCAATATGCGACAGTGGCGTCTATGAACATATCTTTACTTTAAAAATCCCTTTCAGGAAATAACCCGTCTCGACGCGAAATACATGATCCGTGTGGCGGAAGAGCGAGGTCTGTTCGGCCAAAACCCAACTCCTGCGCCGCAGCGACGCAAGAAGCACGAGCCAGCGACCACCACGCCGCGCCGGCGCCGCCGCAAGACCAGCGGCTTCGAGGTGAGGTGTGTTCAATGCTCTCAACGTGGGTCCACATCACACATACGCAATGATTCTTCTTCTTACGTGTGGGTTGGAAAGTCAATAGCCGAATAATTATTTTTTTCTCAATAAAAAAGTATCTAGTGCTCTATTTAAACATGGACCAACAATAGTTATAATAGGAACATGTGCTCTGTGTCCATGATATAGGTATCACAACGGTTAAACATATTTAGATTAACTTAACACTTAGTCTAATTTACCCTGGAAAATGGATAAATGGAAATTGATAAATAAAAGATGAAATGGCTGGAAATTTCTGTAGAAAATAGTACAATAGTACTTGCGTTTTTGAGAGAATCGACATTCTTTATTACTTTGTCATATTTTTCGGAAAGTTGTCTGTAGGTACTCAATTTATTATAAACGCTGTGGATCCGCGTTTAGAGATTAGAAGCGACACGTTGTTTTTCTTATGGTATTTTATTAAATATTATTATATCTCTTTAAAAAACAGGTGAAGGTCATTCATTAGTCATCGATCATGTTAATCTACGGATAGTGCTGCTAAATAAATATCGAATTGTATAAATGCTGAAAAGAAAACCAGCAAAGTGATAGTCGCGCCGAGTGTTTTTCTGTACTATAACTACAAAATCAACAATTTACGAGACGACGCGATTTTAAAAAATAAGTCTCATTGATAAATTGAGTTTTGGTGTTCTGTGAGGGGTCGTCTTTTAGAAACCCTAAAAAATTGGGACATTCCGCACAAAGTGGGAGATTTGGCAATATTATCTACGGACCAAGAGTTAAGAACTTGAGTACTAAGGAACTTAAACACAGAGGTGTGTGTGATGTAGTCTACTAACCCGCAATTGCGCAGCATAGTAGTTTACGCTCCATATCTCCTCCGGTTGATTGAGGGGATCCCCGTGCCAGACAGGGAGACGTACATAGGCTGTTTATGTGCTAGAGTACTAGTGAATCGGGCCTTACTTACCATTGTTTGAGTTTCAGGTCGAGCGCGTAGCGGCGCCGACGTACGCGTCCATCGTGCGCTCGTGCCGCCGCGGCAGCGCGCCGGCCGCGTGCCTGGCGCCGCTGGAGGAGGCGCCCGGCAGCGGCCACGTGTGCGAGAAGCATGCGCGCAGGCAGGCCGCCGCCTCCGCCCTCGTCGCTGCCGCCTGCGCCTGCGACGCTAGGCACAGGTGTGTATGGTAGGATATGTTTTATGACACCATTTTAACGCTAGACAGGAATCGCTATTAGCACCCCCGCTCATATCTGTTTTGGGCCGCAAGCGTACTCAAGCGTGTGCCGCTTTGCCTGGCTTGTGCCTTAAGATGTAACTATAAAAGTGTATTTTTTTTTGGATAGTAATTTTCAAAGTACCTATATAATTTTGGTTTGGATTTGTCATTAGACGGCCACACTTTGGTCGCGTTTTTATAAGAAGTCGACATTATAGGACACGTACTTCTGTAGGAGCATGCACTGGTTTGTGCATGAGTCGTACTCGTACCAAAACACGTCCAAGGGGCGCCCCTTGCCCGGCGTCCGTCACCAGTGTCGTTGTCCTGCAGAACGCAGATCCGCGGGCGGCGCGCGTCGCTGGAGGCGCCGCGCGCTTGCGAGTCCCCCCGCGGGCCGCCGCCCGCCTGCCGCCGGCCCTTCCCGCTCGCCGTGCACGACCTGCAGCTGCGGACCGGCTCGACGCACCACAAAGTCTTCGCTTCCTAAACCACCTCCATGTACGACTGGCAGGCCTATTTTGAGGATGGGTTTTCACTTTTCACCAAAGCTTCGAGAAGACACGCGCGGAATAATAATAACCGTCTTAGAGTTAAACTACATCTGGCGTCACCGCATCGCACTTTTCTAGTCATCTATCCTTTTCTATTACTCAGACAGAACAGTTCTTCGTTGAGACAGTCGCACTCGAGCGCTTTATCTCGCTCTAGCAAATATGTCGGTTCTAAGTGACAAAAAAGGATAGAAGCGGGAGAGATATGTTGCGGTTCGCCCACATGTAGTTCAATTCTTATATGGAAGCCCACCCTTATAACTTGACAGCTTCGGTGGGTATAACCTGAGATCTGAGAAAAAATGAAAGTCAAATTACATTATCGAAGGAACAATGTAAAAAATATCTTATTTTGAATTTTATTTTTGATATATCCCAGTTGTCCACCAAAGCTGTCAAAAGTTTTACAAAATAGGAAACTTGAATGTACTTAATAGAAAACACGAGGACATCCCCTCCACTCTCTAGTCCGATTTTACGAGTTTATATTGACGATAATTATCTAGTTTAAAATTCTAAGAAGGGGTTTGGGTTACAATAAGAACCCAAACGGGATTACTATAACGCGATAGTTTCTTATGATTTTAAACAGTTTTTTTATGTCTTTTAGTCGTCTTAGTTCATGGGCTCTTTCGTCTAATTAGAGCTTCGCTTTAAATATTTTACCTTTTAATGTTAGCTAAATTTTAAAATCTTGTGTCAAAAATAATATTAGTGTAATAGTTTCATAGTGAAGCTGGCTCTGACTGTTACTGTACTATGTAGTCGACAATGGGCCGATTCGGGCAACTACCAACTTAATTTTCAATTTAATTTGACAGGACTTAAACTAGCTCTATCTCTTTCTTGCACTTATTGTAAGTGAAAGACGGCACTAGTTTAGGAGCAGTCGAATAAAATTAGGTTAAGTTTGTGTGCGCCCGAATTGGCGCCATTATTAAATAAAAATGAAGCTTTTTCCTTACTTTCAATATAAGGAAAATGTCGATTTGAAAAAGTAGCACGTCACAGTTGGTATTTAGTTTAAAAATAAGAGATAAAGAGATAGCATCAACACATATCGCGATTTTTACTTCGATCTTTACTATCTAACGTTTTAGTTATACTTTAAGAAAAATCTGTATAGAATTATCAACATATGAATTAGCGGTAAAAGTTCCTATCATGTTTTGGTGTTATTACTTTGTCGATATATAATAGATGTTTAGATAGTTTTAAAATTATTTTTATTCTACAATAAACCACAAACAAAAACAAGTTATTTTCATGTTATAAACAATCTCTCCAGTTTCAAAGCACCATGCAACAAAAGCGGACATATCAAAGTATTTAGCCACTAATTTACTACCACGACAACAGGGACGGATCCTTAACAGCAAATATAAACACGAATTCGTGTATAAATAAAACAAACTTTAATCATTAATGTTACAAAGTCACCATCAATATCATGGCTTTACAACAATAGTTTTATATTCTCATTTGCATCGAAGCGGACGTTAAAGCATGCCGAATCCTTTGGAGTAGCTTATTGCTTTCATCAGTCTGTCTTCGAGTTTGTCTTTGCTTTCGTATTCTGGTAGGAGGAGGACGTTGAAACAAGTGTGTGCGGTGGGGAGGCGGTCGCAATCTGGACCGTTTCTGGCTATAACTAGTTTGAGGTGGCTGAGACCCCCGACAGGGACGCGGTCAGACCCCGTAGTGAACTGCAACAGCTTGCGTTTGTCCTCTAGCGGTAAACTGTGCACGATACTCCAGAAATCCTTGATGGTTTGTGATTCTGATGTATACCCGCCGTCGTATTCCGTTGATTTCTCTAGCTCGTTGAAGTCGAAGTTCTGTAATGTTAAGTTATTTAACTGTTGATTAAAGTTACAATTTTTGATCGTTATTTATAACTGCTGTGCGCGTGGAAAACGCAAAGGGGGCGGCCCAAAGAGACCTCGCGACGCGCAGTTGACTTGAGAGTTGAAAACTCTCGGCATGTCATGGGAGCAAGCTACAGAGGCTGCAAAAGATCTCGAGTGGAAGTCTTTTTCTCAATTAAAGAAGAAAATTATCTTCTTCTTATCGTATGGGTTGTGAGGTGGAATACCAGCCTCAATCAACCTTGGTGACATGGCTCATGTAACGATTACTCGGCTTAACGCGTCTTCCGAAGCACGGATCATCTTACTTTCGGACAATCAGGTGATCAGCCTGTAATGTCCTAAGCAAACTAGGGATCACAAAGTGATTTTTGTGATATCTCTCCAGCGGGATTCGCACCCGGGTCCTCCGGATCGTGAGTCCAACGCTCAACCACTGGACCATAGAGGCCGTTGAAGAAGATAATGAGAATAATGTTTTCCCTTAATAAGCGTCTGTCTTAGTTTAGTCAACATTTTTATATGTTGAGACATTTAGACATACAGAATGGTGTTCGCAATGACCATGATGACGAAATCGATGTAGTCGATCAGGAAAGAGGGTCGATTATGGTATCGCCCTCTGGTCGGAAGAGGGCTCTGGTCCGTCTCCACTGGGTTATTCAGCAACAAATGCAATGATGATATAGTAGTGCCACATACCTTGCTGCCGCAGACGAGGGTCTCGACCTCCTCTGGTCGGAAGAGGGCCCCGAGCGGGCTCTCATCCGTCACCATGACGAACCCGCGCCGGAACGCCGCGAACTGCGTCTCCACTGACTTGTTCAAAAGGTAGTCCGCGTACATTTCAACGAATTCCTGTAACACGAAAGAAATAGTTATAGATATATCGTGGCCAGATCTTAGAATTGGTCATTTCATGATGTGCTCGATCATTTCATGAAATGGTCGTATTTCATGAAATAGAATATCACTAGTTAGCCAAAACATGATGTAGTAAGTCGGCAATTTTATGAAATATGACCATTTCATGAAATGATCGAGCACATCATGAAATGATCAATTCTAAGATCAGAGTTCATTAATTCAGATTGGTAATTATGGGGTTGCAAGGTCCGGGGATGTAGGTCCATCGGAAAACAGTGTTTGTAATTATTTTTGACATTGACATTGTGAGGCATGCCGGAAAGCAGTGGATAGACTTGCACAGGAGCGGAAAGGATGACGTGAAAGAGAGGAAACGTATACCCAGCAGTGGGTGGATACTGGCTGAGTGGATACACATATACACGATGACAAAAAGAATTGGGTCGTGTACTAGGTCAAAGATAAATTATAAAATTCTGATTACTAAATAAAGACAGATCTAAAACTAAGGAAAAACATTTTCTTTTTTCTATTAAACTTATTTATGAATTAATAATAATAAGTCCGATATTTTATCACGTTTTTCTATGACGTCACAGAAAAGCGTGATACACATACAAATTCCATAGGTAGGAATTTCGTGTTTTGACGTTTAGTGAAAAGTAACTGATTTGACTAGTTGGAAACTAGCCTATTGATTACCTCTACTTTGCGCTTTGAAATCCTATACCAATATGTCACGCGAGGTTGACGAGTAAAATGAGGGTCTCTAGCAGATTTTAACGCATATTGACTTAGAAATCATACTCCAGTTCGTCACTGTCCTAACGTATTGGGTTTCCGGGCGTTTTTCGCTTGTAAAACCTACCCCAGTTCGTCTCGGCCGGCGGGGATATTGAACGAGCATTTCTGATTACGCATATTTTTTACCTTTTTATTTTCCTGTGTGACAAATATGGAGTCGCCATTCTCCTTGAGATCGTGGAAAATAGGGTTGCCGAACACATCTTGGTAGCATATCCGGAACGTCTGGTAGTAGACTTCTTCTAAATCACAGCCTTCGTACTCTAACATGTCTTTTAGGCCGTTGTATAGGACCTGCGGGAAGAGTTACACATAAATGATACGAAACATATACACATAAACTCACGCCTATTTCCCACCGGGGTAAGCAGAGACTATGGAAATCCATTTACTTCGATCCTGGCACACTTCTTTTGCTTCCTCCACATTCATCAATCGAAACCTCAATTAAAAGGGTGAATCTCAAAATTTCAAGTTTGGTGGCGAAATTTCATATTATTTTTACGTGAAAAATTGGGTTCCGACATGAAAAAGATCCAAAAGGATCCTCGGTTCCGACATGAAAAAGGAATTTTTCAATTCCCAATTTTCCCAAATACCCCAATTTTTCACGAAAAAATTATATGACAGTTCGCCACCAAACTTGGCACATTTTGATATTCACCCAAAACATTGGGTCAGATTACAGGCGTTGACAGGGTTAGCTTGGTAACATTATTCAGCTTCTGATGGCGCAGTAAAATGTGTCTTCAGAGAAAATAAGGACGGCATTATTTTTAGAATCATCAACATACATACAAACTCATTGGTTTGCTTCTCATTCGGGGAGCGCAGCTTCTCAACCCCGGTACCGCACTTGCACTAATAAGTTATTACTTATTAATTTATCATAAGTGGCTCGACCATTATATACGGCGATACGGCTCACCACCTATCACTTTAGTCTAACAGAAATCTCGGTGAGGTGAGGGCACTTAGTTCATCTTGTGATGGATGTAGCTCTAATGGTGTTGGAATAAAGTCGTAAGTCATAATATGTCTCTGACCTACCTATTTACGCGCGGCTACATTACACGTGCGTGATACGATGTTGATACCTAGGTAGGTATTTTAGTGGACTTTTCGTTATTTTATTTAGATGTTTAGTGGTTCAACGCTTAAAAAATTTTCAGGCTGTTTATGTTATGTAGTCATCATCCTTATCATTAAGCAAGTAGCAACTGGGACTAACGGCTTAACATGCCTTCCAAAGCACGGATAATCTTACTTTTGGACAATCAGGTGATCAGCCTGTAATGTCCTAACCAAACTAGGTATCACAAAGTGATTTCTGGTGGTTAAGTTGGTGGTTAGGTTGGTAATGGTGTTGGAATAAAGTCGTAAGCTTATGTTACGTTATGTTTTTGTTCTGTTAGGCTGAATTAGCACTATTATTTCTTATGCCGATTACTCACAGGATTCCAATCAGCCAGGTCCTCGAAGGATCCCTTCTTGCCCATAAGCTTCCTGTACACGACCATGGGGAAGTTGACGGCGAGTATGATGTTGTTGTATATGGCTAGACCGAGCACGATGCCAATGAGGGTGAACTGCGCTTCTGTCTCGAAGGACGTTGGGTTGAACCTGGAAATTAATGAATGAATAAGAAATTACTTCGGATTTGAAATCCATGTCTCCAAGTCATTAATATATACTGGGGGGTTAAAAGGCCACATCGAAACAATTCATCTAAAAAACCAATACTGCAATTTGACATTTGCGTATAATTAAGTAAGTTTTTTTTAAAGTGCGTAATGCAAACAAATGTCAAATAGCAGTATTGCTTTTTTAGGTGAATTGCTTCGATGTGGCCTTCCCCAGCGGTCATTTTAGAGTGTTGGACTAGCGATCTGGAGGTCCGGGTACGATTTCCTATGCAGACATTATCAAAATCACTGTGCGACTGTCCTTTGGAAAGGACATTGCTGGCTGAATCACCTGACTGTCCAATGACTTTCACTTCCTCCCTTCACTTCCTTCCATTTTCTTCCTAGGTGCAGTGTGGTGGAGTACTCCATACCCTCTGCTTGAGGCGAGACCTGCGCCCAGTACGACGTATATAGGCTGTTTATGTTATGTAGTCATTAGCCTCCTGCCCTTATCCAACTCTAAGTAAATAGCACCGTAGTAGCCTTCCGAAGCACGGATCATCTTACTTTTGGACATACTAGGGAGCACAAAGTGATTTTTGTGATATGTCCTCACCGGGATTCGAACCCATCGTTAAGCCGTTGGTCCCGGTTACTACTTACTGATGTGAGTAAGTAGTCGCAAAAGACAAAAGAGAGTGAGAGCTAACCAAACAGTATGCGTGTCGACATGATGCGTGAACATGCCGTAGTCAGGGTTGAAGATCTGGTCGACCACGAGGTGGAAGAACTCCTTGCTAACGCCGCCCTCGTCGACGCCCTGCTCACCCTCGAACTCCACTACCAACTGCTTCTTCAGGTCCAACGCGCGCTCCATCGCTACCATCTCCAACTGGAAACATATATTACAAATATAGGGTCTGAGGTCCAATGAATCATATAATTATGAGCTTTATGTGCAATTCAAGTGTTTTCTTTTCATTATCATCTTTCTAGCGTTAACCAGTTTTCACAGGAGCCGCTTACCTAACCTACAGATTTGACAGGTCCGGTTTTCTCTATCTAACCCGCGAAGGGAAAACCATCCCAATATAGATTAGGTCACATACCTCCGAAACGTATTTCTCGGGTATGTGGGTTTCCGATTTTAAACATGAATTCGAAAACTGATTCCGAAAATCATAGTTTTAGGCCCGTGCTGGATTCGAACCTGTGACCTAACCTTGCGAACTACAGCGAGAGTCAAGCGTTCTTCTAAGGCTACTACGGCTGGGTATTTCAAGTGCTCTCTTTCATTTTATCCATATCTTAAGGCCACAGAATGGTCTCCGAATAGAGACTGACTGCAAGATCAAGGCGGAGATGGCGCGAGGACTTGGATGGGTTCCTGGAAGGCTGGCCGGAGGAAGCACTGGAGAGAGAGTCCTGGAAGAAATGGAGGGAGGCGTTTGCCCAGCAGTGGGACACTTTAAGCTAGACATGAGAAACAAGACAATCCCTCTGTCGGATTTTCCGACAACCATCTGCAAGTGTATCTATTTTTTTTTCTGTAGCCTAATCAATGTCCCACTGCTGGGCAAAGGCCTCCCTCCATTTCTTCCAGTGTATCTATGTATATTATTATTAAAAACCTAGTAACAGAACTTGACGGCTTTTTTGGTCCCTCAGTACTTTCTCCTGTGTCTTGTAGTGTGTAATATACAGTGTTACTACAAAACAAAGACTAAAAGATAAACTATGTTTAAAATATAATCCGTAGACGAAAGAAGTCCCGAAGGCCGCGGCGCTACTGTCGCAGATTCTGCATAGAATTATTATGACTTGTCAATTTAGTTTCATTAAAATCCGCCGACTTCTTTCGTGGCGCGAAATATGTATATGAGGTATGTTTTGTAGTAACACTGATAGTGTTTACAAGCAGTGGTTGCGCTCACCTCCACCAGCGCGTCGTCGATGATGTGCGAGCGGCGCACCTTGAGCCGCAGGAAGGGCATGGGCGGCGCCGCGCCCACCACCGCGTGCAGCAGCGACACGCGCCGCTCCGAGTACATGCGGATGCGGTTCTCGTAGTATAGTCCCAGCGACTTGGTCGCCGCCGTCAGTATGAACGGGTACTTCAGGAACGCGAATTTCTTGCCTGTAACAGTGTTGTGCTTACGTTACATTTACAATAATTTTAAGTTATACTGTCATTTTCTTATCCGCCGAAAAAGAAAGGGATGGGTAATCGATAGGCATACAATTCATGGAACACACGTCAATTTTAACCAGATATTTAAATAACCCTCTCAAAATTCGCATCTACAGTGCAACCGGCGTAATATTGTAGTCATCTTCTATCGTGTGGGTTTGTGAGGTGAGTTACCAACCTCATCAACCCTGCTGTCAGGGTTATTATTGAGCCGCCAACGGCCCCTGACATGGCTCATGTAACGACTATTTACTCACATCAGTAAGTAGTAACCAGGACCAACGGCTTAACGATCCGGAGGTCCCGGGTTCGAATCCCGGTGGGGACATATTACAAAAATCACTTTGTGATCCCTAGTTTGGTTAGGACATTACAGGCTGATCACCTGATTGTCCGAAAGTTTTAATGATGAAAAATGTAATAATTAGTGCGACATTTTGTGACTTTTTCAGTGACGTCAGTTTGCTTTTTCATACAAACTCCATAGTAATTTCGTGTTTTGATGTTTAGTAAAAAGTAACTGATTTGACTAGTTTGGAACTACCCTATTATGTAGATAAAATTACTGCATAATTTGCATGCGTTTGTTATTCATACCCCTACACGATAAAACACGTAACGTATTAATTAAAACAAGAAAAAAATAAAACAAAAAGACGAACTTACCATTAGTTATTTCTGTTTTATAATTAGCAAAATCTATATCCATTTCTATAGTATCACTTAGAGGTTCGTTGTAGAATTCATCAAACGGCAGGTATGGCTTTCTTGCATCTAATACATTTACATCTAATTCGATAGCTGAAACAAAAAATAAAATAAAACACCGATTATTCTACTGAATAATTTTAGATATGCCCGGATGGTTACGATGTTACACTCCATACAAGTACGTAAGGGTGTTGGTGACACCGTAACGAACACTGAAGGGGATGAGTCAGACCATGATTCTGAGTCGATATCAAGTGGAATTTCCTGTCGGAAAAGTCATGATTATTTTATTTTAATTATAATTCTATACTTTTGTGACGGAAAATTCCACTTGATATCATGATCTGAATCATCCCTCAAAGTTTTCGTTACGATGTCACTGACACCCTGAATAAACCTTGCAATTTATAAGGGTTATCTTACCTAAAGGGTCATCCGGCTGCGTCTGGTTAGCCTTTTTCATAGAGGACAGTGGGTACAGGTGGTCGAGGGCATCTCCTAATGGATCTAATTGATTTGCTATCACTATAGGCTCCTCTCGCAGCGTGTTCGGCTCCATCACGCCTGCGAGCATATTTGCGTAGTAAACTATCTGTGGAAACGGGGAAAATTGCGTTTTAAGTGTTGGCAAGTTGTAGCCCAGTTGGATAAACAGTTGACTCTTACTGGTTCCAAAACCAGCATGGGCCCAAAGTTTTCGAATTTGTTTTCGAATACAAGTTTGGATTATAAATGATTATGCTCGGTGAAGGAAAACATCGTGAGGAAACTCATATTCCCGCGAGTTGTCGGAGGTACAATCAAAGAGCAAAAGTGCAGTCACTAAGCTCAGCGAATTATTTGTAAACAGTGGTGATTCATAATTTTATGTAACATTAGTTGTCATATTTATAAAATTTTAGGTGATGGTCAGACAGGTAGTCGCTTCTTTAATATTCTTTAATACTTCCCGAATATTCAGGTTAGGTTAGAGGACCCTGTGAAACACGGGACAACGCTAGGGAGATAATTAAGTGTTAGCAAGTTAACAAAGAATGTTATAATAAGAGTGTGAGTCTGTCTATGTAGAAGTGTGATCTACAAAATTGATGCTACTTTAAAGAATAATAATATAACACACTGCACTGCACTGCACATATTAGTGCTAGTGTATATATGTAAAAGTGTATATATATAAAAGCGAAAGAATGGCTGACTCCCTCATCACGAAATCTAAGACACTACAAGTGATGGGAGTCTCGAATTTTGCCTGGACGCAAGGATTTCTTTTCAGGGCGTAGGTGCTCACTAAGACGGGATTTTGTCAAATTCAAAATAGGAGTAGCAAAGTTTGTATGAAACTTCTATAGTTAGTTTACTAGGGTTTGACGCAATAAAGTTAGCAGATATAATTCTTACTTTCATAAGCTTAGTGGCTAGGGTGACGCTCTCGTCGTCCTGCACCTGGAAGTGCCTCGTGTAGTTGGTGGAGATGACACGCAGCGTGATCAGCTGCTGCAACGTCTCTAGGATGTGCTGCAGGCTGTCCTTGCAGTGCGCTGCCCACATGCGCGCCAGTTTCGCTTGGGCTGTAATCAACGATATCACGGTTAGCATACCCCGGACACTTCACATTAAACATTGACGTTATCGTACACGCGCATGTGTGTGTGACGTCTGACGCCCATACGATTGAAGACTGACGTAAGACCGTGGGGAGAGAGGTAAATCTAGCTTAGTCGGTGGTGGGGAGCGGAGAGTTGCCGTTCGGTACGTAGTATTTATTAATCCTTATTGTACGCCGAGAGTTAAACACTCGGGAGCGGTCAGTCATTGGATGGGTGACCGTTTGGTTTCAGTTTTATTACAGCTTCTCTTGTATTTCGGTCCCGGCTATTGATGCCCTGCCGGTCAGCAAGTGCATAGTAAATTAATTAATACATTCTTTACATTGACGTAGTAATGAATTTCAGCAAATTATTTTTTATTCTATTAGTACTTATTCGAATAGTCGATAATGGTTTAGTAGAAGTTTTAACAATAACTAAATGCACGGCGGAGATGTTGCAACTCAGTTGATCGACTTTTCTGCGTTTCAACTGTGACAAATTATTGGGTGGTATGAGAAATGACGCGGGGGCAGCGCGTAACCATGACAACGTTGTTCAACTTATACGCCACAGGTTAAAAAACTTACCTTTCGTGGGCAAGTGCTCGGCGGCATGGCAGAGCGCAGGCAACGCTATCTCGAGGTAGTCACTGCATCCAAGATCTGGCACCTCGAAGGCGATGATGAAGCATTTGACCGCGTCATCTACGTTCATCTTCTTCGTTATCCGCAGGTCGATTTCCATGTTCTCTGCGAGGGTCGTTAGAGCTGTCACCAGCGCTGAGCTGTAGTATTCTGACGGCACCTGGGTTATACATTACTTTCATGAGTTTCTTAAGTATGTAAAGGTCATAATGAGCCACGTCACAGACCTCTTAGCGACTCAATAATCCCGGGGCCGTTGAGGAAGAATAATAATAAGTATAGAACGTTAAATATCCGACCCGAACCAATTCATATCCCTCACAACTAGTGATGTTCCGAATATCCGTATCCGCGGATATCCGAGATAAAAATCCGTACTTTTCACGCGGATCTCTTACGGATCTTTTTCAGGTGATTAAGTAGAATTATTAAATAAAAAACTATAAAATTCCACAGTGTCACACTAAACCATAACCAAAACAAAAGTACTACCCGCGCAATGCAAGTTAAAACGTGTCCTGCCTGACGTTGCGGCGAGCGAAGACGTCAACTATCGTTTCAAGGTCGCGGGCGCCGACACCAATCGAATAATATCGAATAAGAAAATAAAGATCCGTATCCGCGGATCTTTACACTAAATATCCGTATTCAGATCCGTATCCGCGGATATACATTTTTAACGATCCGGCACATCACTACTCACAACACACACAATAGAAGAAGAATGGCAGCAAGCCGCTAAGGAGTAGGTAAGTGGAAGAACGCGCGGTCTGTGACTCGCTCGGACGCGTTAGGCAACATACGGTTAGGATGAGATTCTTATATGAAGTGTCCAGCGTGTGCCGGTATATAACTTACTTTGGCAAGGTACTGGAAGGCTCTGCGACACGACTCCACGTCGAGCTCAGGGCCCGCTACACTGTCCACGTCTTTGTCTGGGTCCGTCGACGAACACATCGCTTTCGATTCTTTGTCTGCTGGAAGGTACAGAAAAATTATACATTTAACAAAATTATACATTTCCCAAATATCAAAACTATATACTCAGAAAACTTAGTTTCGAAATTAATGCAAAGTTTATTTCTAAAGTTCATAGAGCCCTATAGAGTTATCAAATCGAGTAATGATGTCTATATTGGATCAAAAATTACAAGACCGATAATTTTCACTCCAATCCGATTGTACCGTGAACAAGTTGTGTATATGACACCACATGGTACCTTGTTCAATTATTATCTGTAACATGCTCTAAGGATTTTATATGTTAGTACAATTACCTTGACTACTGCTGCCTTCGCCACTATTGCTATCTCTCCGGACTTTTTTCTGGAAACATCTGGCTAGGATGGCGGGTTGCGTGAACGCTTCCCCTAACGCCCTGATTAGCGGCTGCGGGGCTTTGGTTTGCAGGCACTCGTCACATAACTGGTATATCCGGTCCTCCGTCAGCGGCGCCCCATCTGCAGGCATCAACAACTGGATTAACTCATCCAGCTGTTTTATCAAACGAGCTGAACGCGCTTTCACGTCCGCTCTCCACTTTGAACTGAATTCAGTCATAGTTCTTTCACTTTTGGCTTTTACAATTCGAATATTATCACTGTTTCTGGTCTGAGAGTAAGGGTTACAGTGCGAACACGCCTGTGGTCTTAAGTAAAATGATATCGAACGAAAGTTTTCTAGTTTAAATACATCCTTTTTGAAGTGATTAGGTAATGATAATGTGAAAATAGTGCATTGCAGGTAACTTACAAGTGTCAATGTGATTACTAAGTATAACTTGTTGGTGATTAACTGATTACTTTCTTGTTAATTAGTACCTGGTTAACAGTTTTAAAGTATTATAATAGGGTTAATAACTTTAATAAAGAAATTAGTTAATGTAACCCTTAATAGCTAGAATGATTAATAAATGGGTCTGTCTTTGTACAGTCATTCCTCATTGAAAAAAACATTATATTGAGAATAACTTGCATAATGTTGCCACAAGTGTAAAATTAACCAAAAATAACATTTTATCATAATGACGGACTTTCCAGGCTACATTCCTTATATACAATACAGATGGCGCTGTACAGATTTTCCTTCGTTTAACCTTCTAATTTTATATGCATCTTTTATCTTTGTTTTTGGGTATAAATGATGAATAATTATGAACCATCTATTTGTGGAATCTCAAAAATTTTAATTGTAATGCTCACTGTTATGACTAAGAGTTTTGAAATCCTCCTGTTGAGATATATCTTGACTAGCTTCTGGTTTGGTGGAGGGCCCTTCCTGCAGTTCCAGGCTCATGTTTGGGGACTCGCATGTCTCTTCTTTATTGTCTGTGCTCTCTTTTGTTTTTGATGTGGAGCATGTTGTGCTGGAACATTATGTTTTATTAGTGACTTTTTAATTATGGAAACTTGTATATTTATGTTTATAAGTAATATCCTTTTAAAATCAAATGTCGATTGTTTCACTATTGGATCAAGAAAACCTGGGGGATTAAAAAGGCCAAATCAAAGCCAAATTCATCTAAAAAAGCAAAATAGCTATTTGACATTTGTTTGCATTGTGCACTTATTTTTGTATACAGAAATGTCAAATTGCTATATTGCTTTTTAGATATGAATTGCTTTGACATGGCCTTTTTAACCCCCCCAGGACTTTTGTGGATTTCAATGGGAATAATGCCATAGACCAGTAACTAATTTAGAGTCCATAAATTTAGCATGACAAATCAACTTTTATGGACCTAATAGTGTAAATGAAGAATTGATCCTTTATGTATATAATATTTTATCTCTAGTTGCAATATGTATTGGTTTGATAACAATTGTAGATATATAGTCTTATCCCAGAACAAATCATTCCAGATATTTTTTTCCTCACATTCTGTTGCATATCATATTACAACTTTATATTTCCAATTGGATTAGCCTGTGATACATCCATTGGAAGATTAACTGACTACCCACGCTGCACCAAGCTTTCTGTTAAACCAAAGTGAAGTGATGAGCCATATCACCGTCCATAATGGTCGTGCCAAATGTGTTAAATTGCAGTTTAGATAATTCATTGGTGTAAGTCTGATACTGGGGATCGAATCAGCGCTCCCTGTTTTAGAAGCAAGATGGCGACACACAGAACTACACTGACAATATGATATCAATATGAAACATTACAAGTAAGCAATATTACCTAGCACTAGAATCACAGGTGTTGGCCTCAGTGCGAGGCACTTTATTTGGATGGGTGTCGCAGAGGCGGGCTTCTTTATAGAACAGTTTTATGGCTTCAGCTGCTGCTTCATTTGGTGTAAGGTTCCTTGCCTAGTACAACATTAACATTATTGTTATATATTGAAAATTATACACTATAATTGATTAATATAGGTTTATTTGCTTGAGCACACAACCCTTAAATACATAGCCAGCCCCAGAGAGTGAAAGACATAACATATTTCTCAATAGCCAACAAGAGGGTAGTATCTAAAACTAATAAAAAATATTTTGTTTTTCTTTTTAACTTATTTATGAGTAAATACATCATAATTTTGTTTTATATTTTGGATGTTTAGTAAAAAGTAACTGATTTGACTAATTGGAAATTAGCCTGTTATTATAAAAAAGAATATTTGATATCTTGATTTAATTTTGCTTGGCTGTCAAATACTTAATACACACATTCACTGCTTGCTTAGTGTTTTTTTGGCATAGCAGTATATTTCTAGCGAGGGAGCAAGTAAAGATCCTTGCCCATCAATGGGATCAGATAGGCTGAATAGGATAGTTATTCTTATAGTAATAGATTAGGTTTAAATGTATGATCACCAGTTTATAAGTATACAAATATTTGATTTTTTATTGACTATCCATTAGGTCTACTTACACTATACTTTTGATAATACAACTAACTTTAATATTATATAATCTACTTCTTACAAAATATATTGTACAACTAACAATCTATGTAACTAAATTTAAGTTTGTGTAGTGTGACATAATTGGTTGAATAAATGATTTTTCTTTCTTTCTTTCTTTCTAATATTTGTTTAACAATTCTTGTTGTTGTTTGTTTTGCTATTAGACCAAAACATCATAAAGTATTGCTCATTAAAATAATTATGAAAACAAACCTGTCCACTGGAAGCACAATACTGGTTGTCACAGCTAGAGTTACCGCAGCCATCTAGCAACTGGTAGAAATATCTCTCAATCAACTGTTTGGCGGCAGCACGCTTCATATTGTCCTGACCACTGTTTTCTGCAGGGCATATACCCGGTGAAGACTGATCCTCACAATTACTGGGGGCACTGTTATTGTTTGACGATGACGCTTCGTTCCCCCTAAAAGGTCACAAAAATAAAACTACACGTGATTACACTCAAACACCGCACAAAACAAAGAGCCACAAAAATAGCAAGTAATGCCTACTTAACCTATACCTTTGTTTCGCACTTTATATTTACGCGTTATATAAATACAAAAATAAACACACGTCTCTAATTGTTTACTATTTGAAAAAGAAATTGCGTAATTAAACCGTAAACAACATTGCAAAATTACTGAGAAATGACAAAATAAAATTACCTTGAAGCTTCGTCAGTTTCACTTTTTGAGTTCATAGAAATTATTACCTACTTTGCGGTAAGTAACTTCTGTGTGACAAGTAACTTAAATGCAATAAAATAAGTCGGTACATTCGCTACCTATGCACTTTGCAGGTTGTTTTCACAAAACAAAACGTAGAATACACAAAAAATGATTGTTCTCAAATTGTTCTATTCTACGATCTGTCAACCATTTTGAACTTTGAGTGAACGTTTCAATCTACGCATCTATTTCTTTTCTTCCGCGTATACAGAAAAAAATTAAATACAATTACAGTACAATAAATTATGTTGAAATCAAATATTTTCAATGACTGAGTTTGCTGACATTGATTTGTGTCTGTTTGTTTTTATCTCTATTCAATCAGAATTTTAGAAGAAAAAACCGGTATTTACCGATATGTGGAAATTGGACTGAAATCGATTTTAGTTTTAAGCATATACAAACAACACTATTACTCTCTGAACCTCAGAACAATAACTAAAGCATAGAAGGAAGGCTAAAATAAGAATTCAGAAACTATAAACCGGCTCTCTTCTAGCTTACGACACAAACTATGAGTGAGAAAAGGACAAATGATTCGCTCTTTGCTTCATTTTTTCCGAGGTTGTCACAACATGAAATGTCATTTGGACCTATTGGACTCATTTTAACTCGGCCAAATACATAGTAACATACATAAGAAGATTTTACTTATATTTACCGAACTACACTTCTCATCAAAAAAATCGAAACACTTCCGTTTTCATTGTTTCTGTCCGAATTTAACACAAAAAAGAATTCATACGATGAAAAAAAATACATAAATGTATAGCTGGCAGTTTGGCCATTACAGTAATAAGTGAAAATTCTAAATTCAAAATTAGAATTTCATTTGTTTATCTTATAAACGAAATGAATCACTGTTTTGAGACAAATGTGTGTTTAGGGTTGGAGTACATTTAGCGTTTAAAAACTAAAAATTGGCGCCTATCCTTAATCTTTTTGTTTTTTATTTCAATACTGTGACTTTGGGACGTCTGAAAAAAGGTTTTTTTTGTAAAACGTATGGATACTTCGCCCACAGAAGCCGCCCAAGTTGTGGCATTGCTGGATTCTGGCCTTAGTCAGCGTGTTGTGGCTGCAAGACTGCATCTAAGCCTGTCATCTGTTCATAGAGTCTATAAACGTTATCGGGAGACTGGTTTGTTCACGCGCCGTTCAGGATCTGGCAGGAATCGGGTCACTTCTGAGCGAGATGATCGATTTATTGTAACAACTTCTTTAAGAAATCGACGCCTTAACGCTTTTCAACTGCAGCAGCGGCTTCGTGTTGTACGAAGGGTGGCTGTAAGTGACTCTACAATTAGAAGAAGGTTGAAGGATCGTGGACTGGTACCGCATAAGCCAGCAAATGGGCCGAAATTAACTGCAGACCATCGAAGAGCGCGCCTTAACTTTGCACGTGAGCACCTAAATTGGTCATACCTACAGTGGAGCAAAGTTCTCTTTTCTGATGAGTGTAAAATTATGCTGTATGGTAATGACGGAAGGAACAAGGTCTACAGAAGAGACGGAGAACGCTATGCACAATGCTGCATTGAAGAAAAGGTCAGCTATGGTGGCGGTTCGTGGACGGTTTGGGGAGGAATCAGCGCCGACGGTAAGACAGAGTTTGCTTTCGTGTCTGGGCCACGTCTGCCTGCACTAAACTGTCATCGGTACGTCGAAGAGTGTCTCGAGCCTCATGTGATGCCCTATGCACATTTTATTGGCAACGGCTTCATATTCATGCACGACAATGCTAGGGCTCACACCGCGGGCGTCGTACGAGATTATCTTAACGAAGTCGATATCTCTATTATGGAATCGCCAGCAAGAAGCCCGGACATGAATCCCATTGAACATCTGTGGGATGAATTAAAGAGACGAATTCGAGCAAGAGATCCTGCCCCAGAAACACTTAGCCAGCTGCAAGATGCAATCCAAGAGGAATGGGACAATATACCATAGCATGTGATCGTGACTCTCATCCGATCGATGAAGAACCGTATGGAAGCAGTAATTAGAGCTCGGGGAGGGAATACAAGTTATTAAATAAACGTTTTTTAGATTTTTTTTTCATTTACGTGTGTTGTTTTATCCATTTCCTTTATACTCCATACGGAATAAAAATGACTCATTTAACAAAATACGAAACCTATGAAAAATTCATTTAAATTTAGAACATTAACATTAAGATTTGATAAGCTCATATTACTCACTATTAAACGACATTTAACATTTATTCCTAAATGTACACATTTTTCTGATAATCCTGACAAAACGTAAACTTGCAAGGTGTTTCGATTTTTTTGATGAGAAGTGTATTTGACACGGTCGCGTCAACTGTGTTTACGAGTGTCTTGTGTTCAGATTGTTTTAAGTGATAATTTAACAATATTTTTCCAAATAAATGGAAAGAAACTTTTATTTATATCAAATAATTGAGTGTCTCGACTGTGTGACATTATGTCTTGTGTGGTATGGGGCTGCAGCTCACATTCAGGAAGAAAAGAAAATAGCCAACAACTTCTGTCGTTTCATCGGTAAGTTTTTTGTAATTTTCTAGTGAAATGTGAACTGCTGAACAATTTTAGGAAAGTAATATGTTTTGCTGAATAGATTTGTAGCATAAAATATTTGAGATATCCATTATATTATACGTTTCATCGATGAATACGGAATTGATTTGAGGTTATGTTGATTGTCCATAGTGATGTACTAAAATTATCGATACTTTTAATTTTTAGATTTCCTGTAGACGATAACAAAGAGAAAGAATGGATAATTCGCATTAATAGACGAAATTGGATTCCAAATAAGTACAGCCGTATTTGCTCGAAACATTTTACTGCGGATTCATTTATGTGTGTTCCTAATTCAAAGTGGAGGCGTCTTCGAGACGATGCTATTCCTACATTGAACATTATAGATCAGACAGATGAAATGGTGTTTAAATTTAAATTTCAGCCTAGCCTGCATCATCTCACTGCTGGATAGATAGATAAGATATTTGTATCATGTTATCACAACACGTTTATACTATCTATCATTCAACTACATATTATTATGTACTTAATAAACTTAGTATATATACTAAGTCTGTAGTTGTTTTATGTCTAAACAATTATGAGTTGTACACGTTTTATATAAGTAAATTATTATTATCTTTGATTTCAGATATTAAATCCAAAAGTGTCGACTGGATTTACATGAAAAGGTATATCAAATAATTTTCTTTTTTTATATTTTTAACATGATATACATATATAGAGTGTATAATTCAACCAGCTGCACAATGCACTTAAATCAGATATATTTTACTTTTATTTTTATAGATTATTTTGTACATATACTATTTTAACATTATTATTAAACTTTATTTCAGTCAGTTCAAGAAGACGAGATGAAAAATTTAAAAGAAAAGCTGAACAAGTCCCGCCTCAAGATCAAACGACTTAATGAAAAAAAAAAAAACAATGTGACAGGGTGTCACAAAGACAGTTTCTAAGCAAATTGACACTGTTTAGAAATTAATAAATTTGTATTTATTGTAAATATAATGTACATAATTAATAACGTGTGAAATAAATACTTGCTAATGAACAGATTTACGATCTAATTTATATTTCATTTTACCTCCTTTTCTTATTTACTCCTACTCCAACACTCCAGGTTGATACGAACTGCGCCCAATAAAGAATGTAATGAATGTTATAGATTTGTGTAAGCGACTTAGATAAATCTTGACTAAACCTTCCTTTACAAATACAAATATACTTTATTGCACACAACATACAATACTTACAAGTTTTGCACGAAAGATACAGTACACCACCTACCTACCTTTTACTTTCCCTTTCTGTTCTCTTATGAATACTTGTATGCCGTATTTTTTTAAGTATAATGCTATATCTAGTAGGTACGAGTATGGTAATCCTAGTATTGAAACAGCTTGTAGCCCTAGTAAAGACCGCCATTTTATGTTTACAGAGTAGCACGTTTTTTCTGTAGGTATTTCCAGTCCATACTCTTTTCTATGTCTATGGCGTGACCCCATCGGGTCTCTTACCGTCTGTGCGGCTTAGACCCGGCGGCGGCGGTTCCAATTTGCACGGCACGTCGATCGACACCAGTGCACGGCGGATGACATCATAAATAAATTCGAATATTACAAAATACTTATCGATGAAACGATAACAGTTGGCTATTTTCTTTCCTTCCTGAATGTGAGCTGCAGCTCCAAACTAATATAAACCAGACAATATAATCCAAAAATGGTTAGATACTTACCTGTCAGAGACAGAGTCTCCTTTCATCAAGAAGAAGATAATTGCATCCTACAAAAAGAAATCTTGTAAAAAAAATTATCGACATTAATTGTAAGTAAATTTAATTTTATCGACATATTACTAAAGTGAAACCCAACACTAGGCAATGAAAAACTTGTGACAACCTACGAAATTACGAAACAATTTTTGTATATGCGTCTTTGTCTAACATTACGCCGGTTCCGTAAGATAAAGTAGAGCAGAATTATAGAGTTCTGTTGCTATTTTAGCCTTCCTTCTATGCTTTAGTTATTGTTCTGAGCTCTGAACTCTGAATCAACTCTGAATAAAAAAAAATCTCTGATTTTACTTTGGATTTTACTCTATGCTCTATGATAATATAGTTTCACCACCTCTTCACCACAGACCAAGTAAAGAAGCTACGCATCAGACGGAAATGTTCCATAGTAAAAAAAATGCTCTGTGGAAAATGCTCTTATAGAACATGACAGCTCTTTTTTTAAATTGAATTATTTGCGTTGGAAGTTAGTAGCTTTGGGTGGTAGAAATTTTAGCCTTTTTAAGCCTAAATCGCCTCCCCTTTTCACCCTCGTGATAAAATCTAATTATTTACATTTGGAATGGGAATTTGAAATTAAATAGGTAGTGCTATTTATTAATTATTTTATTTTTTAAAGGATTGTTTTCTGGATCTCATGTACTCAGAGTCAATTCTTGCACAAATTGATGTCAAAGATTTTTTCGTGACAATCACGCGCCTTCTTCATGTAGGGCGTCGAGGGGTGAAGTAAATGGGTGCATCTGAAATAAGAAACACAAAAAAAAGAAAATAATAACCTCACAACAGCTCTAAATCGACAGAAACAAATAAACATCCTACTACGCCACACCCATATCTAGTCCATTCTGTCGAGGGCAATTTTTTTTGTGTTCTATCTGTAGATAATTATGAAAAGTAAAACAATATCAAAATAATTGCCCGTAACTGGATATTTGTGTTTATCATACATATTAATCATTGATTCAAGATGTGTAAAACTTATTACTTTCGACTTTTGTTCGTTTCTCTGGAACTTCAACTTTGCTGTAGGAATGGTCTTCATGTAGTCTTCTCTTGCAAAAGTTGTGCTCATGAGAGACATTTTCTGAAAAGTAATAAATGTTTCAGTGAGTTCTCAGACTTCTGCCACTGTTTTTTTCACTACCAACTGTTCCAAACAGACCTAACTTATCTGAGCAGAACAATAAACAAATCATCAATTGTTAATAGAATAGCCACTTAATAATAAATAATGTGATACATTATTTCAAATAACTCTGGATTTACTTACCGGTTCCATCGGCGTCGTGGTGTAAGCCTTGGGGCATATGAGTAGTGATCTCATGCACTAAATAATGTTGGATAGCCGACGACGCGGAGGCGAAATCTCACGCGCGGCGATGAGGAAAACCTTTTCTGTTTTCGTAAGTTCAGGACACTTTGCAATCTTTCAGAACCAATGCGCACTCTACCCATTTTTGGAGTTCTATCTCAGATTTTGGAAATCTATAAAAATTTACGTCCTTTCGTCTACTATCACAACTCACAAAACTACACTTATGGGACATGGTGAAAGTTAGATAATACAGCTACAAAAATTGAGAGGATAAGTTACGGAATTAAATGTTGTGGAGGAACTTTGAAAATGTCATGTCGAACAAGATGGCGACGGGTCTTTGCACTCTGGCATGGCAGGCGACACAGGAAAGAAGTAAGAAGGAGGGGTGGGGTGGAACTGTCATCTTCAATATGAGCGCCCATAGACTTTTTTTTTTTTTGTTTTGGTTTTCCCCGAAGGGTAAGGCAAAGGGAACTATGCCCATACAGCCATGTCTGACGTATTTTTTTTCTTGATGATTAATGAAATGATGAAAGGTGATGATGATGAAACCTAAGCCCCCACCCTCGGAGTAGACTCCTACTCCGAACCCCAAACGAATTAACTCAAAAGTCCGCATAAACTTTTGAGTTATGAAGCGGCTTCCCGGCACGAAGCGAAAATAGGCAGATACACTTTGTTTATTGAATACTCCAATATAATAACACTCGCGAATGTCTTCCAACTAACTTAATGCGATCATTAACCACAAAACACCACTTCGTATTAATTATTTAGATTACTCAATGAAGAAAGCAACTGTCCCGTTCCCGTCTCCCGCCGAAAAGCCGCGCCCATAGACTTTATGCGAGAATGATAATGTATGAAGATAACCGCTCATGAGTTTGACTGACACTGACAGAAAACTCGGTAATGTGACAGTTCACTACAACAGAAAGCAGAAGCAGGACGTCTGTTGACGATGTTTAGTTTCAATTAAAATTCTCTAAACCATTTCTTTCAAAAAAATTTGTGGCACACAATTCAAGTCCCGGTCCATTGAAGAATCTGAAAAGCATTACAGAAGCACACAAACCATGACAGAAGTTATATCGACCGTAGAAGACGCTCAGCAGCTACGCGTACAGAACATTATGAAGGGGTTTCAAGTGTATCCTTTTTACAACTTTACTCATCATATATTACCACCATATTTAATTACCACGTGTAACCAGGTAGTAAGCAAGTGTAAAAATATGTAGTTTGTGTAAACTGCAATGTTTTAATCATATTTAATTATAATATGTCCATTTTGTTCCTATAATTTCCTTGACCTTTACAAAAACAGGAATTGGATGAATCTGCGCGACGCTGACACTGGTGAGTACATTCATATTTGTTTTATATCTATTATTATAGATTACTAGCATTTTTTACTGTAGATTATAAATGTTATAAATAGCATGTGGTATTTTTTGAATAACACATGTTAATTATTAGTACACAACAGAACATTAGTACCTATTAGTAGATTATGTGTGGGTGTGAGGAGAGAAACTTTAATGCAGTATAAGAAGAAGGTATTTTTAGGTTTGATTTGATCAATATCCTGATGTACAAAGCTGTAAGAAGTCAGATAACAACTTGAAGCCACATTTGACATTGGTATTGTTCTAGTGTCATTAATTTGGGGGTAATTGTATTACAGGGAAGATCCTGTGGCAGCACAATGAAGATATGTCAAATCCTGACGTAGAGCATGAAGCCCGTGTGCCGAAGCGGATCTTGAAGTGCCGTGTGGTATCCCGAGAGTTGAACTTCAGCTCTGTGGAATCGATGGAGCGGTTTCGCTTGGAACAGGTTTGTTTTGATGGCATTTCTTTATCTACATACCTCTTTTTTTATATTTAAGGAGGTAGATAAATATCCTGGATTATTGGTCGGGTTTTATATATAAGGGAAAACAGGTTTGAACGGATTGTAAATAAAGGTATTTATCTTATCCACTTACAACACGTAAATGATATGAACTATTAGGCAAATGTATAATGGATTAGAGCCATTTAATAAAGATTGTGGAGATCCTTGGGGGAGGCCTATGCCCAGCAGTGGACATTGTACGGCTGAATGAATAAAGATTTCATCCAGGATCATTCTTAATCTAGATGTGACACTCTTAATTTATAGCTTTAAATCATTCTCTAAGGCTTAGAGTACAATGTAGTAGTACAAATCCATAATGATGATGTAAATTAAAAAAAATCCTACTTTTTGACCTAAATTCTGTATTTTTTCCCTTAAATTGGTAGAGGTTTTACAAAAAGGGCCACATGCCACGAAATTACAATTTGCATACACATCAGAATTTGGAGTGCAAAGATGGATCTCTGATGGAGCTATCAAATCTACGAACTTTACACATGCAATGAATATCTACTTACTAAAATTGTTATTCTGTTTATCTTTTCAGAAAGTCCTATTCAAAGGACGCTGCTTAGAAGAATGGTTCTTCGAGTTTGGCTATGTGATCCCTAACTCCACAAACACCTGGCAGTCAGTCATTGAATCCGCTCCTGAATCACAGATGATGCCAGCCAACGTACTCAAGTAGGTACCACTTATATGTATACACTAGAAACTATTGTTACCGATAATAACCCACAGTATTTTAAACAGACAAAAATTATAAATTTTATGTGATTGAGTTTTTAATTTTATAGCGCTTACCCATGCTTAGAGAAACTCACATCATCATCTTCCTAGCAATATCCCGTTTTTCACAGGGTCCGCTTACCTAAGCTGAAGATTTGATAGGTCCGCTCTGTTACAGAAGCGAATGCGTGTCTAACCTTCTTACCTGCGCAGGGAAAACCATCCCAATACAGGTTAGGTCACATACATCCGAAAACGCATTTCTCGGGTATGTGGGATGTTTTCCTTCACCGCTTAGGGAAACTCACAGAGAGAAAATTTTTATCGAAAAACATTCTGACTCGGACGGGACTTGAACCCGCAGCTCTTGTCAGGCCGGGACGAGTGTGTTAATCATTACATCACCGGGTCCTCCTCCTGTCCATGCGAGATTCTTTCGATCTATGTATAATAATCGCTTTAAGCGATAAGGCCGCCATTTGCCATGTACTTAGTTAAGAGACTTTTTGTAATTATTTCTTTTTATTTTGGTGCAATAAAGTGTATTTGTATTGTATTGTATTGTATAAAGCCGACGCCGGCACAATCTATCTTGTATATTGTGTAATAATATTATTACTTATCATATGTGAAGCAAGAGAGTTATAGATAGCACCTACCTACTTGCTTAATACTGTGGGAAATAGTAATTCAATTATTGTGTATTATCTAACAGGATGAAAATTAAGTAGAAATCTGTAGTAGTGATGATTCAGTTCAGAACCCCGGTACCGACCCCGCCGGCGTGGTGATTTCTTTCATTCACCGCTTATCGCTATTGGCCCCTGGGCCCATTAGTTCTAAAGTATAATCTTCCCAGACGACGCCCTTAGTCGACGTTCGAAAGAATTTACTTTATACATTTCCTAAATAGTATTGGAATTGTACACATTTCCTAGGCTTTTAATACAATTCCTTGATTTCATACATTTCCGGTAACATACATATATACATAAAGTAAGAGTTCATACGAAACATGAATTCTCAGGCGAATGCCACTCGACGTCAGTGCGCACCATCCGCGCTGGGGATGGTGTCGAAGTGTATCCCTAAGAGCCACACACAAACACCGCCTGTATGTCGTGTAGGATTCACCTTAGTCGTTCAATTTAAACTATTGTTTAGAAATCACAAAGACGAACAAAAACATAAAAAGCTCAAGCCGCCACGGCTTTTGAGGTAAAGAATTTACGACAAGATATAGGTTGTTATACTGGTACTCGTAAAACATGACCATTTAGTTAATCCAATACAAAGAAGTCAACTGACACCCTTATACAAATTAAAAGAAAAGTAGCAATAGAACTAGGTCATAATAATCCTTTTTGTTATTTCTAACAACAAATGACGCCAATGAGGCTACCTGCGCCAAGCCATAAATGTCTCACGTGCTATATTTTCGTGTGGGTCAGGATGGCGGGTGTATGGTAATAAAAATAATCAGGCGTTGAAATTTTCGAGAATTTTTATTTTCAAATTACTATGAAACCTTTTGTTGCATATTGATGAATCTTCAACATGTTGAGGTACATTGCTCGTACATTACTGTCATACTAATAACAATCTTGAATTGTTAGTAATGTGCTAAGATTTAAGAATACACTCGCCATTCTGACAGTCAGGTTAGCGGCTCACTTATTTTTTGAAATAACTTTTGTTCCAAAAAGGTACATTGCTTTTAATTTTAGGTACATTCAGTACATTGCTTGTACATTCCTCTCGTATAGAAATCATCACCATTTATAGCCATACACCCGCCATCCTGACCCACACATATTTTCTCCAAGTCAGCTCCAGACTTCAATGAGTACATAACTACCTAAGTACTTAACTCTTTGAGTTACTAAGTATTGACAAATGAAGTTATTGTCTAAGAACTTAACCGATAGCTGCCGATGTTGTGAATATTGCGTAGGTAGTAAGAAAGCATTAATATTTAGTATAATTAAAAAGCACCTATTTAGTTATTACGTATATGCTCATCATCATCATCATAGATTCCTTAATTAAACGATTTAATGTCAAACTAAATAATTGCCAACTTTGACATTATTATTGCTTTACTCTCAGATTTGTCTACGTTATGCTACGTCTTGCTACTGTCGGCTGCTACGCCAGCTATGCAGTAAATTAAACTAGTCCTGAATATTATCTTGAAGTACGAAATTTATTCTAGTTTCGATGGTATAAATAGCATTCCTCAGCTTTCTCCATTACAGGTGTTAGGGTACGTGGGATGACGTCATGATTGGAATGACATACTTGGCACACGAAATTTTGTACCGGGTGAGAGCCCTCAGCGTTCCCCATTTGTACGGCCAATTAGTTATGCCACATACGGCAAATCCACAATAAGTGACGCCAAAAAGTGACAATTCTGCCACGCGGAAGTTGCTAATGCTGCTGCCAAAAAATGCTGTCCAAGGGGTCTAGGAAAGCCACAAAGTTGCAATTCATTTCATCACCACTAATTTAAGAGCCACGCTCTTGTCCGTGTAGCTTTCTCCATTGTTGTCTATTAAAAATCAATTCCTTCACCTCCTTATAAGACACGGACGTTCATCATCAAATTCATCTAAGAAAGTAATATTGCTATTTGACATTTGTATGCATTGCGCACTTACTTTTATATGTGCAGCTGTCAAATTGCCATAATTCTTTGTTGTAACCCCCAGGTCGCAAAATACAATATCATATACCTAATAAAATATTACACGCCATCAAAACAAGAGAGAATTGTAACGCCAAATTGACATTGTTTTTTCTCATTTTTCCAGCGGCAATGTGGTAATCGAGACCAAGTTCTTCGATGGAGACCTGGTGATCACCACCTCACGAGTGCGGCTCTTCTATATCTAAAATACCTACACAACTGCAAGCATTTACTAGTCAACCTAACTGATTTTAAGGCATTTTATAGTAATATACTTAGGACATATCCAACCCTTTGACCTCCTCACAGTTACAGGGTGTAATCTTACCTTCTTTACTAAGTATTTCTTTACCTTCAAAGACCTAAATTCCTAAGTGACCTTAAACTCCATTCCATTTGACATTCTGAATTATATACGACTTTGAGCAATTGTTAGTAAAAATGTATTTTAAATGGAAAGTATTTTTAGTATAAAATCGAAAGTCGATTCCTTTTTAAAATTGTTTTCAATTCTATTTTAAAAACCGAGGCTAACTCTGAAATATGCATTTCTCTTCATATGTACTTAAGCATTTAAAATTTTCAATATGTCAATCTTATTGTGAATAAAAATAGGATATCTATTGAAACATTAAAAATCTCATTATGCACAAGTTACGCATTTTGTATTATTTATTTTACAAATTTAGTTTATCTGTAAGAATGTTTAGTGAGTAGTATTATTAGTTTAAGTTCAAAAATACAATTTGTTTAATGAAAATCTGAAGTATTTTATTTACAAAACTTGTGTGAAAGGGACGGAGATAATACAGCGTGCTCAAGTTTTTTAGTGTCTCGTGTAAATCATAGATGGCGCTGTAGTAGTAATATGGTAGTTTAGATTCTAATGCTAAAACAAATACAGTGTTACTACAAAACAAAGACTAAAAGATAAAATATGTTTAAAATATAATCCGTACTACCTACTATCGTAGATTCTGCATAGAATTATTATGACTTGTCAAGTTAGTTTCATTAAAATCCGCCGACTTCTTTCGTGGCGCGAAATACTATTTCAAACCTAGTTTATTTTTAGTTTGTGTTTTGTAGTAACACTGTTAGAGCCTGTCTCATTAATGTCTGAGCATGGAGTAGCTACGTAAAACAGAAAAGGCGCACATGAAGCACCGGTGGCGAGCACTTGTTCTAACTGGTGGGTTAAGGCCACATCGAAACAATTCATCTAAAAAAGCAATATTGCTATTTGACATTATGTCTGCATTGCGCACTTAATTTTGTATGCGCAAATGTCAAATTGCTTTTTTAGATGAATTGCTTTTATGTGGCATTTTTAACCCCCCTGTTCACAACGAAAACGACACACCGTCACTAGATGACAATTATTTCCATATGTAAGCTTATACGGTTAGCGACATCTATTTACTCCATGGCGAAATAGAGTAACAATATATTACGGCCCCTCTCTAACTACAATAAAAGAGGAATGGAAGGGACCAGACATGCTCTGAGTAAACACTAAGTTCGGACTGCATAAATATCTGACAGTGGTATTACTTCTACCAAATGATTTCTGCGTGTTAGCAATTGTTGATATTTAAAACAGGAAAATAAGAAAAAGACTTGTTTTAGTTTTACGGACAAAAAACGCGCGAACGTATTTTATTGTTATAAAATAATGACAGATAAAAAAAGGTATTGCCAACATAATCAGTAACTAGAGTAACTAGCAGATTAGCCAACATATTAGGCTAATAATAATGGGTGCGTTCTCAATTCCCAACACTCCCTCCAGAACGCAAACCCATTTTACTAATACAATACAAATGTTTTACAAAAGTCACACCCTTAGTTAAATTGTCAGCTACCATGTTACAACCATTTACATATAAGAACTTAACTTTAGATTTTACAATATTTTCTCTAAGAAAATGTAATCGAATGTCAATATGTTTTGTCTTAGGTTTATAACTATCCGTTAACGCCAGTCTTATTGCACTTTGGTTATCACTGTAAATGTTCAACACACTGTCCATGCCTTGGCCGAGTTCATCTTGCAACTGCCGAAGCCATAATGCTTCCTGTGTCGCTGACGCCATCGCCATATATTCGGCCTCTGCTGTAGAGAGAGCTACAGTCTGCTGTTTACAGGAATTCCAAGATACGCTCCCATTTTGAAAAATAAAAGTGTAGCCAGTGCACGACCTTCGATCCAATGGGTCATTGGCCCAGTCTGCATCACAATACCCAGTTATTTCTCTTGAGTCTTCTTTAACATAACATAACTGTAGATCCTTGGTTCCTTGAAGGTATCTCATGACCCTTTTTATTCCAAGCCAGTGTTGATGTCCTGGAGCATTACAATACTGACTCAACTTATTAACTACATAGGTGATATCAGGTCGTGTGACTTGTGCCAGATAAATAAGACAGCCCACTGCCTCTCTATATGGAAAATTACTATCTTCATTTTCAGGTTTCTTATTAAATTTTGTATTTGCCTCTATTGGTGTGCGTACTGGTTTGCATTGAGACATACCAAATCGTTCCAGTATAAAGTTAATATATTTCTTTTGATTTATCATAACAGCACCTGCCTCACGATCTCTATTAACATTTATGCCAATGCACTGCCGCATCTCGCCCAGATCTTTCATACAGAATTCTTCCTTTAATTTTTCTTTGATGTCTGTTGCTGTTTCCTTATCATTTGTAAATATCAAGAAGTCATCCACCCACACTGCAATAAATATCATTTTAGATTCACTTACTGAATAATAAATGCATGGATCAACTTTTGATCTTTCCAATCCAATTTTGAGAAGAATATCATTCAATTTTAGGTTCCATTGACGACTGGCTTGCTTCAGCCCATAGATTGATTTATGTAAATAACATACTCTACCATTCTCTTCATAGCATTCTGGCTGTGACATGTAGATTTCGGTGTCAATATCGCCCTGAAGAAATGCGCTTATGGCGTCCATCTGAATCATATCTAAATCATATTTAGCGGCTAGAGCAAGTAAATATCGAACTGAGGTATATCTTACGACAGGGGCGTAAACTTCATCATAATCATTTCCTTTTCTTTGAGCGCAACCCTTGATGACTAATCTAGCTTTAAAACGAACAATTTCGCCTTTCTCATTAGTCTTACTTTTAAAAACCCATTTACAAGGTAAAGCTCTTTTACCTGGTGGTAATTCTACTAATGACCATGTTTTGTTCTTCATTAAAGAATCATATTCTTCCTGCATGGCCTTCCTCCACTGATTTGCATGAGACGATGTAAGAGCTTCATCAAGAGTTTGTGGGTCATTCAGATCAATAATTGGGCAAAAATAACTTACATCACAATCATCTGTCTCTGCATACTGGACTGCTTTACGTGGACGTAAATTTATATTGCGTGCTGGTGTCGATAATTCAACTGATACTTCAGGTATGTAGGGAGGATCATCATTGTCGCCAGACAGATAGTCGTCGCTTGAAGAATGAACCGAGTTGCTTTCTAATTTTTCTTTACAGATTTCTGTGGGGGACTGTGTTCCATCAGGATTGCTGTCAGGTAAGTAAGGTAAGTACACATTACAATCAACCTTTTGAACATTTTCTAAAAATACTACATCTCTACTTTTAATAATTTTATTAGTATTTGGATCAAGCAGGCGATATCCCTTGCTAGTTTCGCAATATCCGACAAATATATATTTTTTAGATTTAGAATCCCATTTTTGACGTTTTTCTTTTGGTACTTGAGCCATTACTTCAGAGCCAAAAATCTTTATATTTGATAAATTAGGTTTCTTGCCTGACCACATTTCCATAGGTGTTTTGCCATCAATTGACCTTGTGGGTGATCTATTAATTACATAAGCCGCTGTTGCCAATGCCTCTCCCCAATATTGCTTAGACAAATGAGCATCAAACAACATACATTTAGCTCTTTCCACCAGTGTCCTGTTCATCCTTTCTGCAAGACCATTCTGTTGGGGAGTGTACGGAGTACTTGTTTGATGTTCAATTCCATGCCCACTTAAGAAACTATCAAATTCCTTATTGCAGTATTCTTTTCCATTGTCAGACCGAATAACTTTAATCCTTTTGCCAAGCTCATTCTCTACTTTGCTTTTATAATCTTTGAATACATCAATAACACTCAATTTGTCCTTCAAAAAATAAACATGAACTCGTCTAGTAAAGTCATCGATAAAGGTAATAAAGTATTTCATACCTCCCAGTGATGCTTGTTCCATAGGTCCACATAAGTCTGTGTGGATGAGCTGCAGTGGTTGTGTGGCTCTTGAACCAGTATTATTGAATGGCAGTCTGCTCTGTTTACCTTTGAGGCAGGTGGTGCATGTGATGAGTTCTTTACTTTTGTCAGGAAATGGCTTGACTCCCTCTGCACACTCCGGTAGCTTACTAACATCTGAAAAATTCAGGTGTCCCATGCGTCTATGCCATAGGACAGCATCATTTAAGTTATTTGTGCATAAGTTTGATAAAACTTCTCTATGAGTGTTTAACTGGTACAAATTGTTTATCAATGTAGCTGAACACAGGAATTTGTTATTTTGGTCATATATATCACAATATTTATCTCTGAAATTAATCTTACAGCCATTTTTTACCATAGCACTCACTGACAAGAGATTGGCAGCCAGTTTAGGTATGTATAGAACTTCTCTTACCTGAATTTTAGTCTGTTCATTACCATTCATTAATAAATTGACCTTTCCCATACTTTCCACAGGCAGTGGCGTCTTACTAGCAACAGTGATGGTGGGTATCGGTGGGCTTGTTACATCATACATCCAGTCACATCTATTGGTCATGTGCATGGAGGCACCTGAGTCCACATACCAAAGGTCCGGATTCATTGTCTGTGAAGATGCTGAAAATGCTGCTACAAAGCTCTTATTTTCTTCTGCTTTTTCTGTTATCTTCTTCTTCGGAGCACGGCAGTTCTTAGCAAAATGTCCATGCTTGTTACAATTATAGCAACGGGGCCCCTTAGAAGTATGAGCCTTTGCTATACTCTGATTCCCGTGAATGGCTGTTTTCCTTGTGAAGAATGCTGTACTTTCTGAGCATTGTACTTCCTGCAGGAGTTTTGTTTTGATTGAGTCTGCACTGATCTTGATCCCAGAGCTCTCCAAGCCCATTATCATTGGCTTATAAGTTTCCGGTAAGCCAGCTAACATCAGCGTTCCGAGCCATTCATCATTAATGTCAAACTGAATATTTCTAAGTTTATGAGCGGTCAACATAATCTTATTCACATAGTCATCTACGTTTCGAGAACTGTCTAGTGTAGTTGTGATGAGATCTCTCAACAAAGCTACTCTTCTATATAGCCCACTGTCATCAAAAGCGTGTTGCAAACTGTCCCAGACTTCTTTGCATGTAGTCGCGTTTTGTACATGTACATAGTTGATCGGGTCTAGCAGTAGAATAAGCTTCGATTTCGCCTTTATTTCCTTCTTTTCATCACTATTAGTTCCTTCAACACAACTCCACAATTCTTCTAGCCTGAAATATGCCTCTACTGCGAATTTCCAACTTGCGTAATTGTCTCTTCCGACAAGTCTATCAATGTGAAAAGGATTATGGCTTGTAGTAGACATCTTTCAGCAATTTAAACTGTGATTGTCGGTATGTGAATAATGACGCCGCTTCGGTAACCTCAAAAATATACGGCAGAGTTGACAACAAATACGACGGCCAGTTTTGTTAATTCTTTCGGAGTCTTCACTTTTTATCAACTTTTACGCAACCACGCTCTGCTACCATGTTGATATTTAAAACAGGAAAATAAGAAAAAGACTTGTTTTAGTTTTACGGACAAAAAAACGCGCGAACGTATTTTATTGTTATAAAATAATGACAGATAAAAAAAGGTATTGCCAACATAATCAGTAACTAGAGTAACTAGCAGATTAGCCAACATATTAGGCTAATAATAATGGGTGCGTTCTCAATTCCCAACAGCAATAAATAAAATGTCTTTTAGTCAACTGTAGGGCTAACATGCGCAACGTGATAAAATTTTGTCGCGGTAATTTTAAATAATTATGTCGTTTTGTCGATTGGTGCTAATATGTGAACCCAAATAAGTCGTGTCGTTCTGTCAAAATACGAAGAAAATCACGTAGCACGCAAACTTATCGATTGCGACAAACTTTATTGAATCGATGTCACAGTAATTGCATATAAATCAGTCACTCACCCAACATAGGATTCGTGGGACTCCACGACAATTACGTTGCGCATATTAGCCCTACTGATTTTAATCTTCTATATTCTTTTAAAGCGCCATAGGGGTGATATCGGGAACGTCTCGTGGCGAAAAGTGGGAATTTGTAGGTAAAATAAAATCCGTGCTTCAATTTCTGTGAGAGAAGAATTCTCGCACCCCCATCTTCTATACACCACCTCTATGAATGTGCATTGAGTTTTAAGGTACTTATCTGCTCAGAATTATAATAAATCATCGTTTTTATTATACTAATGACACGTATTATACCTAATCGTGACCGGCGTGGCTTCGCATTAGAACGCTGACACGTTTATCAATATTACCATAGAGGAAATGAAAAGCGTTCCGAGCCACCTGTAGGAAAACCAGCGGACGTGGCGGGTACTTTTTGATTACAGGGATGAAGCTAGTAAAATGCTTTTGGGTACAGATTTTTATAAATAGGTATGATAAAAAACTCATTTACAAGAAACACACGTACAGTCGTGAGCAATATCATGTACCTACTTTGGAACCCTGTCGCACTATCATATTTGACATTTAATGAGGCTTACGGTTTAATTGGCAAAAAAGTTAATGTGACATGGTTTCAAAGTGTATAAGTACATATTAATACTCGTGACCGTACCTATACTTTTCCAAGTCAGAATAATTACTCTTGATTTACACCTAGAACGAATTTCCTAAACTACTTATTACTTTATTATTATTTATTTAGTTATTGAAACTAGAATAATTACGAAAAAGCAGAAAAAAAATCGTGTAGAAGAATAGTTTATTTGATACCCAAATCGGCAAACGTTTGTACAAATCCTGATAATTAGGAATTAATATTCGCATCGTTTAATACTTATTCTATAGGTATGAGGTGGGTACCTATTAAATTCGACACACTTATTAACGTGTTTCAAAAAGCTATACTCTACAAGGCTATGCTTTAAAGACATAGGTAGGTAGTAGGTACCTACCTACACATAGACATAGGGTAGTACCTACCTATGTCTTTGAAGCATAGCTTTATAGAGTATAGCTTTTTGAAACACGTTAATAAGTGTGACGAATTTAAATATGGCAATCGTTCGTGTCTATTTACGACAAAAGTACGTAGGTATAAGTAGTACTTACAATGTAAATATGCATTCACGGTTTCAATTCCCCGATGGCGTAGCGTGATGACGTGGGCGCTTGGCTGATGTGATGAAGGTTCGCCGGTACTGCGAAGCGGGAACTTAGTTTGTCTGGAGCTGTGCGGTCCTTCACCGTGGTCGGACAACTACCGGTCTCTGGAAGGCCCTATGCTCACAGTGGTCTGCAAAGTCGTCAGGGACCATTCAAATTTGAAAATAAATGACAACGAATGTCGCAGAAGTTGCTAACTTTTAAATTTCTTTCGGAAATAATAATTCATACTTTCATTACTTATTCCATACATATCTACGAGTTTTATTTATAACCCAAAAGGTGAGTAAAACATATTCAAATAGTCCACGATCACTGAAAGGTTAAGAAGCACTGGAGGCTTAAAAAGGCCACATGGAAGCAATTCATTTCAAAACGCAATATTGCTACATTGTTTTAAGTTTACGCGGTCATTATTATAATTAAAACACATAATAACGGGTTCTTACCGCGTATAAAGCAGGGATAGGTATGAGACTCCCGATATTTTGACACTGTTGCAAGTAAGTACCATGATCACGGGATGACTTATGAGCAATATTGCTTTTGTACATGAATTGCTTCGATGTGGCCTTTTTAACCCCCGGTCTACACTCTACACTACAGTCGACTGAGACTTTCAGTCCACTGACACTAATGACGATTCAAAGTGTAACTATGTTACCTACAGAATAAAGATATTCTTGAATTTGGATTTGACTGCCAGGGTCCCCCTGCGCCTGCCGCCGGCTCTGGTAAATTAAATCATCGCTGCCGATGCGTACATCCTCTTTAGCCAGAACCCGTCGGATTTCTACGTAGAGCCGAAGGAAGCCGCATCGTCGCCATTCGGGGCACACGCCACCTTCGCATATAAATAATAGAAATTATCTAATTATGTGCCGGCAAGCTAGCCGCGCACCGCTCGCATCGTAATATCGACGGTACTCGTACAATGTTTTATATAAACTTATGTCAATATAACTGTGAGGGAAGACAGAATCACGTGGTGAGACAACTCAACAGCGTATGCTGTACCTAATGTAAGTAAGTATATATATTATAATATGCTAAGATAAAGACCTAGAATCCGCCCAAATATGAATGCAAGTAGGTAACATAGTTACACTTTGATTCGTCATTTAGCATAACGAACGTCTCATCCGATTAAAATGACTACAGCTTCTCACAGCCTGTATAGCCGGGGAAAAGCAGCTGCAAGAAAAACCTCGGCACAGGGCCCTAGATGTTCTTTGAAAAACCTACAATCCGGCCGAATACAATTTGAATCGTATTTTTTTAAATAACGAACGTCCATCCGCCTAAAACTATTGCAGCTTCTCACAGCCTGTATAGCCGGGGAAAAGAAGCTGTAAGAAAACCTCGGCACGGGGCCCTAGATGTTATTTAAAAAACATAAAATTCTGTTATACAATTTAGTAATTTGGGTGCCTAATATTAGTTACCAATCGTCAATTCTAGGTACTTACCTAATTATACTTATAAGGTGCGTATATACGTCAAAAAATGAAGCTGTTTGCTCAGACATATAGTGAAAACAAGGTAGTGCTTCCTACATAAGTCAGGGGCATTTCTACTCCTAATGTAGGGTACAAGTAGGTACAATATTTCCGAGATAAGAAGCATCATGTTAACTATTTCCTTATTCTTTCTATAGACATGTAACGTGAACCGCCTCGGTCCTACAATAAATAATAACCACGCTGACATTACGATAAATATCGAATGCTTTTTTCGATACCGAGGTCGATGTTATCGGTTACTCGCTATTACACATTGTAATAGAACGATAAAGCGCCTAATTGGACGTGGACACGTTATTATAGTGTCGACGAACTTGATAGGTACACCAAAGTACTGAATTGTGTAACAATATTTTATGTAAATAAATAAAATGGACCTGAATCACCTGCTTGTCCAAAAAGTAAGAGGAGCCGTGCTTCGGCACGTTAAGCCGTTGGTAAGTAAGTAGTCGTTGCATGAGCCATTATGTCAGGGGCCTTTGGCGGCTCAATAATAACTCTGACACTAGGGTTGATGAGGTTGGTAATTCACCTCACAACCCACACGATAGAAGAAGGAATAAAATAAATAAATAAAATAAAATGGGTTTTTTTTTTGAAGATCGTCTAGAGCCCCATGCCGAGACTTTTCTTGAAGCTAGGTACTTTTTCCCGGTTATACAGGTTGTGGGAAGCTGCAGTAGTTTTAGGCGGATGAGACGTTCGTTATGTAAAATTGGCGATTCAAAGTCTAACTATGTTACCTACTGAATAAAGATACTTATATTTGGAATTTTGACTTAGTAAGTTAAAAACCGGAAGTCGTGGAATCTGTAAGAATAAAGATAGATAAATATTACTTAATATCCTTTCTGGTCTAGTGGCTAGGTACACAATCTGCAGGCCCGGGTTCAATTCCCGAAGGGGAGGACATCATTCTTGAAATCATTTTGTGTAACTGAATCGCCTGACTGTTCGAATAATTAAAACGATTCCGTGCAAAAGTACCTAACGTTCGTTGGTTCCGGGCTACTACTCCAAATACCTCTACCAACCTGCAGTGGAGCAGCATGGTGGAGTATGCTCCATACCCTCTCCGGTTCGTTGCGTGGATGCCTGTGCCCAGCAGTGACACGTATATAGGCTGCTTATATTCAAACGTTGTATACGTTGGCTCACCCTAAGGATACTGATGATTGTATCTCGATGGTTTCTATTGCAGATGTTGAATAAGCTTCTAATATTAAAAACTACAAAATTCCATTTGAATTTGAATATGTACCCCCTTCAGATGGTTGAGAAGAGGCCTGTGCCCAGCAATGGGACGTACCTTACCTATACAGGGTGTTAGTGACGTCGTAACGAAAACTTTGAGGGATGATTCAGGCCATGATTCTGAGTTGATATCAAGTGGAATTTTCCGGCGCAAAACTATGGAACGGAAAATAATTTAAAAAAACACAAAAAAATCATGAATTTTCGGACAAGATATCAAATCAGAATCATCCCCCTCAGTAATCGTTACGGTGTCACTAACACCCATACTTAATTGTATGGCTACCTGTATATACCTACCAGCCGGGTCTACATGACAACTGCGCCGAATTATATTGAGCGCTTCGACCAATAGCATCGTTTATTGGTCCAAGCGCTCGATATAATTCGCGCCGCGCACGGCGCGGTTGTCATGCAGACCCGGCTGTTCTCTCTGTTCGTACGCTCTCCGCAGGTCAATACCTGTGATGTGTTTGTTGTAATTATTTGTGACAATTTAATATGTGTAATAAATAACCAGTGCTAATGAAAACGACTTTTTGTTTTCACACTGCATTTGAACATTTTGGTAACATCAAAATAGTGAACCTACCTATGTTATATTTGACGTTTATTCCGATCTGTATGCGTTCCTACTCCATGTCTACCATGTCAATAAAATATAAATATGTACTTGCCATGATGCCGTTACTAACGCGACATTGTTATTACTACGTAGCACGTAGGTTAATTGTCAATTAACCGTACGCTGTTGTTATGAAAACTGCAACGCTGGTTCATTGAAATAATACTTTACTACGCCAATGGGGGAAGTACGTACGTACATCCTAACTGGTTAGGGTTGTCTTTTCTTGAAGTCTCTCCTGCCGGTTGTGCGATCAATGACCGACCTCATCAAACCTGGTGTCAGGGTTACTTTTCAGCCGCCAAAGACCCCTGATATCAACCCTGGTGTCAGGTTTAATCTTAAGCCGCCAAGACCCCTGATATCAACCCTGGTGTCAGGTTTACTCTTGCGCCGCCAAGACCCCTGATATCAACCCTGGTGTCAGGTTTAATCTTAAGCCGCCAAGACCCCTGATATCAACCCTGATGTCAGGTTTAATCTTAAGCCGCCAAGACCCCTGGTATCAACCCTGGTGTCAGGTTTAATCTTAAGCCGCCAAGACCCCTGATATCAACCCTGATGTCAGGTTTAATCTTGAGCCGCCAAGACCCCTAATATGGCTCATGTAACGATTATCCACATACTTAAGTAAATAGCAGCCGAGACCGACTGATTAACGTGCCCTCCGAGCACCGATTATCTTAGATCCGGACAATCAGGTAATCAGCCTACAATTTCCTAACCAGACTGTTAACTAACCAGGAATCACAAAAAGATTCGGTCAATCAGCCTGCAATTTCCTAACCTAACCTAACCTAACCAGGGATGACAAAGTGATTTTTGTGTCACCCATCTATCTAATCAGCGGTTACACAACCACCCACACCGAGAACACTAAACTTGGTAGAACGGACTCCTGAGTCGGATCTATAATCAACAAGCACAATATTACGAACCACTTTTTTGTCGCGTTTCGTGTAGAATAGGGTATTTGACTGCGAAAAGATAAATTTTAAAATGCTAATAAGAAATAGAAGCCAGTCTATGATGATCAAAAATCAAATTCATTTTACTTATCGACTTATTTTAGAATTTTATTTATGAATTATGTAACAATGAGTAGCACGTTTGACCGCTTTTATTGATGACGTCACAGGACAGTATTTCCATACGAACTATAAAGAAAACTTTCGTTTTGACGTTTCGTAAAAAGTAGCTCATTTGACTAGGTTCTCAAGTAGCCTATTTTTACCATATAGCAACACGCGCCTTATTTCAACTTAGTATAGATGTTCTTCTATGTAAGCCCTTATCGCTATCGACTCACTAGGGTCGATTAATCCTTTCAAATATTTTTCCTCTCAGACGACGCCCTGAGCCGAGGTTCGCGCCCAACTGAGCACCCTCAGGACTGTTGTCTTAAACATTGTACCGGGTGAGAGCCTTCAGCGCTCCCCATTTGTCCGGCCCAGTAGTTAATGCCATCTGCGGAAAATCTACAATAAGTCACGTCATAAAAAAAATCTATATAAGCTGTCCAGCCCTAGAGAGGCGCGGGCGCAGTGGCGTCGCCGCGCCGGATGAACACCAAATGTGTGATATTTTTAGGTATGTTGATTGCCGTCTTCCTGTTTCCGGCATACGCGCTCTGATCTACCGCCCGCCATACATAACTACTAATTATTGATGAATAATTAATGCGGTTTGGCGCTAGATGATGCACCAAATTCTTCTATCGTGTTGGTTTGAGGTGGATTACTCATCAACCCTGATGTCAGGGTACCAGCTACCGCATATGCAACATGCATACTCTTAAAATTGGGATAATTGTGTTTTTGATCTAACCTGTAACAAATTTGTCATAGAAAAAATATAAAATTCTAATCTAGTCTAAGACGATAAAAAAAACAACTTCATATTCGTGTCTTTAGTATTTACGAATTTTAATTAAGTATATATACATGTATAAATGTAAATGTTGGGTCGTGTACTAGGTATAAAATTCTGATTACTAAATAAAGACACATCTAAAACTAATGAAAAATATTTTCTTTTATATATTTAACTTATTTATAAATTTTAATCAAGAAAAACGTAATAATAAGTCCGACATGTTATCGCGTTTTTCCATGACGTCACAGTGTGCATTTTCCGATTCCATAGTAATTTCGTGTTTTGACATTTAGTAAAATGTAACTGATTTGACTAGCTGGAAACTAGCCTATTTCATACATCGTAATTTTAATTAAAAATACGTAATAATGATTACAAGACGTTTGACGTCACCACCAAGCCACGTAACTTAACGGAACCACGTTTATTAACTACGTCAGAGTTTTGTATTCCTAATACAAACGCCATAAATGAACTGTTTTGACGAAAAAAGTTCATTTGGCGTTGTTGTTATCTTACGAAGGAACATATACTTAGTTCATTCACCCTAAGGTTGCCTGGAAGACATTGCTATTTAGCAATAAGGCCGCCGATTGCTCTTCTCTTGTCAGATTTGTAATTGTTTTTAGTGTTGTGTTTATATAATTATGCAATACGCTATTGTATATGGAGAGAAAGAAACCACACCAACCCCTCATACACACCCTCTCACATACACACACACTCTTACCCTAAAAGGTCTGGAGGTGCGAAATCTTCAGGTTACTTGAACCCGCTTCCTTCTGTGAAAAATGGGATAACGTTAGTGAGCTGACTCTTAAAATTCGCTGAAATACTGAAATAGGTAGGTGGAATATTTAGCAACCATTCAAAATTGTGAAACATGACCTAACCATCAGAATTCCTGTTATCCTCTGAATGTGAATGAGGAATAATCTGAAATGCGTCATAAATTTATCATATCTACATAAGTTTACATGACTCCATAAATTTTAAAGAACCATCGCAGGGTTGGTTGCTCTGCACTTTATTTATTGGTTAGTAGATTTGAGACTTTAGGAAACTGATTAGACTAACCTTTCAGTAACATAACATATTATAACATAGCAACGCGTTTGTATTCCAAAATGAGTAGGCTGAGTATAACATACAGGTACACCCCTTCTGAAATGTTGTATACGCCTGTAATGGTTTAACATACGGTCATTGTCCGTTGAATTTTATTCATGTACTTAAGTAATTTTTATTATGTACTAGCTTATGCCCGCGACTTCGTCGGCGTGGCGTGTATCTATATTACGCGGTTTAGATTTTTTCATACAAATGTTTTTTCCCGCTAACTCCCGTTCCCGTGGAAATTTTGCAATATCCTGTTGCAACTAAGCTTTAAGTTTACTAAGGTACCTGCATGCCAAATTTTAAGCGTCTAACTTAAGCGGTTTAGATTTTTCATACAAAAGGATTTTCCCGCTAATTCCCGTTCCCGTGGGAATTTCGGGAATTCCTTTCTTAGCGCACCTCTACGGTACCTAAGCTACGTCCCTTCCAAATTTCAAGTACCTACGTTTAGCCGTTTAGGTTGTGCGTTGATATGTCAGTCAGTCAGTTTCTCCTTTTATATATTTAGATATATACCGATGGTGTATCTTAAATAAATAAATAAATTCCTTGCTCGCTTGTTAAGTCCCATGTAATAGGGGACGAGCCTGTTGCCATTAACCGGGCACAAATCCTTTAAACCACGTGATATCAATCTATGATCCAAACACGAATTCAAACTCATAAAGTCGAATTCAATAGTTTAGACCCCGAGCTGGGATCTAGACCATTCAATAAATACGTACGGAAAATTAAAATCGAGGTTTCTAAACAAAGCACACCTGATCGCCGTCAATTACTATTGGCCTAACTTTCTACAAAGTAGGTAGGACTTGGGATAGCAATGTAAGTTGTTAGTAAACGTCGCCAAGTCGCGTTGCTTCTAACACTGAGGGCGGAATAAATAAACGCTGCCTGTAGTGTAGTAACCAATCAATAGTCCCCTATCGTATCTATCGTATAGGGATCAGTTTCAGAAGTTAAACAATCGTACACTTAGTTTTATCACACCGATCACTTCCACTTTTATAATTTTATTTAATATTATTTTAGGTCTACACCGCTAGGCTGCTCGTTTCATAATGCCGTCCTGTCTGTCTTGGTTGCCCCACCATCTCTCGGAAACCGCCCCTCCACTGTCGTAGTATGCCATTCTGACGATACATTAACTGTACTCATGACTTTCCGGTTTCCGAGAGGCAATTAAGCAACCATTGTACAAATAGTCAAAAACATACTTCGCGACAAATAATTGCATAGAATAAATAATTATCTAATTAATATAAGCTAACAATCGGTAGTCAACAACATTTGTATGGTAAGGTAATCGATACAATTGATGAACAACAATATTATCGATATTATGGACGACTAACTATCGTTATCGTTACTATCGTTAGAATCGATACTATTGATAGTATTGTCACATTATACTCTATCGATAAGGAAACATTTCTGGGATTATCGATAGTCAAATTATCGACAGTCGGCAACACTAGTTGAGCGCGCAGGCGGCGCGGGCGCAGGACACGGCGCGGGTCAGCGTCCTCGCCCCGCCCCGCACCCCGCTACGTCACCGCTTCTACGTCACTCGCTGGAGACATTGCAGCCTACACCACTTTCATTTCCAAATTCTTGTGGGAGGAGTTCCGGGTGTGATAATGAGATATATTTATTATAGGTAAAGTAAAGCAATCGGTCCCGATTACTTTTTGTCTAGTTACTTAAGTAAGTATGTAGTCGTTACGTGAGCCTTGTCAGGGGCCTTTACCTCAATAGCACCCTGATACCGATTGATAACGTCGGTCCTTGAACTCACCACCCACACGTCAGAAGAAAGCCATGATGTTTTCTTTGATGTAACAGCTGATTATAGCTCACCTACCCTAATAGCTGAGGCTCTGTCTATCGTTTACAACAGATAGAAGCTCAAAACTCCGAAAATTGAGCTCATTGTAGGTATGAGTGTCGTTGTCGTGACCAGTTGGCTACCTCCGAGCATGGTGCAGTCAACCGTCACCAGTGGTAGCTGTAAAAACCGAGTGCATTCGACTATGACTGCTGCATTCAACCGGACGACACTTTCTTTTACCTTTAGCACAGTCCGGACACTTCATACAAAAATCTCGTTCTTACAGTTTGCCGCCTTATCCTACAGGTGATAGTTGCCGCGCTTCCTTACTCTAACGACTTACGGCTTAAATTAACTAAAGTAGTTCAGGGGGTGAGCTAAAATCAAGCTCCAAGCTCGTAGTGGTGCGGGGGGAGAATGTCCCTTCTATATACATATACAGCCTATATACGTCCCACTGTTGGGCACAGGCCTCCCCTCAATCAACCGGAGGGGGTACATACTCCACCACGCTGCTCCAATGCGGGTTGGTGGAGGTGTTTTTACGGCTAATAGCCGGGGCCAACGGCTTAACGTGCCCTCCGAAGCATTGAATCATCTTACTTTTTCAGACAATCAGGTGATTCAAGCCTGAAAAGTCCTTACCAAACAAAGGACAGTCTCACAAAGTGATTTCGACAATGTCCCCATCGGGAATCGGACCCAGACCTCCAGATCGTGAGCCTAACGCTCTAACCACTAGACCACGGAGGCTGTTGTGTCCCTTCTACACGAACTAATTATTCTTGTTTATTCTAAGCATTTAGCATGGAATAAAGAATATTACTATGTATAGAACGGTAACCGAATAAATGGCCGTAAGCCGCTAAGGGGTAAGGGAGAGAGCGCACGAACTGTGTCTCGCTCGCACTTACGTATTAGGCAATGAGTTTTTTTATATTATGTCCGGGGAGGGCCTTTAGTTAAGCCCATGTCTTCCCTGGAAGTAGAATCAAAGTACGTCGCCCTCCTCTACCCCAGTCCCTCTCTAAATTGCAACCGACTGTATTATAAACATTTTTAAAAGTCACTTTACGAGTTTTATGACGATCACTAATGACATAGCGCTTTGAACGGGTATCAAATTGAAAAGAAGTCGTCCATAATCGATATAATTATGCTAGTAACAAACTTCCGTTCCGAGTTCCGAGAATGCTGTCAGCACAGTCGATTCTTCTAATCCATATCATTGTTTCGGACATCAAACAATAAAACACGAAGTACTTACCTACTCAGGCCCCCATTAAACGAAACAGGTCCTTAATAATAATGACTCGAGCACGACTCCAACAATTGATTTCGCCGGACCCTTTTAGGTGTAGTCAAGGATCTCGCACGCTGCGCATTCTGATGGGCCGAGCGCCAGCTTTGGTCCAGGTTACATCACATCTTGTTGGTTAAGGCGTTGGATTCGAAATATGAAATCGGTTATCGTCGTTAATTATCGATTCATCGTAACTGCGCGGCCATCTTGGATGTAAGTGCGCGGCCATGTTCCCGCGCAGGCTTCCGGCGGGCGCGTGCTGGTGCATGCTAATGTTCGCGCATGCGCCGTGTCCTGTCCGCATGTGCGCCTGCGCTCTACTTGGTCGCCGTCGCCGCCCGCGCCGCCGTCCTCCGACACAGGATGTTTGTCATTATTTTGTCCGTTTCACGTGATGCCGTAACAGGTATGTGTTGTGGAATTTCCGCCTCGTTTGGAGGAATCTGGAGGATGCTGCGGGATATTAAGATCTTCTATCAGGAACACGCGCGTCCGTTCTTTTTGGACTAAGTAGGTATAATGGATAGATACATCATTTGTAGCTTTTTTGATGAAGGCTTCTTTCATCATACCTAAGTACTTAGTAAGTATAGGTACTTTCTAACAAAATTATACCTAGGTACCTACCTATGTACGCAACGCAAATTTTTAGGATAGATTGACATACGACCACGGCTGTCTTCTAAATACCTACCTGTTTTCTTGTTTCATACTTTTTAGAGCGTGATTTTTCCATAGTCGAAAGAAATATCTAATTTTTTACAGGTGGTTTAGAAGTTAGGTTAGAATAGACGTGCATACACACATACATACATACATGCAAACACATAGCGGTCAAAAACAAAACCCTCCTCTTTGCTTCGCCGAAGATGGGTGTTGAAGTAGACAAGCTTACAAAACAATTGTTACTAACGAATGACTTGCTAAGTAGGTAGGTACTTACATCCTTATAACTGAAACACCTAAAGCCATCATTGTGTGTGTTAATTTGTATTTCCTTTTCACTCGATGCAGAATTAACACACGCTTCACCTTTGCAAAACCATAAATTCAAAAATTGATCAAGCGTAAAGCTTTTTTATCAACATTCAAAACTTGAAAACCATTCAATAACACTATTAGGATTTCCACGAATTCACTCGTTTCTCGCTTACCAGACTCCTCGACTCCGGGCGTAATCGAGCAAAAAACATTCCCCCACGCTATTTGCTTACTACATGATGCCACGTCCTTATATAAAGCTTTATTTACTGGTTTATTCATATCACGAGTGATGTACTGAGAGACAGCTCGGCTCGCGCAGCGCATAAACTCATAATTCACCATCAATGTGCGATAATATTGATCATTCAGTGCAAACGGTATTGTTTGCTAGTTTATCAGGCGCGCTTGTGAACCTACAATAAGTATTTACTTATCTAGATAAGTACCTAGGTTAAATGCGCTGTTGTTATATAGGTAAGAGGTATAGGCGTTGAATAGGCGAAAACGCGGTAGGAATTTGATTGTAATAAAATAGTTAAACAATGAGTCATATTAAAATTATAAAACGGATCATAAAATCGACTTTGTTAAGGATTTCAATGGTTTTAGTCCTCAAGTCTCAATTTTATTTATTACTAGCTTTTGCCCGCGGCTTCGCTCGCTTTAAATTCGGGGTAATACGGTTCCCCTTGGGACTTATGGGACTTATGTCCCATAGTCAATTTTACCCCTCTTTGAAATGGTTAGGGGTAGATTTTCATAATAAAAAAAATATGCCCCACTTCCATAAAACGGGGGGTTAGAAATAGACAAACATTCCCTATGTCACTCTCCATCACTTTAACTATTTCCACTTAAAAAAAATTGCCTGAGTGACGGACAAACAAACAGACAGACACACGCATACACTTTCCCATTTATAATATTAGTATTAGGTATTCATTCCTTTTACAAATAGGAAGTTATCTTAATAAGTATATAAGCGTATAGTGAGATTTTTCGTAGGCATTTTTCGCAAAAAAATGTTTTGTTAGCTTTGGTAAAAAGTCCAAATTAAATTCATTTAAGTACCTAGTAGGTACAACATAATTATCTATAATTACTACATCTACACTAATATTATAAATAAATAAAGCTTTGTAAGTTTGTGAGTGCGTTTGTAAGAGGTAATCTTTGATACTACCGAACCGATTTTGAAAATTCTTTCAACAGTCGAAAGCTACATTAGGTATTCCTGTAGTCGCGGGCGGAAAGCTAGTCAAAGATAAACTTGTTGTTGTATTTACCTACCCACTATCTGAATTACCATAATGAATGGAAGTATGGTACATTCGCAAGCCTCCCTGGGCAGTGAAGCTTTTTTTATTAAGTCCCCCCTCCCTCCTCACCTACCCCGCATGGGGCCATAAAGGAAATGACATGTGGTTCCCGAAATCTGCCTGCGAAAGAATATGGTGGATACGCCCTGTTTTTTTATGCGGACAAACAAAGAAAAAAACAAAGTACCTTTAAGTATTTAAGAAAACATTTTTGGATTTAAAGAGACTGTTCTTAGTTTGAATGGATTGTTACTTTGTTACCAAAACAATGTGCAATTATGATTTAAAACTCTGATGTAGAGTCTTGGAGATTATGGCATAGATCTTTCACTGCCAACTATAACAAAATACATTATAATTCATTAAACTCACGCCTTTTTCCTACCGGCGTAACCGTCTCTGGTTACGCTATGATGGAATTTCATTTGCTTCGATCCTGACTTTCCTGACATACTCTCATAACATACAGATTACTTATTTATTGTCCCATTTTTTGATCAGAGACTCAGAGCCTTTAGAGTTAGTTAGCACATTGAATACCTCTTTACTGCTTCCTATGGATTGTAAAAATACTAAAAATCAAACAAGTTTTTAAAGTGTTCCAACAAATGTAGTTTTTGGTAATACTTCTATCATTGGGATCCAAAAAAACAACCATTTAAAATTAGATTAACTTAAAATATAAGAAGTGTATCCATGCAAAGCTTTCGATCGGGTACCAATGCACACCTGCCGGTCCATTCCAGCCTGTTGGGGCTTCGCTAGCACCCTACCAATTTGAGAAGTCCGACTCCCAATACACCCTCAATGCACCGACGTCGCATTCCATTCACCATTCTTACCTTTTACTATGCACCTGATCGTTTACCCTTTAAAATCAAATTTGATCGCGCACTAAATCATTCGATGTAAGAAACGAAAAGTGTACATTTTAGTTTTTGCTTCGTGTCTATTTGTTTGAAGGGCTCTGGGTGAATGGTTCTATTAAACATGTTATGTAACAAGTAGAGTCTGGCTAGCGAAAGCTGTTCAAGAGAAACGGCAGTAATTAAAAAAAAAACTGTAGCTCAACACACCTTTGCGGGTTGGAAGGTCAGACAAGCAGTCGCCTCTATAAAAAAAAAAACCAGACCTGTCAAATCTTCAAGTTATGTAAGCGGATCTCGTGAAAAAGGGATAACGCTAGGGAGACAATGATGGTTGTCTAGAATGCGTAATCAAGATTCGACGTGCAGATTTTCTCTAAGAAGGGATTTAGAGGTTATGGTGGTCTGTTTAAACGTTTTTGTCCTGCTTAAGTTTTTATCAAAGTACGATCTTATATTGACTAACCAGCCATGGTCCTACTGATGGGCATAGACCTCTATTCAGTTCTTATCCTTTGCGACTCTCTGTGTTTCTTCCGGCCATCAGTGTCAATATCTTCGTGCCATTTCCTTGGTCAACTGCGCCTGCGTCTATCCCTATTTGGGGACCACTAGTTAAGTATTTTTTTCGAAACGTCAAAACGGCGCCGTCATCAATAATTTTGATGTCAGACGTCGTAGGTACTCATTGTGTAACAAAAAGAAAAATGAGTTTGATTTTTGATCATTTTAGACTACCTAGTTTCTATTTCTAGATTAGCATTTTGTAGTTTGACCCAGTCATTCCAAAAGCAGAATAACAACACGTTGGAGTTGTAGGAAAAAATCACGCGCACAGGCGAGTTTCATATTTCTGTTACATTAGAACCTGGTACGTTCAAAATAAAAATAAAATAAGCTGCGAGGGAACAAAGTGTATTTACTTATTATTTGTGAGGGGCGAGAGACGCGGGCGGGCACGAGAGAGAGGGCGCGGGAGGGCGCTTTGTTTGCGGGCACGCGCGACGCTCCCGCGCAAGAGGTGGTCAATCTTTCCTTCAACTTTTACTTTTTACCACGTTCAGTTTCGAAATTCAAACATTTTGGATAGGTACTAGTTTAAATTTCGTAAATTCTGTTCATCATTAAGTACTTAGATGTTCTTAAGCTTTTCCGTTTGCTCCAGACAGAGGGACTGTCCTTTCTAACATATAAAGCTCACGACTAATCCCAATTGGGATTTAAGAACGTTGCTTTGTCTATTAATAATAATAAGGTAAGTAGGTAATATATTTTCAAGTAGATAATTCCTTGCTTCGGAAGGCACGTTAAGCCGTTGGTGTCGGACTACTAGCATAGAATAAGGAACAACTACGCTACTCGCCCAAACCTTCAGCAACACGCAGTGGAGCAGCGTGGTGGATTATGGTCTATATCCCTTTCAGTTGATTAAGCCTACCAGTGCAACCTGTGCCTAGCAGAGAGCCGTATATAGGCTGTTTATGTTATATACCTACCTATATAAATTAATATAATTAATACAAACAGCGTCTCTGATAAACTAAACCTTAATAACAGCGACGTAGCGACAAAAGTTTCAGTACCAATGGCCATAAACATTGGCGTGTTAGTTTGCGTTTCACGTTATATAACGAAGGAGGTTCGTCGGCCGAGGCGCAACCTTTAAGGTCGACCGCGCGGCCTCCACTCCAGCCTTTATTTACACATGCAAGCCTGCGCCCGCGCACATACCTAGTCGGCAGTCACACTCGCTTCTTGCCCCATAGCCTTTTACATCAGGACTTCTCTTTATCATGTTTTTAGTTGTTGGCAGTCTCATGTTAATCAAATCAAACCAAATATATTTCAAATTCAAATTCAAAAAATCTTTATTCAGAAGGTAACAGTTACGCTTTGAATCGTCATTTTTCACATAACGAATGTCTCATCCGCCTAAAACTACTGCAGCTTCTCACAACCAGTATAGTCGGGGAAAAGAAGCTGCAGACGTTCTTAAAAAAAAAAACAAACAAAAATTTTGTTATACAATTTAGTAATTTCGGTGCCTAATATCAGTTCCCAGACAGTTAATCCCATGCATTCATATCTTCTAAATGATCACTAGCCCTATAATATATATTTTTTTGCGATTTATTTGCGAGAACACAAAAAAAATAACAGAGATATGATGCTTTCGGACCGCATGCAGGCAAAAAAGTAACTCAGACACCTACTTAACTAACATACATAACATAAATCGCCTTTATACGTCCTACTGCTGGGCACAAGCTTCACCCCTCAAGCAAACTGAGGGGGTATGGAGCATACTCCACCACGCTAGTCTGCTGCGGGTAGATGGAGGTGTTTTTACGGCTAATAGCACGGAATCATGTTACTTTTTCAGACAATCAGGTGATTCAAGCCTGAGAAGTCCTTACCAAACAAAGGACAGTCTCACAAAATGATTTCGACAATGTCTCTATCGGGAATCGAACACGGACCTCCAGATCGTGAGCCCTACTAACCGCTACACCACGGAGGCTCTTACTACTTACCTATTTTCATACAATTTATACTTATTATCTAGTTGAAGGCATGATTGTTTTTTTTTTTAACTTTTGATTTCCATTTCTGAGATGCTGGATGACTAATAAACATACTTCCTAGTCAAGTGAGATACTTTCTACGATTCGTGAAAACGAACATATTTTATGGAATTTGTATAGAATACTTCCTTGATGTCATCATTAGACATAGTTCGACTTAGGCTACGTAAGTAAGAATATGCCTTATTAAATTACCTAGAAAGGAAAAATTTATCGGTTTTTGATAACTTTACACTGGCTCTTATCTGTCTCTAGAATCAAAATCAGAATTACGTTAAGCCGTTGGCCCCGGTTACTACTTACTGATGTAAGTACGTAGTCGTTACATGAGTCATGTCAGGGGCCTTTAGCGGCTCAATAGTAACCCTGAAGCCAGGGTTGATGAGGTTGGTAATCCATCTCACAACCCACACGATAGAAGAGGAGATCAGAATCAGAATCATTTATTCAACGTAATTATCATGGATAAACTTATTGAAGGTAGGCTAGACTAGACATCATTTTCCTCTTAAAACCCAGTCAATTTCCAAAATCTTCAGATAAATGCTCAGTTCATAGAAAAGTCATCAACGAGGCCACTATTTTTCTTACTCGGAAAGAAGATAACAAAGATTAGGTATTTGTGGAATGTTTCCTTCAAGATTCTCGCTAAAGTTCTAAGAACGCATGGAGCCATAGCGTACCTTTTAGTAAAATCTTTTCTACTGACAATGTAAGAAAATAGTTTTATTTTGTAGTGCCCAGTAATATTATTAGGTTCAGATAGTATTGGGTTAAGTTTACCTGGGGGTTAAAAAGGCCTCATTCTTCATCTAATAATAAATATTGCAATTAGACGTTTGCGCATATAAAAGTAAGTGCGCAATGCACACAAATGTCAAATAGCAATATTGCATTGATGAATTCCTTTGATGGGGCTTTTTTAACCCCCCTGCTCTTTCCGAATTTCAGCTTTGCTACCGTATCTTTAAGACCGTTTTTTTAAGAATTATCATAATTGCCAACAACTTGTTTATTAAAACTAATGAATGGATTGAAAGTCTCCGTATGTTCGCGCTAATCTAAATTACCACTGAATGTATTTGCATGCGGTTTTAGCGATATATTAATCGACATTTCTCTAAACATACTACTTATTACTTACCGTAAAAATGTTACCCAAGCGTAGTCCGGTTGAGTCGCTAACTAAGTAAGTAAGTATGTATAATTTCCGTCTTTAAAGTAAGGTTTATAACATTCCCTTTCCTCTGAAGTAACTTTCCTATTAACTTCTCACGTTCTGTTCGAATGAAACGCGACAAATGCCAGTCTAAGAAAAGGAAATGACGCCAAATGCAAAGGTACTTCGATTTGTAAAGACCGGAACCCTGCGAATAAATAATACGGAACCAGAAAGGACACGTTCATGTTAATGTTTATATGAAAATATGTGCACCTTTTAACTTACTCATTACCTACTCTGCTATTATCCTGCAGTGCAGGCAACATTGTAAAACTGCTAAACAAACGATAATACTGAATAATATTCGAACAAAAACAGTTTTGCTTCCTTCCGGTGGTGCGGGCACAAAAACGCATTGTGATTTTATTTTACAATCGGTAGTATAGCGTCCCGGCGGATGTGCACAGCAAAACGGAAGGAAGAGTAATCGAGTGGGATGAAACGATGAAAGCGGCTCTGTTGGTCTCGGGTGTTTGAATAGCTTGCCTTTGCCAAACGTGTCTTCGCCTCGGTTTTGCAGCTTTGGAGCAGGGAGCGGTGCGTGCGCGGTGGATGCGCGCGGGGCTCAGCCGGGGCGCGGGAGGGGCGTTTCCGGCGGCGCCGGCGCGCAGCGTGGGAACGCGCGCACCCACCTACAACTCCTCAGATTAAATGACGAGCACTAATTAATTTAAGTTTGCGCCAAGTAAAAATAGAGGCCCGTCTTCCGTCGAGTGCTCGAGTACTGTTGGAAATAACACGCTACCTACTAGATAGATTATGAAATTTTTGACTTTCTAATGTAGTTAAGTAGGTACCTACCTATACAGAAATTAAGTCAAAAAGTATCAAGAATTAACGGGCTGGTTAACGGGTACATTTTCGATACGTACTCATATCAATTTATTGAATAAGATGCAAAAAGATCTCTGAAGCGTAAATTACGTCATACTAATAGAGAACAAAATACACGAATAATTTTCTTAGCTGCTCTATCATTGACAAGCTGTAAGACGCAGCTTTCTCGCGCACATGTTTCATTACAAAATACCGTGTATCCGAGGGTAGCACATTTCCATACATTCCTTCGTCTCCCAGAAGTGGTACCCTTTGTCTGCGTTCTCGGAGGCCGTCGTACGCGCACCTGGTCTGACAGATGCGCGCGCCATTCAGCGCTGAATTTATTTTATCAATCGCCTCCGCTTCCATTCAACCTCTTTTTATATTGTGCACAACATATGTTTTGGAGTCCGCTCTTTTTTTCTCAATGGCCGGATTTTTACAATATAATTAAACGTCACTAGCTGCTGGGGGGGTTAAAATGGCTACGTCGTCGAAGCAATTCATCTACAATAGCAATATTTCAATTTGACATTTGCGCATATAAAAGTAAGTGCTTAATGCCATCAAATGTCAAATAGCAATATTGCTTTCCTAGATGAATTGCTTCGATGTGGCCATTTTAACCTCCCTGGTACCTACTTTTTCTTAAAAAGCTATTTAAACTATGTCGGATCGTGTGTTTTGGTTCCGATGTTTGCAACGTACAAGATACTTATCGATATTGTAAGTACGTAGTTGTAATGAGCATTCTCAACATTTTAACGTTATTTTCCTTGCTACGTATAACCAGATATCGTATCTAAAGCGTATTCCTCCAATTCATAAACAGCCGTCCAACTTTTAAAAACAGAATCGTGGAACCAGTACATGCATAATTGTTGTATAAGCAAGACGTACACACATTAACATTAGTGGCATTTGACTTCTTAATTAGGTAGTGTTTATGATATCTGACTGGCAAACTTCAAAACACATCAACATCCACTATCAGCGTTATCGGGGCAGCTTCATTCATAATTTCCTTGATAAAGACTCGGCAAATGGTGTGATATCTTGCCCTGGGTATTATTAGTTCGTAGCCAACAGTGTATGTATGTACCCGTATTTATCTTCCCGCAAAACGGCATATATGCCAAACAACCGCTTTTGAATATCCAGATGATAGAGTTGTTTTCGAAAACTGTGCTCTTGGTATGTATGTTCGAATAATTTATTGGGTGCTAATCAAAGCCAGCCGAGTGGTCTGGTTGCTGGCTCGTTCAACCATTGACTCTCTCTCTCTATTGAAGAGCTGCGCTCTTGTCGGTGGAGTAATCGCCATTTCTCTCTTCTTCCCGCAAAAACCTTCACCTCCCGATACGACACGACCTGCACCTTCTCTTCCACCAACCATTGACTATTCTGGTAAAATTCATCACTTCATTACAGTGTTGGGGTGGTTAAGCTCTATTTCCTAGCGGTCTACGGACCACTAATTCATGCATGTGGTGCTGAACGGTCCCACGAGCCGGTGTTAGGTTTATTATCACTGCCATGTAGAGGGCTGATCCTCTCTTAAATGCCCGGGCCGGTTTCTGGTCTCAATCCAGGCCTGGATTCACGAAAACCGAATTTGATGTGACTCAGCTTCAGTCGAGGCTTCCAGCTTGAATATATGCCACAAGGTTTAGGACAGTTTTTTTGACATAATTTATTGTAGATTTGTCGCAAATGGCATTAATTACTTGGCCGGACAAATGGGGAGCGTTGTGGGCTCTCACTAGGAGCGGGCTATCACCATAATAAATATGGTAGCATGACGTATTAGTATAGTGAGATACTGGGGCCCAGTAGTGACGTAACGCTAAGTTTTACAAGAAAAATTGTGTAGAGTAAGTATGGCGTAGAAAAGAGTGTATAGCGAATTTCATGTGTCATACATAACCGTTTTCCATGTTCGTTTTTAGACGCTTTATCCCCGAACGTGTTGTTTCTTATCTACTTGGAACTCTGCGTACTCCAATAGGATAACATAACCTAGAATCCACTATACCCTGCCCTATTTGGTTGCCCTATTTTTCCCTAAAAAGTAGCATGGAGAGTATTCGGAAAATGCTACACCGACAAGAGCGTGGCTCTTAAATTGATGATGATGATGAACCTAGAATCACGCCTGGAAGATTACGGTTTCCCGAAAGGGGTAGGCAGAGATGTAATATTATATATACAATAACTCTTCGTTAGCTATGTACGCAGTACTCCAAGAATTTATGTCCGAATGCACTGAAATAATAATAGAGGACTGGCTGGTGTACTGGCGTTGTGCAACAATAGTACGGACGGATGGAGTTCCAGCTACCTCAAATCTCCTTCTTCTACTCTGCGTGTCTGAGTAATAAGGAACTGTAGTCTATAGTCTCTGTGGTCCTGTGGTCGCCGGCTTGCTTCTTAAACAGGGAGCACCGGTTCGAACCCCGATATCGGACTTGAATCAATGAGTTATTCACAAACACAGTTGGCTCTACCACTCCTATCACGTTGGTCTAACAGAAAACTCGGTGAGGTAGGTAGGAGTATTAAGTTCATCTTGCGATGTATCTCTGATTACCCCTATTGGAACATTGACGTGAACTTATAGTACATGTTCATTGACAATTATAATAGCACATTAATGTTGATCAAAACATGGCAAAATGTTCCCTATTGCGCTACACGTTGCCAGCAAGCGACATACGGCCGTGAACTCGTTTCTCGCCACTCTTAATGAAAGCACCGCCACTGCGGAGGTGGAACATTCAAGCCAACACTCATTGCCTGTAACGGAACTTACATAATTATTGGTAAACCCCACCATAGGAAACCTACACACCATAAAAACCACACACGTGGCACAGGAAAACAACTCTTGTCACTAAAGCGCAGGTTCGAACTTTCCTTGCGACGCAAATGGTGGTTACGACGTTAAAAATAAAACAGGATTTAGCTTCTGATCTGAATGAAGCAGCTGTCGGGTTGTTTTAAAACGACCTGCGTGTTTTTTTTATTAGCTATTTATTTTTTGTGTGAATTTTCGTCAGAACTGTCGTTGGAGATTTGTAGAGTCGTCGTGTCCTATTCGTCTTGTGGATGATTCATCGGAGCCGTGACAGCCCTGTTCAGTGAACGCGTAAGTTACATTGTAGTGTCACGGGTTCGAACCCCGGCTGTTCGAAACAACTGAATTCGACTTTATGAGTTACAATAGGCTAGTTTCCAACTAGTCTAATCAGTTACTTTTTACAAAACGTCTTTTTTTTTGACGTGACTTATTGTAGATTTGCCGCTGATGTCATTATTGGCCGGACAAATGGGGAGCGCTGAAGGCTCTCACCCGATAAACGTCAAAACACGAAATTACTATGGAATTTGTATGAAAAAGCAACCTGTGACGTCATAGAAAAAAGTCACAAAATGTCGCACTTATTATTACATTTTTCTTCATTAAAATTCATAAATAAGTTACTTAAATAGAAAAAAGAAAACGTTTTGGGTCACCTTTAGATCTGTCTTTATTTAGTAATCAGAATTTCATAATTTATCTTTGACCTAGGAAAGCACCCAACTCATGCTTGGATTATAAATAATTGTCACGTGGTTCGAACCCGCGACCTCCGGATTGGAAGCCCAACGCTCAACCACTAGACCACGGAGACCGTTGAAAGGCCAGAACCTGTTAGCCTAAGTTTAATTTTGTGGCTAATATTTACAGTGACTCTCAGTATTTCTAAGAAAATATTTACTTAGTCACAAAATATAACTATTACAATTCTAATTCACAATAACAAAACATTTAAAACATCATAATAACTCTATCAATTTTGGTTAATATTTGGTCAGTCACTATTTTCAGAGGATTACAATTGAACCTTTGAACTTTAGTATCGTAATTGATAGTAAAAATAAATAAGAACAGATGATAAACTTTCTTTAAGTAAGTATATATATTTATTGTACACTCCCTATATGAGGGGTATATTATTAGCATCATCATCATCATCAACAGCCTATATACGTCCCACTGCTGGGCACAGGCCTCCCCTCAATCAACCGGAGGGGGTATGGAGCATACTCCACCACGCTGCTCCAATGCGGATTGGTGGAGGTGTTTTTACGGCTAATAGCCGGGACCAACGGCTTAACGTGCCCTCCGAAGCACGGAATCATCTTACTTTTTCGGACAATCAGGTGATTCAAGCCTGAAGAGTCCTTACCAAACAAAGGACAGTCTCACAAAGTGATTTCGACCATGTCCCCATCGGGAATCGAACCCGGACCTCCAGATCGTGAGCCTAACGCTCTAACCACTAGACCACGGAGGCTGTTAAATTATTAGCATGTGAAATCTAAATATCACTGTATTTTTAAATACTTAGTTGATTTTTTAAAGTGCCTCCAATATCTATACCGTCGTCTTATATTGAAAACCTCGTAAGCACCTTTTTGAATACCTACAATAGTTTTAATAGTATCTTCGTTTATCTTGCGATTGATATACCTCTGACTACCCCATTGGGATACAGTCGTTAGTTTATGTATGTATGTATGTAGTTTCAATACAGGTAAGAAAAAGTATTTACCCTGAATGAAATTAATTGAAAGTACTTGTGGGTTTGTTGAAGATAATCACTTAGGTAAGTATGTGATTTTAAAAAAGGCGTTTAAGTGGTTTTCAATTCGCGGAGGTCCGTGTTGCTTTGGACCTAGTAATGTATTCTACCCACATTGGAACCCTGTCACACTAACATATTTGGCATTTAGTTAGACACACAGTTCAATTTGTCAAAAAAGTTAACGTGACATGGTAGCAATGAGATTAAATGACGTATTGAACATCAGATCGGGAATGCGGTTCTTCCATCCCACGTACTAGGCAAGCATAAGTCGGCGGGAATATCGCTAGTAGGTATGGGATAATAATGGCAAACTAGACTGCCAAGACCGGTCGAGTGGCAATGCCGTGAATACCAAATAAGCAAACAAGGCATATATTAATCCCACGTACTATTTGTACGAACAAATGGCTTTAGAAAACGTGGCTTCGATATTATCTCGTTTAAGTAAATCAAATTGATTATCGCTAGTCATTCCTTCCTTTGCTTCCTATTCACCATTTCTGACAGGGTAGATGATCCTATATTTGAACACTGGACAAGAATACATAGTGGTTCATGTCCGGTAGATAATTATTTAACAAACATTTAGTATTATTTTCTTACTAACATAATTTTTGATTACCTATAATTGTAACTAACCGGATATGGAACTGGAACATGAATTTGAATTTTTTGTTTTAAATTAAATTGAATTTATTTATCTCGAGTTTCATAATTATTATAATAATCCAGCAATAAAAGTGTCGAGTCATTCGAAATCGACGTAAACCCTCCCTTCATTCATTCATATCCTGAACACACTCGCCGCGGACAAACCGACCGCGGAGAGAATCGTTTGTTACAAATTTATTTTATTCAAATGGCGCATACCGCTGTAATTGGTCGCTTTATATTCATTCATGAATTAGACGTTACGGGTAGTTCCGTTCAAAATTCTCCCACGGTTTCATGAATGGGGCTCGAGTGCGCTTACGCATGGTGCAAGGAAGAAAGGGGCGCGTCACTTCCGGTACTCTAGCACACGGCGTCGTCGCGCGAGTCGCTTCTAAGATAAAATGTTCGGGTGCTTGAAGTTTTGAATCAATTATTATTTCCTTTTAAGTATGACTAATTTCAAACTACAACGTAAATACGCAAGAACAGAGCTCAATTTAAACTACCGTGGTAATCCTATAGTACGGACGGACGGACATATACGCCAGTCATACACTTGGCACAAAAAACTGTTGTTCATTATTATCCTAAAAAAAAATGTTGTGAACGTAGAATAAAACGAACAAATACTTGTACCTACTCGCATCAATTATGTTGACCTTCTACGTTACTTACAAGCTTATATCACAAATTACCATTTACCTAGGTAATCAGTGACTCAGACAATGACAAGAGGGCAATAAATATAAATTTCATTTTTATAGCGACGCGATAAGTAAACACCCGATTCACCACTTTCACAATCAATTGTTTTCATTGCAGGCCAAGTAGCGAATATATTTCTTTCTCAGTTGCACAATATTAACGTGATAACGCGTGCGATAAAGACGGCTAGCGGAAGTGGAATAAGAATGAAGTCGGGGTTCATTCATTGATGTTTCCGCCGACATCAATGGGCAACTATTACACAACCACGAGGTGACGTAGTTTTCCTGGCCTTTATGAGATTACATCCTTTACAAATACCTACTTTTATTTTCGTTCTATTTGGCTTCATTAGGGCTTGCTTGTTTATTCTGTAGCCGCTGGAGAGCTTCGGGCTTTTTATAAAGTGCTAAAAATAGTGTGGTGCTATTTTAGCTAATGTCACCTTCGGAATTTGTTGCCTTTTGTTTGAGGCTGGGCGGTCGCAGGGGTCTCTTTGTGCTGGCCGGTTATTATCTCCGTTAATTTTGTTCTGCAGAAAGAACAGTGTTATCTTGTGTGTTGGTGTTCGTGACGTAAACGACCGCTCGTCGAGGTGTCGCTCCCAACCCCTCCTCTGTCCTATTAATCACTCCCGCCTACGACATGACGTCACAGGCTATCAGATACTAATACATTTTTTTTTATTCATAAAAGCGTTTCTGTTTTACTTTACTTCTAATTTGTTTTACTTTTCCTTTCCGGTTCATGATTAATTTCATTCGATTTCAAACATTAAGTATTCTGACGACGAAAGAAAATTTTATGCTGACAATAAAAATGAATGCGATGAAGTAGGTAGGTATTTCGTAAATACACATAAAAAACGTTCAAAATGCAAGATTGCAAATAACGAAATACGGTCTCTTGTTACGTTTGTCCGTTTCTTGCAGTTTTGTAGAGTAGGTAGGTACTTTCATATTTCATAAAAAATTAACTTTTGAGCACATAGCTATAGTTAATTAGATACTTAACTAATATTAGTTAGTTAGCTACGTCAGCATATCTACGCTGCTTTCGTTTTTAGACATTGGTGTATATATACTTTTGAATTTATAGGTCCAACTCTACATCAGTTACTACCATAGGAACACATAGGGCATTACTATTAAATCACAAGGTCCAACTCTACATCGGTTACTAGGATAGGACAAATTAGAGTATTACTTTTGAATAATAAGGTCCAACTCTACATCAGTTACTACCATAGGAACACATAGGGCATTACTATTAAATCACAAGGTCCAACTCTACATCGGTTACTAGGATAGGACAAATTAGAGTATTACTTTTGAATAATAAGGTCCAACTCTACATCAGTTACTAGAATAGGAACACATAGGGTATTATTTTTGTATTTAAAGATCCAACTCTATATCAGTTCTAGCGTAGGAAAATATAGGGTACTTATTCCTTTTGAATTTAAAGGTCCAACTTTACATCAGTTACTACAATAGGAACACATGGGGTATTATTTTTGTATTTAAAGGTCCAACTCTACATCGGTTACCAGAATAGGAACGCGTAGGGTATTTCTTTGAATCACAAAGTTCAACTATACACTGGTTACTAGGATAGGAATACAATATTCAAGGGACCTAACGGACATGTGTGTAAGAAAATCAGTAAAGTAACGCAGTCGTGGTTTTTATTGCAGCTACTTTTCCTCAGCTAAACAGGATATGAAGCTGCGATAGTTTTAGGTGGATTGGAGGTTTGATAAAAAAAAATGTTACGGTAGCAGCAATAAGTTTTTAGAGCTTGGTATTTTCAGAAATTGATCAATGTCTTTTAACCATCTTTTATCTTTTCGGCGGGATGCAGCATGAAATGACAGTAGAGTGTATTATAGTGCACAAAATACAAGAGTTGTGAATGAAACAGTGTGCGTCCGGCGAGTGCGGCTCGAATGGGAGCGGAAGCCCGCGGTTAGTCCACTTCCTGTTTCCTGCAGGGCCGAGTGCGCGCGCGCGGCCGAGCGCGCCCGGCCGTGCCCGAACACAAGCGACGACGACGACCGACGATGCCCGATCGCGCCGACCCGATCTTTTTTCCATATTTGAAAAGTTTCTTCTCACAGAAAAGAAGCCACTGTGGTCTTTCTCCGCCGCCGGTTCGACCTTCAGTACCGGACTTGCACCAATAAGTTATCAATCCAAATCTTAAGTGCAGTTTTCACTAACACACTTGGCTCCACGATTAAAACTAGCGATATGGCTCTCCATCTATCACGTTGGTCTAACAGAAAGCTCGATGAAGTGTGGGTACTTAGTTCATCTTGCGATGAATGTATCTCTGCCTACCTCAATTGGTTTATAGTCGTGGACAGACAAACAAAACAAAATGTCACCGATACTGCTACCATCATCTGATGATATAGTGGCCAACGGCAATGATGAATTTACTTTGGAAATTGCAAACAATATTTCTGCTCCCTGTACCAACCCGCACTGGAGAAGAACGTGGTAAAGTATTCTCCATTCGGTTGATTTAGGGACGGCATGTGCCCAGCAGTGGAACTTAATGTAAGTAGGTATTAAGTAACTATGTAATGTCATTTTTGGGCACACTGTGTTTGTGGTAATACCAGACTTTTTCATCTCATTTGAAATATTTAATACATAATATTTATTTCAAATTTATTTCATTTGAAAATTGGTAAAATGTAGAAGATAAAACCATTTAGAATTTAAAATGGTTTTTGATTCCCTTGGGTTTCCAAGACGGTTTTGAAGTTGTAGTAAAAATAATAATAATAATAATAAAAAAACATTTATTTCGGGTGTTTTCCCATAGCAATTGTTAGTAACAAAAGTCTTATATCTATGTTAGTAAAAAAATACAATGAATTAATCAATTAAATAATTATATAATTTGGTGTCTTTGGCAACTTGAGTGTAGTACTTACTTATAGTATCTCAGACAAAATGCTTAGCCCAAATGCTTTGTGCTGTCATGAAACAGAAGGAATATGCCAGGAACTAACATCACTAACGAAAAGTTACCTGATTCACTTAATGTCAATCACATTCTTCTGAACTGACATCTTATCATCCGAAGACAGAGTTCATTTCATATATGTCTGCGTACGTAAAATTACCTTTTTTTAACGTGACTTATTGTAGATTTGGCGCAGATGGCATTAACTACTTGGCCGGACAAACGGAGAGCGAGTGATTTATATCGTAATGTCACTCATAGGTTCGAATCCCAGCTCAGGCATAAAACCACTAAATTCGACTTCATGAGTTTGAATTCATGTTCGGATCATAGATATTTACCTAACTAAATGGCAATATAGGCTCCTTCCCTATTACATGGAACTGAAAATTTATAGATTAAGCACACCTCTGCCTACGCCTTCGAGAATACAAGCGCGATGCTATGTAAAAACTACCTATCCTTCCTCAAACAACTGCAGTATCCAAGTATATTCGGCTAAAGGCGTGGACTGCCATCAATCATGGTGGTATGCTGTTTGAAAAGTCTGACGTCACTATTCGTTCGCGACACGCGCATTAATTGCCCAAATGCGAATAACATTATAGGTATAGCTGGGATCGCCTACGCATCGCCCACGCTCGGCCCACGCGCCCGCCCCCACCACCCCCCGCTCGAGTAGTAGTAGCTTCAACACAACTGCCACGACAGATCAACAACGCAGACTTGCACATCCGAATGTGATCTCGCTAATCAGTACCCTACCATGAACCCACAAAGAGAAATCACATCGAAGAACTGACTCGAACGGGGTATGAACACGCAGCTCTTGTCAACCCTATACCCCTTATCTCTCTCTTTCGCGCTATTATGCTTCGTGTTAAGGGGTATAGTGAAAACAAAATCATCTAAGTACTTAACTATCAACTGTTTTTATCTTTTATAGACATGGGTAATAAGAACATTACAGCACAAATTCTAAAGCGCTCTGGGCTTTTCACTAATCATCCTTTTATAATGAAGGCATTTTATTCGCATCAGTACCTAACGGCTATCTCACCAGAACGCCATGATTGCGCCAACAGCAGCGACAACAAATTCTACTTGATATCAACTCAGAATTATGGTCTGAATCATCTCTCAAAGTTTTCGTTACGATGTCACTAACACCTTGTATGTTAGTAACAGAAACCTTGAGTGACTAACAGAAATAAAAGATGATAAAGGACAATACTAACTTCTTCTCTCTGAAAGGATTTCACGAGGTCAAAGTCGAGGGCTACAGCTGGGATCAACCCATGCAACCACCATTTAAAATAGGAACTAAAATACAATTCCAGTTACGGCGGTTAGGTAAGAAATAAACACGTTATCTCTCTCACCATCTGGCACATAGTTGCTCTTTGCCTCTAGTCCGTATGAGGAGACAAGTTCAATTACGACAACACAGTGTTGTTCTACTCGCACGCAGAATTAATTAAATTGTAGAACGCTCTTATTATTGTATTCACCACTCTAATGATTATGACTCCACTACGACAGTTGGCTAGTTAGCAAACTAGTCCTATAACCGCGCGTACCATGCTCATTTATTGCAGGTATATCTCGATAACAATCTTTAAATTAAAGTTGCATTTGAAAACTTGGGTCTATGGCAGTATTATTCTTTATTCTCTGCCTATGGTCTGAATCAGGTCCGTTGCAACATTGTTGTAATATCTACATGTTTACAATAGGGCCAAACATCTTTTTGCCGTTTTATCTGTTAACACAAATAAATATAGCAGGTCGGTATTACGTAGCAAAAACGTCACAGTTTCATTCAACAAAAAAAAAACTTCGTTCAACTACGCGAAACGCCACGTGTCTAACGAAAATTCTGGTACTGATTACGAGATTGGCAAAATTTCCATTATCGTAACAGTGGATTATGTAATCATCGGAATTCAGGGTTGAATCTGCAGTGAGTCGTCACTACGGGGGTGTTGGGGTGAGTTTCCCCCCACGTTGACCCCTACGTGCCCCTACTCTACCCTCCATTCACCAGCCGCCCGGGGGGCACGATTATGTTACGAAGCGACATTTGCATAATCATATTCAAGAGCCTCTGGAATCAGACTTCGGAATGCTGATTTGTGATACAATATGTATTCGTTGTTTTTTTAAAATAGAACCAGACACCTTTCTTTTGTATAAATGCCAATAATAATGGTATCACAGCGGGTTGCATCAAATTAGCCATTTCAAAAGTCGTAAATTTGTCCATTCTCCTAAACTGTTTGTGAAATTATGATTTAACGTAAATTATGTCTGTTATGTTAATTTTGTCAGTTATAAGTGTCCATATATTTATATATTTTGAGCGAATAACAATCAGATAAGTACAGGTTATTGTGAATAAGTGAGTAGTTTAGCTTACTTATACAAAACAAGCACATGAAATATGGTAACGCTAAGCAGAAGCCATTAATGAATGTTTGGTTTCGATATTTTCCGCGTTATGTAATCAACAGCAATATCTATAAACAATAAGATATGCAATGTTAGATAACATCACTGCAGTAACATTGCCAACATCGTCTGTAGCGCTATAGCTGTTGGGAAATCTTAGTTAGAAAACACCGAAGGTGTTGGTGGTATTCGGCGCCAGTGTCGGCGGTAAACCAACGGGGAACTGGCGGATTAAAAAGGCCACATTGGAGCAATTCATTTCAAAAGTCCGGGTGCTTTCAAAACCAGAGTGAACAGGCACATTCTGGGCTCCATTTAAGGCCTCGTCAATGCCTTTGGGCATGTCTGCATCAAAAGTAAAAAAAAGAAAAATAATTATTGATATTTGACATTTGTTTGCATTGCACAATTAATTTTGTATACGCAAATGTCAAATTGCAATATTGCTTTTGTTACATGAATTGCTTCGATGTGGCCTTTTTAACCCCCCGTTTTCTCTCACACCCGTAATCCCTTACGAGGGCAGGCCCACAAGCAACCAAATCGAAGACTAAAGCAAAGAAGAATAAGAAAAAAAAGAAGAGTTGTGGTAGCCCAGTTGGTAGAACGCTTGCCTCTCACTTTATATTTTGACCTAAGAAACTAGGTACCCAATTATTATGTAGTATGGCTACTTGAAAGGCCCCTTCTGTGGATTGAGGGGAGGCCTTTGCCCAGCAGTGGGACGTATATAGGCAGTTTATATATGGCTACTTGATATAGTAGACTTTACTAGACACTGTATATTCCCAGAGTCGCTATGTATCCAGTACTTTCACACTTCTCGCTCTTCGCCAATACTTGGACAACTTCGTAAGTAGAGGTTGGGTGAGAGGGGGGGCGAGTAGAATGGAAAGGGGCGCGTGGGTGTAGCTCTATGAATGAACTCGTACCACGCGCCAAAGCCCACTGCTAATGTAAATTTCAACATGATTATGATCAATAAAGACGTAATAAAAGTGCATTCCATGTCCGGTCACGAGCATTTAATATGTATACACATTGGTACCATGTCACATTAACTATTTTGACAAATTGAACTCTAAGTTTCACTAAATGTCAAATATGTTAGTGCGACAGAGTCCTAAAGTGGGTACATTATCATGACTGTCCATATTAAACTTAAGCTTGTAGGTAAATCGAGACGGGAAATTAGATGGAGAAACGTAGGTGGGTTGTTCTTCTTTTTTATCGACAATGATCTGTCCTTCGTTCTGCTTCTGATAAGTTATGTTTTAGAATTTTATTTCATGTTTTGATTGTCCAAAAATATAATTATCTTATTATACTCAAAATACAAGCAAAATACTAATCGGTTCCTCAATTAGTTATTAACGTAGCTTGATCGTTTTTCACAAAATTATGTGACAGAGTGGTAAATTGAAATGCTGTCTCCGATGAAAAGGGCCACTCTGTCACAATATTTTTTGGAATGCGCCTGCAAAGAAAAGTATGTTACCAAGATGAAGAGAACCACCAAATAGTCCTCTACAGACACATCTTTATATGATGTTTTAAAATATTTATTGCCGTTATAATTTTAAAGATGTTAAATCCGATAAATCGAGAAAATGTCTTTTTATTGTCGATAAAAAAGAAGAACGACCCAGGTACCTTTTTGTAATTTTTTAACGAATTCGTAATCGATGCGATGTGCGCGCCCAACTAGGCACCCTCGGGCCTGTTGTCTTAAGTTTTGTAACGTGTGAGAGTCCTCAGCGCTCCCCATTTGTCCCAATGATAAAGCTTCAAACAAGGTAGTTTAAAATACGCTAGGTGTAAGTTTAATAGACAAGAATAGATGTGAAAAGTCCATTAATATACTTAGATGATTTTTATTTTTATAACACTCACATGTGCTTAGGAAAACTCACAAAGACGTCGGTTAAATGGCGATACATGGATTGAAAGAATTTTGCATGGACAGGAGGGCCCCGATGATGGTGTAATGGTTAACACGCTCGTCCCGGCTTGACAAGAGCTGCGGGTTCAAATCCCGTCTGAGTCAGAAATTTTTCTACTTGTCTGTTTGTGAATATACTTAGAGTAGTTTCTACCCCTCCCACTTTTCACCCCTTCGCACGCTTACACCTTCTTCCAAGTTTCACGTTCTTGAGAAAATTGCTACATTTTCTAATTTGACCATGTGAATAAAGGCATGGTACTGAATATAGTAGTTTTACCTAGTATAGGCGTTAAAGCCGTGGTACCCTAGTTGGTAGAACGCTTGCCTCTTACTTTGAGTCCGCAGGTTCGAACAGACCTAAACCAATGATTGTCGAATTTGTTTTTGAATTCATGTGTGAATCATAAATGATAATCACGAGCTTAGCGATGAAGGAAAACATCGTGAGGAAACACATTCCCGAGTTCCACTTACGGTTTAATTTGTCAAAAAAGTTAATGTGACATGATTTCAAAGCGTGACCTTGAAATAAGGACGCAGAATCATTTATCAACGTAATTATCATGGATAAACTTGTTGAAGGTCAATATAATATTGTTGAATTTACATCTGTTCGCAAGGTGTTATGGCTGAGGAGAAGAAATGACAACTGAAAAGCAACAGCAACACCATGTTTTAAATCAATGAGGGTATACATTACAAGTTATTTAATAACTAGAGGAACACATTTAATACCAGACGTGTTTCCGAGCTCGCACGTTAAAGTCCGGTCGCTCGAACGTCGGATGTCGGATGCGGGACGTATTATCTCCGCCGTGTCCGGCCGCCGCCGGACGTGCGTCCGCTCGCCACTAGATCCGATTACTATGGAATTTATACGGCCACATCCAATGATGGGCCGTCCCCGAGAACCCCGGGAAAATGTCAGCAGTAAAAAAAACATAAAAAACAATTATATAAAGAATAATTATATATCGAATAATAAATAATTATACAAAAAAGGTTGTAAAAAGATTTGATATCAAAAGTAACCTTCAAAAGCTATCCTCTTAAAAATCATAACAAAAGAAGAGCAGCAGCATTACAATTACAACATTATTTTAGATTTATGCACGAGAAAAAGGTGTTGTACTTATCTAACTCTCCAATGCATGGACCAGCGAGTGACATGGCTGTACTCGACTACTGGTGTGGATAATTTGAAGTTAGTCTATGATGTACTTTATTTGTAGCCAATAATTAAAAAAAATCCCACAGAATAGAAAAAAAATGAATTCTGTGTTGTTGCGAAAGCAACCTTAACTACGGCCATTCACCTTTTTTCCTGTTAGCGTACTCATTACTCATACCACTATATGTGACATAATTTCTCCAGTTACTTTTCATGTAGCATTGTCATCAGAAGACCCGCAATTTGAGCTCTTCCTGCCTGACATCGGATATTTACAACTATGCACTAACCGTTTAGTGACCTTCCTCACAGCGCGACATCGAATTTATGCGATGTTGAAACAACTGACGGTTTTAATATTCATTGAGCGTTGGGATCACAATCCGGAGGTCCCGGGTTCGAATCCCGGTGGGGACATATCACAAAAATCACTTTGTGATCCCTAGTTTGGTTAGGATATTACAGGCTGATCACTTAATTGACCAAAAAGTAAAATGATTTGTGCTTCGGTAGGTACATTAAGCCGTTGGTCCCGGTTACTACTCACTGATGTAAGTCTATGTGAAGTAAGTACCTATTGAGTTATAACATGGCGTCGTGAAAAAAAAAAACAAATATTTAAAAAAATATATTTTTTTAATTGATTTATTGAACATCCGAAAAACAAACCAAGTCGTAAAAATAAGACTACATCGAATGAGAATAGAAATACATCGAATGTTACATGTGGTGTAGTCGCAGATCATTGCGATATCGAATCGCGCTGTGAGGAAGTTCCCTTACATAGTGTTATCAAAATCAAATGGGTCCTGTGTAAGCACACTTATAAATAAAACTTTTTTTAGTTGTTAAAGAATTAATAAAAGCGCCTTATTTCAAATACTTAGTTTTCGTTAAACATAAGCGTACTTACGTAAGTACTTTATATCTTAATTTATTCCTCGTAAATACTTACTTACTAAATAATCGTTCGTACTGGAGATCAGGAGGGTTAACAAGGCCACATCGAAGCAATTCATCTAAAAAAGCCATATTTCAATTCGACATTTGCGCATATAAAAGTAAGTGCGCAATGCCAACAAATTATGTCAAATAGCAATATAACTTTTTTTAGATGAGTTGCTTCGATGTGGCCGCATTGAAACAATACTACTAATTTTGTTTGCGCATATAGTGGCCCCGATTCCTGCAGTCACCGCCTAATTTTATTTTAAGTTATATCCGTCATTTTCATATCCGTCGAAAAGGAAAGGGACGGATGATTCACAGCTATTAATTTTAGGAAGAATGAGTAAATGAATGAATAACCCGGGCGAATCAAAAAGGTATGTCGCTGGTATGCAATCCGTTTGACGTGCTGTCTACTTACCTGTGTCGGGTTATTGACTGATGTAAAATTTTTAGACGGTTGTTTTAGATTTGTCCTTAAAATTGTGTTCCATAAATTTTATGCTTGTCGATTACCCGTCCTTTTCCTTTTCGGCGGATAAGAAAATGACAGATATAACTTAAAATAAAATTAGATGGTATTTACAGGAATTAGCATCATTATAAGATCAAATGAGCTTCGCAAGCGAAGTTCGATCGATATTATATGAGTATGCTTCATTTGAAGATATAAGAACCTATGTGCGCAACAAATGTCAAACGGCAAAATTGGATTTTTGATGACTTCTAAGTATAGATTTATAGTTTATTCTATGGTAGGCAACAAGGTTGATGAGGTTGATTAACTATCTCACAACCCACACGGTAGATGACTTTATATGGCGTATTTTCCATGCATGTCCATTATAGACGGCGATACTGCTCACCACCTATCACCACCTAACAAAAACAGAAAGCTCGATCAGATGCGGGTACTTAGTACAACTTGCGATGTATGTACCTTTGAATAGTAACATAATATACATCAATGATGGTAGGTAACTTTGTCCAGCCAAGTAGCTATTGCCATTTGCGGCAAATCTACCATAATTCACGTCAAAAAAAAAGAAGATGGTAGGTAATGGTCAATATGCTAAACTTGGCATTTGGCTTGGCGTGGCAAGAGCGGCTTGATCCCAGAGTCAAAATTTTTGGGAAAGCAATTATAGTCACTCCGTTAAGGCATTGTAAGTAGCATTTCTTGACTACCATTCATATCCGTGCTAAGTGAAATTGAATGTTACCTACACGTATATAAGTATAAAATGTGGTGAAACTAGCTCAGTTAGGCCAAAGTCGGGGCAATCAATAGAGGAGGTTAAATTGGCGCTCCCACGAGGCCTACCTACGCAAAAACTAGTTGGCATAACAGGCGTTTCCATCGAACTGACATCGACGCGTCCGCCGCTTGCCTCGCACTCTCTTTAATAAACACATCTAAGAAACAATATTGAGGAATACTACAGGGGGGGTTAAAAAGCCACAATGAATCAATTCATCTAAAAAGCAATACTGCTATCTGACATTTGTTGATGTCGCACTTACTTTCATATGCGCAAATGTCAAATTCTTCTTTTTATTAACAAACGTTGGCTCACCTGGGATGGGATGGTAGCTCGATGGTTTCTATTGCAGATGTTGAATAATCTGCAAAATTTCATTTCAATCTGTCTGAGTGGTTTATGCGTGATGTGCGAACAAATCCGGAAAAGTTACAGCTTACGTATATACGTAGCTATTATTATTATTGATAGCCCTCGGTGTCCCACTGCAGGGCAAAGGCCTCTCTTCCTTTCTTCCACTCCTGCCTGTCCCCAGCTTGTTCGTGCCACCGTTTCAAAAAGCTAACTCGTCGCGCCATTCTTTTCGTGGCCTTCCCTGATGTCTGAGAGCATTTGCAGGAACCCACTCTGTAGCTGATTAGTAGCTATTATTAGATATTTAGTATTCTGCCAATTTTCTATGAAGTCCCGTAGTACCCTTAGCGAAGAACTTTATTAAACATTTTATTTTTAACTTTATCAAAGTCCTTTCACCTTTAGTTCCTGTGAATGGACCTAAATGTCAGCGGTGCAGTGTTTGTTGTCGCTGTGTGACAAGTTAAGTGTTCCCTGACATTCGAGCACAATTGAAAACGCCTGAAATTACGTAGGTGGATACCGACTACTTAGTTTCAGAGACCAGAGAGCTATTCTAATTGACCTTTTAGGTCAAGAAGTTGCTTACAAGTTGATGACCCGCTCAATCAGTATCGGGGCATTTACTTGAAGGTCTTCGTACGGTGTATTTGTCTAAGACTTCTTTAAAAGAATTTAAGTTCCTGGCCGGTAAGTGAAGATGTGGCTTAATGCGTCCATTCTCTTGTCAGTGTAGTTTTCTCTATTTTTGTCTATCAAAGGCCAATTCTTTGACTTCCTTATAAGACATGACGTTCGGCTTCTCTTCATTGTTCCATGTAAGCTTTCCTTGGTCTTCCTCTTCGTCACATAACCACGTTTTTAACGTGGGATACTCTTACCTATATAATTTACTGACGCTTTAGTATGGTGCGAGAAGCGTAGGGGCGAGAAAAGAAATAACTCTTATGGGAACAAGTAATAGTAGTACAGAAAGATGGAGTAAGTACTTACATACATATTAGTGCGAAAGATAAGTGCCGAAAGTAATACGTACATATTCTGACAACTGTTATACGCGCGTTGCTGTAGGTAGGTATCTAAAGTAAATATTATAGTTATCTATAGTAAATGCTTACACACTCTAGCCTTGAAAAGTCCAAGAATAATGAATCCAAATGAAGAAGATGAATGGGCATTAATAAGGAGGAGTGAGGTTACAAGCGTGAGGCGACAATGAGGGCAGGTTTTTATCGCGCCGCATGACCCGATGACCGTAGTTTGCAGCGTCGCCAATTTGTAGCCGATATGAAGCGCGACAGATAAACCCGCTGCCATTCCCAAGACTCGGTGTGACACGAAAAATTCACATTATCTTTCATGCAGACGACCGTTTAACTCGCAGCGTGATTGGTTATGTCACGTTCGCTTCTACCACGCTAATTAATAGACGCGCTGGGTTATGTATCGATAGGCTTTAGAGAAGATAGCTTGCACTACAAATGTACCTATGCTATATTAAAACTATTAATTTTGTCGCCCTCAAGTATTTTTTTCTTTTTTCATTGTAATAACTTTTAATTTTAAAGGGACATAATTATATCTTACTTTTTTACTACCTATCTAATTATAATAATGTATGTTTTAATATTTGTTTTAAGTGCATTAAAGAGTTTTGTATTGTATTGTATTGTTACTAGGCTTTTAGAGTCAAAAATATAGTAACTGTTCGGGCGGACACTAATTTAACATAATTTTAGTTTGCCAGCTCCGAAACTAGTCCCGTCCTTCATTTACAATAGGTGTAAGAAAGAAATAGAGCTAGTTTTAGTCCTGTCAAATTAATTCAAAATTAAGTAGGTGGAGAGGTAAATCAAACTCACTCCAAGCTCAGATAGGTGCGGGGCAGAGATTGTCCCTTCTATAAATATATAAAATATAATACTTAAATAGAAAATGTGCTTAGACTTCGTGTCCATTATTTGTTTTATGTGTACCTTACCGGTTCCAACTGAAAATCAGGGCCATTGTCTAGGCTATGGCATTATGCTGAGGTTGAATCCTTTCGGTATAAATACGTTCATAATTGTATTATTTTTTTAATATGTGAAAACATAAGTATGTCGAATAAATATTTATTCTTACTTTCGTTCTTTACACATTATTATTTTACATTGACTAAATCGGAGATGTCCTTAGAAAAGGTTTAATACGATCTACTCTGAACCGGCATGCATGTATGAAGCGATTGATGAATGTGGAGGAAGCAAGAGAAGTGTTTCAGGATACCTACCTACCCCGGTAGGGAATAAGCGTGAGTTTATGCACATATGTGTACTTTCTTTCTATAGTAAGTACGTAGTATTATTGTTCGTTCTATCGTATTACATAACGTCGTACTACGAAACGAGTAATAGATTAATCTAGTCTATTAATACTTATTATCTAGTACAAATTGCAATGGTTATTGTTTTGTTAAATTATGCGACAGTCGGTCTGTCTGTTTGTTGTGTCTGGTAGCAGCTAAACTCAACTTATTTCGGTCGCGAGATAATGGCATGGAGACTTCTTATTTTATTACTTTATCAATTTTTATTACTTGAAATTTATTTATAAATAGAACAACTTAGCGCCTTTTGAAAAAACACATTCGAATGTGATTTTTGGAAACAAAACCTGGCAATAGACAAGCTATCTTAATCCAATAAAAAAAAAGTTGTATGAATTTTCATCTGGAATTATTAATAGAAAAAAAAATATGTTTTGTTGAAGACACGATAAAGAGTCAGCCCCTGGGCTTTTTGCGGCTCAACTCACACCAGGGTTGATATTGGTTATATACAAAAAACTAAGAAAAAAAAAAGACTCGTGAAATCGAATTCAATAATTAAGAAATTAAAAAAATCGTAATTGAAAATGGAGCTTTCGAGTGGAATTAGAGCGTGTTTGATTGGTTTTGTATTGATTTCAATAGAACTGTGTGTCGATTGAGCTGATTATCATACTTCATATCAAAAGTGGCTGCAAGTTCTTCCGTCCTAGTAAGTATAGTTATATACTTACTATATTCGTCAAATGTACAGTAAGTCACGTCAAAAAGAAAAAGCTGCAAGTAATTACTTGTAGCCTGCCCAATTCAAATTCAAATTAAAAAAATATCTTTATTGAGTAGGCACCATACTTACGTATACACTTTGAATCGTCATGTTTTAAATAACGAACGTCTCATCACAACCTGTACAGCCGGGGAAAAGAAGCTGCAAGAAAAACCTCGGCACAGGGCCATAGACGTTCTTTAAAAAAAAATCCCATGCATTCATTTGTAAATGATCACCTTTACCTTTTTTACAAATTTTCTGTTTAATGAAGTAAGTAAGTCTTAAAACTGTTCAAAAGTAAATTATGAATGTCAATGGGAATCTTAATGTAAAAACGCATACATTGAAAGATTTAATTAGTGATCTTTTAAGTAGTGATCTTATGTTTGTAAATTGTAAAGCAAGTTTATTTTTATTCTTTGCATATACAATGTGATTAGGGAATACGGGTCTGAGTTTAAAGCATTTATGTGTGTAAGTATATATGAATAGTATACATTGTATACTAACGGACTTATGGACTAAAGGTATATAACAATGCAGTGCAGTATAGTGGGTGCGGACGCATCGCTGACTAGCGCGGAGGCAGGCGTAGTGCAGTCGATAACACAGCGGGTCATCGCGTAGGAAGTGGCGGCGCTTTGAACCACCGATAACAGGCCCCCGTCAGAGGCCTACAGGCCCAAATACTGGACCTCAACCATACCTACTTACTTTAATCAATGCATGTTTTACTGAGGAAGAATTTTAAGTTGGTCATCGCACTAAGTAAAGAAGCTAGACTATTATATCTTGAATAGTATAGCTTAATGGCCTCTGTGGTCCAGTGGTTCAGTGTTGGACTCACGATCCGGAGGCCTCCGGTTCGAATCCCGGTGGGGTCATATCACAAAAATCACAACATAACATAACAACATAACAAATACTTTATTGCACAAACAGGAAAAAACAAAATACAAAACAAAAGAGAAATAGAATTAGTACAATAGGCGGCCTTATTGCTAAGTAGCAATCTCTTCCAGGCAACCTTTAAGTATAGGAGATATTGAATATTAAGTAAAATAGCACTATATATCACTAATAAGTAATGTATCACTTTGTGTTGTTTGGTTAGGATATTACAGGCTGATCACCTGCTTGTCCGAAAGTAACATGATCCGTGCTTCGGAAAGCACGTTAAGCCGTTGGTCCCGGCTACTATTTACTGATGTAAGTGAGTAATCGTTACATGAGTCATGTCCGGGGCCTTTGGCGGCTCAATCATAACCCTGACACCAGGGTTGATGAGGTTGGTATTCCACCTCACAACCCACACGATAAGAAGATTAAGCTGCAGCCTGTATCTACGTACGTACTGTCACAGTCCAGACGTATGATATAACATACATACATACATAAACAGCCTATATACGTCCCACTGCTGGGCACAGGCCTCCCCTCAATCAACCGAAGGGTGTATGGAGCATACTCCACCACGCTGCTCCATTGCGGGTTGGTGGAGGTGTTTTTACGGCTAATAGCCGGGACCAACGGCTTAACGTGCCCTCTGAAGCACGGAATCATCTTACTTTTTCGGGCAATCAGGTGATTCAAGCCTGAAAAGTCCTTACCAAACAAAGGACAGTCTCACAAAGTGATTTCGACAATGTCCCCATCGGGAATCGAACCCGAACCTCCAGATCGTGAGCCTTACGCTCAAGCCACTAGACCACGGAGGCTGTGGAGATGATATAACATAAACAGCCTATATACGTCCCACTGCTGGGCACAGGACTCCCCTCAATCAACCGGTGGAGGTATGGAGCATACTCCAACACGCTGCTTCGCTGTGGATTGGTGGAGGTGTTTTGAGCTAGTAGCCCGGGACCAACGGCTTAACATGCCTTCGGACGCACGGAATCATCTTACTTTTTTGGGCAATCAGGTCCTTCAGCCGGCAATGTACTAGTCAAACAAAGGACAGTCTCACCGCTGGTTCAGCCTGCAATGTATTAGTCAAACAAAGTACGATGTGATTACGACAATGTTACCATCGGGAATCGAACCCGGACCTTCAGACCGTGAGCCCAACGCTCTCACCACTAGACCATAGAGGCTGCTGAGTCCAGACATACGTGCATGCGAGCGAGACAGACAGTTCGCGCGCATTCCCTTACTCCTAAGGCCTATTAAAGTAGCTCACATCGGGGGTGAGGTAAATCAGCTCCAAACTCGTATTGGTGCGGGGAGTAGAGTGTCCCGTCTATACATAGTGCTATTGTCTATTCCATTGATAATACGTTATTACAGGTTTACTCTATGCTTCTGGCTAAATATAGGCGTCATCTCTATCTCATTTTTTTCGCCGTTCTTTCCGGTCCTGTACAAGTCCATTCCGTTTCGGCTCCGGCAAACCTCGCCACCACCGGCAACTGTCATCCGACCGAATCTTAATGCTCTTGGTTACCATTCCGTACCTTGGTCCAACCGTACCACTAGACTTGCCAAGTGTTCTGATTTGAGTGTTCTGCTCAGATGCAGATCAAACTCAAACTCAAACAAACAAACAAACTCAAACTCTCGACTGTTCAAAGTCGTTGGCTCATTGATCCTTGAAATTATGATGTGCGTTTCACAGGAATGTTCTCAAAGTTCCTATAGTACCAAAATGTTTCATGGAGACTGGCTGTTTCTTTTTTCTAAATGTGCTTTCTTATACTCTGAGTCTATCTACCTAAAGGCTAGGTGATAAAGCTCCTTTTACATAACTTTTGCGTCTTCTTACTGTCTTTTGGGAAAATTACCGAGAACAGCACATCACTGAGTTCTACTACTTGATAACGTATGCTTTATAAAATATAATAAAACCTCAAATGCAATAACAGAAGCAAAACTAAAGAGGTACAAGTTATATATCAATTATTTGTTCGTGTACGTCTTTTATGTCTAACGTTTGATTTACGAGCTTTGATTTTCACATAGAACACAATGGAGTGCGTCACGGAGTTGGAATGCAGTCGCCTGCGCAGAGCGCTGTCAAGTCCGCCCATTGTACTGCAGCCTGGAAAGCTCGCTTTTTCAACTTTGATTTAACAAATTGTTCCAACATAATTACCTACTGATTTATGCTTGGGGTACCTGATCAAAGAAATAGAAAATGCTATATCTCGATCAAAGGTCATCAGAACCTCGGTGCTGAACCCGCCGACGGCGTGGTCGATGTTTTCGCGCCTTCGACTTCCTTCGCTTTTTCTACTATAACTCGCGTCAGGCTGAGTACTGCGGGGCGGAAACCACTGCCTTATTTTCCTCAAAAAGTAGCATGGAGAATGCGACACCGACAAGAGCGTGGCTCTTAAATTAGTCATGATGATGAAACTTCTTGGAACGGATGTGTCTTGCTGACCAATAAATTGATCATCACTAATTTAAGAGCCACGCTCTTGTCGCAGCTGCATTCTCTTGATGCTACTTTTTAGGGTAAAATAGAGCAATGGTTTCCCTCTTGCCTTTCCAAATTGATATATTTAATAAATTGGTAAGTACCTATATGAGTTCACATTAGTTATTTACAGTGACGTCTAGTACCTACATAATATCTCCATGCGTTGCTACTATTTTCATGTCCTAAATTTGAATTCAGAACTAAATATTTATTATTGTTTTCTTTTTAACAATAAAATACTCAGTTCTGAATTTAAATTTCAAATACTCGATAAATGTACGTAAGTGATGAAGATGAACATAGAATTTAGCATTCGTTTGTATTCGGCACAGATATTAGAACGGTATTCGGAAATGCGATGATTGATAGCTATGTTTTATGACTTTTTTCTCTTATAAGTACTTAACTAGTATTAAACGAAAGTACAGGCTCTCTGTAAAATAAAATCTTTAAAAGTACGGTCATAAATTCTAATATGTATGTACACTTTGAAACCATGTCACATTAACTTTTTTGACAAATTAAACCGCAAGTCTCATTAAATGTCAAATATGATAGTGCGACAGGGTTCTAACATGATATTGCTCATGACTGTACATATATGGCATGTAATCATCTGAAACTATAGGAAGTTATAAGGGTATAGTTGGGTTAGTAGACCTCTTAGAATAATTTATTGCTCATCGAAACTGGCACTGTATGAGGCATCTAGGGGCACAGGTCAACACTCGCGGAATGCGTCCGATAAATAGCGATATTTGACAGTGAAATGTGAGTGTCTAACCTCCACTACGAGAGAACCGCGATTGGACACCATGACTGAGTGCAATCCAGTTGCAGACCGTCCGTCTGTCCGTGGCTGAACTTTGAGCTCACGATCCCGGTCCCGGGTTCGAATCACTCACACACATCAGTTCGAGCCCTATCAATATCAAATAATAATAATAAACTTATCAATATACAAACATTTATAAGCGATTTATTTATGACTTTTCGCTCTGTCTACCCCAAGGAATTACGGGTTTATGTACGTACTATAATCTTTACCACTGGCTATTAATATTTAGTTCCCACAGTAGGGTTCCCTGATAGGAACGGTAGTCTTCCTTGTTTCAATAGAGCTAGCACATTAATAAGTTAGTATTACATACAATAAAAATCCCACTTTATAACACTTTATAACTCTACGGATCTGAGGGTTTAAGGCCACATCGAAGCAATTCATCTAAAAAATGACATTTGCGCAAATAAAGTAAGCTCATAGCGCAGTTACCTTTTTTTACGGTGACTTATTGTAGATTGTAGAAATAATTAATCGACCCAAGAGGGTCGATAGCGATAAGCGCTGATTGAAGATAATCGTCGACCACGCCGGCGGGGTCGGTATCGGAGTCCTGAAGTGAACGCAGTTTCCCAAGATGTAGATTTGTGTCATCATCACCAGCCCATTAATGTCCCCACTGCTGGGGCACGGGCCTTCGGCTTCGGGCAGATTTGTGTACTGCTACATTATTTTATTTAAGTAGGGTGTAAATCTTAGTTATTTTGTAAATTATTAATGGTTTTGTTTATTTTTGTTCTTGAAGTTTGTATTATTAAGTAAGATAATATCACCGACTGACTCAGGATAGTCTCCTGTAAGGGTGTTTGTCACTAAGTATCTAAATAAGTGCGCAATGCAATACAAATGTAAAATAGCATTATTCTTTTCTTTTAATGAATTGGTTCGACGTGGCATTTTTAAACTTTGTTACTTTGTTACTCCCTACACTCAAGATAAATCCTTCCTTACGTAAGTAGTACTTACCTATATTTTTCGAAAGGCCTCAACTCGTAAATCTATTGAGTTTCCACCAACATCTACAGAATGACGTGAAATGAATGATATATCTACCCCATAGCAAAGGTCAGCTGACGCGGTATTTTATTCAACTTCAAGTTCACCTGTATCAAAACTGTTATCTATTACTTGCATCAAGACACGTCAAATAATAGTTTATTCTATCTCTCTCTATTTAAGAGCTGCGATCTTGTCGGTGGAGTAATTGCCATTCCTCTCTTCTTCCCGCCAAAACCTTCACCTCCCGATACGACACGACCTGCACCTTCTATTTTGTTTGTTTCATAAATGTTATCCTAGGTCTACCCCTTCCTCTCTTCCCTTAAATTTTTAAATAGTTAGTAGTAGCAATAGTTTATTATTGAATTTATATATTTTTTTACTATTAGTATAGGTACTATTAATAAAGGTGAGTATATGATCAAATAAAAAAATGGAATATATCAATAGAATTTTACCACCACGACTTGGTTTTATGTAATCTTCTTCTATCGTGTGGATTCTGAGGTGGATTACCAACCCCATCAACCCTGGTGCTAACACCAGGTTACCTAAGGTTACCTAAGGTTACGACACCGGGGGAACTGGGGGTTTTGTAATAAGTATAATTTTCGATAATCTTCTTTTCAATGTACCATATCTTTATTTTTTGATTATTTGTACGCTTGCATGCAGGCCGAACACATCACAATATTGTTATTTAAATTATTTTACCACCTTTTTGTATTTTATGCGTTGCCGCAAATAAATTGATTTGATTTTTAGATTGTCTCTGCTTACCAACTTACTGCTACTTGATATTTACTCATAATCATGGTCTAATACATCCCCCTCGGTATCCGTTACGATGTCACTAACATCCTGTATAATGTATTATACTATAAAATCTACGACAGTGTGATGGTATGTGATGGTAGAGAGTGTAGAGTTTGACCAAGGTTAACAAACAACATCCTATCTTGGAAAATACTTCACTTGTTTTGTTTCTATGCTAGATGAGAGCCCACAGCTATCCCCATTTGTCCGGGGGCAATTCGGAGCAAGTCTACAATTATTCTCGTCACTTAACAAGTTTAGATTAAGTTTCGCGAACAGATTTTACCATCTGTTTCCATAGTGTCATAAAGCTGAATTACCTATAATTATTATAAATAGCTCAAACCCTTTCGGGACTATAGGCGTGATGCTATCTTAATATACGATCCCGACGACCCGATTACTCTAGCCATAGAGGCAGCCAATCAGCTCGCGACACCAAACACTTCAAGACCCCGATACCGACCCCGCCGGCGTGGTCGATGACTTCCCTCAATCAGCGCTTAACGCTATCGACCCACTAGGGTCGAATAATTCTTTCAAATATGTTTTCCCTCTTAGACGACGTCCTGAGCCGAGGTTTGCGCCCGACTGGGCACCCTCAGGCCTGTTGTCTTAAACGTTGTACCGGGTGAGAGCCTTCAGCGCTCCCCAATTGTCCCGGCCAAGTAGTTAATGCCGCCTGCGGCAAATGTACAATATGTCACGCCGAAAAAAAGATGCTACAGATAGCATCTTTTTACTAATTAATGATTATTAGTATTAACACTATACTCCGTTATTCTTAGGTATCGCGAAAAATACTGAACTATGAAATGAATGGTGAACATCTCAGGATAGAAAATGCATAGGTACCAAACTACCAGCGCTATACTAAAATACCATGTCGTGCTCTTACGCATACAAACCCGTGAATAAATAGCAAATGGTCTGAAGCCGTCCAGTATGCTATAGTAGACGCGATCTCGACTCGATGCAAGAACTAAATATATCTCGTACAAATTCTGGGTATACCTGAAGCTTACATCGAAGCATAGAATAAGGAATAATACTACGTATAGAACGGCAACTCTCCTCTCCTCACCAGCGGCTGAGCTAGGTTTACCTCACCCCCCGTCGGTCTTACTTTAGTCTACAATCGTATGGGCGTCAGACGTCACACACACAGATGGGCGTGTACGATAACTTCAATGTGTAGTGTCTGTCTAAAACGAGGTGTTTTGTATGAAGTGTCCGGGTTGGAATGAAGTGCAATAATAAAGTATTGGAGATGTTGTACTGCTTTTCTTGTTAAATATTTGACTGAGTGTTATTATTGCTGGTTATAATCACGCTCTATATCTGATGCCTCTGCATCCGCGGAGAAATGCCTATAGTTCTGAAGTTGAAAATAACATAATGCTATACTTATCATAATATTATTCAGTATCTCCTAAACCCAAAAGACACCCCGGACACTTCATACAAACCACCTCGTTTCACACAGACACCACACATTGACATTATCGTACACGTACGGTCACGAGCATTAATGTATACACTTTGGTACCATATCACATTAACTTTTTTGACAAATTGAACTGTAAGTCTCACTAAATGTCAAATATGTTAGTGCGACAGAGTCCTAAAATGGGTACATTATATTGCTCATGACTGTACATCCATGTGTGTGTGTGTGTGTGTGTTAGGGCTGCCAATTACAATAAATACCTAATTACGAAAGAAACTTTTATTAATCATCAGTTGGTATTTATTTACCACACACAAAAGAAATTGAACAATTGATAAAGGTTGAATTTTATTGCAAATTATTAGCATGTTTTGATCAACATGAAAAATAAATATTTAAGGCGTCACGCAGGCGCGCCGGCGCGGGCAATCACTGTGAGATCATCAGACGAAAGAACGTCGGCGTCCAATATCAAAATTCGAACATGTAAACTAAATTGATAAAAATAAAATGAACGGTTCGGCCGCAGCCTTCACGATTCAAGTCTAAACTATGTTCGAGGGGGGTGTGGTGAACCTAGCTTAGACGCTGGTGGAGCGGAGAGTTGACAATCAGAATCAGTTACATTTTACTAAACGTCAAAACCTGAAATGACTTTGGGATTTGTATGAAAAGCAACCTGTGACGTCATAAAAAAACGTGACATAATGTCGCACTTATTAATTTTTCTTTTCAAAATTCATAAATAAGTTATATAGAAAAAAAGAAAACGTTTTTTGTCAACTTTTAAATACCTATGTCTTTATTTAGTAAGTACCATCATAATTTCATAATTTATCTTTGACCTAGGAATCTACTCAATTTGTATGAAAAAGCAACCAGTGACGTCATAGAAAAACGTGACGATATGTCGCACTATTACATTTTTCTTCATTAAAATTCATAAATAAGTTAAGTACTTAAATAAAAAAAAGACAACTTTTTTGTCACCTTTAGATTCTTAATCGGAATTTCATAATTTATCTTTGACCCAGGAAACTAGCCAATTCTTACTAGATAAGTTCTTACTTACGTATAAGTGTACTTACTATACTAGTGGGTCCAATAACCAATAATATCCTTTTATCGCGTCGCTAGCCCCCATCCGGCCATCAAACGGCGCGGTCGGCTGTCAACATCTGTTGTCCCAATTTAAAACTATCTACAGAGTATGCTAGACTACGAGCAATTTATAAACAACGCGAGAGCAACTTTAGTTAGCTCACGAAATTGTTTGCTTCAGCCGGCTGAAGCAAGCCTGCAGCCGTTGTTTGAGTGTTCTGCCTAGTTCGGAAATCTGATGGATCAATGATTTTATAGCTAGCTTTTATTTTAAAAGTATTTTAAAGGTTCGCGCCCAATGGGCCTTCTTGCCTGTTATCCCAGTATTAGATCCTATAGTACCGGGTGAGAGCCCTCAGCTCTCTCCATTTGCAATATGCGGGGAATCATTATACCAACTACATGACAGTAATCAAACAAATATGTTTTTTTGGCGTTACTTGACCTGCGGTTTGCCTCATGTTGCATTAACTACTTGGCCTGAACAATAGGATAGTTTCCAACTAGTCAAATCGTTCGTTCTCTTTCTCTCTTTATTTAAGAGCTGCGCTCTTGTGGAGTAATCGCCTTCAATACTCCATATTCGTTCGTTCTACTGCTTCTAAAAATATTTTTTTGATACGTGTAAATAGGCGATCATACAACTTAAGGTTTTTAGCTTTCCTGTGATAAGGATCTCCTTGCATGACAGCCGATAAGGTTATACTACCCAAGACGACCTTTTGATATATTTTCGCTCAGTGCGTCGTATAGTTAGCGGACTAGTAGAGTGCAAAGTTGAAGTATGAAGTATTTGCTTATATTTACGTGTACGCGTTTCGCGCTCACTTGATCCTTTCAACCTCTTTCTTCCATTCCGTGGTAAGTTACTATTTAAGCACACCCCGGACACTTTAAGTAAACACCTCGTTTTACACAGACATGACGCATTTGTGTGTGTGACGTCTGACACCATACAAGTCTGTGTTACTCTTTGGACGCCATACGATTGGAAGACTAAAGTAAGATCGAGGGGTGTGAGGTAAACCTAGCTTAGCCGCTGGTTGGGAGCGGAGAGTTGCAGTTCTATACGTAGTATTATTCCTTATTCTATGATTTAAGGCCTAGGTACCTCAAATAAGCAGCCACATTTAGCTTGGTTTAACCCAAGTCTTCCGTTTAGTTCCAATTTTCAATATCTGAAGTAGCATAAATAAATAGATAAATACTTATAGATATGGACACAAGAATATTTTAATAATAAAAAAATAAGAAGAATATTTTTCTTGGTCGTTTTAATTCTGGTTGACAGTTTTATTCATGTCCTGTTTGAAGTGAGCTCACAGTACAGGAAGAAGGAAGACCGCTATAGACGTGCATCCCGTATACAGTGAAAGGAAATAGGCGGCGCGTGAGTCACATCCACTTCCTCCAAGGGTTGGCTTAACTAGCTCATAAACTGGATTGCTTAGGTATACCGATTTACCTTCATCGGCGTAAAAAGTGTACCTAACAGTGTAGTTTTTACACATCAGAAATATTTTCTAACCTCCTTCTTTTTTGAAGTCGGTTAAAAATATAAACTGCAGAGTGATTTTATTATCTGTTTCACACTAAATAAGTAAGCTTAGAAAGCTTAGTGTGTCTCTGTATCAAAGTAAAATACGCTGCCAAAAACTTCGAAAAATGAAATGTTATTTAAAAAAGTAAAACATCAGTGTTAGTACGAGGGGAGCGGGGAGTGAGAATGAAACGACGCGTATTACTCACAAGATGGTCTATTAGTGACTGCCGTAACCGGTCGTGTAGGGCGCAGCGTACACGCAAATCTTAATGTACCTTACATTACTAACATCCCTCCACCCTTAGCCTAATATTCCCCAAAATAATCTTTAAAAATAAACAAGTCCCGTAACGGGTTACGAGATGGAGGAGGTGGTGACTGCGCCTCGTCCGCTTCGGGAGACGCGAGGCCTGGATCCGGCGCGAGCGCAACACCGGCTGCGTGGTCGCTGACGTCGTCTGGTGTCTCAGTGCTTTCCTGAATCGACTCCTCTGTCACTTCTGAGTGTTGTTGTTCTATTGAGATTTGCTGGTCCTCATGTGCTAACAGGACTATCGGTGGTAGCTCTGTGCTGGTGTCTCCTGGTCCATCATCGCAGCTGCTGGGTGGCTGACTATCCAAACGCTGTAGCTCATCCCCCGCATACTTCCACAATTGATTGATGTGGCGCCTGATGTAGACGTCGCTGGGGTGATCTAGCAGCCGCACTAAGTACATAGCGTTGCCGATGAAGTCCTCCACAACACCTTTTACCCAATATGTTTTTTGCTGTCTGTATTCTTTCACTAAAACTAAGTCACCTTTCATTAACTTTATTTTTCTATTTCCCCCATAGTATTTACCCTGTGAGCACTGGTTTTCGTTCACTACACGTTCGAGGTCGAGGTCTGATGTATTCGGGCGATACACGTTTAACATGTCTAATCTGTTTCTAAGTTTACGGCCAAACAAAATTTCGGCGGGTGATCTGCCTGTAGTGCTATGTTCTGAATTTCTATAGTTGTATAGAAATTCATTTAATTTGATTATCAAATCTTTTGCATTAATTCCTGACAAAATAAGTGATTTTATAGCCTTTTTAACGATCTTAACGCTACTCTCAGCCTGACCGTTGCTGCTTGGGTTATAGGTAGGGGTAGTTATGTGTTGAATGCCGTTCTGTACACAAAACTGTTTGAACTCTGAGGAAACGAATGAGGTGCCGTTATCCGTGCAAATCGTTTTAATCAACCCAAACCTACTCATCACTTCACATAGTTTACTTATTACGGCCTTAGTTCCGTACCCCGTGGATACGTCAAAACACTCTAACCATTTTGAATAGGCATCCACTACAATTAGGTATACCCTCCCGTTAACCGGTCCTAGAAAATCTAAATGTACTCGGTACCATGGCTCAGGCGGATAAGGCCAGGCCGTGAGAGGGGCGCGGCGCGGCGCGGGACGTAGCGTCTGGCACACGTCGCACGACGAGACGAACCTATCGATATCAGCTGATAAGCCCGGCCACCAAAACCGGTTCCGCGCTTCCGCCTTCATTTTATTTGTGCCTAAATGCCCATTATGCAATTCTCTCAATACCACTAATCGTTTGCTAGACGGTACTACTAACTTGTATCCACGTACTAAACAAGATTTTTCTACAGATAACTCTGCTCGACACATAAAATATGGTTTTAATTGATTACCTATAAAATGTCGTGGCCACCCTGACTGTACATACTTACATACCTTTGATAGTACATCATCATTTTGTGTCTCCTTGCCGATATCTGTGAGATTCACGAATGGTTCTTCGCCGCTTCCATTGTAAACAAAGTTTACGTAGGTTGCCGTATCTATAGACTCGACTTCGTTTTGGCTGTCTTGAATGTTGAAGTTGCCCGTAGACGACCTACTCAAGAAGTCTGCGGCGTTTAGATTGCTCCTTATGTATTCTATCGTAAAATTATACGATGTTAAGTATATTGCATATCTCTGTAACCGATTAGCAGTAACCTCCGGTATACCTTTGTCTGAATTAAAAATCGATAACAACGGTTTATGGTCAGTTCTTAAAACAAACGGAATGGCCCTACCATACAAATATTGATGGTATTTCCTAACACCAAAAATAATGGCGGTCGCCTCTTTCTGGATCTGACTATAACTTAGCTCCGCTTTAGACAGAGATCGTGACGCGTAGGAGATCGGGCGCTCGATGCCGTCGGCCGCCACCTGCGACAGCACAGCACCCAGCCCGCTCGGCGACGCGTCCACAGTCAGGATCAGCTTGGCTCGCGGATCAAAGTGCGCTAACGTTATGTCAGACACCAAATCACTTTTAATTTGCGATACCGCGGCATCATGCTCCGCGTTCCACTGCCATTTAACGTTTTTCTGTAGTAAGGTATGTAAGGGGCTTAACACACTAGACGCGTTTTTTATAAAGTTCCTATAATAGTTGACCATGCCTAAAAATGACTTTAATTCGGTTACATTAGTCGGTGTCTTAGCCTTTAACACCGCTTCGACTTTATCTTGACATTTGTGTAAACCTTTGCGATCTATTCTAAACCCTAAGTAAGAAACTGATTCCTGAAAAAGTTTACACTTGCTTTTTTGTAAGACTAAACCGGCTTGCTCTAGTCTACCTAGCACTTCCTGTAGCCTGCTCATGTGCTCCCCTTCGGAGCTACCTGTCACCAAGATATCGTCCTGGAAAACCAACACATTCTCGATCCCGGCGAGCACCTGCTCCAGCGTTCTCTGAAAAATGGCTGCTGAGCTAGATAGGCCAAACACTAGTCTGGTGAACTTAAATAAGCCCTTGTGGGTGTTGATGCAAGTGAGCAGTTGGGATTCCTCATCTAAAACTAGCTGGTTGTAAGCTTGCGACAGGTCTAGTTTCGAGAACGTCTTCCCACCATGAAGCTTAGAGAACAACTCCTCTATACGTGGCAACGGGTACTTCTCTATGACTAGCTGTTTGTTCAGAGAGACCGAATAATCAGCACATAGACGGATGTCGCCGTTGCTCTTCAAGACCGGGACTATGGGGCTAGCATAGTCTGCGTTGCCAACGGGCACCAGAATACCTACCTTGACCAACCGTTCCAACTCTCGTTCTACTTTCTCTCTAAGAGCAAATGGCACTTGTCTCGCTTTGAAATACATTGGTTTAGAATCTGGTTTCACACGTAATTCAACTTTGTGTTCTTTTAAGCAACCTAGGTCATCGGAAAATAATTTGGGATATAACACGGTCATCCGCTCCAGATAGTCCGTACAGGTGTTTACTGAAGTGATTTGCAAGCCAAACTTGGATATAAAATCTCTACCTAACAGATTCGGACCGCCACCCCTAACTACAAACACTGTTAAAAACTCAGTTTTGGATTTGTAAGTAAAAGGCAAGGTGAGAGTACCCACAACGGATATATTGGTGCCGTTATATCCCTGTAAAATAACTTCACTAGGCTTTAACTTCACGTTGTTAAAATATTTGTTATACATTTTGTCAGGAACTAACGTTACCGCCGAACCGGTATCTATTTCAAAAGTAATTTTCTCTTTATAAACCAGTACAGATGCCCGCATTGGCTCACCGTTATTAGATGATATGTTACAAATGAAGTTACGCTTACCATCATCACCCGAATCATCACCCTCGACCTCAATAAAGTGTTGCTGCACCTTATTGTTGGGGCACACCCGACGCAGGTGCCCCCGGTTGCCGCACTTGTCGCACTTGTACCGCTTGTACCGGCACTCCTCCGCCCGGTGTCCCAAATTGCCGCATACGAAACACGCGGTCGAGCGCGGTTCTCGAGCGATCTCAGCCGCGGCCCCCAAGGCTCCTCTGCTGTTGCTGCCGCGCGGGCCGTGTGGTCGCACGCTGCCACCCGCTCCGGCCGCCATCCTATACACGGGTACTTCGACGTGTGGCGCGGCTCCTGGCGCCGCCTGCGCCGCCCCGAGTCGAGCACACCGTATAGCCTGAGCAGTTTCTAACGCTTTGCTCAGCGTCAGCTCCGCCATGTCCATCGTGAAGAGCTTGTCCCGCTCGCGGCCCGGCTGCATACCGAGCACGAAGCGGTCCCGCAACAGCTCGTTGAGACAAGCCGCCGGGAACGCGCAGTCCACAGCGAGCCCGCGCACCCGCGCCGCCCACTGTGCTAGATCTTCCGATGCCTGTTGAGTCACTAAGTAGAACCGATTTCGTTCCGCAAATCCACATTTAGCCGGCTCACAATGGTCGTCCAGTAGTTTCACTATCGCGTCATATTCTAATACGTTAATTTTACTAGGTAACGCTAAGTCCCTAATCAATTTAAACGTTGGTTCTGCTAAACTACTGAGTAACACCGCCCGACGCTTCACTGTCGTTTTGCTGTCCACCTCCAAATCGTTCGCGAGAAACCATTGTTCTAGTTTATCTTTAAAAACTGTCCAGTCTTGGTTCTCGTGATTGAAAGTGCCCATCGCGCCTATTGTCACTCTCGCCATGTCCGTTTATTAATCACACACTCCCGAATAACTTAATCGCACGCGTCTGAGGCCGCCACGTCGCCACTGTTAGTACGAGGGGAGCGGGGAGTGAGAATGAAACGACGCGTATTACTCACAAGATGGTCTATTAGTGACTGCCGTAACCGGTCGTGTAGGGCGCAGCGTACACGCAAATCTTAATGTACCTTACATTACTAACAATCAGCAGCATTAAAATTGGTAGATACTGATTAGAAAATCCACATCATAATTATTATTCTCAGAAAGCAACAAAAATCTTCTTTATTTTCAATATTTTTTTAGACAAACTTTTTACAAAGTAAATAAAATTTACTAATGACTAGGCAGCATGGTGTTACGATCTTAGCCTGATGCTTAAACGGGAGAAGGAACAAAAAATACAAAGTTTTATAAACAAATCAATAAAACGAACAGTCCTATAAAAGTTTGTCAGTTTTGACATTTCGAGGCTTTTCGGCGGGAGACGGGAACGGGACAGTTGCTTTCTTCATTGAGTAATCTAAATAATTAATACGAAGTGGTGTTTTGTGGTTAATGATCGCATTAAGTTAGTCAGAAGACATTCGCGAGTGTTATTATATTGGAGTATTCAATGAACAAAGTGTATCTGCCTATTTTCGCTTCGTGCCGGGAAGCCGCTTCATAACTCAAAAGTTTATGCGGACTTTTGAGTTAATTCGTTTGGGGTTCGGAGTAGGAGTCTACTCCAAGGGTGGGGGCTTAGGTTTCATCATCATCATTCATCACCTTTCATCATTTCATTAATCATCAAGAAAAAAAAATACGTAAGACATGGCTGTATGGGCATAGTTCCCTTTGCCTTACCCTTCGGGGAAAATCAAAACAAAAAAAAAAAAAAAAAAATTTGACATTTCGAAACAAATTAACGGTAAGCGATTACCCGAAAGTTTATTTTAATTATTTATTTGTTTAATTAACGTGCAATGTGCGATTCAATGTCAAACCGGGATAGTGTTTGTGGTGTGATTTGGGATAAATAACTCACATTGTACTTTACTTAATATGATGTGCAGTACAGGTGCATGTCTCAGGCAAGGCATGGTTTACGCGAAAAGAGGTAGGTAAGTAAATGTAGATACGTTTATATGCCATATTTTGTCACATTTTGAGTTAAAAGTTTACTCCTTAGGTAGGTATGTAGCGGTTTATAAAATTATACCTATTAGTTTTGCGTCTAATCTCCATATTTTATAATATTATGCGAGGAGGTAATGGCAAGTTCCTATTCAATTTAACCAATGATGTTATTTTAAAAACTCAAAGAAGAAATACCTATCAACATTAATCGTAAGTACTTACGTAGTTTAATGTGTATGTATACACAGGCTTATCTATTGCTGGAATTACTTTTGTTATTTATTATAATTTAGGCCTATTTAGCTGTAAACTAATAAAAATAGTAGTTATTGTTAACTAACGATTGCATGTTTTTGATTTTAAAAATATAAGTAGCTCAAATATTGGCTGTCAAAAGGAATAATTGTTATTTAGGCCTATTTTTTGTATTAAACATATTTTTTTTGAAATATTTTTTTTCATTAAACCTTGTCAGTGCAGTGTACCACTAGCTTAAATGTTACTTTTGCTATGTAAGTAGGTACGTATTTTACTATAATTATTAGAATGCTATAAATTATTTTAGGTACTATGAAGTACCTAGTATAATTGCTTAACTTCTTGTATGACGATTTTCGCATATCAATGAAAAGGAACAAAAATAAGACATTCGGCTCTTTTTTTTAAATCTTCAAACATGTTTCAATTTAAGTGATGCCAATTATTATTGTGATAAATGATTTCCTTCTTGAGAGCCCATGTGGTGAATTAACTTATGTACTGCCAATAAGTACAGTAAGTAGAATATAGTTTATTTCAGTTTTGTATACACCATCCATGGTAGCTTGTTAGCTACCTACCTACTAGGTTTAGGAGGTATTTAGACTGAGGCTTGCTTGTGAATAATAAGCTGTATATTGCTTTGGTTAAGTGCATGTTCCTTGTCATACTAAAATGTACTTTTCATTTGTTTATAGTAAATAAAAACAATACCTCTTCATTACAAATCAGTTCTGTTGATTATTTTCATTTTAAGGAGGTGCAATAGCAGAAAAACAATAACAATGTAGTAAACATTCGTATTTATAATATAATGTTGTCGTTTTATTTACAAATAAATACAAATTCAGTTAATAAATAAATGGTAAATTATCTACATCTTAATAAGTATGTTTTATATCTCATTTCTTAATCTTCTCTGGATTTGTGGAATCCAAAATACTAACGTTAACGTTTTTATGACACGTTACGGTCTCAAGAAAATTTGAGACTTCGACGTTCGGGCGACACGTTCACGTACATTCACACTATACAACTATATTTACAAGGTACTCGTAGACGATTCACTCAGCGTCGCGGGGCGCTCGTCCTGTGGCCCCGCGCGCTCTCACCACACTCGGCAGGCACGGCGATCACTGAGTCCAACCCCGCGCGGTCCGAAGCTGTCCGCTCGCCAATAAATATTTGTACAACGCGACGCGACTCGCGCCGCTCGACTCGGCGCTTCGGAGGGCGCGGGCGGCGCGTGGCGGGACTAGATAATACTGGAGAGCCGCGGCGGAGGCTCCGGGCAGCGGCAGCCGGAGCGGCGGCAGCGCGCGTACAGCGCCGCGCCCGCCGCCGCGCAGCCTCGCAGCGGCCAGTACAGCCACAGGCACGGCAGCGGCAGCGACAGTGCCGACACGCACGCCAGCCGCGGCCCGCACGCGCACGGCTCGCCCGCCTCCTCCTCGCCGCTCCCGCAGTGGTAGAACAGCGCTTTTACGCAGCACATGCACGACGCGTAGTCGACGCACGCCTCGGCGCTACAGAGGCACGAGCCGCAGAGCCAGCGTGATGGCAGAGGTCGTGGCCGCGCGCACTGCTCGCAGCGGCAGCGGCCGCAAGTCTCGCACACGATTGAGTCGGCCGGGAGGGCGCCGGCGCGCCGCTTATCGGCCGCGGCGGCCGGCTGTGTCGTCACCGGCTTGAGAGGCTGCGCGGCGGCGTGGGATGCCGCGGGTGCGGCGTGCGCCCGCCGCGGAGCCTCAACGTAGGCGTTGCGCTCTCGTTCGGCCTCTGGTCGCGGCCGCAGCAGCGACACGGTGGGCTGGCGCGCGCCCGTCGGCCTATGGACGCGCGCCGCCGGCTTGGGCGGCCGGGGCGGCGCCGCCGGCCCGCCATACTCATCCATCGAGTCCGGCTAACGGCTCTCCGGGCCGTCGCCTTCCTGTTCCCTCATCGTCTCCACCTGCCCGACAAGAAAAACGAAACCGTTAAGGGAGCCTTACAACGAGATTGTAGTTATTAGTGACACTTAACCTAATTTTCCTTATTCCAATCATACTTCACCTATCATACAATGTGCTGCCTTTGTATTGAGTGTGTGGGTATCATAATTCTCTAAGTTGCGAGACGATTACAGATGATATGAGATTATTGACGTCCTGGTTTTAATGATTATGAGTCTTTAATTACTTTTTGAATGTCCATTTTAAAGGAATGTTCGTGAATTCTAGAGCATCGAGTCTAAACGCAGTAGCAACGTAACATGAGATCTGATTTTTATACCCTGTTTTGTTTGCGAAGCATTTGCCTTATAGTGTACCTTATTCTACTTTGCTGTAACTGATGATGAACCAACGATAATCTGTGTTTTCTTTTTACTTTTATTTGTTAGATTTCTTTACCGACCAAAGGTCCCAGCTTCCAATGCCTCGTGTGAAAGAAATTGAGTTGTAGTTTTCATTTATATCGAGATTTTTTATTTAATATATATAATCTTTCCTGAAATGTTGTTGGCATTAGCTCGATTATTTTACATAAGGACAAGAAATTCAGCTACATTCGCGCAGTAGTTTGAAAGTTAAACTTGTGTCACCCACAAGAAAGGTGTCGATTTCTAACAACTACAAAGTTTCATCTCAATTACGCTTTACGTTTAATATGAATCTTTAAAAATGTGCATAATTTGAACGTTGTGCTTAGGATAAGCACAACGTTCAAGTTTTAAGCTTAAAATGGAAAGTGACGTAACCTTATTATCATCACGGTTTTCTTCTAAGAATCTGTATGAATACAGCAGTGGTCCATTTAAATTCGTTTATAGTTTTAAGCTGGCTACTACTATTGTGGCTTATACTGAATTGTTTCATACTGTGGCTTTGCTATTGGAGAGCTGTCCTTTGTCCGGCTAAGTAGTGAATCATCTGAGACAAATCTACATAAATCACGCCAAAGAAGGGAAGGCGTAAGAAATAAAGTGAATAGACTAATGGTATTTGGACATCGTTAGATAATTATAAAGTAAGAATACATTTGTTGTCTGTTCCTTAGTAATTTGTAAAAAGTGTCGAATCGGATTTGAATATTTACAATTTGACAATATTGCTGGCGAAATTTGACTTATTATGTACGTTCAGTCCCTTTTCAAAATTTTACACATTATGGCTCAGTTAGATTCCGTCACAGTGATTGCGAGTGAAGATTAACGAAAAATAAATGTTGTTTTCTACATGGGTGTATAAATCTAAAAACAACTAATAACATTTTTAGATTTTTACATACTGAAGCGTATGATTATTCTTGCAAATACAATATCCAGTCCTATTATAACGAGGTAAAAAACCACACAATGAGCTCCAGTGTTTCATCTGCAGCCATTCAGATGTGTTCATGGTTGTGTTGCTCATGTTTTTGTACGACTTCCTGTTGTCTTATAAATAACATACCTAAAAACTATTAATATCTACTTACTTCAACAACACAATTTTTACGATATAATGGTAATTGAAATTATGAACAGATATTTTGTTGTAAAGTTGGTTTGATTAATGACTTTTCATGATCATTTGTTGATGTTTCATTAGTTTGCATTTTCTTAAACTTTTCTTTGATGACATTTTAAAGATTTCTCAATATGCCGAAGGATATTTCGTTCGCTGCAGTTAAGTTACCTGCTATAAAATGTTAAAACGGAATGTCTAATTCTTAATTCAGTTGCCGCAAATGTATCTATTTCAATAATGTCGTTATTCTGGGTTTGTAGAGCGTATTCTAAAACGTTTGAATTAAGTTTACTCAATTGATTTAATAAAATCAAGTCATTGGTAAATTAAAACATTTTTTTTGGTTCTGAAAACAACTTATTATGTTTGTCTAAATGTACTGTTATCGGCAGAGTTCGTTACAAGATATTAACAGTTTATGTTGCGATTGTTTACAATTTATTATTCTTTATCAGCGTCCACAGTTATCAGTTTACTATCGAAATTCATTGGACTGACTGTTGCTATAATAAATCACAGACTTGTGTCCCGTCAACAGACTATTTAAAAGTAAAAACAATTTTGTTGAGTAATTACTTTGCGTAATTAACTTAAATGTTGTTGTTGCCGTCAAGGATCTGTATCTGTTTTTCCGTTGGATTGTTTGTTATAGAACAGGACTCTTTTGGTGGTACAAGCTGTTATGACTATGGCTCGTATGTCATACGTTCGTCAATAATATACGATTTGAAAGATTTATTCATGTTTAAAACAAATAAATGAAAGCAGTATTATTAACTCGTTAGTTGGGAACGTTCTCGCGGAGAGCGGCGAGCGCGGTGCACGTGTGCTGGTCGCCAGGCGGCGCGCGCGCACCGCGTCGCTACTCGTCATTCATGTTAGCTTAGCTTCTTCGCGGTCCATGTCATTACTACATACATGTTATTATCCATTTAAATTAAACTTCTACGATAGATAAGTCAACCGCACGTCGCAATCTTGATAGATTTTAACGGTTTCTCTCGGGTTGACGAGGATACCCACGTCATATGCCATTTGTACTTACAAAACAGGCGTACCACGGTCACACGTTTCCTGCACACATCTCAACACAAGGGCACTGGGGCCGCACGGCCGCACACACTACACTCAGCTCCTGTTAGCCAACCGAGCGATTGACCGTGCCGCACCGAAACCGCGCCGGAAGATTCACTGACACACAAAATTACGGCAGAACCACCGAATTTCGGTCGCGCAAATCCACGGGAGGGTTCAGAAGAGCGGCGCGGTCCGGAGCGGCACCTGGCGCGGGCGGGGGGCGGCCCACGCACCGGCCTCGATTCTCGTCCGCCCGCCGCGCGGTTATCACTGCAATATGGCCGCTACTCACTTCCTCGCTGAAGTTTTTCGTTGATTTCTACTCCTAATCTCGACGACGGCGTTTTTCTTAACCGTTCCGAACTCGTGCGGATTCACTGCACTTATTCTTATACACATTTTAATCGAAAACTGGGAGCGCTAGCGCTACGCTCCGACGAAACGACCGTTCCGTTCATTGGCACATTCCGCACTGGCGTCGGGCGCGGGAGCGGGCCGCGCGGCCGCCTCCCTCCGCCTCGCCGCGCGCCGCCCGCGCCTCGCCTTTTTATGAATGGAAGGCGGCCATACTGAATGAACTGCGTACACGGAGCGGTTGGCCGCTATTTTCGCGGGCGAGCGGTGTTAGGGGTCCGGGGGGCGGAGGCCGGAAGCGGGCTGCGAGCGCTCGCGGTGCCAAATTTTGCGGCGCGGGCGGCGGCAGCGGATGTGCTCGTTTACCGAGCTTCCGGCGAGATCCCCCCGCGCAGCCACATCCGGGAATTGGGTTTCCGGTCGGCGAGAGTCGCGCCACCGGGATGCCGCCCACTTTCGTCCTCCTATCCACTTCTTATCCTTCCATGCACCATAATCTGGCATCGAGACGTTCATTCAAATACGCCTCATCTACGCAAATAGCATTTGTTCAAGAATAGCATTCGATTTCAATTCGGGCAATTAAAAGTCGGCACACAGACATAATGACAGAATTACTAGTATTGTGGTAGCGTCTTGGAACTGCGTCGTGAGAATCTAAATCTTGTCTACGTAGCAGTTCCATTCATTACTACAAGATATTTTGGCATGTGTTTTGTGATGAGACGCGCCAGAGACGACGATGGCTCCTGTTATCGCGGGCGCGGTAATTTTCGCAAGGTTGCAGCGACCATAAGGCGCGTTGAACACTCCGCGTCTCTGTGTCAAGGACGAGCGATAACGCTATACCATACGTCGACGTTTGTCACGCTATAATACCATCGCCGCCAAAATATTCGCCTAATTACGTACGAGCCTATTCGTAACGTAAAATACGATTGTAGTTTGTAATTTGTTCTGTCCAGATGGTTTATTTTGCCGACTATTGAAGCAGATACTGTTGAAGTGTAGTTGACCTTAGTAGAAAATTTCTTTGTTCTATTTTATTTCTTGAGTTAGTTCTGTTCTTAAGACTTTCTCTTTAAAACGGATGTTAAGCTTATAATTTGCTGTCAATAATATTTATATAAAAATTCACATAAATGTTTCAAGTTTCGATGTCTAAAATTACTTGCCAAACTTTAGTGGAGCAACTTTAGTTTTGGATATTGGAGTGGTTTTTACAAAAAACTGGATTTATCAAGTCTTCAGACCCCGTAAAACTAGGACAACGGGATTATGACTTTGTCTTTGAAAGTTATTTAAAAATAGAACCTAAATTGACGTACGGCTACATAAAGTCTTAACAAATAGCGTAGTAATGCCATTTTATTGATATCTGATTATGTCGAATTTCATGCGATATTTCGTATATTTGGTTAGGAGTAGGACAGTCACTCGAAATATTCCTCAAGGTAATCAAGACCGGACGGCTGGCTTGACGTTTTGGCGTAACACGTGACAACTCTTCGCATAAACCTAGATTTCACCACATTTCTTAGTCGTTTCTCGAGTATTATATTGTCTATATTGATTTTTCATAAAGCTTACACCCTTAGTAAAGCAAATATAAGTAGATACTTAGTCTTGTCTGAAGATCCCTATTTGTGTGTAGCGATTACTTATTAGCAATGTCGTACTACTTCAGTGTCTAAGTTTCGTTTTTTTTGAATCAGTCTTTGTAGAGATATCTAAGAGTATATTATTATATCATGGTGGTATGGTCTAAAGATTTTCTATATGATACCTACCTAACATCATTATGTAGTCGTTGGCAAGTTTTGGGCCCTTTTTGAGTCTTTAGTTCTTCTACAAAAGTTCTTCAATGAAGAGCGAATTTGACGGTCGAGTAACTGTTATGAAAAAAGAACCTAAACAATTCTAGATTTGTGACCAGACTGAACAAATGATCAGAGGTCTTATCCACTACCAGAATACCATTCATTCTAGTAACATTCTATACCTATGTAGCAAGTTACCGTTGTAATGCTCTGTTTCACAGTAATCAAAGCAGCAGTCTTGTCCTGTCCCTGAGATATCTTATGACATTATGATTTTTTTTTTTTTTTTTTGACGTGACTTATTGTAGATTTGCCGCAGATGGCATTAACTACTTGGCCGGACAAATGGGGAGCGCTGAAGGCTCTCACCCGGTACAACGTTTAAGACAACAGGCCTGAGGGTGCCCAGTTGGGCGCGAACCTCGGCTCAGGGCGTCGTCTGAGAGGAAAAATATTTGAAAGAATTAATCGACCCTAGTGGGTCGATAGCGATAAGCGCTGAATGAGGGAAATCGTCGACCACGCCGGCGGGGTCGGTATCGGGGTCAGACATTATGATATTAATTGAATAGTCTTAACATTTGCAACTTCATAGACTGTGTTATCCTGCAAGAAGCAAATGCATTAGCACATGATCTCTGAATATCCGATCCAACTGAATCCCATTTATGCCACAAATCTTAACTAAAGATTACAATAAATATTATACACATTAACTCGTTTACTTTTTGTTTAGTCATTTCCGTTCCCAGAGAAACAGTAGTTATAATATTCCTCTGAATGAATCGACCATCTTGCGGAATGTCCGTGAAAGAAATAATTTATTCACCAGCTCAGAACAAAGACCCAAACGGTCAGTGTAATCGTGAATGGATGGGTCGAGGGAATGACTGTATCTTTACAAAAAATCTTTCTCTACCTGAGTTGGTTCATTCGCCTTAAATTCTATTGTTGAAATGCAGTCGAACACAGCAGTGTTCGCTCGTTTTAAAAGTTGCTTTTTAGGCAACTGACTGCGATTCATTGTCACCAAACTGACGTTATTTTAGCCAGTCATTTTGCAAATGTCAAATATAACGATTTTTCTCATGATCACTAACAAAAGTGATCAAGCAAGACACCAGCGATATAAATGCATTTTATCATCTGGTTTTAAACAGCAGTTGATTGAATTCATAATTTCTTACGAAATGTGATGCCAATCTTGGATGAACAATGGAAGTGACAATGGGTGGCCTAAATAGGTATAGTGAAAACGACACCATTGCCTTCCTAATAAAGCAAATGTATGAAGACTTCAAGGAATGCAATCAGTACATACCATTATGGAGCTTCAATACAATGAGCTTAATAAGAAATCCATTTTCGCGGTATACAGATCCAGTTACCTATTGTTTATTTGCATAAGGCAGATGTTAATTGTCTGTCTGATTTCGACGTTCTGGTTTTGTGATGTTGATCTTGTACTTTCAATGCGTGGTGCTTAAAAATCACACTGATAAATAGCCGTTATTCGTATAATTACAAGTTAAAGAATAGTTCTCGGAGTGTCGGCGTTATAATCTCGGGCCCACTCGATAGAAATCAGGTTTCGTTTGTTATTCTGGAGGCGGCGCGCGCGTTCTAAGCGGAAGCCGGCTCACCCGTACTTTCCATCCGCCAGCGCTTGCACCCATGCAACTAAAACGATTTCATCTGTTCTTATACCTACATGTACCTATATATAACGTCAAATGTACTCGATTTCTTGCTTTAATGTTATTTTTGTTTTAGAAAATTCAGGAGCTACGCAGACTATGAAAGATTAACAATTGTCAACGTTTAAATTTTTGAATAAGTAGGTACCTGAGTAATCTTTCATAAATGCATATCATCATTGGCCTTATTCGTCTGTTTCAGACGATTTATGACGTCATTGCCTCGAAGAAATGCACTTTCTTTCATGGCTGTGCAACATAACATAACATAAACAGCCTATATAACTACTGGGCACAGGCATCCCTTCAATCAACCGGAGGGGGCATGGAGTATGCTCCACCACGCTGCTCCACTGCGGGTTGGTGGAGGTCATAAATGCAACATAAGTAAATTGAATTACCGTTTTGTAGCATAAATATTGATTAAAGAATATCATAAGTACAAGTTATCTATGACTGAGGTAGGTATATTTTATATAACAATAAGTTTCCCTAGACTCGTGTTAAAGTAGGTAAGTTAAATTCACCAACGAATTTTCCTTAGTGGCGCTTCTGGTTATCTGGCACTGTCGACTGATTTCCGAAAATATTCTCTTATCTTTGAACTTCCTTCCAAAGTCAACTTTCATTATCGTTAATGTTTTATTTGATAATTCCTAATTTATTGCGACATCACTGCTGTGTATAAATGAAACCTTACAAATGTAATTGACTAAATGTAATGATAATTAGAGTATTGTTTTTAATCATCCTTATCTTTGCGAGTTAAGAGCTGATAAATTGTTTTATTTAGAAGTTGTTTGTCTACTATCGCATCGTATACCCAAATTGTTATACTATGAGCTCAAACTGCGGATGCGTCGAAACATAATACCGGATGTTTGCCACAGATAAACGAAACGTGAATGAGAACGTTTGTACTGATCCTTACTTCAGCTACACTATTATTCTATTTTACTACTATAAAAAAAACAGCTCATAGATACACTACAAAATTCCACCTAGTTGATAGAAAATATGTTTTTAGCAACATATTAGTCATTTGAATAAATATTTAGCTAACCTCAAGTACCTACCTACCTTATTTTTATTTCTTGTGTCGTTTCCTTTACGTAAATGTTCTCTTTACAAAATGAAACCACGATTCGTGTACGTAAGCTAGACATACCTACCTACATCATGCGTTGATATTTTATTTACTTGGACAGTACGCGCTTATGTAACCGCGAGGAGATAAACTACACTTGAAACGTTGATACAAGCAGTATTTTTAATTAATCGACCAATAACTGAGCGTTACGTAACAGCAAAAGCTAGAATGAAGGATCTCATTGAATGGGTGTCTCGCTCCACTCGGTTCATTCATGACACGCACTCATACCCGGTGACCTTAGCGCACCAGCCAACCCATGTGGCTATTTAGCAAGCCGGCGGATGTGTGTAGTAGCGAATATTTGTCGAGCGTGTAACTTATATAAAGAACACACTCGCTGACTTCAATTTTGACACTTAAAGTGTTGCCTCATAGTGTAAACCACGTAAGGGCCCTTTTGAAAAGTCACATTAAATGTGATTTTCTTCAACGAAACCTCGATTTCTTTCAAATATTTTCGTTTCGGGTAAAATTTGAGACCACAAAGACCTTAAATGATACAAGCTATTGCTAGGTTTTGTTAACAAAAATCACATCTGAATGCGAAATTTTCAAAAAGGCTTACGTGATTTTCACTAAAAGGCGACGTTATGTCATAGTACTTGTACACAGAGTTCGAAAATGATATGTTTTCTTGTTTTAATTGAAGGCAATTACATAAATTCCACGTAGCGGTCGGGTGAGGGCTTGGGGAGGGGTGCGGGCGGCGCGGGTGAGGCGGTCGACCTTCCGTGAGGCCGTCCGCCCGCTCTCGGCCCTCCGAGCACTCCGACACTCCGCGGCCCGCCGGCCGTCGTGACGTGACGGCTTATTAAGGTTCCCGGCGACCGACCACAGGAAACTACGTACTTCAATCAATCCGGCCGCGGTCGCTCTCACCGTCCCAAACTTCTTGTCGTAGGTATACCTACTGCCTACCTAGTCGAGCGAGACAATTTAAATATGCTGACAGTTTACGCAGCCACGTATAAAATATTGAAGAGTTTATCTTTGGAACTGATCATACTGATTTCCTCTATATAAGTAGATTGAGCTATTTCATTTCGTTTTTAGGATAGGTAACTAATAGGTAGGTACTCTCTCAGGCCGATACTAGGCATCGTTATAAAATGAAAATCATAAATAAAATAAAAAATCTGATAAAGTATACTTAACGTTAAAATTTATCTTAATCCTTTTACAATATACCTAATAATCTTGAGAGAGATATATTTTCTTCGAAAGTTTAAAATACTTTCTATTGATTTCCATGCTCGTAATCTGATGCAGCCACATCCGTAGGTCCAAGGCAAATTGTTACTCTTACTTAGTAAAGTAACACCCAGTGGGTAACATAAAGTTTTAGATTCCGGCTACGTTTATCCTACTAGGTAAGTTGATCTTACTTTGAGCGACACTCTGAAATAAAAAAATACACGGAAAATCATAAAATACTGCATAATAATTAAATATGTTTTGTGGTTTTCCTCTTAATCACAACAATACCTTGCGGTATTGTGATTCTGATTTTTAAATTGGTACTTATAGTCGGTAATTATAGTTTTCTGATATAGACAAATTTGTATAGCAATTATAATAGGTAGCTGTTCGCCCGTGACTTATCCGCGTAGATTTCGGTTATCACGTGCCACGTTTTCCCCACATTCTATGTTCATCTCCTTAAGGCGTAATTTTCGGGATAAAAACTATTGTATGTTATTCTAGTTTAAGACCTTAAACTATCTTTATATCTTTGTGAAAAGTGGATTTAGCAGCAGCAACGTGTTGCTCAAAGATTTCATAACTGTAAGCCTTTACGGCACATTAATAAAGAAAGACCAAAAAGACCTTATGTGGAACAAATTAGAGAGAAATTGAAATTATTTAGAAGCGAAAGAGTTAACATAACATAAGCTCACGACGATATCCCGATTGAGGTGGTCACAGATACATCCATCGGAAGATGAACTAAGTACCCACACCTCACCAACCAAGTGTTATACCAACGTGTTAGGTGGTGTACTGGTGTCCCATATCACCATCTATGATGGTCGAGCTAACTGTTTAGTGCACTTAAGAAATTAATAACTCATAGGTGCAAATCCGGTACGTTGTTCAAATCGGCATTCCCCTGTTGGGAAGAAAGCCGGTGCACCACAGGACTGCAGTCGCAATGAAACAGCTATATATAGACACAGATGGAATGCTACACCGACAAAAGATTATAGATATAAACCGTATCTAGGGTGTAGCAAGGATTAGAACAAGTAAGATCTGACTGCAGCGACTGATGGCTGGTAGCGACCGGCAACAGTACGGAGGTGTGATTTACGCCTTACGACGCGGCTAGGTGTGGTGCCGTGGGCGAACGGGCCGGCCGCTGCCCACGCGCAGCTCGCGCCCGGGCATGCGCCGACCAGCCAACGTCGTCGCCGCGAATTCCGAGCCCACCACTTACTACGGCCCACACCTGCGCTCTCTTAACACCTACCTCGCGTGACACAATACATGTCATGTCAAAATCACCAGATCACTTGCCAGTTCCCTACAACTGCTTCCCTCTAGGTAGTACAATAGTCGGTAGTTTTTACCTACCTGGGCACCCTCAGCGCCCTTGTTTTAAAATTTGCATAGATTGAGATCTATCAGCGTTCTCGCAATTAAATCGAGACTTGTTCAGTCACAAACGTGTGTAATGTGTAACATAAGTTTTTCTTGACGTGACTTATTCCCGACGACCCGATTACTCTAGCCACAGAGGCGGCCAATCAGCTCGCGACACCAAACACTTCAGAACCCCGATACCGACCCCGCCGGCGGCGTGGTCGATGATTTCCCTCATTCACCGCTTATCGCTATCGACCCACTAGGGTCGATTAATTCTTTCAAATATTCTTTTCTCACACGACGCCCTGAGCCGAGGTTCGCGCCCAACTGGACACCCTGTGGCGGCGTTTATGATAATAACACTTACTAACAAGTATATTACTGTACCGTCACATAAGTTACAACAATAATTGAAGATTATAGAAACTTTGAAGGGACAATTCAGTGGTCATGAGATATCACATATGTATCTCATTAATGATATAAGCTACATATTCTAACGCGTCCGACATAGATAGGTACTTCAACTATCTATGTTTTATCTGAGAGCCATCTTCGACTGATGGACGGTAGAAGACCGCATTACTCTCCGCACGGGCCCGGGTCTCGTACCCGTTGGATCCACCTTACCAGCATTGGCTACTTCCATGTACTGGTGAGGCTTGCAACATTGGATCCTCTTACCCGTTAGGCAGTAACTGAGCATCTCCTCATGTACATGGGGCTGGGCCCCCTCGGGTCTCCTCAACACCCCTACAACCCGCCTTTACCTCCCTGCCTCTCACCACCCACTATCTGCTCATGCGAATCCATCAGAATCTCGCCCAGATAGGATTACTAGGGGAACATGTACGGCGAAGAGCCCGTACTGCTAGTCCCCCTACTCAAGATTGGGTGGCCACCCCTAAACTCGCTTCTAGGCTGGCTGGACGTTGCGATCCACGCCACCTAGCTCATGGGTAAGTGCGTCCACTTCACCCTAGTGCTGATCCCAGAGCACCCGTCAAACTTGGTGAGAGGTAACTTAATGCTCAGAACCACTGTGACAATTATTACATTCAATGACACTACTTTGTACCTCATGCTGTACAACGTGTAACATAATACATGATATCTCAAGAGCCTTGTCGCACTTCACTTAACTAAGCCATCAGGGACTTACCGACCTTGTTCCACATCATCTTACATGCAGGCAGACAACCATTACCTGGTGTCTCTCACGATTCGTACTCTTATCGTGTTCTCTTCTCTTATATTCGCGCCAACACGCAAAGTCCCGCGCTCTCTAAAAAAACATTAAAAACCATAGACTATGATCCCTTATTTTTTCTTTTATCAGTGATGTCACAGTAATTGCATATAAATCAGTCACTCACCCAACATAGGATTCGTGGGACTCCACGACACACCCTCAGGCCTGTTGTCTTAAACGTTGTACCGGGTGAGAGCCTTCAGCGCTCCCCATTTGTCCGGCCAAGTAGTTAATGCTATCTGCGGCAAATGTACAATAAGTCACGTCATTTATTTGATTCGTTATTGTAGATTTGCCGCAAATGGCATTAACTACTTCGCCGGATAAATGTAACGTACCTAACTAAATGCTAGAGGTTACTCCAAAATAAGTTTTATTTAAGTATCACCAAGTAGAGGTGATTTACGTCCGTGTCACTAAATAAATAAAAAATAAGTTTGTACACACACCTACTGACAACTGCTAATGCTAACAAACTAGTGGATTTTTATTGGATAGATTTGGGCGTAAGCTGGCATGATAGCGAGTTTACCTTATAGCAAACAAAGTGTTATCGGGCCTAAAGTGGGTTTGACGAAACGTTTTATCGACTTAGTCACTGTTTTCTGCCTCCAGAGGCCTTGCCACCGAACTTACTCACTTTTTTACTCAATATAACTTTTTTTTGACGTGGCTTATTGTGGATTTGCCGCAAATGGCATTAACTACTTGGACGGACAAATGGGGAGCGCTCTGGGCTCTCACCCGGTACATTTAAGACAACAGGCCTGAGGGTGCCCTGTTGGGCGCGAAACTCAGGCTCAGGACTCAGGGCGTCACCTGAGAGGATTATATTTGAACGAATTAATGTAGCTAGTGAGCGATGAGCACTGAAAGAGGGAGATTGTCGACCACGCGGGCGGGGTCGGTATCACTCGATATAACGGAAGAGCCCCAACTTATATGAAAGACGTATCTCGATCATTCAATCCCTTGCATTATTTAAGAAAAAAATATATAATGATCAAATTATCGAAAGTTTGATTTATTACTGTCACAGGAAGTGTTCGAGGCAAATGAATTATAGCCTATAGCCACTAGAACATAACATATTATACAATTAATTTCACATTCACTCACCTACATGCTAGTAGATAAAATCAACCAGCTGCACCTGCAAAAGAAAATTACAATCATTTAATAATCGATGCCAATGGGAACGTTGATAAAATTTTAAATAAAACTGTAAGTTAAGACGATTGCTCTCTGAATTTCCTACTTTACAGATAAAGCAAAGATGACATCAGCATTAAAGAACTCAGAGGAAATTGCCTCCGATCTGACTGTTAAATGTGATAAGTGGAACAGGATTTCAAACGAGATAAAAAGTGGCCGGTTCAGAATATAGCTACTGTTGACGGTAAAATTTTTACAAGGCCATGTTCTAATGGACAACATAAACGTTTATTTGAAATAATATTATTCATCATGAATGAATAAACAATTCCACGTTCATAGCGTTAATCAATGAGTTGCATGCAGCAAGAGTCAGAGTCGATGTCGAGCTCATTGATCGATCGACTCTACAGACACCACTACAGCGGCGGCTCGTCCGGACGAGGTGCACACTAGTAAAGAAAACCGGATGGCGCACACAGACGCGGCGCAGGTGTGTGCGTGCGTGCGCAAAGGATTTCCTACCGCCCCGCGCCTGCGCCCGCGCCCCTGCCGCAGACCTGTTGCGCCGCTACCGGAGTTACGCCGCATAGTTACCAGACTTGATATGCCTGCTCTGCGCCTGCCGCGCACCGTGTTCAACTCAGCGCCCGCGCACGCACACCACCGCGCCGCGTTCGAACACTTAATTATCATGGCGCAGCACTCGTGAAATTGCTGTGCATCTCGTCTGGTCTCATCGACATCTTTTATTAATCTGATATCTTCCATTACCGGTTGCAGTAAAGTAAAACATCTAACCCGTTCGATTTATAGCCCCTCTTGTTGGTGCAGCCGGATACATGACATCATTTGATGCTAATTCGCTCCGACACGGCGCTATCATTTAGTATTATAAATCTTCTGAAGAATCAGTCATTACGATTACCATTTTATTAGGGTTCCTTGGCGTATTTCATCAATGTAGTGTTAGAACATTTACCAGTTTGTAGCTAAGTATTTTGTACCTTCATGTGTTTCTTCCACAAAGAAATCCGTAAACGTGTCCCACTTTATTATACAAAATGATCTATTCAAACCGAACTGTAGAATGAAACCGAAACTGAGAGCTGTTATTTAAAACCAGTCAAGCTACAGTTGATTTCACGTGTGAAATATCTTGTAGAAAGATGTTGCTTATCGTTCTCTGCCATAAATGCTGTAGAACGATACAAAGTACCTATATTATATAGTTACTAATAAAATGTTGTCTATTTATAACTTTACCATCTTTGATCATCATCAGTCAGCTCGCATCATCCCACTGTTGGGTTAAGCCTCCTCCATTCTACACCATCCTTTCCGGCCCTGCGCTAACCTCATCAATACCTTTCCCGCGGTGTAACAATGCCATCTGACCACCGGGCTGCTGGTCTACCCACTGACCTTTTCCCTTCCCGTGGTCACCATACCTTTGTCTACCGACCATCCTTACGCTTAGCCAAGTGCCCGGCCCATTTCCACTTGAGACTTGTGAATCGCCATCATCATCAATCATTATCATCTTTAAGAACAATGAATCGACGCTCTCGGATAGCTTGAAGAGATTTTACTTTAAGTTTTAACTAGAAGTACTAACTTACTTGAATAAGACTGATAAGTGCTATCGGCGTAAATCTATTTACAGGAAACCAGAGTATCTTCATCTAGTCATTGATCTTTCATCTTTCTTTTTCTTATAAACTCTTTCATCACTCACCACTCATCACTCTTTCTTTCTTTCATCTAATTCTGATTTCATTAGAGCCTATCCCCTAATGTTTTGGGCCCATGTTATACCTACTCATTTTCTTTGAAGCCGTTTATTAATAAATCTATATTTATATATTGTGCGGTCATCATCCAAATTATTAACATCCTAAAAAATGAATAAGTATAGACAATATTAAAATCACTTACGTTGAAATTAATTTAGTACGTACCGGCTCTCGCCCGCGGCTCTTATTAGTTTCGCCTCATGCAGGAAATTGCAACCTACGAAGTATCTTGTATTAATGTAAGTCATCTTGTAAGAAGCATAAATGAGGTCCGTCCAGTACTTTTTGCCTCATATCGAAATTAAAAAGTACGAAAGACGGTTGATGCCTACTGCGTAGATGAGACCACCGCACTTGCCTTTTTATAATTATACGATATATAAAAGATCCTACTAATTGGTTATAGAGGACTGTAAAGATATAAATATAAGGACAAAATAAAACGCACGAAGCAGCACAAGTCCCAAGCGCGGTGAAAAAACAGGTAGCGCCGTTCCAGCGTATCGATCTTTATGTTATTTTTCTTATTTATCTTTTTTCTGGGGCTCGGCAGTGAGACTCGGACCCGAACGGAAGTTGTAACGATTTTTAATCGTAGCAAGTATCTCGACCGGCCGGTTCGTATGGTCGCTTTGGACAACGAGTTTATATATAAGTATTTTTTGTAAACAACCACCGGAAACGGCAAGAGAACGTACTGCTTTGGAACACATATCTTCCATTACGTCTGTCTCTCGGTTCTCAGTAATAATGATAAGGAACACAGATAATGTCGAATTGTATATAGGTTCTACGATATGTTTTTAGACTAGCTTTATAAAAAAAAAAAAACTTTATAACGTGGGGAGTTAAAACTGGTTCATTCGTCTCGTTGAATATTGGAGTAGGTATCTAGGCTAGCGAACCTAGTACCAATGTCAATAGTTGACCCCGTAAAACAACAGTGTGAATTGCGACGTCGTATATTTTCGTAACATTTTTCTCCCAATATCGCGGCGTGGGCGCGTTAAAAGGCCAGAAATATCCACGTTCCCAACGCCCACTCGCACCATCCAGAATATTACTACTTTACAAATAAATACATATATTATTTTTCCGCGCCGATGGTTTGAGTTTCGAATGAAAAATGTTATCATATCCCTGGTCTTTGCCATTCGTGCACCGCGCTACCACGCATACTCGCGTAATCTGTCGCAGCGTTCGCGTCATAAAGTACTCTGTCTGTTTTATGTTTTATTGGATGGTATGTAAAGCAGACGAGTCGTACGCAAACACGAGAGGATTCATACTGGAAGTTGTCGCTTAGAGCTCGCAAGTGGGTAGATTGTTATTTTAGAGACGACTTCCGCCCGCGGAGCAGCGCGCCTATCAAATCCACGCTGATGCTAATATTAAAGCTGTTCAGGGCTGCTATTATGATGATGTTATCTTCAGGTAATGCCGTTTGCCATGATGGCGAAAGACTGATGAGTACTACCCAATCAGCTCGCTGATAAAACCTGATTAAATCTCGTATACGCATTTCGTAGTAAAAACCGTAAAAAACGTAGACATGTATAGTAAATACAAAGCCTACAGTAGTCTACAAACAACGTGTACTTAAGCTTGTGTATGAACAGCTGACTATAAAAACTTCAAGGATACAGATAAAGTGATATATACGGCCGTCGATGCCAAGGTTTGCTGGGTTCGTTGTAAATTCGAGTAGAAGTCTTTGCTTTAGAGGTTTAGATTTTGTTATATTTGGCATGACACGGCTTAATGATCGGCTGTCGAAGTGAAGAGTTCCGTACGTTGTCGCGGCCAGGCGCCATGCTATATTCGTATCTCTTTGAAGCTACCGTTTCCAATGTTTTCACTGAGGCAAGTTTACTTGTCTCCTAGTTTTGATGGAATAGTTTCCACTTATTAATTCAGATACAGTATTAATTTCGTGCACGAGAAAAAAGCAGATTCAACTTCTACTATCAGCTCTATAAAGTTTATAATTGCACATAATTTAAATAAACGTCCGTCACACTGGAGGATGGAATTGTGACTTCCTAAGAGATCTGATAAGTTCTAACAATCAATAATTTGCTCAGTCATAACGACGGTTTGTCGGAGAACAATCAATAATCATCGCCTGCTTTACATTTAAAGAGTCGGTTATGTGCTCTGTCTAGGAGTGGTTGCACTCCGTTCTAAGTGATGATGTGTCTTTCATTTGCCGTTGTTATGGAAATATTCAAATGATTCTCAGCTTTATGGCTTAGAGGTTACGGGTGGGAGACGAGAAGTCGCGTGCTGGCTGGTAGCGACCGTAGAATGTGGTCTACACATCGACATCCCGGCAGCGAGCGGTCGTCGGAGAACCAGTTTCATTTAATCATCATAATTGCGTCCTCCGTTAAGTCTATCCCGCGCTACAGTGTGCTACAGCACACATGTGCACGTTTCTTCAAGCACAACACTATTCAGGGCTCGCTCAAAAGAAATCTTACTTTATTACCTACTTTTTTTTTTTTTTTTTGACGTGACTTATTGTAGATTTGCCGCAGATGGCATTAACTACTTGGCCGGACAAATGGGGAGCGCTGAAGGCTCTCACCCGGTACAACGTTTAAGACAACAGGCCTGAGGGTGCCCAGTTGGGCGCGAACCTCGGCTCAGGGCGTCGTCTGAGAGGAAAAATATTTGAAAGAATTAATCGACCCTAGTGGGTCGATAGCGATAAGCGCTGAATGAGGGAAATCGTCGACCACGCCGGCGGGGTCGGTATCGGGGACCTGAAGTGTTTGGTGTCGCGAGCTGATTGGCTGCCTCTATGGCTAGAGTAATCGGGATTTATTACCTACTCATTCGCTAGAATGTATACCAAAGAACGTTCAATTTAAAAAGGAACTGATCAAAGAAACTCCAGCTCGTTTCAAAAGACTTACAATTCTTAAGAAATGTGGAATTAAAGAAGCATTCAATTGCATTATATTGCAAGCAGTATTTACTGGCGAATTTATTGGGAGAATTTAATTAAATGTAGGCAGGTTATAAATTTGTATTATGGTTTATTTTCTAAATATAATATCTAAGAATAAATTAAAATGTACATTAGGTACTTTTTAAAGTTTCAAATAATTGAACTCCAAAACCAAATATTTTACGTTACAAAAAATCGAAATTCTTAAAATATAAACGGTAAATATGTTAGCAGAGCTTCGTAAATTGTCATTGGTTACTCTGATAAGGTTATACAATGTGTTATCTGTGTCTACGCGACGAGCATAAAAAAATCAGTCAATAATTTAATTCAACACCATCAAGGTCATACTGGAAGCGGAACTCTCGACTCTTAAGTTTCACGTAAACAAACGGTCAATCCCATTGTGAAAAAGTTCAAGAAAGTTAAAGCAATGTCAAGTAATACGTACAATACAAGGAATAAAAATAAAATTGCTAAGTATTCAAAATTCTAGATTAAATAAATTAAATTCATCTTTACTGGGGTTAACAGCCTCCGTAGTCTAGTGGTTAGAGCGTTAGGCTCACGATCTGGAGGTCCGGATTCGATTCCCGATGGGGACATTGTTGAAATCACTTTGTGAGACCTGTGTCCTTTGGTAAGGACTTTTCACGCTTGAATCACCTGATTGTCCGAAAAAGTAAGATGATTCCGTGCTTCGCCGTAAAAACACCTCCAACAACCCGCATTGGACCAGCGTGGTGGAGTATGCACCATACCCCCTCCGGTTGATTGAGGGGAGGCCTAGGGGAGGCCTGTGCTCAGCAGTGGGACGTATATAGGCTGTTTATGTTATGTTATTGGGGTTACGTTTATACAATTAAATACCAGATAATATTTTGAATTTGTCAGAAAATAAATTGAAGGCTCATATAAAGCTTATTACTTTATGTAAAAAAGCTTATTGATGAGATTAATGATTAAGTACCTACTTAAATGATTAAAAATGCCTGGCATTAAATGTGTTCCTCTAGTTATTAAATAACTTGTAATGTATACTTACATTGATTTAAAATATATATTATGTTGCCGTTGCAGTTTCTTGTCATTTCTTCTCAGCCATAATACCTTGTGAAATGACGTAGATTCAAAAATGTTAAATTGACCTTCAACAAGTTTATCCAAGATGATTACGTTGAATAAATGATTCTGATTTCTGAATAAGTTACAGGGACACATTACGGACATTTGATACTTCAAAATTTTACGATGTAGTAAATATTTAACTTACTCGCTATCAAATCAAAAACGAACGAGCTCTAGGTATTACTTACTCCATCTGATAAAAGTAAGTCGTAAACGTAAACATATTACCAGCCTCGAGCGCGCTTCTTGGAATGTCAAAAAAGGAATTTCCTACCTGAAGAGGAAATAAGAAAGAATTACTTTAAATTAAGTAGATACGCTGATATATTTGAGGAGCTCGGTGACGCAGCGGCAAAACGCGCTCGGTCTGCGATTGTTGAAGTTAAGCAACTTTCGCAAAGGCCGGTCATAGGATGGGTGACCACAAAAAAAATTCATCTCGACCTCCTCCGTGCTTCGGAAGGCACGTTAAGCCGTTGGTCCCGGCTGCATTAGCAGTCGTTAATAACCATCAATCCGCACTGGGCCCGCGTGATGGTTTAAGGCCCGATCTCCCTATCCATTGGCCCTTTTTTTGGAAGGCCCGTGCCGCAGCAGTGGGGACGTTAATGGGCTGATGATGATGAAGTAGATATGTACCCGTAATATTCCTGTCTTTGATTTTTTTGAAAATTATATCGATACTTACATAGGTACTTGTTGTCATAAAGAACGAACGAAATTCTTGACATCCTATCATAAAGTCTTTTGTACGGACAATAGACTTTTTGTACCTATTTAGTTAAGTACATGTAAATTACAAATATTACATCAGTTGAAAGAACGTGTAATGTAATCTGAAGTAAACATTCAATATAGTCAATAGTCAATGTTATATAAACTTCTATTTTGAGTTACCCATATTCTCTTCCTCTTTATTTAGGGGCTTTTAACAACTTTTGTTTCTTTTTAAACTCACTGATGTTCCTGGCTCTACAACAAAAAACTAATAAAAATAAACAATTATTTTCGCCAAAAGTGCCTAACTGCGTTGTAATTTGTTTCGGATTTAATTTCCTGTACATTTTCCATTGGCTTCTTATGAAATAAGGCGAACTTTTGAAATGATTCCGATAATACTACGTCGTTGGAGTCATCAGACGGCGCGGTAAACAGGAAACGGTGTCGGGTAATCCCGACTATTCCGCACCACTCGAGCCCAAAACTATTCGATCAATCTTATTCTGTGTTATTATGAACATAATTATGAACTTTTTTTTACACGTGTGCTATACACAGCTCAGGTCAAGCGTGGGTGGGTAGTCAGTAGTTCATCTTGCGACGAACTAGCCCGATTGGGAATATTCTTGTAAGCTTGTATACCAAAGAACGTTCAATTTAAAAAGGAACTGATCAAAGAAACTCCAGCTCGTTTCAAAAGACTTACAATTCTTAAGAAATGTGGAATTAAAGAAGCATTCAATTGCATTATATTGCAAGCAGTATTTACTGGCGAATTTATTGGGAGAATTTAATTAAATGTAGGCAGGTTATAAATTTGTATTATGGTTTATTTTCTAAATATAATATCTAAGAATAAATTAAAATGTACATTAGGTACTTTTTAAAGTTTCAAATAATTGAACTCCAAAACCAAATATTTTACGTTACAAAAAATCGAAATTCTTAAAATATAAACGGTAAATATGTTAGCAGAGCTTCGTAAATTGTCATTGGTTACTCTGATAAGGTTATACAATGTGTTATCTGTGTCTACGCGACGAGCATAAAAAAATCAGTCAATAATTTAATTCAACACCATCAAGGTCATACTGGAAGCGGAACTCTCGACTCTTAAGTTTCACGTAAACAAACGGTCAATCCCATTGTGAAAAAGTTCAAGAAAGTTAAAGCAATGTCAAGTAATACGTACAATACAAGGAATAAAAATAAAATTGCTAAGTATTCAAAATTCTAGATTAAATAAATTAAATTCATCTTTACTGGGGTTAACAGCCTCCGTAGTCTAGTGGTTAGAGCGTTAGGCTCACGATCTGGAGGTCCGGATTCGATTCCCGATGGGGACATTGTTGAAATCACTTTGTGAGACCTGTGTCCTTTGGTAAGGACTTTTCACGCTTGAATCACCTGATTGTCCGAAAAAGTAAGATGATTCCGTGCTTCGCCGTAAAAACACCTCCAACAACCCGCATTGGACCAGCGTGGTGGAGTATGCACCATACCCCCTCCGGTTGATTGAGGGGAGGCCTAGGGGAGGCCTGTGCTCAGCAGTGGGACGTATATAGGCTGTTTATGTTATGTTATTGGGGTTACGTTTATACAATTAAATACCAGATAATATTTTGAATTTGTCAGAAAATAAATTGAAGGCTCATATAAAGCTTATTACTTTATGTAAAAAAGCTTATTGATGAGATTAATGATTAAGTACCTACTTAAATGATTAAAAATGCCTGGCATTAAATGTGTTCCTCTAGTTATTAAATAACTTGTAATGTATACTTACATTGATTTAAAATATATATTATGTTGCCGTTGCAGTTTCTTGTCATTTCTTCTCAGCCATAATACCTTGTGAAATGACGTAGATTCAAAAATGTTAAATTGACCTTCAACAAGTTTATCCAAGATGATTACGTTGAATAAATGATTCTGATTTCTGAATAAGTTACAGGGACACATTACGGACATTTGATACTTCAAAATTTTACGATGTAGTAAATATTTAACTTACTCGCTATCAAATCAAAAACGAACGAGCTCTAGGTATTACTTACTCCATCTGATAAAAGTAAGTCGTAAACGTAAACATATTACCAGCCTCGAGCGCGCTTCTTGGAATGTCAAAAAAGGAATTTCCTACCTGAAGAGGAAATAAGAAAGAATTACTTTAAATTAAGTAGATACGCTGATATATTTGAGGAGCTCGGTGACGCAGCGGCAAAACGCGCTCGGTCTGCGATTGTTGAAGTTAAGCAACTTTCGCAAAGGCCGGTCATAGGATGGGTGACCACAAAAAAAATTCATCTCGACCTCCTCCGTGCTTCGGAAGGCACGTTAAGCCGTTGGTCCCGGCTGCATTAGCAGTCGTTAATAACCATCAATCCGCACTGGGCCCGCGTGATGGTTTAAGGCCCGATCTCCCTATCCATTGGCCCTTTTTTTGGAAGGCCCGTGCCGCAGCAGTGGGGACGTTAATGGGCTGATGATGATGAAGTAGATATGTACCCGTAATATTCCTGTCTTTGATTTTTTTGAAAATTATATCGATACTTACATAGGTACTTGTTGTCATAAAGAACGAACGAAATTCTTGACATCCTATCATAAAGTCTTTTGTACGGACAATAGACTTTTTGTACCTATTTAGTTAAGTACATGTAAATTACAAATATTACATCAGTTGAAAGAACGTGTAATGTAATCTGAAGTAAACATTCAATATAAATGTCAATGTTATATAAACTTCTATTTTGAGTTACCCATATTCTCTTCCTCTTTATTTAGGGGCTTTTAACAACTTTTGTTTCTTTTTAAACTCACTGATGTTCCTGGCTCTACAACAAAAAACTAATAAAAATAAACAATTATTTTCGCCAAAAGTGCCTAACTGCGTTGTAATTTGTTTCGGATTTAATTTCCTGTACATTTTCCATTGGCTTCTTATGAAATAAGGCGAACTTTTGAAATGATTCCGATAATACTACGTCGTTGGAGTCATCAGACGGCGCGGTAAACAGGAAACGGTGTCGGGTAATCCCGACTATTCCGCACCACTCGAGCCCAAAACTATTCGATCAATCTTATTCTGTGTTATTATGAACATAATTATGAACTTTTTTTTACACGTGTGCTATACACAGCTCAGGTCAAGCGTGGGTGGGTAGTCAGTAGTTCATCTTGCGACGAACTAGCCCGATTGGGAATATTCTTGTAAGCTTATGTTGTTGTTATTGTATGTTGTATGTGAACTATATATAGTTCGGGAATGCTCAAGCTGCTTATAATCGCGAAAATATCATATACAGGATGGCCCAGAAGTTCACGTTCAAAATGCAAAAATAGATAGAGGGACTCATTAGCTAACCAGGCATAGTTGTGAAATAAAATAAAATAATTATTAAGAAAGGGGTAGCGACAAAATGATTATTTCTGAGGTAAGGTAGAAAATCTAGAAAAAAGGTACAAAATGGGTCATATCTCGTAAACCGTTAATAATTGCTGAACATACATGGGGGCGTTTCTGGTAGCTAATGAACCCCTCTATCTATTTTTTCATTTTGGACGTGAACTTCTGGGCCACCCTGTATATATAACTTACGATGAACATTACAACCATTTCTTCGTTGTAATCTGTCCTCTACTTGCGACTCTACCCATCCTAGGATTTCGGGCGGAAGTTTGGTCGCATGATCCCATATATAAATAGTAATTTCAGTTAAGTTTAATTGTTCATAAAAATATACATATTTATAAACATCATACGAAACGTCCATGCATATAGTCCCAGTTAAAGAGGTAACCAGTCGTCGTTATCCAAGTTACAGAGGTCAGCTTTAAATAATATACTGCAAAAGTTTAGCTACTTACTTACCTAAAATTTTCCTAAAGTAGGAATCTCATTAAAAGCGATAATTTACACTTTGTCTCAATTATAGAATAGATAGATAAAATACTTTATTGAGCACAATGGACACAAAATACTGAGATAAGGACAACATATACAGAAAAGGACAATAGGCGGCCTTATTGCTCATGCAGCAATTTCTTCCAGGCAATCAGGTACAGGAAAAATTTGCAGAAGTATTTATCAAGGTAAAGACTTTGAATCAAGCTATGAAAAAAGGTATCCCCTGTTCCACTAACAGAGGCAATTCGGTGCAAAAGTGTTGGAAATTGAGCATGAAGCTTAGCCACACAGGTTTCTCACTTATTCAGGTCCCTCTTAAGTATCCAAATGTCACTTATAACATGTAGCCGATCGGCTGACTGAAAATGTGGCTAGTAAGTACTAGCTGTCTCTTCCGACTTGTGATTACTGATTCAAGGGATTGACGCATGAATAGTACTTAGTTTATGTGTAGTATCTTATTACGAACATAGAAGACATATGTGTAGACCCAGTGACGTAATTCTTATCGAATAGAATATTCGAGTGAAGCGGTACTGAATAGAGGGGCAATGCTGGCAACTCGTCAACAACCACGTGGTTCTGATCTGACGCCGCATTGCGCCGTCGCCAGCATTCAACATTACATTGATAATATACATGAACAGCTTATATACATCCCACTGTTGGGTGCCTACAGGTCTCTCCATTACGTCTTAGTGGAGGTGATTGGGCTAGTAGCCGGGATCAACGGCTTAACGTGTGTCTCGGCACGGAATCATCTCACTTTTCCGGAGAATCAGGATATTCGGTCAGCAAGGTCCATACCAATCAAAAACTTGTCTCATGAAGAGATTTCGACCATGTCCCTAGCGTGAAAGATAGCACTTATATTGATATCGACATCGAATTGTCCATAAAAAATTGCCATCTACATTGGCACCTAATACCTAACTAGGTAAGCGTACGCACGCAACATCAATGTAAAACTAAATGCTGAGCGCATCAATAGACACATTATTTTCGGAAACATTTAAAGTGAATGTAATTTTATACATTTACCTGTTTGGTTGAGGAGCTCGGTGGCGCAGCGGTTAACGCGCTCGGTCTGCGATTGTTGAAGTAAAGCAACTTTCGCAAAGGCCGGTCATAGGATGGGTGACCACAAAAAAAAAGTTTACATCTCGAGCTCCTCCGTGCTTCGGAAGGCACGTTAAGCCGTTGGTCCCGGCTGCATTAGCAGTCGTTAATAACCATCAATCCGCACTGGGCCCGCGTGATGGTTTAACCTCTCATATGCCGAGATACCAGACACAATAGATTTTACATTGTGTCTGGTCGAGATCCGCGTTCCGGCGTTCGAAAGATTAAGGCCCGATCTCCCTATCCATCCATAGGGAAGGCCCGTGCCCCAGCAGTGGGGACGTTAATGGGCTGGTGATGATGACCTGTTTGGTAATATTATTATTTCATATCCACGTAAGATCGTAAGTGTTCTATACTTAAACGCTAAATAGATAAAAATATTTTTTAACGTTTCATAAAAGGAAATCATAGACAATAGATTCTGTATGCGATGATTAGGAAATAAATGCTCGCGTTGATGTCTTTTGTATGGAATTAGAGCGTCTATACTAACAATCATACTGTAGGTAATATAATATGTATAATTAAAAATATCGCAGAAAAATAAAGTAAGTACATTTAATAACAATACAGCACAAAATGTGGCTTACTATATTTACTATGAAAGTAGAAATGTATTATAGTCAACTTTTGGGTAGTGTGGTGGGACACTGCAGAGCGGCATTAAGGCACTTCCTTAACACACATAGCTAGCCAAAAGCCAAATATACCTAGGTACCTTCATTTAGGTATGTGAGTCTCATGTGAGAATGTCATGACATAACTGAAGGTCACTACTATTATTTCCAATTGGGGTAGGCAGAGGCAACTATTTTTAGAATTGTAACAGCATGTATAGATAGTATATCTAAATGGCTGGATTAGTGTATACACAGCATGCTCGCGTCACTATAATAAAGGTATTAATTAGCTTAATTTTTTTTGTATGGCTATTTTAGCTTTAGCTTATTTTTTATGTTTTTTTTAATTTTTTTTATTTTTTTTTAACAAAGTAGGTACCTCTATTCAAGACAAGATGGTAGTTAGATACTGGAAGATATCACAAGATCACCTACTGCCTAAACCTCCCTAAGTAATTGTGTAGGTAGTTAGGTACGTCTACTGTTTGCATTCACTCTACATACTGTTAATGAATAAGTTATTGTGTAAAGAGATTGCAAATATTGTAAAGAAACTAGCCTGTTTGCCTCAATGTCAGGGCACGAGCGTTATAAGTATATTCAATACACCCCAGACATTAAAATAAATAATCTGGGTTTTATTTTTCGTACTCCAAAAAAATACGACAAAAAGTGCTTATTCCGCCCGCGACCACATGGTGTTGGCTGAACAAAAGGCGTTCAAATATGCGCTACAGATGTGTTATGCGGTCCACACGTCAAGAACAATACACGCCTTCACTGACACCACGGTTCCGTACCTACTCGCCGGTCACAAATACAATATTCTAAACTACAGATGGAACAATAAAAAATACCTAGGATACATAATCACTTTGTGTAAATATGTACATATAAGTGCCTAAAGTTAATTCGTTTTTACGTAAAAGTAGGTATAAATACGTTATCTACGTTGTCAGTCTTTGTTAATTTCTTTTTTCACTAATTTCACTGGCTTGATCATATCCGTTTGATAACAACAATGTTGCGATTACAGTTTTAAATCATTTTTACTATAACGTTAACGTTGCACAACATTGTTTCTTGTCGAGAAAAAGATAATGAGATTGAGTCAGTTTGTCAAATACAATGATCGTTTATGAATGAATTAGTGAATGACAGTTCGGCCATGTTGTTTGTTTACGCGTGCGCGGCGCATCACGCGCTCGGGTCGGCTCGGGCGCGCTCGTCGTCGCTCGCGCCTCGAAATAGCACGCACCAACGTCGAAGTGTGCGGTCGTCGACCCTGCGCCCTGCCACACCGAAATATTGGAACTCTCTACTTCGATTTAATCCTTTCTCTGACTGTGATGCGCTGGTCATTAAAGCTTCTGCGCCTTCTACTGACTCTCCAGTTAAGTTATGATAACAGCAAGATACTCGTATAAATTATTATCTGCACTCAATAATGTTTTGTTCATAATGAATTATTGTTAGATAACTAGATAGGTACTTAATTGTATTTGTATTGTTACATTACTTGATACATAATAATAATAATTATTACTAATTGATAAATTGATAGGGTTATGGACTATGAATAAAGATCCTACCTACCTACCTACTTAAAATACGTTTGCATTGAATAATTATGTGTAACACGGTTTGATTCTTTTGTTTCGAGTAATTAGTTCACTTATTTTATTACACTAAAAACTTTCGAACCATTTAACCTATCTACGTATGCGCTCATATGGTTTATCGCTGAACGTGTAGCTACTAAAAGTTACAGTTAATTAAAACACGTAAATACTTCTTAATTAGAAGCTATAGAAAACAATACATCAAAAATTGGTAACAGACTAACGTCCTTGAGCTCATTGTTTCCGTTTAACTAACGTTCAGTACAGTCATGAGCAATATAATGTACCCACTTTAGGACTCTGTCGCACTAACATATTTGACATTTAGTGAGACTTACAGTTCAATTTGTCAAAAAAGTTAATGTGACATGGTACCACAGTGTATACATATTAATGCTCGTGACCGTACGTAGGGTACTTACATGTGCACTCTACATGACTTAGGTATAACATAAAACATTATATTGCACTTCACGTTTCTTTATAAAAAACGCTTCGTAGCTAATAATAACAATAGCTATTTATGATCATTTCTTCAGAGTTTACATAGTAAATTAATAACCTAAGAGCTCTCGCGATCAATGCGCGCCCTCTGTTGGGTGTTTGATGAAGTAAAGGAACCGTTGCCTCGCCCGCTACTACCTCGGCCGAGCAGCAGTTACCCTGTGAAACAACATGATGGAGTATGCTGCGAACAGTAACGTGTGTTCCAACTTCCGAAATATTCCCGGCTGTAAAAATGCGCAAAAGTTATGTAAAAAGAGCTGTAATTATTACCTACCCCAACTTTTTTTTTGACGTGACTTATTGTAGATTTGCCGCAGATGGCATTAACTACTTGACCGGAAAAATGGGGAGCAGTGAAGGCTCTCACCCGGTACCACGTTTAAAACAACAGGCCTGAGGGTGCCCAGCTGGGCGCGAACCTCGGCTCACAGCGTCGTCTGAGAGGAAAAACATTTGAAAGAATTAATTGACCCTAGTGGGTCGATAGCGAAAAGCGCTGATTGAGTGAAATCGTCGACCACGTCGGTCGTTATCGGGGCCTAGCCTTAACGCAGACAGGAACAGAGAACAAGAAAGAACCACTATCTTTACTACTTATTTAAAGAGTTTTTAAAATAGGAACATTCCCATTTTGGGGACATTACCAGGAAAGGCACATCACTGGCTGCGAAGCCTCTTTTGTAAATAGGCCTATGTCCTGCTATGGGACTTATACGCTATCAAGTACTTTAACTGTTGCTCGAAATGAAGTGGTGGTGTGGGCGACTTTTACAACCTACCCACGTTTTATTTAATATGGATTGAAATTGATTATATATTATAACGAGTATTTCGTTATTTATTCAAATTTAAAGAAAGTAATCCGACATGGAATACTTTTCAACATAACGGTGCGTAGTATTTTCTATTTTGTGTACCATCCCGTGCTCCAATGCATAAACTTCTTTCACCCTCAGGTTGCCTGGCAGAAATTGCTGTTTAGCAATAAGGCCGCCTATTGTGCTTATTTTTATTCGTATGTTTATGTCCTGTGTATATGTCGTTGTGCAATAAAGTATTATTGATTGATATTGATAAACGTAATTATAACGTTACTGCTCGCAAGTAGGTTCTTAAACTTATTTTCAAAGGAAAGCAAATTGGACTTACGTAACATACCTACATACGCTCACGACTACAACCCGATTGGAGTAGTCAGAGGTAAATCCATCGGAAGATGAACTAAGTACCCACACATCACCAAGCTTTCTGTTAGACCAACGTGATAGGTAATGAGCCGTATCGTCGACCCTAATCCGGTCTTACCTAATTTTATTAAGTACTTATTTTATAACTTCAGTACAAGACAGATTATTAAAAATTAACTATTAAGACATAAATAATAATTTAAAAACGCGCTTGACAACTGAAATTAAGTTCTGTGAACGCAAATTAATTAGTATTCGCAGAATGATCTGATCCGGACTGGAAGCGAAACACTGCTTTTACCGTGCAACGGGTTATGTGGTTATTGATTTTCGCTCATTCTGTCACCCTGTTCGTGGCTACGAACCTGTAACGGTCTAGAATTACAATATTCTCTGCTCGAAACCAGAATACCTACTACATAAATCGCAACTGCAATTTGTTGTAAAGTTAAAGTGAACTCCAGAAAAGTCCAATAGGGAAATGTACTCAATACAAACGTGCCTGCAACTAAATTGATGTTTTCAGCTGTAATAGACGAACACGAAGACGACCTCCGTGGGCCAGTGGTTGAGCGCTGGGCTCACGACCCGGAGGTCACGGGTTCGATTCCCGGTGGGGACATATCACAAAAATTACTTTGTGGTCCCTAGTTTGGTTAGGACATTACTGGCTGATCACCAAATTGTCCGATAGTAAGATGATGCGTGCTTCCGAAGGCACGTTAACCCGTTGGTCCCGGTTACTACAACTGATGTAAGTAAGTAGTCGTTACATGAGCCATGTCAGGGGCCTTTGGTGGTTGGTAGGTACTCCACCTCACAACGCACACGATAGAAGTTGTAAAAAAATATCATGACGCGGAACTATCTAGTAATATATAAATGTTATGTGGAAGTTCATGATGTCTACATCATGAACTTCCACCTTCTTTCCTTCCACCTTTTTTCCTTCTTCCTTCTTTCTTCTTTCTTAGAGTGTGGTGTATAACCAACGCTTACATATTTATTCTTTTTTACAAAATATCGCTACAAATAATAAGAATAATTGATTTAAACTTGTCGAACGTAAATTTAACACTGTTGAGTGTATGTCATTCCAACAATATTTTGATTTTACAGTAGTTTAGATACCCATGCTACTAATTTGGTCATTATTGTCAAACAGAGCATTTTTATACTTATTTTTTTATTCGTTAAGTTAATCACAAATTATCAAGAGCAATTCCTTTAGTCATTTTGGCTTTAGAGATACGAGTAAAAAGTTTAAAAAATCATATTTTTTACCTCTTCAAACCGATTGCCAGAGTAACGAATAAGCGGAGTTTATGGTATTTACGGCGGTCGTATGCGGTGGAAGTCGCGGTGAGTGCGATGATTTATGTACGAGTTACAGGAATCACATCGGGCCACATTCCCGAGGGATGACTCCGTCGGCAAATCCGACGCGGGCGCTTCCTCAATGACTGCACTCTATATTCACTAACTGTTTAACTGAACTTTCTCGCCTTCGTTCATGAAATGCAATTTTTATGGGAACTTCCCTCGCGTTAGACTGCAATACTTAGCATGTAAAGTTATGTTGCTTAAGGTAGAATGTGCTTGCACAAATCATAGAAATCTTCTTCTATCTATCGTGTGGATTGTGAGGTGAATTACCAACCCCATTAACCCTGGTGTCAGGGTTATTGTTGAGCCGCCATAGGCCCCTGACATGACTCATTTAACGACTACCTACGTACTTACATCAGTAAGTAATAACCGGGACCAACGGCTTAACGTGCCTTCCGAAGCACGGATCTTTTTACTTTTTGGACAATCAGGTGATCAGCTTGTAATGTCCTAACCAAACTAGGGATCACAAAGTGATTTTCGTGATTTGTCGCCACTGGGATTCGAACCCGGGACCTCCGGATCGTGAGCACAACGCTCAACCACTGGACCACGGAGGCCGTTCATAGATAGCCGTTCATAGATCATAGAAATAAGAGAGATATGCCCTCAGTACTAAATTGCACGAGTCCACATGTCGCCTGCTTGCTAAACTAAATTAATTTCAATTAAATTCAAGTGTATAGGTAATCATCGTACACATCGAGCCAATAATGATAATTCACCATGTTGATAGTGACTAGGATTGAGAAGGGAATGTTAATTTGGTTTGGACATACGTAGAGCGGTTGAAGGATTGGTGGTAGGGCTGGCAGAGGAAGTCCTAGAAGAACGTACATTGATCAAATTAGAGATGTCCTTATTTCAGTACGATCTAGTCTGAACCGGCGTGTGTGGAGGAAGCAAGGAAATGTGCCAAGGTCGAAGCTAATGGAATTCCATAGTCTCTGCTTACTCCAGTAGGCGTGAGTTTATGTATGTATGTTGAAAGTGACGACTCCTCAGTATCTTTTTACTAATAAAATAATTGAAAATATCTCTTGTGGTTCATGTAGCTGCGCCTGAGTTTATCTAGATTACATCGATGAGTGTGCGTAGACGCGCATTTCCGTGTCGGTTGCCGTTGGCCGCCGCCGCCGTTCCGAAAGTCTCGCGTCCGTCTGTCTGCCCGATCTATATTCGTAAAGATATACGGAGCAATTACAAATATAATCACTACTATGTCTCATATACTTAGGTACATTGTTGCATTTAATTGGGTTGTGTGACTCTGTTAATTATAAAGATAATAACATTCAATGGAAGATGAGATAAATCATAACAAAATGGTATTAATAAATATATGGTATTAATAATACGTCTCCAAAGTATGTTTCCTATCCAATAGTCTTCTATCGTGTGGGTTGTGAGGTGGATTATTGATGACCTAAATTATATAAATGCCTTTTATTAAATGTGTTCCCCTAGTTATTAAATAACTTGTAATATATAACTACATTTATTTAAAAGACGTATTGCTGTTGCAGTTTCTTCTCCTCAGCCATAACACCTTGCGAAATGACGTAGATTCAAAAATGTTACATTGACCTTCAACAAGTTTATCCATGATAATTACGTTAATTATGGTTCTGATTTCTGATCACCAACTAAGTAAGTATAGAAAAAAAAATAGCAAGAGAGAAACTGTCATCATCATCATCTCTCTAGCATTATCCCGTTTTTCACAGCGTCCGCTTCCGTAACCTGAAGATTTGACAGGTCCGGTTTTTTACAAAAGCGACTGCCTGTCTGACCTTCTAACTCGCGAAGGGAAAACCAGCCCAATACAGGACTATACCTAGACTATATCTTTTAATATTTTTCCCAAAAACATCATTCTCACTAAGATTTTCACTTAATGATTAAAACTAAATACACAAAGTCTTAAAAGAGACACCCAATGTGTGCCTTGGTGCATACTGTAGGTACGATACGAACCATGTACCATTAACTTATTTGACAAATTGAAAGAAAGTCTCACTAAATGTCAGATGCGTTAATGCGACAGGGTTCTAAAGTGTATGCATGATAGTAACTGTACCATGGAACATCGGAGGCGCACCCACGGCTTGTACCCACACCTACTGACACTAAAGAGGATCACTCATTATGGTTTAAAACGGTAAACCATAGGAAATTACGACAGAGTTTTATATATGTACAAAACTTAATAAGCTCACTACTATATCCCAATTGGGGTAGTCAGAGGTACATCCATCGATAAACTAAGTACCCACACCTCACCAAGCCATCTGTTAGACCGACGTGATAGGTATAAATTAAGAAATTCTGATTACTAAATAAAGACAGATCTAAAGGTGACAAAAACCGTTTTCCTTTCTCTATTTAACTTATTTATGAATTGTAATAAAGAAAAAATGTAATAAGTGCGATATTTTGTCACGTTTTACTATGACGTCACAGGTTGCTGTTTCATAGTAATTTCGTGTTTCGACGTTTAGAAAAAAGTAATTGATTTGACTTGGCAGTTTATACTGCCCTATTATGAAATAAATAACTATAACGATATTATATTAGCGTGTCGTAATGAAAACAAGACTAAATTCCACGTGTTTTATGTCAAAGTTGGTAATAATAATTGGCTCAATCTTGATACTTACAATTTTTCTTATGTTTTGCAGTTTGAATTCGTACACATACAACTGAAACTTACATACACAACTCCAAAATTACTTACTTACTTAAATATCTGTCATAATACCTAATTATTAGGAAGTAGAGCTAACAATCAAGTAACTAACATGGTATCTTTTATTTGTTCAATTCAATTCTGACGACACTGTTACATTATAAGTTAAACCAAAAATTCTTTCACATTTCGCCTAGCGATTGTCATGTGACAATCGGGTTTAATTAACTGTCAATAATGTATAATGGGCTTAAACTAAGTGCATGTCAGTCAGAATGCGACTCCGCCTACAGCGAGTTGCACAAACATCACCATTGATATTCAATCCGTGGGTAATTTTACGATAGCAGCGCACAATGCGATGGAAGCCAGGAAGCCGATTTGACACCGCAACACACGATGCGATATCACTACATAGTATAAAACAAAGTCGCTTTTTCTGTCCCTATATCCCTATGTACGCTTAAATCTTTAAAACTACGCAACGCATTTTAATGCGGTTTTTTTAGTAGATAGAGTGATTCAAGAGGAAGATTTATATGTATAATAACATCCATTAAATACTGGAGAAATACTGTTATTTTTGAGGTTTTTAATGTGATGTCGTAAATAATTTCATTTTTTCCTCAGCATTGCACCGGGCGAAGCCGGGGCGGGTCGCTAGTTAAATATAAAACTAATGAACCCTCCACTTATTTAGATAACACAATCGTCTGAACACTCGACACGAACTTTGATCTTTGTGTCGCTAAGGTCAAGGGATGCTCGTATTCACAATTGAGTGACGCAAAGTTGGCACTTCCAAAGTTAGAGATTCTAAGCTTAGAAGTTCGTGTATTTCTGTAGTATTAATAGAATTAAACAAACTTAATGAAATGCCAACAAAACCTAGTTAACGCTCGGTTGAAGTTTGCCATTCAGGCCTCGCAACCGCAGCCGTGGGCAGCCAGGTGCGCCCACGCATCCATATTCTAGCTCCTACCTCCAGTTTTGTCGGTGGTTTCGCAACGATGCATTCAGCCTGCCCGTTTGTCTCCGCGGCACCAAATTCTTAACCCACAGACTCCGAAACCGTGGGCAGGTGGAAAGCGGACCACAGCCTGATATTATGCAACTTATCGATATGATATGCGGCTTATTGAACGCGAAAGTCGACGTTCCATTCCGAACGCGTGCCGACCTTCAAAAGGCAATGGCATTTAGTTTACAATGGTGCAACAGCATCAGTTATTTTGGGCTTGCAATTATATTGTACATTGAGACACGACATCATCTTTGTTGTAGAGACGGCGCGAGTAACAATCGTGTCATAGCTTTTTTTAGAATTTCCTCTTGTAATTCAAAAAAGTTATCGATACGATTACCTAACAGGCATTTCTCAATGCATAACAGCAGTAGCGGCCCTAGCAAGATGTTTAGGTGGTGCAAAACCTCAAAGTGGCACCCCTCAGCCCCTTAAAATACAAAAGTTTCGATTCATTTACGGCCACCGAAATTTACCCTATTTAAATCTTTTAAAAATGTTGTTTACCGCGATCTAACCCGATGAAGTTTTAGTTTGCGGCCAGGGTGAACGAGTCTTGGTTGATTTTGGCACCCCCCGTATTTCGGCGCCCGGTGCGGTGGCACACCTCGCATAAGAGGTTCAAAACCTTCAAACAGTTCAAATAAGGAGCCCAACGGTCGTCACCTACTACTTAATGGCTCATAGGATTCATAACCAGCGTAGATTACTTATTAAAATATTCAACAATACATTGCCGATTTCTCCTTGGTGCATCCTTATATGATGCCACCGTGCCAATTAGTGTTTGACTCTTGATGTAACGAGGCATTTCACTGGGTCAAAGATAAATTATAAAATGCTAATCTAGAAACAGAAGCCAGTCTAAGGTGATCAAAAATCAATCTAATTTTGTTTTGGATTTATTTTAGAATTTTAATTGTGAATTAAATTACAATGAGCACGATGAACCCACTTAATAAAACAAGAGAGGAAAGGGAAGACCCAGGAGAGCTTACATGGAACAGATTAAAGAGAATGCGAAAGTCGTTTCTTATAAGGAAGTGAAGGAATTGGTCTTTTGAAGAGTGGAGAATGCTACAACGACAAGAGCGTGGCTCTTAAATTAGTGATGATGATGAGTACGATGAATGACTGCTTTTATTGATGACGTCACTAGGATAGTGTTTCCATACAAATTCATTAGAAAATATTCGTTTCGTTTAGCGGAGATGGGCGTAGAAGAGCGGAGTTGTGTGGATTTGACCAATCACATCGTTCGAGAGAGCGAAAAACTAAGACGCTCTGTCACTCTCCCTCACGGTGATTGGTCGATTCCTGCACATCTCCGCTCATCTCCGCACAGCTCTGCGTCGATGGAAACGCAGCCTTAGCAGCTTACGGCCGTTTAAGACTAAAGTAAGACTTAGAGGGAGTGAATTAGGCGCTCGATACGTGTAGAAATAAAAAGCTGGTGTAAGTACCTAAATAATTATTAAGTAATGGATGTATCTCTAAACTGACTTTTACAAATTAAGTTGAGGAAAAGAAGAAAAAAGTACAGGCAACATACAAAAACTTAAGTCACGGTGTTACCATTTACATAAAAAAGTTTTGTTATTTCTTAATTACAATTATGCAGATTATGATCTTAGCCCTCAAATGGGCAAAAGAAAAGAAATATGCAGATTATATGAAGTAAATACATTTTAATCTTATTATTTGTTCAATGAATTATTATATACACTATTATTATTTATTATATTATATATTTTATGACAATAAATTTAACATTACGAATTGGTGCGGGCCGGAGTGTTACCGTTCTATACGTAGTATTATTCTTTATTTATTCTATGTTATGGTGCAAAATCGCCGAGGATAATTATTCGTTTGCATTATCGTGATGTACATTTTTGTCGCACTTGATCTCTTGCCATATAGGTGATGCAGCCTACGCTACAGTTTGCATAATGCTTGTATGTATGTCACGAACTACACGATAGAATTTATTAAAATATTTATTGTAAATTAACATGTCCAATGTCCGGCCCGGCCGAGGCTCAGAACCCTAACGTCCAGGGGTTTTAGGATACTTACCGCAACAAATTTACGAGAGGTTATAGAAATTTTGAAAAAAAAAAACCCATTGTAATCTATAATTTACTACATATATTATATACCGTTGTAATCTACTTACTTAAGTATATGAAATTTCATATCAGTTAGAATAGGAATTTAGTGAAAAGTATACTGAGTTTTTCTCGTTACTTAGTTTTTTTGACACACCACTAACTTCTTTGACACTTCTCACCAATTTATTATTTATTAAGTATTCCTATTATATAGTTGTCCGAAAGAAAGGTGATCCGTGCATCGGAAGGCACGTTACGCCGTTAGTCCCGGTTACTACTTACTGATGTAAGTTAGTAGTCGTTACATGAGCCATGTCAGGGGCCTTTGGCGGTTCAATAGTAACTCTGACACCAGGGTTGATAGGGTTGGTAATCCACCTCACAACCATACGATAGAAGACATATCTCAAATCGTAACTACAGTTATCCTACTCATTTATTTCCAATAGCAACATAAGTGTCTATTGTTTCTAATATTATTCGCTGATAGTGGTTATCTAAATGTATGTCTGTATTGACTTTCAACAGCCGATGAACCACCAGTGAAGGAAATATAGTTCAGATAACGTGGCTATTTGGGGCGTGTCTCTCACCTCTTTACCTATAGTTGCATGTAAAATGAACCCTTTAGAATATCATAGAATGCTAGCTTCTAGCACCTAAAGACTACATTTCAACTACATTGCAACTTCTGCCTGCATATTTAAAAACAGATTAAAAACGTGGCTTCTTGAGAAGCAATTTTACGATTTTTCATTTTTTTATTGATTATATCTAATTTGTAATTGTATTATAATAATTTTTATTCTTCTCTTTTCTTCTATCGTGTGGGTTGTGAGGTGGAGTACCAACCTCATCAACCCTGGTGTCAGGGTTACTATTGAGCCGCCAAAGGCCCCTGACATGGCTCATGTAACGACTACTAACTTACGTACATCAGTAGGTAAGTAGTAACCGGGACTAACGGCCTTCCGAAGCACGGATCATCTTTCTTTCGGATAATCAGAATAATTTGTATTTATATGGAATGACATTCGATTACAATTATTATTATTTAATGATTTTGTATTTAATTTGATATTGTATTGATATTATTTGTCTTGTTCATGTCGATTCATTAAGTACGTTTAACTTACATACTCTGAATTATTGTATTTAATTAATGACTTGTAATAGTATATTACCAATAAAATTTTCATTTTCATTTTCAAAACATGTAGATACGTCTTCACGTAATAGGTAAGTACTAGTGATGTGCCGGATCGTTAAAAATGTATATCCGCGGATACGGATCTGAATACGGATATTTATTGTAAAGATCCGCGGATACGGATACGGGTACGGATCTTTATTTTCTTAAAAAAAAAGATTAAAGTTTTAGTTATTTCATTGTTATAAAAGTGATATTTAAAGATCTATCTATCTAAATGTTTGCAGTATAAAGGTGCCAAATATTTGATTTTAAGAAATAATAGCAATCTGAATGGAATTTTAAAGTTTTTTATTTAATAATCTACTTAATCACCTGAAAGAGATCCGTAAAAGATCCGCGTGAAAAGTAACGGACACGGATACGGATACGGATTTTTCTTTTATCTCGGATATCCGCGGATACGGATACGGATATTCGGAACATCACTAGTAAGTACTATAGTCCCGTGGTACACCGGCTTGCTTCTCAAACTGGGAGCGCCAGTTCGAACCCCTGTACTTGACTACCCTAATGAGTTATTGATTTATCTGATGTGCAGTTTCACTAACACAGTTGGCTCGACCATTGTAGATGGCGATACGGCTTACCACCTACAACGTTAGTCTAACGGAAAGCTCGGTGAGGTGTGGGTACTAAGTTCATCTTGCGATGGATGTACCTCTGACTACCCCAAGTGGGGTATAGTCAAGAATCTATGTATGTTTGTAAATATTTCTTTTTTCTTATGCGTTGTGAGGTCGATGAACGATGATGATGATGAACATTAATGCAGAACGTAAAAAAAAGAAAAAAAAAATGAAGTAAAGGAAGAATCCTAACCACTTGCGCTGTCACTATACACCTGAAAATAGCCCAGCTTAAAGAAAAAAGAAAACACTCACGTGATCAACTTCTGTATTCTTCTTACCAGGCTTAACCCCTATGGCAGGGTTACCATTGTGCCGCCAAAGTCCCTGACATGACTCATAATATGTAACCATTATAATATACGTATATTTACTTAAGTGAATAATAGCTGGGACCGACTGCATACGTGCGCTCCAAAGCACGGATCATCTTACTTTTGTACAATCGGGCGAACGCAGTCTGCGCATCATAATATTCCGTGATTCGAACCCGGTACCTCCGGACGGAGGCCGTAATCAGATGGCTATTTAATGAGTAATCGGATTCGATTCAAGGATATAAGATTTGATAGAGAAAAGATGCGAACTTGCTGGGCATATAACGTAAAAACCAGTACCCACTTGATTTTATGTGAGTAAATGTAAATGTTGCTTATTAGATGAATCGCTCTGATGCGGCCTTTTTAACCCTTCCGTTTTTTATTCGCACCCGATTCCGAAGAAGTAAGCTTATAAGGAGACCAGTAGGAATGTCCTTAGTGCGTGCAGTTCAGAGTGCAGAAGGCGAGTGAGGGCACTTCCTCCCGACACGCGCCCTGTTATCGCGTTCATTGATAGATTTATCTGGCGAGGTCGCGCCGACCGCTAGCAAGCTTGTAGTCACGCGCGCACTTGCGCGTGCGCTTACAGCTCACGACTAGTGATGCGCTGTTCCTGGGAATGTTCCCACTTCGAGAACGTTCCCGGCAGTAGAAAAGCACAAAACTCATTTAAAAAGAGCTTTGAGCTTTATTACCTAACTTTTAGGCAGATAAGAACATACATTGTTTTAGGTTTACGCGGTCATTATAATAATTAAAACACATAATAACGGGTTCTTACCGCGTTTAAATCAGGGATATGAGAATCCCGATATTTCGACACTGTTTCAAGTGCAATGATCACGGGATGACAGATGAGATTGGAGTGGAGTAGGTAGATCCATAATTTTCTACGGGCAGACATATCTGTCTACCATGTGTGATCATGGCATTTGCTACAGTGTCGAAATATCGGGAGTCTTATGAGACTCCACGTTACCGCGTTTAAATCAGGGACATATCCCTGTAAGAACCCGTTATTATGTGTTTTAATTAAGATAACAAAGAACACAGTATCAGAAAGAACAATTTGAAAAAGAAAAGCAGTCAGTGGTTTTACTTTTTTTTTTGACAACGGGAACATTCCTGGAAACGGCGCATAAATGCCCACGACCGGCCATATCGTTACAATTTGTTTTATTTGCTAATTTATTTTTGTTTCATCATATCAAAAATGTAAGGTGACCATTCTATGGAGCTCGGTGACGCGTGGGTACTTAGTTCATCTTGTGACAGATGTTCTGTCTACCCCAATTGGGATAATGAGGCACGTCCTAGTCAAACACTTTTAAAAGTACCTAGTTATGTTTATTTCCCCGTAAGAATTATAGTGCTAGATACCTACCTAATTTGCACTTAAGTAGTGTAGTTATAGCTTGACTGATAAGTAGGTTGTGTTATACTTAATCAAGATCTTTACAGAATGACCGCCTGTATAGTTTGCTGCATAGTGGTCTTTGCCGATTTCGGTAACGGCGACTATTAGGTATTTTCGACGACCTTAACAGGTAGGTCTAGTCAAAAAGACCTAAAGGAAAGTGCTCATTACGCGCTCATTATTACTTATAAAGTTGAATTCAGTTCCCTGATCAGTTTCCCGGTAGTGATTGTTTGGAAGAAATTGCTTCAGAGCAAGAAGGCCACCCATTTGTGCTGTTGCTAAATGTTTGTATGTTTTGTCTGTATGCAATAAAGTATATTTGATTTAGAGTCAAAATCGATTTATTTGTTTGTAGTCTGAGCGAATTTGAAAAAGCTACCTTGTATGTATTGTGTTATTTGTCATAAGTAGATATACTTAAGTGCTGCACTATCGGAATAGTATGGTCCTGTAATGATAGTTTTAAGTTATGATAAATAAATAAATATCATCCATCAAGTAAGGATCGTCGGTAGACTGAGAAAATAAAAAATATTTACGTAAAAAATCTTCAATTAAGCAGCAGTAACAAGGAAATCTGTCCTTTAAAGTTAATTTACAAATAGACTGCAGATGTGACGGCCTGATGCATAAACAGCCACTGTTGTCTTTCGCCGAAGTCTGCTTCTACGAACCGAGCCTCGCCAACGATTGATAGATGTCGCGTCGGACACAAAACACAGAATTCACTAAACATACCATACACGCCCAAGATCCTTAATGGGATGGGCAGTGTCACAAATTACATAACATTTTAAGTTCACGATTATCCGAATAAGTAAGATGATTCCGTGCTTCGGAGGGCACGTTAAGCCGTTGGTCCCGGCTATTAGCCGGAAAAACACCTCCACCAACCCGCATTGGAGCAGCGTGGTGGAGTATGCTCCATACCCCCTCCGGTTGATTGAGTGGAGGCATGTGACCAGCAGTGGGACGTATATAGGCTGTTAATGTTTTGTTATGTTTAGTTCACGACTATATCGGGGTAGTCTTTCTATTAGACCGACGTGATAGATGGTGACAAATTAAGAAAAGACAATTGGCAGCGACTTTCAATACGAAGTCGAAGATGGATATAGTGAACCGTATGGCGACAGGGAAACAGCCTATATTAGTGAAATGTGTACTTACTGAATGCTTTCGCGGTAGGCTTTTAATCATGTATGATGTAGAATCCACGGGTATACCCGTGAAGACAAGCAGCTCAACGCGTTCTATGTATTAAATCACTTCCAGTTCGGCTTGAAAGACAATTCCCAAACTCACGTTGTAAAAGACGGCTGGTATTTCGTTGGTCTACACTCAAAAGAATGTGTCACTCGGAAATTAGCAAAAAACTTCTCAGACTGGCGCCACTGCGATAACACAAACAGAAACTAAAGCATCGGTAAATTCGGGACAATTCTTTTAAACGTCTTCCCTTTAGACCTTTTAACGTTATCAGTGAACAGTACATGATTTTTTGTTTAACTTTGTATAGCACGCGATAAGTTTCTAAGGCTCTTAACAAACTCGGCGAATGCGCCTGTTTACGAAAGTAATGCGATCTGTTCGCTGGCCAAATCATAAATTAAAATAATAGGTCTAACACTACTACTTACATAAAAACAACGAACTGAAAAGTATAAGAAAACAGCAAAACAGCTTTTACCACAACTATACAATAACATCAAAACTCGCTCGACGTAGAGGGAACATAAGGCCACTCGCCGTAAGGAGACTCGCCGTTCGGAAAGTCGCTGTCAACGCTACAATTCTCGTGCGCTGCTCGTGATTTACGATAGCGCTGCTCGCATGCAGTACGCACTTCGTTTGTTTATTTAAAATCAAAGACATCACTAAGTTTAAAAAGGTATGTATAAAGTGCAAAGCGAGCGCAGAACACTTAGCCCGCGAGCATTATGCGAGTCTTGATATGCATATAAAACAGTTACTGTAACTGCTCGCGTGCAGAGCGCGCGCTGCTCACATGCGACGCATTCGCTCAATATGTACGGAGCCTAAGACACTGGTGATAATATTCAAAGAGGTTACAGGTTACCTACTTCTTGTAAACCGACCGGTATGTGTCTGTACTACGTTGCAACGGGACTCGGCTACTGGTAATCAGCCAACCCAATGTAGTTAATAGCTTTAAATTTCCTGTCAGTAGGTGATAGAATAAGTATGGAAAATTTATAACCGTGTGATTGGAAATGCTGCCTTTCAACTTAGTTTCCTTATCACGAGAATAAATTTGACAAAACATATAATAAGTAAGCTATTTGTCTTAAGATATAGTAACATAGACCTAATGTTAAGTTTGCTTAATACAGATAAGAGGACGTAACGACGGAGACCGGAAGTGAGAATGATTAGCAATTTCTCTAAATTGTAATGTACAAATTCCAATGACTATCTCACCGCTTAATTAACTAGAGGAATTGGGTTCCAGTCATCCAATTAATACCATCTCAGCAACTGTTGTATATCCAATAAATTATGTTCAATTAGTGAACAGTTCGTCATCGCGTTGAGATGGAAGCGCGTCGAATATCCGTGATAAAAGTGAATGAAGCCGAATTTTATTCAAGGCCGGTGTTCGGGAGTTCGTTTTAAAGAGTGGTGTATAAATAGATGACGCACCGAGAGAGGATCCGGCGTGGTGGTGGATGGTCTGCGTGCGCGGCGCGGGCGCAGCTTCAGTGGGAGCGCGGCGGCGGCGCGGCGAGCGCGCGGGCGAGCGGCGGCCGACTATCGACTGTTTCAGCGCCGGCGACGCTCCCCCATTCACTCGTACGCTACGCATGAATGAACGCTACCACGTGGCCGAAAAAATCCGCTGAAACTCTCGTCTAGTCTAGTTCCACGGGTGACGGACGATAGGGAAAACTCTGCACCGACCTTGTTGCTCCACGTCTAGACCGATAAGCAGACTTGCCTCGGCTGCGCTAATCTCAGTTTAACTGTTCAGTTACCCATGTGAACTACTTATTTGCAGACAGGATTTATTTTTAAATCGCTATTTTATAATATACCTACCCAGATAGCTAGATAGTATTGGTGGGGAGGTACTTAACTTTTCAATAGTACTTACGTACTTATAGAGTATTATAAGTATTATAACCTTCATTAGATTGTTAGGGCAATGTTTTATTTACCTACTTGATTGTTCTGTCTGGAGAGGTACCTAGGTACGTAAGTGCTTTCAGAGAAAAATGTATGACGCCAACTCACGTCAGTTCAAACTGGATATTTGCAAAAATACCAAAGATAATGGAATGTTTTTGCTTTGATGGTAACGAGATGTTGTTCGAAGATCTATCCACTTCCTGGCTTCAACCATCTCTACTTATGTTCCGTCCCGTGTTGTTTTAAAGTAAGTACTTCTTAAGTTAGTACTTATGTTATGGGCGATAGGCTGATCCCTTATCACCATAAGGTTCATCATATCCATCTTTGGACTTCGTATCAACAGTGGCTGCAAGTTGTCTTTGATTACTTGTGGCTCTGCCCACCCCATTAGGGATTACGGGCGTGAGTTTATGTATGTATGTATGTATGTACTTAACAACAACAATTAATACATCATTAATTCAGTATGGAACTATCCACATTCTTTTCAATTAGAACTGTTTTGATAGTACCTCTATACAGAGACCTTTAGAAATAATCGTCTCAGACGAGCCCTGAGCTCAAGCTTGTTGTCTTAAATTTTGTACCGGGTGAGAACCCGGCCAAATCAAAAAGATCTAAGTAAGTATATTTATGCGACGTTGATTTTTTCAAGATTTTTCTAAAATGTTGACTACTAATTATGTGCCTCGTCGACTATTCGATTCGTTTGTCAAAAAGTTGTATTTTTTAAGATTGTTATTATAAAGGAGTGATTTTACCATTAAGACAATTAAAAGTGGCGATACGAAGTGCCTTAGATATAATCTTCTTCTTCTATCATGTGGATTGTGAAGTGGAGTACTAAACCCCAGGTGTCAGGGTTATTATTGAGCCGCCAAAGGCCCCTGACATCGACTCATGTAACGACTACTTACTTACATCAGTAAGTAGTAACCGGGACCAACGGCTTAACGTGCCTTCCGAAGCACGGATCATCTTACTTTCGGACAATCAGGTGATCAGGCTGTAATGTCCCAACCAAACTAGGGACCACAAAGTAATTTTTGCGATATGGCCCCACCGGGAATCGAACCCTGGACCTCCGGATCGTGAGCCCAACGCTCAACCACTGGACCACGGAGGTCGTCGCCTTATAATAATAATATTATAAGATACTTATTATAGAAGTATTTGTTTTTTCAATTTAGATTAGGTAGGCACTTAACTTTGTCTTTAAACCGATTGAGATGTAGCATTTTTTTTTGACGTTACTTATTGTAGATTTGCCGCAGATGGCATTAACTACTTGGCCGGAGGAGATGTAGCACAGCTCTAAGATTTGATTAAGTACTTACTCCAGAGAAAACTCCATTCAAATCTTTTCAGTAAGTAAGTAAGTAGTTTTTATTTGGTAATTGAACGAACATTTTGCGGATTAAATACTAATTCAAAGTTAGAATGTCTTTTTATAACTGTGAACCGATTCGGTATGATGCAAATCTTACATTGAAAGCATGTCCATTTTTTAACTTTTAATAAAAAGTACTTAATTACCAATTCCTATTGAAAACTTTGGTATTTTTAAAATTTTTAAGCAATAATAAAGTTGATTCTACATTACAAGAAGCAAGCACAATTACTATGCCATTTCAGGCTTTAGAACAGACTATTTTTTATTTAGTTTTACTAATGATTTTTATAAAAAGACCATTAAGTACTTAAGACTAAGTACTTAAGTACTCATTCTATTATTTTTATTCAGTCAGCAACGAGTAATTATTCAGATTTTAGTTGCAGTTAGGTGTGTAGAAATTTTCTAGAAAATATTTCTTATAGGCACGTCCCGGAAACGGGACGAACCGTCGGTATCCGTTTAGGCCTATCTAGGTCAGACGTTACAATTACCAGCCGTTCCTGTAACTTTAGTAAAACAAAAAATAATATTTAGTAAATACCTCTATTGTCTTAATTCTAAATAGGTATCTAAGTCTACATTATATAAGAATATGGTTCGGTAGGTCATAAAAAAAAATCTGGACTTACGATGAAAAACTCTGATGATGATGATGACAATGTTGCAACACAGCACTGACACACAAAACAATCACAAAATGAGACACTGTTGGATCACCGTTTCACTCACGAGGCGCGGGACGGGGTACCACCAGGAAGTCTCCGACGGACTTTGAGCGGGACCGGTTCCTCAACGGAGCCCCGAGCCCGCGCATGCGTAGCAAGCCTCGGGGCGTGACCTAGACCCTGAAAACGCCACCCCTTCGCCCACGCAAACCCGATCACCATGGAAACGGCGTCAAATTCTTCAAAAATCCTCACCTCATAACGTTAAAAAAAACCTTCTTTTCCACTTGTTTTGACAACCTTGTATTAATTTGTGGGTATACTGAAAGTTTCAAGGTCGGGTTTAGTCAGAAAGAGTTAGAATTTTGGAGATCGCATCAACTGCGTCGTACGGAAGTGAAGTATGTAAGTGGAGCAGTACTTACAATGCTTCGCTCCACCCAACCAGCGAATCTTCTTGTCCGGTATTGGCTCTTGATGAGTGGTGTGAGGAATGGCAGCCTTCCTGCAACCCTTATCAACGACAAACAAGACCTACCTAGGTATGTTTGGGACCTATTATGTGTATGACGTTATATAGGAGACAGTCTATATAGGTCAAAGTGCAGTTTTAGCTGCTTTAATGTCAGCGACGGAAAACACTGAATATTTTTGGTTCTGTGTTTGATTTAAAACTGCTACTGAGCCGCAGTAGTCCAGTTAGAAGAACGCTTGACTTCCACTATGAGGTCGCAGGTTCAAATCCTAGCACGGGCCTAAACCAATGATTTTGGAATTAGTTTTCAAATTAATGTTTGGATCATACATGATTATCACATGCTTAGCGGTGAAGGAAAACATCGTGAAAAAATCCTCGAGAAATGCGTTTCGGAGGTTTGTGACCTAAACCTGTAATGGGCTGGTTGTCCCTTCGCGGGTTGGGAGGTCAGACAGGCAGTCGCTTCTGTAGAAAAACCGGCTCTGTCTAATCTTCTGGTTAGGAAAGCGGGTCCTGTGAAAACGGGATAACGCTAAAGACATGATTACGTGACTTAAGTATTGTAGATTTGCCGCATATGTCATTGTTACTTGGCCGGACAAATGAGGAGCGCTGAGGCCTCTCACCCGGTAACAGGCCTGAGGGTGCGCAGTTGGGAGCCAACCAGCTCAGGGCGTCGGCTGATTACGTCTAGAGGCACTGCCATGTATGCATGGCCTCTATAGAGGGTACTTCTTCTGTCGTGTGGGTTGTGAGGTGGATTTGGTAGGAATATTAACCCTGACGGGTTGATGGGGTACCAACCCCAACCCCAACCCCAGTGTCAGGGTTAATATTGAGCTGCCAAAGGCCCCTGACATGGCTCATGTAACGACAACATTACTTAGGTACATCAGTAACTAGCAACCCTGGGACCAATGGCTTAACGTGCCTTCTGAAGCACGGATCATCTTACTTTCGGACAATCGGGTCACACATCACATCATCAGCCCATTAACGTCCCCACTGCTGGGGCACGGGCCTTCCCTATGGATGGATAGGAAGATCGGGCCTTAAACCATCACGCGGGCCCAGTGCGGATTGACGGTTATTAACGACTGCTAATGCAGCCGGGACCAATAGCTTAACGTGCTTTCCGAAGCACGGAGGAGCTCGAGATGAAACCTTTTTTTTGTGGTCACCCATCCTATGACCAGCCTTTGCGAAAGTTGCTTAACCTCTCATCTGCCGGAACGCGGATCTCGACCAGACACAATGTAAAATCTATTGTGTCTGGTATCTCGGCAGATGAGAGGTTAACTTCAACAATCGCAGACCGAGCGCGTTTACCGCTGCGCCACCAAGCTCCTCCACACAACACAATCGGGTAATCAGCCTGTATTGTCCTAACCAAACTAGGGATCACAAAATGATTTTTGTGATATGTCCCCATCGGGATTCGAATCCGGGACCTCCGGATCGTGAGCCCAACGCTCAAACTGCTGGACGACGGAGGTCGTTATATAGGGTACTGTAAAATAATCTTGCGATGGGTGTACCTCTGACTACCCCAATTGGGATATAGTCGTGAACTTGTGTTTGTTTTACTTACGTTATTTTCATTTCGGTTCTGTTAGTTTTGTTCTTGATGTACCTATCTGTCCTTCGTTCAATGGCCGCGAGGTTGCGGTGGCGTATACTGTTTAAGTACTTATTTTCATGAGTTTGCTGCATATTCCTTCAGAATGCTGGTGAACACCCCAGCAGGATCTGCATGACACCCGCGCCGCGCTCTTCGCGAATTATATGGAGGGTTTCAACCAACAAACGCTGAGAATGCTATCTCCGTAGAAACACGTCAAACAGCTATTGGTCGAAGCCCTCGATACATTTCGCGCCGGGTGCGGTGCGGTCGTTATGCCGCGGGGGAGTCTGTAGGATGCAAGAAAGTGGTCTCCGCCTCGGCAAATATTCACGAAAATATATTCATCATTTAATCTTTTCACCACCGCAAAGATATGTCGATTCCAGCACAATATCAAAGGACAAAGAAGTATTTAGTAGATACTTGTAACTTTTATCCAGTTCATATCTTTTGTGTGTACATAATATACCATATCTAGCATCAAAGAAGTGTTAGAAAAAGGATCATTTGAAATAAAATCCGCAAATGTTTTTACAATTTAATAAAATTTCTTCAATATAAGAATATGTCCGATTCCATCTATATAATACAAAGCATTTCAAAAAGGGAAAATACCTACAATATAAAATACAACCTTCTGTACCTCGACTATGGACTCTTGTCCTGCTTGCCACACAATTGTCATCCCTGTATGCAAGTATTTAGCACTTTCAAACTGTTATTTGTCAAATTTTACCTTGAGAATTGCTGAGGCGGGTCGACCTCACAACCCGCACGATAGAAGAAGATAAAATTTTACTGATAAACTATAAACTTCTAAGGCAAAATTTGACATACAGCTTGAATGCAGCTTCCCGCACATGGATACCCTTGAAGCGAATAGAATTTGAACGAAAACATTCTCGTACAATAAACGACCTCTCCCACCGCTCTTGCCAGTGCCCCAAATACATACCTTGATATAATTAGACATCGAATCACAACAGTTATATAAAAGATGGATAAAATTTCACTACAATAGAAGCACCGTAGAGATACAGTATTGCCTGAAAAAGACACATTCATTACCATTGAGATCGAGTATTGCACTACATGGGAAACTATTTAAATTGTTGTATTGAAGGATATTTTATTTATATACAACTACAACATTTTATAACTCATAAATATGTATTTACACAGGATTCTTACGATGAAATACCATTTATAGATACACGTGTTACATGTTTTGCATTAAAATTTCGCTAAATTTCATTTTTATATGTAGTACAACATTCTACAGAACAATCTGAAGTCCAAAGATACTAGAGGTATAAGTTGTTGCGCGACTTCTATAAAATAAAACAAATAAATAACCGTATGGTATTGCTATTTACAGTCCGTCGCCCGCGATCGAAAACTCAAACAAAATACACATTTCAAACGAAAAAGTATGGCAGTTGTTAAATAATAAATTACGTACACTTTTAAAAATACTATGACAGATAAAAATCTGCGAACCTGCAAGGTAAAATACGATACAATAATACATGTACACGGCTACATTCAATTAGTAATACAAATTGTCATTCGCAAGTGGTAATACAGTATGAGATTCTACGATCGACAGAGCAGAGTTTAGATGGAACAGACGACACACTTATCGATTTTGAAACATGAACAACTTGCTTAGAGTAAACAAGTTTTAGATTAGAAAGAACACAGAATTCGGGAAATTTTGACTCCTTCGGACAGACATACCAGAAAAGGCGGTATAAAATCTGTAGATACAAATCCAGCATACGCAAGGAAGTTTTTTGAGGATGTGCTGATGATTTAGAGGATCTGGAAGAGTTTCTTGAGCTCGACCATCAGCTGCCAGTCCGTCTTGATGAGGTCATCGCGGAAGTAATCCTTGCACGCGTCGATACTAGCGCGCGAAATCTGTAGACAAAGAGAAATACAATTAACAAAGCACAAAATTGATTAACCTGTCTCTATCTTAGAACCCTGAAGTTGCTTTTAATTACTCGTGGCTCTGGCCACGCCGTTTGCCATCACGGGCGTGAGTGTATGTATTTATTTTTATTAAAAATAGATTTGCGTTTGACTACAATCTCACCAGATGAAGATGTGGCCGAAGTTAGTACACGCTTACCTAGTAAATGCCTGTTCTAACTAGTTTTGAGGAAGAGTGAATGGGCAGGGAGAAAGTGCATACACGAGGGCACTGTGGTCGGGATATGTATAGTACAATTGTCTGGAGCTCTTTCCCAGTACTTTTCAGTTAACACAAAGATATGTAGGTATGTAAGAAGAAAGAAGTAACCTAATTTCTGACCCTATCTTGCTACTATAGTATGCTACCCTACCTAGAGTATGGAAAGTATCCAGTGTAGTATTCCTTCATGTTACGTCACGTATGGCGTGCCTTCGGCAATATGGTAGTTTCTAACTAGTCAAATCAGTTACTTTACACGAATTTACCATGGAATTTGTATGAAAAAGCAATCTGTGACGTCATAGACAAACGTGATAAAATGACGGAAATATTATTACGTTTTTTTATTTAAACTCATAAAAAAGTTAAATAGAAAAAATCAAATCATAATTTCTAATTTATCAGTGACCTAGGAAACTTATCAATTGTTATTCCAAGAGTTAGAATTATCCCATAACAAGATGAATGAGAACAAATCACAATTTTATCACAATATTAATATAAACTCTAAAATACTCAGACATCATTGCCAGACCCTACTCAACACGTTTCATATTATAATAGTGCTTATTAATTTATTTCAATATTATAGATAAAATCGCGTCTATCGCGTATCAAGATCAGCAGACGAGATAACGAAGCATCACCTCAAAAAATCCAGTTACAAACAAATTGCCAATCTCGTAGAATTGTCACATATTAATTGGCGGTGCACAAAACTTAATCGCAGCCTGTCCTGTGTCTACATCCGCGAAAACCCGTTCCTGAGTTGACTCCGAATTACGACCGCCTTCCGATCTAAAAATAGCTGCTCATGATGAATGTACCAGTGGTTTCATTCAAGCCGACCCAGTTTGAGCGCATCGATTCAGCATTTCGGAGTGAATGGGGTTATGACGTCATGGGGAAAATAGGGCAGGTTGTGCAAGCAAGGAACTGGGTCATGCTGCACCCCGCGCCCTGCCTACCCCGCTGCAGCCCTGCCAGCGAGCCCCGGGAGTCGGGGCCGGTAGCGACATTGAACGCTGGGAAATCGTATTCGCTCGTTGCGAAAATAACTGCTTCCAATGCCGTTACGAAGGACAGGTAATAAAACCAGATAGAAGGTGACTCGTTGAAGGTTGGAAAATGTTTAATGAGAAATATAATTAAATTTGGGGATCCAATAACAGGATCAAGTAATATCACGGTTAGATACTTAAATCGATAATTATGCAAATAAGATGCATTCGAAGCAATAATACCTAACTATGTTGAAGGACTAACAGACTTCACTAAAAATGAAATTGTAAATGGAATCATCCTCACGCATTTGTCAGAAGATTAGTAGCAACTTTTATATTGGGGTCCTACATTTTGTTCCCCGTGTGATAGAAGGGATGAAAAGAAAAGCCACGAAAGTGCCAAGCTGCTTACTATCCCCGGCATATACAAGTCTACTAGGCTAAAATTGTACAATTGGTTGGTGAACTTTCACTTTACAACATCTTTACTACACCAAAGTTGCAAATACATGCAGTGTCCAAATTGGCAATCCAAAAGTGGGAAGTATATTAAAATAGCCTAGTAATTTATTAGATACCGTGCATCCATACGGGGTTCCGTCAATGAAACCGTCGCGAAATATCAATGGAGCATCTAGAATGGGGATCTGACCCGGTCAGTATGTATGTGTGCAGTGTGCAGCGTAGCGCGTGCGCCTGTACTGGTGAAAAGCCTCGCTTCGCCATTTGTGGAAATATAGCCCCTCTTACCTACGGCATAGTCACCAGTTTGCTGGTGTAAGAAGCTGCCAGGGTTGCCCTAATTGCTGTTGTGACGTCAATTTTAACCTGATAGATCGTTCCCCTCTGCCCTTATATTTAATAGAAGAATATGAATGCACAGCGGTGGTAAAAATAGAACGTTAAAAGGATAATTCTCAGGGATGTTATTTTGATGTGCTTTTTAGCTTGGTCTGTACAGATTCGTTTAATGTATTGTAAGGTCAAGAGGGACTATCTATTGTGTGATAGCTTTGACTTGAATAGAAGTAAAATTGGATTTACGGTTTTTAATCACTAATCGGTGAGGCGTGGGTACCTAATTCATCTTCATCGATGAACCCCTGTCTACCTCATTAGGATATAGTTGTGAGCTTATGTTGTTATGTGTTTTTTAATCACTAATCATTTCCAGGTAATGGTTCTGAACAACATTGCCCAAGAAGCTATGTGGGTACCTCAAAATCTGAAAGAATACTTTTATGTATGTCTCTCATATAAAACGAGGCTTGAAGTATTTACGTATTTCCAATAAATTATCTCCAATTAAGTATTTCACCCTACCTTCATTTGGAAAGAAACGTGACCTTATGTACCTGTGCAATTACCCTAATTATCGTGTTTGGAAATAGCAATGCTACTTGATACCCAAAAAATAGGGTATTTGACTGGGTCAATGATAGATTATAAAATGCTAACCTACAAATAGAAGCCAGTAAGTTGATCAAAAATAAATCTTATTTTTGTTTTCGACTTATTTTAGAATTTTAATAATTATTAAAGGAACAAAATCTTAATTGTGGAGCAGCGTGGTGGAGTATGCATAGTACATCCTCCGGTTGCTTGAGGGGAGGCCTGTGCCCTGCAGTGGGACGTATATAGGCTGTTTATGTTTGTTATGATTATAACTTTACAGGACCGCATCTTCATACGAATTTTATAGAAACATTCGTTTTAATTAAAATACATAATAACGGGTTCTTACCGCGTTCAAAGCAGGGATATGAGACTCCCGATATTTCGACACTGTTGCAAGTGCCATGATAATAACCGCGTAAACTTAAAACAACATTCGTTTTATCTATATTTCATTCGTAAAAAGTATCTCGTTTTGACTAGGTTGTCAAGTAGCTTATATTGTCGTAAATCCGAACGTCCTTTTAAAATCCAAATCTCATTGTTTAACTTTTGTAGCTGGAAATTTCGGCCTTAGGAGGATATTGCACATAATGTTTGTTATTATTCTTACTTTAAGTCATAAAAATAATGTAAACAACCTTGTTTACCTTCTTTCTGGACCTACGACACAAGATATCCTTTGTGCTATTGAGTTTGCTGCGATTTATAAGGAAATGTTTATCATAAAGAGGAAAAGGTATGGTAATATGTGTTCGGGGATAAAAACAGATGCAAAGCCGGTTGTTTGGAGAAGGCTTATAGTGGGAATCAGCGATGTACCGTTCCCGGAAATGTTATTCATTGGGACAACAGCCTCCGTGGTCTAGTGGTTAGAGCGTTAGGCTCACGATCTGGAGGTCCGGGTTCGATTCCCGATGGGGACATTGTCGAAATCACTTTGTGAGACTGTCCTTTGTTTGGTAAGGACTTTTCAGGCTTGAATCACCTGATTGTCCGAAAAAGTAAGATGATTCCGTGCTTCGGAGGGCACGTTAAGCCGTTGGTCCCGGCTATTAGCCGTAAAAAAACACCCCCACCAACTCGCATTGGAGCAGCGTGGTGGAGTATGCTCCATACCCCCTCCGGTTGATTGAGATATATAGGCTGTTTATGTATGTATGTATATGATTATATAACACGTTTTTAAAAGAGGAACACTAAAAAAATATATTTAATACTAAAGACACTGTCACATTTTCTATTTCAAATTGTTTTCTTGTATTCTGGTCTTATCTGCCTAAACATTAGGCAATAAAGCTCTTTTTACATAAGTTTTGAAATATATAATGGTCTATTCGAACGCCTGTCATAATGAAAGAATGGAGGTGTAACTCCCTGTTCATCTCATCTCGATGTTCATCGTTGGAAAATTCCACTTGATATCAACTCAGAATACTGAGCTGAATACATACATACATACATAAACTCACGCCCGTATTCCCCGAAGAGGTGGGCAGAACTATAAGCATAATCAAGAAACTATTTGCAGCCACTTTTGATACATAGTCCTAAGGTGGATAATGATAAACCGTATGATGATAGGTGATCAGCCTATCGCTCTTACAGATCCATCATGTTCGACAGGACGCTGTTCCTTTGTCGCCTTTTACGACATGCACGGGAAGCTAGGCAGCTGAACGCATTCTATGTTTTTTTTCTTTACTCCCAGTCCAGCAGAGGAGTTCATGAGCTGAATCCCCTCAGTATTTTAATTATATTTAGTTCCATACTTTTGCAACGGATAAACTAATCACTTGAAATAATCACTTGCAGTTAACTAAGAATCATGGTCTCAATCATCCCTCAACGTTTTCGTTACGATGTCACTAACATCCGGCATACGGGACACCATTCTCATTTTATTAGTGCTAAACTTAGCAACGAGGCTAGAACATCTTTGCCATTATGCACCCCCCTTCCCATCTCCCCCTCCCGACCTAGTGACCCCGCCTGCAGCGATCAATGAAAGCCCATTGATACCACCAACCTGCATTCAACACGCAGACTCAATGAAAATGCCAACTCGTAGTTTAGCAAGTGCGAGTTTTTGTGTTAGACGGTAAATTGTTAGAATTGGGTAGTATCCTAGGTCAAAGATAAATTATGATTACTAAATAAAGACAGGTTTAAAACTGACGAAAATAATTTTCTATTTAACTTATGACTATGACTTTTTCCGTCTGTTATTTTATCACATTTTTCTGATTTTTCGTCACAGTGTGCTTTTTCATACAAATTCCATAATAATTTCGTGGTTTCCTTTTAGTAAAAAGTAAATGATTTGACTGGTTCGAAAGTAGCCTATTGTTTCATTGTGGGTTTTACGTTTGTATTTTTGTTGGAAGCAGAGACTAAAAGGTACTTTTATATGACTACTTTAATATACATTTTGGATATGTCCAAAATGTATATTAAAGTAGCCTCTTATGAGAGGCCATGTAGCAGTAAACTGAAATTCCTTCTCGTGAACACGATAGACGTATTCCATAAAAATACGTATTGCATGTTCCCACTTTGGGAACATCAGTTCGTTCGTTGGATGTAAATGCAACGCCGATTCAGTGTACACATTCTCGTATTCTGTACATAACCAACCAGTACAATACAGCATTATTTGTAAAGGTAGACGTAAACCTCCGTTGAAATGTGAGAGAGTTCACACATTTCGCGAACGTCGATAGTGGAGTAAACGGATGCTCTGCAAGTCCAGAACATTCTCGAATGTAAACACGCGCTTTTGAAACAGTACTTCGAATGAACTGGATGTATGGATTAGATTCGATGTACTTACTATTCTTATAGGACATTGTTGGAAATCGTACTTTCTCCCGTGTCACATTAACGAGGAAAACACCTAAACGTTTTTGTATAACTAATCATTTTCATACTGAAAATTCATAAACAAACATATGGCGAGTCGCGTGCTGCTGTAATTTTGTTCTCTTAAAAAATAATAATATAGCCATGACACAGCCTTTTTCGACTTAAGCTTAGATGAAAAAGTAATGTTTGTAACAAAAACTGTGAAAAACCGTGACGTCATAGAAAAAAGTTACAAAATATCGAACTTATTGTTGCGTTTTTGCCCGAGTAAGATTTGATCCCTTATCACCAAAAGGTTCATTATATCCAACTTACGACATCGTATGAACAGTGGCTGCAAGTTGTTTTTGATTACTTGTGGCTCTGCACACCCCGTTAGGGCGTGAGTTTATGTATGTATTACAAATCAAAGAACGCAATTGAATAGTTTCCTAGGTCAAAGATAAATTATGAAATTCTGATTACTAAATAAAGACAGATATAAAGGTGACACAAAACGTTCTTTATCTATTTAACTTATTTGTGAATTCTAATAAAAAAATAAATAATAATAAATGCGACATTTTGTCACGCTTTTCGATGACGCCACAGGTGGCTTTTTCATACAAATTCCATAGCAATTTCGTGTTTTGACGTTTAGCAAAAAGTAACTGATTTGACTAGTTGGAAACTACCCTATTTAATACACAGATCTCTAACATTAGTTCTTCAACTAGAATTCAAACCAGAGCGCGCTAGGATTCTAATAACATTTCGATAGCACGAAATGTTCACATCAAAGCAGATCTAAGAGCACTCGATTGATGATAGTTGGATGTCGATTGCTATTTATAGCTTGTCAATCGATGCCACGGGACGAAAATAGCACGGTATCTTGCAGGGCACGCTCGACGCTCATTCATTACAACATCACGAGGGTAACCGGACGATACTGAGCCGTGTATGCACGCACAGTGAGTGCCTTTACATAAATAACGGCCTCCGTGGTCCAGTGGTTGAGCGTTGTGCTCACGATCCGGAGGTCCCCGGTTCTAATCTCGGTGGGGACAAATCACAAAAATCACTTTGTGATCCCTAGTTTGGTTACATTACAGGCCGATCACCTGATTGTCCAAAAACAAGACGATCCATGCTTCGGGAATGCACGTTAAGCCGTTGATCCCGGTTACTACTTACTGATGTAAGTACGTAGTCGTTACATGAGTCATGTCAGGGGCCTAAGGTGGCTCAATAATAACCCTGACCAGGGTTGATGGGGTTGGTAATCCACCTCACAACCCACACGATAGAAGAAGAAATATTAGATAAGTAAAAATTGGGCAATTTTATTTAAAAAAAAAGAAAAGAAGAAGAGTAGGCATTCCCCACAGGTTTCGTAAAAAATGTAATTAAAATAAGACAATGAAACAAGCCACAGAAATGTACTGAACCAGAAATATATAGAGATAACACTCATGTAACACTTACGCCATCAAACGGCTAGCAATGGCGGCTTTTCATAGGATGGAGCATACCTGGTTTTGTTGTGCCATGGAAACAACAATACACGCCTATCAGCTAGAATTCCTCCCACACACAACATAATAATATACAGGGTGTTAGTGACATCGTAACGAATACTGAGGGGGATGATTCAGACCATGATTCTGAGTTAATATCAAGTGGAATTTTCCGTCGCAAAAGTATGGAACGGAAAATAATTTAAAAAAGTATAAAAAAAATCATAAATTTTCCGGTAGGAAATTCCACTTAATATCAACTCAGAATCATGGTCTCGTCCGGACGTCCACCACCACCTTATGATCATTTCGACGAAGATCCGTCTTGCTTTTTTGTAATTGTTGTGTGGAAATTTGATATGATGTTAATGTCTTGTTTTTGTGTGTGGCGCCCTTTTATAATGAACTATTTCTATTCTATTATAAACTATTTGTAAGTCTACCTCGAAGTGGAGCAGCAACCCTTCGGTTGATTGAGAGGCCTGTGCTCGTATAGTTGTAGGTACGTTATTATTTATTGTGGTTGTACATTGATAATTTTTAATAATTAGCCATATTTATTTATTTTAAATTTGGGTTCAGTACACTATATGGGACTGAAAAAAATAAAAAAGAATACTAAAATTTTCATGAATTTTGCGACAGGAAATTTCACTTGATATCAACTCAGAATCATGGTCTGAATCATCCCTCAAAGTTTTCGTTACGATGTCACTGATGTGTTTGATCTGGAGGTCCGGGTTCGATTCCCGATGGGAACATTGTCGAAATCACTTTGTGAGACTGTCCTTTGTTTGGTAAGGACTTTTCAGGCTTGAATCGCTTGATTTTCCGAAAAAGTAAGATGATGCCGTGCTTCGGAGGGCACGTTAAGCCGTTGGTCCCGGCTATTATCCGTAAAAACATCTCTACCAACCCGCATTGGAGCAGCGTGGTGCAGTAAATGTTTCTTTCTTTCTTTCTTTCTTTACTTACACCCTGTATGTTTATGTAAGTCTTACCTTGCTGACTAGCATATCAGTCTCGTCGAAGTGCCGGCCGAACATCTTGGGCGACTCCCCTGGTATCGGCTCGATCTTGATGCACACCTCCTGCCCCTTGCGTGCCGTCTCCACTTGCTTGTGGTTCACCTCGATTGACGTCACAATGCCTAGCTCCACGAACTGAGGACAATTGGTAGAGGTTAATCAAAATGCCCGGTTTGTGAGATGCGAGATACCAAATTAGAATTGTTTGCGATACTAATAATTTTCGGAGACGATACCCGGTGGGTACATAACGACAAAATAGTTTGGTTAGGACACTGCAGGCAGAACACCCGATTATCCGAAAAAATAAGACGAATCCGTGCTTCGGATTGCAAAAAAAAAACGTAAATGTAATATTACGACCATTTTACACAGTTTCACAATAAATCATTCTTATTCTTATTCTTATTCGGAAGGCACGATAATCGTTGGTCCCAGTTAGTACTTACTGATGTGAGTACGTAGTCATAACATGAGTCATGTCAGGGGCTCAATAGTAACCCTGACACCAGGGTTGATAAGGTCAGTCATTGATCTCACAACCCACACGAGAGAAGAAGAATGAGTAGATTTTTGAATATGATGTTTAAAAAAATACAACTCCTATTGCACTCCTCCTTGTACGCTTCACCGAGCTTTCTGTTAGACCAACGTCCATTAGCAATACATATAAACACAAATAATAGTGTTCGTTGCTAAGGTCAAGACGTGGTAGCCCAGATGGTAGAACGCAATGTAAATCACAAATGATTATCACGTGCTCAGCGGTGAAGGAAAACATCGCGAGAAATGCATTTTCGGAGGTATGTGACCTAACCTGTATTGGGCTGGTTTTACCTTCGCGGTTTGGAAGGTCAGATAGGCAGTCGCTTCTGTAAAAAACTCGACCCGCCAAATCTTCAGGTTAGGTTAGGTGATGATGATGAAAAGGTGTTTTAGTTTGCTTTTTCCGGCCAAGTAATTAATGCCATCTACAGCAAATCTGCAATAAGCCACGTCAAAAAAAAGTTATAGTTTGTTGGGGTGATGATGGTAAGGTCAAGACGTAATGTTCGTTTTTAGTTCGAAACAGGTTTTCATGTTTTTACCGAAAGGAAAATTGTAAAAACGTCGCCCGGAAAATTGAATCCAGCGACATCTAGCGGTGGTTGCGAAACTGTTTGTAATACGTAAGGGGTCGTGTGCAGGAGGGGAATGTAGTTATGAGTGTAATAAATAGATGGCAGTTTTCAATTCTGTACTAGCACCATTTGCTTCTATGATACTGGCACCAGATGGTGGGACCTACAGTGGAGGACTGTTGTAATTTTATAATTTACTAGCTTTTGCCCGCGACTTCGTTCGCGTGGAAGGATTTTTCCCGTGGGAATTTCGGGAATTCCTTTCTTAGTGCACCTCTACGGTACCTAAGCTACGTCCCTCCCAAATTTCAAGTGCCTACGTTTAGCCGTTTAGCCTGTGCGTTGATATGTCAGTCAGTCAGTTTCTCCTTTTATATATTTAGAAGAAGAAGATAATCAAAATCGTGAGCCTAACGCTCTAACCACTAGACCACGGAAGCTGGAAAAAGTAAGATAATTCCGTACTACGAAAGGCACGTTAAGCCGTTGGACCCTTTTTTGGCTACTAGCCCGACCACATCGACCAACGAGCAGTGGAGTAGCATGGTGGAGTATGCTCTGTAACATGGTGATACGAGATAAACGTGGAAGGAGTCTCTTCATACTCGCTGCAGTGGGCTAGTTTCCAACAATTCAAATCAGTCGCTTTTTATTAAACATCAAAACACAAAAAGTTAAGTTAAGCTAAGTTTCTATTCTATTCTATTCGAAATTACTATGGAATTTTTATGAAAAAGTACACTGTGACGTCATAGAAAAATGTGATAAAATGTTGGACTTATTATTTCGTTTTTCTTGATTAAAAATCATAAATAGTAAAAAGAAAATATTTATCGTCACTTTTAGATTTGTCTTTGTTCAGTAATTAAAATTTCATAATTTATCTTGAACCTAGTACGGTCACGAGCATTAATATGTATACACTTTGGTACCATGTCACATTAACTTTATTGACAAATTGAACTGTAAGTCTCACTAAATGTCAAATATGTTAGTGCGACAGAGCCCTACAGTGGGTACATTATATTGCTCATGACTGTACATGAGACTCAGTTGATTATTGACGCCAAAACTCACTCAAAACAAAAACTCTCTTTATTCTCCTGTTCTTATATCACTCTACTATGTGGGATCAGCACAACTTGTATTCTTCTTCCTTTCCTCTCTGTCAGTCGCATTCTCAGTACTTACACCTTTCACGCACATATTCATCCACATAATATGCCTTTAGCATACCAGGTTAGCAACCTGTTGCTCCACACACACTCACAGTAGCAAAAACACATTAATGTTATTGATTTTATTTGTTGTTTTGTTTGTGTTTTCTTTTTCTGGCGATTCAGAGAGGCAATGCTGCCAGCCTATTGGACTCCTTACCTCGATGTGACGCATCGGAGGAGATGTTTTATTTATAAGTTATGTTTGTTATTTGTCCAATAATTTATGTTTTTAAATATATTGATTTTATGTCGTTATTTGTCTGTGTTTAGCCACATACGCTGTTTCGTAAAAAAGTTGACATACCGGTAAGTGATACAAGGCGCGCGTCAATTTATACCTTTTTACCACTGCAATGAAGTCCATATTGCGGTATGATTTTGAAGCCCCGCCCCCTGCGGTACGATTTCGTTGTCATTTTAGAGCCACAATAATGCTTCCATGTTTATTTCCGCTCACAGAGTAATACAGAATGTGAACGCGTGTACACTTAAGCAGGAATCGCTGGCGATCAAACAGGCTGGTGAAAAAAAATGAAGATCAAACAGAACAGCAAACGAACCTCTTGACTGGGCACACAGATAGGCGTGCCTTCCTTCAGGATGCCCGCTTCCACCATGACGCCAGCGACGATGGGGTCACGCGAGTTGAACACGAACTGCGGTAGAATCTGGCAGAGAAAACAGAAATGCATTTCTTATACACGGTCATAGAATAAGGAATAATACTACGTATAAAACGGCAACTCTCCGCTCCCCGCCAGCGGCTGAGCTTGGTTTACCTCACTACCCCTCGGTCTTACTTTAGTCTTCAATCGTATGAGCGTCAGACGACACACGCACAGATGCGAGTGTACGATAAATGTGTAGTGTCTAAATAAAACGAGGTCTTTTGCATACAGTGTCCGGGGTGTGACATGGCTTTAATATATAACTGAGTGGCATGCCGAAAACTGAGAAGGATGATTCTAAGTTAAAATGAAATGGTATTTTCCCATGTGGAATTACCCTCCTGGTGGCAGGGTTATTATTGAGCCGCCATAGGCTCATGATATGGCTCATGTAACGACTACGTACTTACATCAGTGAGTAGTAACCGGGACCAACGGCATAACGTGCCTTCCGAAGCACGGATCATCTTACTTTCGGATAATAGGGTGATCAGCTTGTGATGTCCTAACCAAACTAGGGCACACAAAGTGATTTTGTGATATGTCCCCACCGGGATTCGAACCTGGGGGCTCCCGATTGTGAGTCCAACGCTCAACCACTGGACTACGGAGGCCGTTCTGTCCGAAGGGTTACATTATAACACTCACCTTGAGTTTACAAGGGAACACAGCGATATGTTTGAACTCTTCCCTCTTGCGTTGTTTCAGCTCCTCCCGGTACGCGGTGAACTTGTCAAACAAGTGGTAGATTATGTCCGCCGCGAAGATCTTCACGCCCAAATTGTCGGCCATCTCTTGTGCGTCGCGTTCAATCTGGATTATAATGGTTATTTCTTATACATTTTTTTCTATCTGTGAGAAATTCTGTGACACTCGGGACATAGAATAAAGAATAATGATGTTTGAGCCACTTGCTCTATCTTTTATATTTCGGTTAATAAGCCTAGTTACCAAAGGGAAACACACCAAAAAGACTTTATTCATTTAAAAAACAAATAATTAAAAACTTTTTATTTTCGCTTGTGTGTGACCCTCGAATGGTGATATTGACTTTTGTTTTGTTTAAACCTCCTCTCCTCTCTCCTCAAAAATCCATCGCAAGATGAACTAAGTACTCACAACTCGTCGAGCTTTCTGTTAGACCAACGTGATAGGTGGTGAGCCGTATCGCTGTCTATATTGAAAACTTCACTTAAGATCAATTACTAACCCATTGGTATAAGTCCCCCGTTTTCCCCGTTTGTGAAGCAAGCAGGTGTACCTGAAGTACTACACCACAGTGACTGTTGACGTAAATAAATACCTTAACATCGAAGGCAAGTATGACGGCCCACTGCGAGTCGTGTTCCAACATAGCAGACGCCTTCATTACATCTCTCTTCACCACCGGACCTATCCTGATGGCCGAGTACTGAAATATAAACAAATTATTACTTTAAACGCAAACAAAAGTTCACTGTACACTCCAGTGGCTAGTGGTTAGAGCTTTAAGCTCACGGTCTGGAGGTCCGGTTTCGATTCCCGATGGGGACATTGTCGAAATCACTTTGTGAGTCAACCAACCCGCAGTGGAGCAGCGTGGTGGAGTATATTCCATACCCCTCTGATTAAGGGGAGGCCTGCGCCCATTACACGGGCACATAATAATATAGGGACGTATTTAGGCTGTTTATGTTATGTTGACCATTGACCAAATCCCTGAATAAAACTAAACAACATGGAACAGCCTGTATATGGCCCACTGCTGGGCACAGCCATATGAAATTAAAAAAAGAAGACTTACAGGTATCTTGCTCGTGCGCAGGAACTCCAGCAGCGCCTCCAGCGAGCCCAGCGTGGAGGCCTGCACGTACACGCCGCGCTCCGACAACTTGATGGACGACAGCGCAGACTTCAGCTCGCGAGCCACCTCCTCCCTGTAAACATATGCTTGTTGATCAATAATTCAAAAAAGCAAATAAACAATGTTAGAAGGTAATCGATCGACCTCACATGACTGACACATCACATGCTAATGAACGTCCCAACACTAGCTGACGTACTTGTAGAGATCGAATTCTTACCGCGCATTGAGACGGTTGTAACATGTTATCTTTATTGGAATATAATCACTAATTGTGGCGAACTGGTCGTTCTGTTTAATAATACACACATAAACTCACGCCTATTTCCCACCGGGGTAAGCAGACTATGGAATTCCATTTTCTTCGATCCTGACACACTTCTCTTGCTTCCTCCACATTCGTCAAAAAACAAAGGTATTTTCTTTTTATTAATTTTTTTCGACAACACAGCATTTCGCATATAATAGTAAAAAGTGTATTATTGTTAGTACCTCAAATATAAATGAAGTATGTCAATTTGGGAAGATACTGACTACTGAAATGCAGTAGGGTATTTCACTGGGTCAAAGATAAATTATAAAATGCTAATTTAGAAATACAAGCTTGTCTAAAATGACCGAAAATCAATCTCATTTTACTTTACGACTTATTTTCGAATATGTAACAATGAGTACGGCGTTTGACCGCTTTTCTTGATGATGTCACAGGACAGTATTTGCATAGAAATTGGGTCGTGTACTAGGTTCAAGATAAATTATGAAATTCTGATTACTAAATAAAGTCAGATTTAAAACTAACGAAAATCATTCTCTTTTTCTATTTAACTTATTTGTGAATTTGTGAATCAAGAAAAACGTAATAATAAGTCCGACATTTTATCACGATTTTCTATGACGTCACAGCGTGCTCTTTCATACAAATTCCATAGTCATTTCGTGTTTTGACGTTTAGTAAAAAGTAACTGATTTGACTAGTTGGAAACTAACCTATTCCAAGGAAACTTTCGTTTTGACGATTCGTAAAAAGTATTTCATTTGAGTAGGTTGTCAAGTAGTTTATTATATACTCCATTTCTCTCATGTACCCCAAACGGCATAAGTATCGGCATCGATATGAGGTAAACCTAGCTCAGCCGCTGGTGGGGAGCGGATACCGTTGCCGTTCTATACGTAGTAATGTTTTTTTTAATTTATTTCCATAATTCTTAAACAATATCTTTACAGGTATACCCAATGGAATATCGATACATAAATGCGATTAAATATTTTATAAAACAAAGTATGAACACACACACAACATAACATCTAGTACCCACTGAAATAATTTAGAGACCGTTCTGTGAATTTCACCACCGAACAAGTAAATAAGTCAACCTCGTAGTTACGTTCCGCTATATCATTAATGTAGTGCAAGGCCCTAGTGACAGGAGCACAGTCCCCCATGTTCGTTCTCGAGGGCTGCACTTTGCACATTTGCGGTCTCCGCCTTGGTTCTCTCGCGTCTCTGGGCACTCTCAAGTGTAACGATTCCAGTATCTGAGGGTTATGAATCATTCCTCTAAATACCTTAAAGACGTATAAAACCAAGGCGGCATTCCTCCTCACTTCATGTTCCTTATTCCCATACTATAAGATGTATACATAACTCACTTGAGCACTTCAACCTCGTCCGGTTTCTGCGCCACGAGTAGGTTCAACCCCGCGATAGCTTTCTCCAACTCTTTCGCTGCTATCTTCACGCCCTGAGCTCCCACCACTTCCTTGTGCTCGATGTATGCGTTCTGTAAGAAGGTAATTACGGTTACAACAGGCAAGAGGACAACTTATAGCGTTCAGTACGATCTAATTAAAACACATAATAACGGGTTCTTACCGCGTTTAAAGCAGGGATATGAGACTCCCGATATTGATCTACTCTGAACCGGCGTGCGTGTATGAAATGATTGATGAATAGCGTTGATTGTTATAGCGTTCAGTACGATCTAATTAAAACACATAATAACGGGTTCTTACCGCGTTTAAAGCAGGGATATGAGACTCCCGATATTGATCTACTCTGAACCGGCGTGCGTGTATGAAATGATTGATGAATAGCGTTGATTGTTATAGCGTTCAGTACGATCTAATTAAAACACATAATAACGGGTTCTTACCGCGTTTAAAGCAGGGATATGAGACTCCCGATATTGATCTACTCTGAACCGGCGTGCGTGTATGAAATGATTGATGAATAGCGTTGATTGTTATAGCGTTCAGTACGATCTAATTAAAACACATAATAACGGGTTCTTACCGCGTTTAAAGCAGGGATATGAGACTCCCGATATTGATCTACTCTGAACCGGCGTGCGTGTATGAAACGATTGATGAATTTGGAGGAAACAAGAGAGAGGGAAATTTATGTTTAAGTTTATACATGTATGTAAGAGGACCACCTAGTCAAACAAGATACTTTTTACAAAACGTCAGAACGATACATTTCTATCGCATTTTTTCTTGTTTTTTATAGAAATACACACATATGACGTCACCAATAAACGTCGCACTCGTTCTTATGTAATTCTTAATAAAAAAAAAATCATAAGTCAGTCGACAAGAAAACTGAGATTGCTTGACCAACCTCATCAACCCTGGTCTCAGGTTTATTATTAAACCTCCAAAGACCCCTGTTATGCAACAAGTACTTACATCAAACGTAGTAACCGGGACCAACGGCTTAACGTGCCTTCGTATGTGCATCTTACTTTCGGATAATCAGGTGATCAGTCTGTAATGTCTTTACCAAACTAGGTATCAAAAAGTGATTTTTGTGATGTGTCCCCACTGGGATTCGAACCCGGGACCTCCGGATCGTGAGCCTAACGCTCAAGCGCTGGACCACAAAGGCCGTTTTCATATAAAAAGAACATACCTTGACCCTGAGTTCTTTCATAGGTTGCGGCATGAGTAAGGACCGTATCTGCGTGACTATGGGTCCGTCAGTGCCGGCGAGTACCATCGTGTCGCCTTCACGGAGAGTTCCGTTGATGAGAATAGTGTCGATTGTGGTGCCCAGACCAGGGATAGCTTTCACCTGGAATATTTGATTTAAAAAATAATCTTATAATTGCTGATTACAGCAGACACTGTCTAATTTTAAGTTATAGCTGTCCTTTTCTTATCCGCCGAAAAGGAAAATGACGGATGATTTCCTTCGTAAGCAAATTGGAAAATCATTGACTTAGGTTAGGTGGGTTCTGGATTTCCACCTGCGACCTCACAATGGGCTTTTGGCCTTATTATACAGGGTGTTAGTGACATCGTAACGAAAATTTTGAGGGATGATTCAGACCATGATTCTGAGTTGACATCAGGTGGAATTTTCCGTCGTAAAGGTACAAATTTGAAAATAATTTAAAAAATACTAAAATTTTCGTGACTTTTCCGGCAGGAAATTCCACTTGATATCGACTCAGAATCATGGTCTCCATGGTCTGAGTCATCCGCTTCAGTATTTGTTACAATGTCATTAACATCATATAATAACGGTTAACACGCGAGTCCCGGCTTGACAAGAGCTGCTGGTGCAAGTCCCGTCCGAGTCAGATTCTTTTCGACTAAATTATTTCTTTGTGAGTTTCCCTAACCAAGGGTGAGTGCTTTAAGAAATAAAAATCATTTTTTAAATGTAATATTACCTCAAGCACAGTAGCGAGCAACTGATGTGAGAAAACAAGCCGCTTATGCAAAGGTCCTTCGCAGGCCTGCACGATCATAGCGAGCAAGTTGCCCATACCCTCGCCGGTGACTGCCGACGTGGGAACCAGGGACACGTAGGTGCGGGGGTCTGGGTTCTCGTAGAACAATGCTGCGTTCAAACCCTGGAAGAGAAAACATAAAAATCAGGGCGTGGAAGCTACGTACTTATGTATCGGTCAATTGGGTAGTTTCCTAGGCCAAAGATCAAATTCTGATTACTAAATAAAGACAGATCTAAAGGTGACAAAAACCTAATAAAGAAAAATGTAATAATAAGTGCGATATTTTGTGAACAGAAATAAACATGGAAGCATCCTTGTAGCTCAAAAATGACGCAACGATAATCATACCGCGATAGGCGGGGCTTCACCATCACACCGTCATACGAGGGGAGGTCAAAAAGTTCGCGGAATGAGGGGGAAGGGGGTCGAAATTAAACACGAAACTATTTTTCCTTTTCAATATATTCTCCCTTAACCTTAACACATTTTCCGGATCTATCAAATAATTTGTTTATTCCATCATAAAAAAAAGATTTCTCTTTGCTGTCAAAATAGGCCGAAATTGCAGACTTGACTTCTTCATCATCGCCAAATTTTCGTCCACGCAGTTCCTTTTTCATTTTTGGGAACAAATAATAATCGCTGGGGGCCAAGTCTGGACTGTAAGGCGGGTGGTTTAATTTTTCGAACCCGCATCGGTGAATGGCAGCCGTCGCAACATGGCACGTGTGGACGGGTGCGTTGTCATGCAAAAGGAGCACACCTCTTGACAGCTTTCCTCTTCTTTTTTCCTTGATAGCCTCTTTCAATCTATCCAGTAAAGAAGCGTAGTAGTGTCCCGTTATAGTCACACCACGATCTTTATAATCAATCAGCAAAATACCTTCTGTATCCCAAAAAATAGTGGCCATGATCTTTCCGGCCGATTGTGACACCTTAAACTTCTTTGGAGGAGGTGTGCCTTTTTTATGCCACTGCATCGACTCTTGCTTCGACTCGGGTTCATAGTGGTGAACCCAGGTTTCATCTCCAGTAACAATCCGGGCCATAACTTTTTCCTTATTCTCTCCACAGAGCTCTAAAAACTGGCGAGAACACTCGACACGCTCGCTTTTTTGAAGTGGCGTGAGCATTCTTGGAACCCATCTTGCGCTGACCTTAGTCATCCCAAGATGTTGATGTAGGATATTTAAAATACTTGTTTCGGATACACCGACCATTGCTGCAAGCTGCTTCTTCTTCAAGCGGGTATCTTCTAATACAAGTTTCTCTACTTTTTCGATGATTTCCGGTGTGGTGGCCTCAATGGGCCGTCCGGAGCGGGGGTCATCTTTAATCGACTCTCTTCCTTGCTTGAAAAGACTATGCCACTTGTAAACCATGGTTTTACCAGGGGCAGAGTCCGCGTAAACTGCTAACAGCTCTTGAAAAATCGTCTGAGCGGATTTTCCTTGCTTGGTGAGGAACTTAATGACGGCGCGGTGTTCAATTTTCTCCATATTCGCTGAGTTCTTCCCGATTCACTTGTTTGCTGGTCGATAGTTCAAACGTTAATGACCCGATTTGCTTCAAACTTGGTACATATACTGTTAATGAGGTGTGCAACTAGCGGCTACCTGTACGAGCAAACCAACCCCCTCCAACCCCTCCATTCCGCGAACTTTTTGACCTCCCCTCGTACCTAGCCTTCATTGCTGTGGTATAAGGGAATAAATATTTTGTCACTTACCGGTATGTCAACTTATTTATAAAACGGCGTAACATGGTCAAAAGTATTCGAACATGCTTGACTTTGATGGGTGGAAGAAGCGAAAGTGGTGTGTCAGGATCATAGTAAGTGGATTCCGTGGACTTAACCTACCCCAACGAGAAATAGGCATGATCTTATGTATGTGTTACGCCTGTTTCTCGCATTGTGTGTTTTTAGATGAATTTATTTTTGCTGTAATGACTGAATGTTGTGTTCACTTATAATTGGCTTACACATTAGTAATATCTGGTGAATTTTGTAAGTGATTATAAATATTTTTTTGTACCAACCTGTTCAGCGAACTGTAGTATGACATCCTTGCTGCGTTTGTCAAACTCCAGTTGAGTGTTAGGAGCTTGTATTTTGAGTATATCACGCACGTCTTTCCGTTGAGCACTTTGCCAGTCGTACAGACGGTCAATCTTGTTCAATGCAACCAAGAACGGGGTTTTCTTTTGCTTCAACATGTTTATCGATTCTATCGTCTGAGGCTCCAGTCCGTGCATTATGTCTACTACCTGTAAAGTTACAATATTCGTATGTTTTTTTTTATTCCTTTATAGAAAACAAAAGTCAAAAATGCTTCAAATCGTCTTATGATGAAGAAAGACGGGAAAGTGCACTCCTAAAAGGATCATGTGTGTGAGTTTATGTAAGCATGTATGATAAAACATTGTCAGAAGTTGATGTGTTCATGGATTATGGTGTTATCTATAATAATTAAAACACATAATAACGGGTTCTTACCGCGTTTAAAATGGCGATATGAGACTCCCGTTATTGTGTGTTTTAATTATGATAATAACCGCGTAAACTTAAAACAATGTTATCTATAAGTTTTTTATAAAAAGGTGCATAAACCGTTTGTATACAAAACGTTGCAGCTTAATTTACTCGTACTTGTAAATGATCGAGGAACTAGTTTTTGGAATAAATATTTTCACATACTCGTACGCGCAAGACTCAGTACGTCACAACTGTAGTGGTATGTGTGAAATAAACGATAAACTTACAAGGATGGCAATATCGCAAAGGGACGACCCTCGATTCCTCAAGTTGCTGAAAGACTCGTGCCCGGGAGTATCGATGATGAGTAGACCTGGTAACTTGAAGGCTATCTCGTTTACCTGAAACAATAATCATTATTAGCTTTTTCGTACCACAGTTTCGGAAAGTGATCTTGAATTGAATTGGGTAGTTACCTAGGTGAAAAATAAATTATGGAACGTTTACAGAAATTAGGCGAACAAATGCGGGTAACAGCTGGTGTTTTATATTTGTATGTGTTAAAAGTAGCGAAACAGTAATACACTCACCCCCTTAACATGTTTGGTTTGCTCCTTGATATTCTCGATAGGCACGTTGGTGGCACCGATCTGCTGCGTGATACCGCCAGCCTCGCCGTCCTGAACGTTGGTCCGACGCAACTTATCCAATATCTTAGTCTTGCCGGTGTCCACGTGGCCCAAAACGCATACCACCGCGGCGCGGAGCGGGTTGTTCGCTTTGTTTAATTCGTTCTCTTCGCGACGTTTCTGTAAATATTTACGTAGGTAATCTGGGGGGTTAAAATGGCCACATCGAAGCAATTCATCTAAGAAAGCAATATTGCTAATTGACATTTGTTTGCATTGCGCACTTACTTTTATATGCGCAAATGTCAAATTGCAATATTGCTTTCTTAGATGAGTTGCTTCGATGTGGCCATTTAACCCCCCTGGTCTTCTTCTTAACGTGTGGGTGGAATACCCACCTCATCAACCCTGGTGTCAGGGTTATTATTGAGCCGCCAAAGGTCCCTGACATGACTCGTGTAATGACTACATACTTACATCAGTAAGTAGTTCAGTTTAGTAGGTGAACTGGTAAACAAGGCCTATATTATGTGGTTATGTACAGTAGAACCTGTGTAATATGACTCTGGTTAAAGAGTATAGCGACCAACCGACCAACCGCATTGAGCGAAGTAATTCACGTATTGAAATTTAGTGCATCTTCTGGTATGACGGAATATACGTCTGTGGCGTTTGACAGTCACCTAATCCAATTTCTGCTGAACGTGGTTTGTTACAAAGTTGTAATTGCAGTTCTCCACAAATCAGCAGCTTATAGTGAAGACCACGTAAACGCGTTCATGTGGTTTTCGTCAACAAAATCTCCAATTTATTTCAATTATCTTGATTTATTCGATCCGCGTAAAAATTGAGGCTATAATTTTATACCTACATTGAAATAATTAAAACCACCTTGTCTATTGTGAGGTTGTGTCAACAAAAATCAAATCCGACAAAGTACAGTTTGTCATAAATTTCCCAAAAACTGTCAATTTTACCAATTTATTACACATACAGACAATTCGACAAAAATATCGCATAATTAACTACCTCTAATATAATTACCTCTAATCTCTTAAGGACTGCTTCCCTCTTCTTCTGAGCATCTGTCATCTGGTCATCTTCAGAATCCTCTTCCGAGCTCGACTCTTCTTCAGAGCTATCATCTTCCTCATCAGAACTTGCTTCCTCATCAGCATTCTACAAGCAGATATTTTTTATGATGTAATGGAAGTCATAATCTTGCCATATTTTTTATCTCACCAAATAATTTAAACGATTAAAGCACATAATAACGGGTTCTTACCGCGTTTAAATGGGGATATGAGACTCCCGATATTTCGACACTGTTGTGATCACGGGATGACTGATGAGATTGGAGTGGAGTAGGTAGATCCATAATTTTCTACAGGCAGACATATCTGTCTACCCACTTTGCCGCTTGTTTATGTTTTTGATATCGGAATGCAACAGTGTCGAAATATCGGGAGTCTCATATCCCCATTTAAACGCGGTAAGAACCCGTTATTATGTGCTTTAATTATGATAATAACCGCGTAAACTTAAAATAATGTTATTTAAATAATGTCTTAATTTTTTTACAATATTACCTAAGAAACCACATCATATTATGTATATTTTTTAAATCGGATTTCATACATAGTACATCTGCAAAAATGTATGATCATGAGAAAATTAAGATATTTTGTTAGCATAAAATAAACCATAATTTTAAACTAACTTCTTTGCCCTTGTCCTGATCTCTCTTGTCATCCTTAGCTGGAATCGAAGCCGGGACAGGTTCAGGTTTCGGTGGCTCCTCGTCCTCGGAAGATTCTGCATCCCAAGCATCTTTCACTGATTCAGTATCTGATTCCTTCTTCTCTGACAATTTTTTCTGCTCATCCTGTAAATTTTTCAAGTTGTATTTAAGTTTATGGACACTTACAGTTATAGCTACATAAGATAACAATTTCTTTTTCACTTACCTTCTTATCAACAATTTCTAATTCAATTTTCTTTTCCTCAGAAGGAGTTTGTGGTACTTCTTGCGAAAGTTGAGTCTTCAACTTATTTGGCTTGACCCTTGTGCCTGGCCTCGGTGGTTTCTTCTCAGCAGAACCAATCTCCACACCCTGAGCTTTCAGAGACTCCAACATAGCTTGAGCTCTAGCCTTTTCAGCTTTTTGTTTTGGTGTCAAAAGCTTACCTTCAGCTTTAAGTCTTTCTTTTCTCTCCTTTTCTTTTTGCTTTTTCCTTTCTTTACGTTCCTTCTCTAACCTTATCGCTTCTAACCTCTGATTTTCTCTTTCTTCCTCCTGTTTAATCCTTTCCTCTTCTTCTCTCTGAAGGCGTTCTTCTTCCTCTTTCACTTTCTTCAAAGCCTCTTGCATAGCAGCAATAGCTTTTTTATTAGGACCTTTTTTAGATTTGTCTTCCTTGTCTTCTGCCTTTTCTCCTTTCTTCTTTTTCTTGCCCTTGCCTTCAGTAGTAGCAGCATCGCCTTCACCCTCTTTTTCTTCCGAAGGAGCTTTCTTTTCCTCTTTAGGTTCCTCTTCGGGTTTGGCTTCAACTTTCTCAACCTTGGGAGGTTCTTTCACTTCCTTTTTGGAGTCTTGTTCCTTCTCCTTCTTCTTAGCTTCCAATTTCTTTTGTTTCTCTCGTTCCTTCTTCTCTTTCTTTTTCTGTGCAGCTGTTTTAATTGTTACATCATTTTCATTGTCACTCTGTTCTTTATCTTCTAAATTTTCTTCAGGTTCTTGTTTAGTCTCTGCTTTCTTGCCCTTAGTTTTCGATTTTGGCTTATTTTCAGGTACTTCTTCAGGCTTTTCTGCTTCAGGAGCAGGAGTTGGTTCTTTTTTAACACCAGAATATTCCATTTCGAGTTCAGCTAAGACTTTTTCTAAATCATCATCACTGTCATCCTTCTTTCGCTTGGCCTTCTTGCCTTTTTTACCGGCTGGCTCTTTCTTGTCTTGCACTGGTTTTTTCTGTGTTTTCTGGATAGGTTTTTCATCATCGGAAGAAGGTGCGGCTTCAGGTGGAGAGTCATCTACATCTTCTACTTCTAATAGAGAGAAAGCACTTTTCTTCTCTTCCTTTTTGCCTTTCTTCTTTGGCTTAATTTCTGGTTCATCATCAGACTCATCTAGAAAATATAAGTTGTAATTAAAAACTATAGCTGTTCCATCACTTTTATCAAGTCTTTGGTATAATATGGTGATGCACTCTTGTTATATTATGACAACTATAACATTTGATATCCTATCAACTATTTACACTAAGTTTTACTATAATTATTCCTACAAGTTTTAACTTTCTACATTTGATAGCAACCAAGGTAATAATATACTGTGATATAAACAATCATAATGAGTGATATGATAAGTGTTCTCATATTTTATTTTGAGATACTGAACTTTAAAAAAAAACAGGCACAATCACCTTAACCAGATACTAAATGACTGAATATTTTTCCCTTATTCATTGTATTTCACAACATTATAGAAGTAATTTAATTAATTGTAATTTTTACCTTCACTGCTGAGATCCACCTTTTTCTTTTGAGACTTGTTTGAAATTGACACATTTTTTATGTTCTTTGTGACTTCTTTTACATCTTCATCAGCTGATTTTTTGTGTTTAGCCTTCAATTTTATCTTTTCATCTTCACTTTCTTCAGAGCCTATTGATATTCTGAAAGAAATAAAAGGTTACATATTTAAATAAAAGAACATATGAGGAGTGCTAGTGATATGTATTAATATCATAAAGTAATAAAAAATATGTTGGTAATTATTTTTTTTTTACTGTTAGCTTTTAGTTATATATGATAAATTAAACAGATTTTTGCTACATCTAAACCATGAAAAAGGCAATAACATTAAGTATATAAAATAGAAACACATCAGTCGCCAGAAGATACATTCGCCAATACGAGTAAAATACCACACGAATAAAGTAGCTTTTAGAAGGTAAAGAAGATAACCTATAAATACATACTTTTTGGCCTTACTCTGCGCCGGCTTCACACTATCAATGTTAGTGGTCTCCACATCGCTGTCGCTGAAATACAGTTCAACATGTTACTATATAATCACCACGTAACAAGCAACAGCTAGCACATATGTTAGAAGAACTTACCCATCTTCTGCGGCGACATTCTTCTTCCCTTTTTTGGCCTTTCCCATTTTATCAGAGAGCTATATTAAGTCACAATGCCTGTAATATAGTGTCCTCTTTCCGTGTATTTTGTAATTTCTATCATGTGAAACGCAGTCGATGCCCAAATGGTTATATTAGCCGAATATTACACGATTTCTAGTCGTCGTGTCCGTCCTTTTCTCACGTCACGTCACAAAAGTGGAAAAGGAAAAAAGTGACAGTAATTAGTGAAGTACTGCAGGAGAAGAATAATTTCGGTAACGTTACGGTAAATTAACAAATCGATTAAAGGGCATTGAACATTTCACTATGGAGGCTGGCATAGCCTGGTGGCGCCACCTAGCGGATTTTTTAAAACTGCGGCGCACGATGAAACCTGTGCATATCGATAGGGGGCACTTTTCTGAACAAAAAAGCTTTAATGAACCTATGCTCTAAAGCGTCACGTTTTCAAGATATTTAGCTTGAAAGTTCCGAAAAGTGTTGTATGAACAAATCGATTTTACTTTTATATGCAATTGGAATATAGTGACTAAGTGATTATGCATGGAATATTAGTGTTTAATATACCACATATTTACTTTATTGAAAAATAAATAAATAGAAAATAGGTAAAATAAATATCTATAACTTACTTTTATGTGTAACTTAAAAGAAATCCATAAACGCGTCGTGAGATGTACAGCTCATGACTTATTCTCGTGGTAATCACGCTCAAAGTTATTTGCTATGATTGTCTAACAATTTCACACTTTTTGAGTTTTTATGTTTATTCAATGAAAGGCAGCTTAAATGTCTAATCACAGTGAAAGCAGGTGGGGTGTGAAAATTCGCTTTTAGGACTACTTTACTTTACAGCAGTGTATGGAACATACCTAGTTCGTATAGACACACCAACGGGGTGTGTGCCTTCAATGCAACGGGACCTTAAGCTGTTTAGTTCATAACAATCATATTACATGAACACATTGTTCAATTATTCATCGATTTTCTTAGTTGTGTTTTTATAAGTATGAAATAAAACATCGTAAAAGTAGTCATATAGTTATTTATATTTTGCTTAAAATGAAATCAATACTAATTGTTATTGAATACATACAGTGTATATACTTATAACAAATAGGCTTTTTTTATACAAATTCGTACCTATTAGGATAATGAATATCAGTCTTCTTGAATAATCAATCTTCTTCTTCATCAGAAATAATAACTTGATCTAAAAAGGCAGCAGGGGGTTGAATTGCTTGGTGCCGAGCCCATCCCATATACCAAACTATGCACATGACATGAGCACAGCACCCGAGTGTCCGTTTTCCAACTATACAGCTGCAATAGTGACCGACAAGTTTATTTCTGTTTTTCAAACTATTATTTAGCAAGATATATACAAAATAAATTCTGTTGCTCTGGTGCCTCGAGAGTATTTTAGCTCTTGTCAGCCAAGGATCACAAACTACTATGTTGTATTGATTTAAATTATAGTCAACTTCAAAATCTTCATACACTTCAATGAAAAACGTTCCGTTTTCTTTTAGGTGTTCGCCATAGTAGCTTACCACATTATCAACAGATCCTCATATGATAAGATGGGAAACTGTTGAAAGCCTTCACTTGAGTTCATAGCTTGGAAAGCGGCTCTGCGTTGATTTAAATTGTTTTGTATTACAAACTCGCACAGATAGTTTGGGGCGTCGTGCTTAAGGTATATATCGTTGATTATTTCATTTACGAGTGGGTGATCTGTCACCCGTTTTCCAAAGGCATTTATTAGGGCGCAAGCAATCCTCACTTCCTCTTTTAAATGTGGCATATTCGGTATTGCGTAGTTAGCTGGAAACGATAAGAATACTGTTCCATCAATAATGAAGTAAGTACGTCACATTTAGACTGCGTTTCCACCAGTAACATGCTAGATGCTACGTTGCATACCCTACAATCGGGTTCATTGTGCCGATCAGAATCAGACCCAATTATCTGATTGGTGGATATTAAACCTAGCAACGTAGCACATGTCAGATGAAAAAACAGCCTTACCGTTGTGCTTGCATTAATATGAACTGATTACTCTCTACTGTTACAAAAAATGCAAATATCATTTATTATACATAATTAAGTGGTAATAGTTGGCTATAAAATCTATTGAAAGCGTAAGTCTGGTACACAAGTGATACGCTTGGCGTAAGAGCTATCTCTGGCTAATTATAATAGAGATAAGTTGACGACTTTCTGTTAAAAATGTTTTGCGTTGATTACACTCCGTCTAAGACGCTACATAATGAGAGCTTCGATAAAGTAGGATATATATTATTTTCATACACGAATTTTTTTTCATATGACATTTCGATTATGAAAAGCACGATTGAGAAACGAGCCGAATTATACATTGTCATTTTATGTATTATACTGACCAGGGACTATAATATAGATACCAGATACACTGCATACTGAGATTTTTAATTTTTGCAATGTTCAAATAAGATTACTTAGCTCTCGATCGTCAAATAAGTGGCGAGCATAATTCAGGATGTTGGGGTGCCTAGCAATATAATCTTCATTTGTCAAGTAAGACTATATAGGACGCCGAGATCTTCGGCGCGGGCCACGAACAGTGCTTACACCACAACAAAAAACATTGCTTGGCACCAACATGACTGGACATCTTGCCAAGACAACAACAACAAATTCAACAATAACACTAACAAAGTCAACAAAAATACTAACAAACTCAAGAGGAATATTAACAAACTCAACAGTGGTAACAAATACAACAGAATGAACAGGATAGAGTCTCAGAACAGAGAAAAGCGCGTGCGCACGTTGAAGATGAAAGTGGCAAACTGACTGAAAGTTCACCCGGCTGCCAATCGTCCTATTGTATTTATTGTATGATGTTGTCTCACTCACACTTATTGTATGGCTATTCGCTATCCTTGTTGATTCCGCCGAAATAATAGAAATTCGTGCAACTTTAAACAAAGGACCTCCATTTTCGTAGTTCCTGGAATTAAACGAGAAAGCAAAATGGCAGTTAATAAGTACACCATTTTGTTTCTCTTACACAGATTTCTTAAACTTCGAGAATTCTGCTTTTTAACGAGTACTAATGATGCCGCACTAAACGCATTGCGTTTATAAAAATGTAAACTTTATTTTATATTTCATTAGATCCTATCGTTGTGTCAAGTAAAATCAAGTTAAGGAGTAAATGACGCCTATATCATACATAACACAAACTGATAAACTCAGTTTGCAATTAGTAACCTTAGATAAGGTGTGCACAGTTAAGTACCTATGTACTTCCTATATAATGTAGCAAAGACAAAAACCATTAATGTTGTTGCAAGTATTTATTAATTTCATTTTTTCAATAAGATAAATATGTTGTATATTAAATAATGTTTCATGTATAATCAATCACTTTGTCACTATATTACGATTGTATATAGATAAATAGTAAAATCGATTTATCCATACGACACTTTTCGTAACTTTCAAGCTAGATATCTTGAAAACGTGACACTTTAGAGCATAGGTCCATTAAAGCTTTTTTGTTCAGACAAGTGTCCCCTATCGATTTGCACAGGTTTCATCGTGCGCCGCAGTTTTAAAAAATCCGCTAGGTGGCGCCACTGAGATATGCCAGAAAGGTTCATAGCCCTTTACAAATTATTTATTAGAATAGACTAGAAGTAAACTACATAAAAAAAACACAAAATAGGTAAGCAAATGCCAAGCAGGTGTTTGCTCTTGGTTCAGTTCATTAATATTTTATAGTATTTTATGCAACAGTTGTATAAGAAGGGTCAAAAAATGCGAGTGGCGTGAGTTGCGATGTGAGCCTTGGCGAACATCGCAATAAGAGACGCCACGAGCATTTTTTGACCTAGTTATACAACGTTGCATACAATACTTTTTCTACGACGACGTAATTTTAAACGAAACACAAAAATTTTCCAATTTATTTTCCAACGCGCGGGAAAATGGCGGCAAATGTATACTTTTTTTTTATAGTATATCTATGGCACCAAACAAAGTAAAGGTGCCAGATTCCAGGTCAAAAAAAAAAACAACAACAATGCTTTTTTGGCGACATTATAGTACAGTTACACTTTGTAAACAATGCTTTTATAGGCCATAGAGCGTACACTTTTTCAAAGAGTTTAATTATGTATGTACTTATATTAGACTTTTTGGTTATTTAAATGCCAGATTAAAGTAGAGGAGTAGAAAAAATATTTTAGTAAATAATAAAACAACTAACGATTTTTAATGTTTTCCAAATTTAAAATGGCAACACTCTCGGTTCTCACCAATTTCTCACCCAAAACTGCTCAAGCAAAGTGCTCAAGAGACAGTGTTCCAAGTCAGTTAAAAACATATTTAAAAAGTCCCCAGCAGTTCAAAAATGTGACAGGCAGGAGAATAAATTATAAATTTTTAGTCATTTTAATTTTTGTTTCAAAATGTACAAAGGATTCACACGAATACTGGCTCTTTATTGCATGGAAAGATTACAACCGTATGTGTCTCCATTCGTCAGGAGTAACGTTCTGTGCACTCGTCAAGAAAAACTTGGATGTATAGGTTATGTTTTCAAGAGAGGTAAAAAGCACGACCGCGGGAATCCATCGGCTCTTTTTGTTCCTGTACCAGTGAAGCCAAATCCGGATGATATGAACATCGGGGAAGAGTTTACAGGTCGCTTGAAGAAACAGGATTTACTAAAAATTCTAAACAAGTTCTACCAGAAACCAGAAGTCCGTGTACTGGCTTCAGAAAATGGATTGGATGACCAGTTATTACATCAGGCCTTCTTGTCGTTTAGAAGACACTGTCTAGAACATGATTTGCCGCCAGATTTACACATAACAATTAGTGATATTCTTCAAGGTGACTTTATTTCGCATTTTTGCTAATCTGATAAGATTGTTTGAATAAAACTTGCAAGAGGTGATAAATGTGTAAATATTTTTCATTTTTTTACAGGTGCTGGACATGTTGATGACCTTTTTCCATTCTTCCTCCGCCACGCACGATTGGCATTTCCTCACTTAGACTGTTTAGATGATTTGAAAAAAATATCAGATTTGAGAACTCCAGCCAATTGGTTTGTATGAGCTTAACTTCTTATGTATTAATACCTTTTAAACATAAACAGATTAACCTTTGATCTGTGTGTGATAAGGATCCTGACTACCCCTCTCGTATGTGTGTGATTAGGATCCTGACCCATAGGACTGGTACCTATTTTTACGTAATTATCCACTCTAATTCTATCGCAAAAGGTTTAATATTGTGTTTTGAACAAAATTGAATAAATGATCTATCATAGACAATCATCATTCGGATGAAATGTTCAATAGTTCCGCTAGAAAAATCGGTTGAAATTCCGTCTCGACCAGTGATACTTCAACTACCAAAAGTGAATACTAAAAGTGAAAAATAAGCTGAAAATTGTTAAAAAAGGTAAGTAAATGTTCAATTTTATTATTTTATATGTATTGTAGTGTCAATTTTTATAAATTATAAGTTCTCAAAGTGATTCACTTACGAATTATATTAGTTCAAAAGTAACCTACATATCTCAAATAACTTTTCGTGTTTTTCTTTGAGTTATTCTAAACTTACGCCTTGTTTATATACATCATATTTTATATTATTTTGAAGGAAAGGGCATTGAACATTTCACTATAGAGGCTGGCATAGCCTGGTGGCGCCACCTAGCGGATTTTTCAAAACTGCGGCGCACGATGAAACCTGTGCATATCGATAGGGGGCACTTTTCTGCACAAAAAAGCTTTAATGAACCTATGCTCTAAAGCGTCACGTTTTCAAGATATTTAGCTTGAAAGCTCCGAAAAGTGTTGTATGAACAAATCGATTTTACTTTTATATGCAATTGGAATATAGTGACTAAGTGATTATGCATGGAATATTAGTGTTTAATATACCACATATTTACTTTATTGAAAAATAAATAAATAGAAAATAGATAAAATAAATATCTATAATTTACTTTTATGTGTAACTTAAAAGAAATCCAGAAACGAGTCGTAAGATGTACAGCTCATGACTTATTCTCGTGGTAATCACGCTCAAAGTTATTTGTTATGATTGTCTAACAATTTCACACTTTTTGAGATTTTATGTTTATTCAATGAAAGGCAGCTTAAATGTCTAATCACAGTGAAAGCAGGTGGGGTGTGAAAATTCGCTTTTAGGACTACTTTACTTTACAGCAGTGTATGGAACATACCTAGTTCGTATAGACACACCAATGGGGTGTGTGCCTTCAATGCAACGGGACCTTAAGCAATCATATTACATGAACACATTGTTCAATTATTCATCGATTTTCTTAGTTGTGTTTTTATAAGTATGAAATAAAACATCGTAAAAGTAGTCATATAGTTATTTATATTTTGCTTAAAAATGTAATCAATACTAATTGTTATTGAATACATACAGTGTATATACTTATAACAAATAGGCTTTTTTTATACAAATTCGTACCTATTAGGATAATGAATATCAGTCTTCTTGAATAATCAATCTTCTTCTTCATCAGAAATAATAACTTGATCTAAAAAGGCAGCAGGGGGTTGAATTTCTTGGTGCCGAGCCCATCCCATATACCAAACTATGCACAGGACATGAGCACAGCACCCGAGTGTCCGTTTTCCAACTATACAGCTGCAATAGTGACCGACAAGTTTATTTCTGTTTTTCAAACTATTATTTAGCAAGATATATACAAAATAAATTCTGTTGCTCTGGTGCCTCGAGAGTATTTTAGCTCTTGTCAGCCAAGGATCACAAACTACTATGTTGTATTGATTTAAATTATAGTCAACTTCAAAATCTTCATACACTTCAATGAAAAACGTTCCGTTTTCTTTTAGGTGTTCGCCATAGTAGCTTCTTGCCTACGTCACTTGATACGGCCCCAGAGACATTATCAACAGATCCTCATATGATAAGATGGGAAACTGTTGAAAGCCTTCACTTGAGTTTATAGCTTGGAAAGCGGCTCTGCGTTGATTTAAATTGTTTTGTATTACAAACTCGCACAGATAGTTTGGGGCGTCGTGCTTAAGGTATATATCGTTGATTATTTCATTTACGAGTGGGTGATCTGTCACCCGTTTTCCGAAGGCATTTATTAGGGCGCAAGCAATCCTCACTTCCTCTTTTAAATGTGGCATATTCGGTATTGCGTAGTTAGCTGGAAACGATAAGAATACTGTTCCATCAATAATGAAGTAAGTACGTCACATTTAGACTGCGTTTCCACCAGTAACATGCTAGATGCTACGTTGCATACCCTACAATCGGGTTTATTGTGCCGATCAAAATCAGACCCAATTATCTGATTGGTGGATATTAAACCTAGCAACGTAGCACATGTCAGATGAAAAAACAGCCTTACCGTTGTGCTTGCATTAATATGAACTGATTACTCTCTACTGTTACAAAAAAATGCAAATATCATTTATTATACATAATTAAGTGGTAATAGTTGGCTATACAATCTATTGAAAGCGTAAGTCTGGTACACAAGTGACACGCTTGGCGTAAGAGCTATCTCTGGCTAATTATAATAGAGATAGTTGACGACTTTCTGTTAAAAATGTTTTGCGTTGATTACACTTTGTCTAAGACGCTACATAATGAGAGCTTCGATAAAGTAGGATATATTATTTCCATACACGAATTTTTTTCATATGACATTTCGATTATGAAAAGCACGATTGAGAAACGAGCCGAATTATACATTGTCATTTTATGTATTATACTGACCAGGGACTATAATATAGATACCAGATATACTGCATACTGAGATTTTTAATTTTTACAATGTTCAAATAAGATTACTTAGCTCTCGATCGTCAAATAAGTGGCGAGCATAATTCAGGATGTTGGGGTGCCTAGCAATATAATCTTCAGTTGTCAAGTAAGACTGTATAGGACGCCGAGATCTTCGGCGCGGGCCACGAACAGTGCTTACACCACAACAAAAAACATTGCCTGGCACCAACATGACTGGACATCTTGCCAAGACAAAAACAACAAATTCAACAATAACACTAACAAAGTCAACAAAAATACTAACAAACTCAACAGTGGTAACAAATACAACAGAATGAACAGGATAGAGTCTCAGAACAGAAAAAAGCGCGTGCGCACGTTGAAGATGAATGTGGCAAACTGACTGAAAGTTCACCCGGCTGCCAATCGTCCTATTGTATTTATTGCATGATATTGTCTCACTCACACTTATTGTATGGCTATTCGCTATCCTTGTTGATTCCGCCGAAATAATAGAAATTCGTGCAACTTTAAACAAAGGACCTCCATTTTCGTAGTTCCTGGAATTAAACGAGAAAGCAAAATGGCAGTTAATAAGTACACCATTTTGTTTCTCTTACACAGATTTCTTAAACTTCGAGAATTCTGCTTTTTAACGAGTACTAATGATGCCGCACTAAACGCATTGTGTATATAAAAATGTAAACTTTATTTTATATTTCATTAGATCCTGTCGTTGTGTCAAGTAAAATCAAGTTAAGGAGTAAATGACGCCTATATCATACATACATAACACAAACTGATGAACTCAGTTTGCAATTAAGTAACCTTAGATAAGGTGTGCACAGTTAAGTACCTATGTACTTCCTATATAATGTAGCAAAGACAAAAACCATTAATGTTGTTGCAAGTATTTATTAATTTCATTTTTTCAATAAGATAAATATGTTGTATAATCACTATGTCACTATATTACGATTGTATATAGATAAAGAGTAAAATCGATTTATCCATACGACACTTTTCGTAACTTTCAAGCTAGATATCTTGAAAACGTGACACTTTAGAGCATAGGTCCATTAAAGCTTTTTTGTTCAGACAAGTGTCCCCTATCGATTTGCACAGGTTTCATCGTGCGCCGCAGTTTTAAAAAATCCGCTAGGTGGCGCCACTGAGATATGCCAGAAAGGTTCATAGCCCTTTTATGGAGATTCTGAATATCAAATTGCTTTGTATGAATAATTCATAAATATTTACCAAAACGTAAATTATTGAAACCATTACTAAAAAATGCACACACACACACGCAAGTAAAAATGGCCGACACTGTGTACGTACACATGTTTTCAAATTTACTATGGCAAAACCGTTATTTCTGAAATACAACTTACAGGATGATCTTTTACTAACTTTTTGTTTTTTTTTTAGATAAAATGTATTTAACAAAACCTTCAGCTCCGTCAACTTCACGGCCTCTTATCTTTGCGATGCTCGTCCAGGCGACGCCACAAGAATCACTGCACCCTTATTAGTCATAATACGGCTCTTATAAGAATAATATTTTGGTCATATAAACCATAATAAGAACAGTTGTTTTTGATTGTATATGAATAAATGATTTAACATGTAGATATTATCTCTCAATCTAACTAAAGTGAAATCTAAATAATAAAAAAAAAATACCTATTAGACATATTTCATTTTCACACCTTACCTGAACAAAAATAAAACATCCTATGTATGTGTCAGGATCCTAATCATACACAGACTACCGTTCAACAAACGAGTCAGGATCCGTATCATACACAGACGACTGTTCAACAACCAAGTCAGGATCCGTATCATACACAGACGACTGTTCAAGAACCGAGTCAGGATCCGTATCATACACAGACGACTGTTCAAGAACCGAGTCAGGATCCTTATCATACACTGACGACTGAATGACGAAATACACTCACACAAGCGCAGATATTATTGACCGATTTTTTTGCCATTCCAAAATTTTTTGTCATATTGTTTTCATAAAATTGATCAATATAAAGCGATATAAGTATGTAGTGTGATATGTCTTTACAAAGCTCTATTTTTCTAGTTTATGGTCATATCCTTTGATTTTGACTATGACTTTTGGCACAAACAATAATTGACTGCATAATATTGGTGCAAGTGAATTTTTGATCAAACTTCGTATTCAAGCAGCTCGTAATTTATGTACAAGTAATTTCGAGGCTTGTGTTATTGTTCATAAACAAGGAAATATATCTAGCTTTAATAATCAATCGCTTTATTATAACGTTCCATGCACAAAAAGTGAAATTTACATCATAAACTGAATGCTGGCGAAACTCGTAAAAATTTTGGAATGGCTTCCACAGACAGGGGGGTAATTTTTTGACAGCGCTGCCACAGACTAAAGGTTAAACAGCCTATATTATGTCCCACTACTGGGCACAGGCTTCCCCCCAACCGGAGGAGGATCCTTTTAGAAACAAATTTTAAATTAGTTTGTAAATTTTACTTAAAAAAAGTATTGCTTTTAACATTCCAGGTACCCTGCAGCCAGAAGTATGAATAGAAAAATTGTATTTCATGCTGGCCCTACAAATTCTGGCAAAACATACCATGCAATGGAGAGGTTCCTTGGGTCAAAGTCTGGTGTGTATTGTGGCCCGCTGAAGTTGTTAGCAACTGAAATATACCATAAATCCAATAAGCGGGTAAGTTTTAATTAGTGCTGTGTTTTGTAGGTACAATCTACATAACTACAATAGATAGTGGTGTGGTTTTGGTTGCGGAGCCGGCTAAAGAAGTATTATTTATTTAGCAATAAGGCCGCCTATTGTACTTATGTTTTTATTCGTATGTTTATGTCCTTTGTATATGTCGTTGTGCAATAAAGTATTATTGATTGATTGATTGACAGTAGAATCTCTCCTTAGAATGCATATACACTGTATTTACCTGCTGTAGGCATGGTTACTGTACCAATAAATACTATTATATTTATTTCTTTGTTTATTCTCATTATGAAAGGTCAGTGACACATAACTTTGACACAGATCATGGAATGTGTTATACAGATTAATTGCTGAATAATATTATTTTTTATTTTAGGGTACTGCATGTGACCTTATCACAGGGGAAGAGAGAAGGCATGCATCTCAGTATGCTACTCTAACCAGTTTAGAGGAACCGGAACAGCCTAAATCAGAGACTGAATCCTTCATCATTAATGACACGGAACTCACTCCATCAGAACATGTTGCTTGTACAGTTGAAATGACGTCACTCAATCATACATGTAAGTATACTTACATAAAATACATAAACAGGGTTCACACATAAACATAGGTTTATGTATGAGAGTATAGACTGACATGACAGAAAACCATAGAAAGACATCATACACATACCACAGGTCTGCCCCCCTAAATCTTGTAATTAGCTACTACTGGTCTCTTGTTGCTGAGGTCTGCAGCATCTGGTTGATGTGCCTCTTTCAGTGCCTCTTTAAATTGTGTTAATATTTATTTATGTACCTATTTTCAGACCTGTAGTGAATGGGGTTAATTAGCCATGTGGCTATGTATGTACATCCCACTATGGGATGTATGTGGCTAAATTCGAATATTAAAGTAAAAAAAAAAACGACGCGAGCTATATCGAGGTTCAACTAATAGCCGTACGACGTCTATCCATGTATACAAATTCGCTGCGTCTATTGGTCGAAGCCCTCGATATAATTAGCGTCGCGCGGCGCGGTTGTCGTGCAGACTTTGCTGTTGAGTTCTTTCATCAGGTGTGGTTTTGGTTGCGGAGCCGGCTAAAGAAGTATATTACATTATATTTTACAGATGAAGTAGCCATTATCGATGAAATCCAAATGATTGGCGACAGAGGACGAGGATGGGCGTGGACTAGAGCTATACTAGGTAGAATTTTTGTTAAATTACATCTAAAAGTGGAGTACAAAGTGGTGATAGGTGATGGAGGAATACATGTTGTGCCGACCCCACTTAGAGTGGGATAAGGGCAGGAGGATGATGATGATAACATCTAAAAATGGAAAGCAAGACAATACTTATAAAACTTTGAAATATTTTAGGCTTACAAGCAGATGAAATTCATTTATGTGGTGAGGCAGGAGCTATAAATCTTATAGAGGAAATATGTAACACAACTGGTGAAGAAATGGAGGTATGTAGGATATTTTTTTAATTTATAAATAACTAAAAAGCAATTTCATGTAGGCTCCTAAAATACAAGCCTCATAATAGCACAGTTGAGTGTGAAATATCATAACACTTGGAAGTTTTAAATTTAAGGTATGTTTGTGTATGAAATGTAACATTTTCATTGCTGTTTGTCAAGTAAATAGTGTAAATCCCAAGTATTGAACAGAACATCCACCTCAATACAATTAGTGTTTATATTTCAATATATATATTGATAAGTTTGAATATATCAGTAATGTGTTGCGATGCACACAGGTGTAGTAGTAGTGGCTGCTGTAGAGAATGGTATATTTACGGCGATTGTGTTGACCTGTAGCGATATTTTCAATAGAGGCACACAAATTACATGTTACGTTGCAGTCGACCGTAGAAGAGGAAGAGAGGAAAAGTATTGCCATTCTATACCTACATAAAAAGTAAAAAAATATAATTTGTTAGATGTTGCCAAGACGCGGGACGAGTTAAATAGACGAGTTAAACTGTCAAAGTGCAAAAGCTAGTGCTGTGACGTTCATTAGCACAGTGTAGTGATGTAACAGTCGAGATTCGACTGGTCGATTCTGTTCAATCTAACATACCGTATCGAGCGGTTTCAGAAACCTGATACGGTAAATAGACGTGTGCCCAGTTGAGTGTTTGCCAAGCAAAGCCTTCTCTGCAAACATCCTTTCTCAATTACAGGTTCGCACCTATAAAAGGTTGACGGAATTGAAGGTTGAAGACTCGGCCTTGGGATCCCTCGATCACGTGAAGCCTGGAGACTGTATAGTGTGTTTCAATAAGAACGACATTTACAGTGTAAGTCGGGCCATAGAACAGAGGTCAGTCCCTAGAGGCAGGTATCCCATACAATGTTAGCCAGTTACATGTTTTCACTCAAGTATTTTGCTTCTTCTTCGCTCGTGTAAGTTGTGAAATGAATGACTAACCTCGTCAACCTTAGTGTCAGTGTTACTATTAACCGCCAAAGGTCCCTGACCTTGCTCATGTAGCGATTACATAATTATTTAAGAAAATAGTAGGGACCGGGGCCGACCGCTTACCACCGCCGCTATACATAGGTACCTCAGGCGGCGACAAGAACTTGCGCGCGGACTATAATGTAGGTTCAAATTGATCCTCACAACACGCCTATATCGCTTTTTCCCGATTTACCATAACACTACACAAAAAACTAAAATACTACAATATAAAAACACTACTAATACTAAGAATACTTGAGTGGAAAAACATGCTTCATTTCTTTCTTGTTTATTTAGAGTATTTTTTTTTACGCAACAACGGTTATTATATTCTTTATTTTTTACCCGACTGCGGCGAAGCAAAAAGAGGGTTATGTGTTTGACCGCTATATATTAACGTGAAGGTAAAGTTCATCTTACATCCAGAAGAACAAGACTAAGACTAGAATAAGACTAGCAAAAACTATAATATTTACGTTATATCATGATGCGTATTCAGTTGCCCAAAAGCGACACGCAGTAAGGCACAACTTCAACCTTCACTTCTTCCACTCTCATCAAAGTCTTCATGCTTGCTCGCCGGTTTACTCTTGGCCTATGTTTAGTCTAGGCCTTCCTCTTCTAATTCTATCACTTACCCGCATCATGAATCTTTTTTGTAAGTCTACTAGGGGTAGTATTTTTTTTATATTGGCCAAGTATCTTGACTCAACTATGCCTGATGGTAAACATAGAGAAGCCCTAATTGCAGTAGCAACTGAAAAGCAGCGCAATGAGTCAGTTTCGAATCAGCTGCGACTACCATACTGGCCTACTAGCTGCTTCTTCAGGCTTCGCTTAAAGGACCCCATATTGTAAGAAGGAGGGAACACTTGAGCCGGCAACGCGTTCCACTTTTTAATGGTGCGGCAGAGATATAGTAGGTATAGTAGTACGAGGATAGTATGTATTGTAATCTACAATACTTATTATGTTACAGGGGTCATGAGGTAGCTGTCATATACGGAAGCTTGCCTCCGGGAACGAAGTTGGCACAAGCAAACAAGTTCAACGACCCAGAGAGTTCTTGCAAAGTTATGGTAGCCACAGACGCCATCGGACTTGGTATCAATTTGTAAGTGTCAGTTTATTATTATTAATGACTAGCGTGAAACCCTACAATTAAAACTACAAGTTTCATACAAACTTTGCCATCTCATTTTTACGCCCTTACGGGTTGAATTTCACAAAACCCTGTCTTAGTGAGCATCTACGTCCTAAACTACGCACTTGTAGTTTCTGAGGAAAAAAACAACAAAATATAGCAGCAGCAGCAGCAGTTCACCTAACCCACACGATAGGAGACGACAAACCTAATCAAAAACGAACTTTATTACAGGAGCATACGAAGGATAATATTCTACTCGCTCATAAAACCAGTGATCAACGAAGATGGTGACAAAGAAATAGACGTTATTAGTATATCTCAAGCTTTACAAATTGCGGGTGAGTCTTTGGCTTTCGTTCACACTCATAGGTTACCTGAAATAAGGCCACCTTTTGTACATTCCCTTAATTAGGTGAACAGTTAATTTTAGTTGGAAAAGTCTTAGTAGAGTAGTGCCATTCTTCACTGGCCCTTAGTGCAAGAAAGAGAAGGTACTGGTATTGCAACTTTTTTGCGTCAGAACACTTCATACAAAACACCTCGTTGTAAAAAGACATTACACATTGACGTTATCCTATACGCGCATCAGTGAGTGTGACGTTTGGCGCCCATACGATTGAAGACTAAAGTAGGACCGAGAGGGGTGAGGTAAACCTAGCTCAGCCGCTGGTGGGGAGCGGAGAGTTGCCGTTCTATACGGCATATACACTTCTCATCAAAAAAATCGAAACACCTTGCAAGTTTACGTTTTGTCAGGATTATCAGAAAAATGTGTTTAGGAATAAATGTTAAATGTCGTTTAATAGTGAGTAATATGAGCTTATCAAATCTTAATGTTAATGTTCTAAATTTAAATGAATTTTTCATAGGTTTCGTATTTTGTTAAATGAGTCATTTTTATTCCGTATGGAGTATAAAGGAAATGGATAAAACAACACACGTAAATGAAAAAAAAAAGCTAAAAAACGTTTATTTAATAACTTGTATTCCCTCCCCGAGCTCTAATTACTGCTTCCATACGGTTCTTCATCGATCGGATGAGAGTCACGATCACATGCTGTGGTATATTGTCCCATTCCTCTTGGATTGCATCTTGCAGCTGGCTAAGTGTTTCTGGGGCAGGATCTCTTGCTCGAATTCGTCTCTTTAATTCATCCCACAGATGTTCAATGGGATTCATGTCCGGGCTTCTTGCTGGCCATTCCATAATAGAGATATCGACTTCGTTAAGATAATCTCGTACGACGCCCGCGGTGTGAGCCCTAGCATTGTCGTGCATGAATATGAAGCCGTTGCCAATAAAATGTGCATAGGGCATCACATGAGGCTCGAGACACTCTTCGACGTACCGATGACAGTTTAGTGCAGGCAGACGTGGCCCAGACACGAAAGCAAGCTCTGTCTTACCGTCGGCGCTGATTCCTCCCCAAACCGTCCACGAACCGCCACCATAGCTGACCTTTTCTTCAATGCAGCATTGTGCATAGCGTTCTCCGTCTCTTCTGTAGACCTTGTTCCTTCCGTCGTTACCATACAGCATAATTTTACACTCATCAGAAAAGAGAACTTTGCTCCACTGTAGGTATGACCAATTTAGGTGCTCACGTGCAAAGTTAAGGCGCGCTCTTCGATGGTCTGCAGTTAATTTCGGCCCATTTGCTGGCTTATGCGGTACCAGTCCACGATCCTTCAACCTTCTTCTAATTGTAGAGTCACTTACAGCCACCCTTCGTACAACACGAAGCCGCTGCTGCAGTTGAAAAGCGTTAAGGCGTCGATTTCTTAAAGAAGTTGTTACAATAAATCGATCATCTCGCTCAGAAGTGACCCGATTCCTGCCAGATCCTGAACGGCGCGTGAACAAACCAGTCTCCCGATAACGTTTATAGACTCTATGAACAGATGACAGGCTTAGATGCAGTCTTGCAGCCACAACACGCTGACTAAGGCCAGAATCCAGCAATGCCACAACTTGGGCGGCTTCTGTGGCGAAGTGTCCATACGTTTTAGAAAAAAAACCTTTTTTCAGACGTCCCAAAGTCACAGTATTGAAATAAAAAATAAAAAGTTTAAGGATAGGTGCCAATTTTTAGTTTTTAAACGCTAAATGTACTCCAACCCTAAACACACATTTGTCTCAAAACAGTGATTCATTTCGTTTATAAGATAAACAAATGAAATTCTAATTTTGAATTTAGAATTTTCGCTTATTACTGTAATGGCCAAACTGCCAGCTATACATTTATGTATTTTTTTTCATCGTATGAATTCTTTTTTGTGTTAAATTCGGACAGAAACAATGAAAACGGAAGTGTTTCGATTTTTTTGATGAGAAGTGTATATTCTATGGCGGTAGTCAAAGGTCATCAGCTGAGCAGCAATAACTTCTGAATGTGAATTGTAGCATGTTTTTTTTTAAATATAGGTTCGCGTTTGACCACAATCTTACCTGATGGTAAGGGACGATGTGGTCTAGGGTGGATCACGCTTACCTAGCAAATGCCTATTCACTCCTAGATTATAACGAGTTGGAAAAACAGACGACGGCAGACAGTTCCAGTCCTTTGCTGTTCGCATCGAAAGGAAGAGGCAAAACAAATCCGAAATATTATTCGCAGGCAGGGCAGGCAGATACGGCAGTGCGTGGGAGACCGGCTACGTCACAACATATAAAGCTGAAGACCTGGCAACGCTGAAGACACTGCTGTCAAAACCGCCTGACCCCGTCGCTCAAGCGGGGCTGTACCCCACAGCTGAACAGATGGAGCTATACGCCTATCATCTACCTCATGCTACACTCAGTAGTCTTATGGTAAGAAATAACGGCCTCGGTGGTCCAGTTGTTTGAGCTTAGAGCTCACGATCCGGAGGTCCCGGGTTCAAATCCCGTTGGGGACATATCACAAAAATCACTTTGTGATCCCTAGTTTGGTTAAGACATTACAGGCTGAACACATTATTGTGCGAAAGTAAGATGATCCGTGCTTCGGAAGGCACGTCTCTGTTACATGAGTAATCGTTACATGAGCCATGTCAGGGGCCTTTGGCGACTCAATAGTAACCCTCACACGGTGATATGGCACGTCATATCACGTTGGTCTAACAGAAAGCTCGGTGAAGCGTCATGTACGCACCATCATATTTGACATTTAATGAGACTTATTTATTTTATTTTGTTCGGGGAGCTTACAGCTTAATTCACACAATGTTACATTTAGTAGTAAGTAAAGGCCAATTACAAGCTACCACAAATAAATGAAAAAGAGTTATACAACAAGACAAGAGAGCGAAGCTGTAGAAAAAATGTAAGAAAAAATTTAGATTGAATTCGCAATTTAGCAAGAATACAAATTAAAACACGAACAGTAATTAACAATAAAATTGTTACCAATTCCCTCTAATAAGTTGAGTCTTCAGCGAGTTAATCTACTGCAAAATAAATCACATTGAGAGGCATTAATCTCGTTAACTTCTTCGTTATTTACATGACTTAGTGACATGGTTTCAAAGTGTATATTAGTACTCGTGACCGTACCTTTGACCCCAATGGGATATGACCGTGAGCTTATGTTATGCTTTGGATGATAAGCAACTGAACTTACTGAAGTGGGTGTACGTTATCAGTCTAAGAGGGCATTGCGGGGTCAAGGCAAAAACTATAAAATTTATTACATAATTGTACGTAAACTCTGTAATCAATGGTGCGTGACAGATTGTTATTTTGTATCTTATCGCTATTTTACTGCCATTCCGAGGCGATGCAATGACTACGGAAACTTTGTATTGGTTGACGACAGACGTGTGGGGAGAGGTCTGGTTCAAATAATACAAATGGCAGGCCGATGTAAGTGAAAAGCGGATTTTCCATATGCATTTAGTACCGTTTTAGTTTTGGGCCGATACTGGCCCCGATTCCTGCAGACACCGTCTAATTTTATTTTAAGTTATATCCGTCATTTTCATATCCGTCGAAAAGGAAAGGGACGGATGATTCACAGCTCTTAATTTTAGGAAGAATGAGTAAATGTATGAATAACCCGGGCGAATCAAAAAGGTACGTCGCTGGTATGCAATCCGTTTGACGTGCTGTCTACTTAACTGTGTCGGGTTATTGACTGATGTAAAATTTTTAGACGGTTGGTTTAGATTTGTGCTTAAAATTGACGTGTGTTCTATAAATTTTATGCTTGTCGATTACCCGTCCCTTTCCTTTTCTGCGGATAAGAAAATGACAGATATAACTTAAAATTAGATGGTATTTAAAGTAAGAATGTCCGTGCTTCGGAAGGCACGTTAAGCCGTTGGTGCTGGTTACTACTCACGAGAGATGAAGAAGAAAAGAACTTACTTGTTTCTTGGTATAAATGTTGACCCCTGTTTTTTCACCCAAACACCCATTCTACCCATTATTATTATTCTTATCAAAATAAAGAGAAGCAATATAAGTAACAACATAATTCTATACATATCTGATCCGAATATTAAGCAACAATTATATATGCTACTAGCATTATTATTATTTTTGAGTAGAAGTACGGTCACGAGCATTAATTTGTATACACTTTGGTACCATGTCACATTAACTTTTGGGCTGTACCCGAGCAATGAGAAAAATAGGTAGTTATCACGTTAAATGTATACACACACACACACACACACACACAGCCTATATACATCCCACTGCTGGGCACAGGCCTCCCCTCAATCAACCGGAGGGGGTATGGAGAATACTCCACCACGCTGCTCCACTGCGGGTTAGTGGAGGTGTTTTTACGGCTAATAGCCGGGACCAACGGCTTAACGTGCCCTCCGAAGCACGGAATCATCTTACTTTTTCGGACAATCAGGTGATTCAAGCCTGAAAAGTCCTTACCAAACAAAGGACAGTCTCACAAAGTGATTTCGACAATGTCCCCATCGGGAATCGAACCCGGACCTCCAGATCGTGAGCCTAACGCTCTAACCACTAGACCACAGAGGCTGTTGTGTATAAATGTATACAGCGCCATCTGTATTTTTTTGGGGCCTGGAAAGTCCCTCATTCGTGAGCTCATATTTACTTTACTTCGTAGGACATATTCGTGCATCTATGCACAGTGGACGACTCGCTATACTTCATGTGCAACACGGAAGGCTTCAAGTTCCTAGCGGAGATGATTCAACACGTGCCGCTGCCGCTGCGCGCGCGCTACGTGTTCTGCTGCGCGCCCATCAATAACAAGCTGCCTTTTGTGTGCGCGCAGTTTCTTAAGGTAAGTCAAATCTATGCTGTTAGATCATAGACCTCCTATAACAAATAGGCAACCAATCTCTGTAGTGTCCTTGGCGCATCTTGTCACAACCGTCGTGTACAACCGATATTGTACTTTATTTGAACAGCAATCTTAATTTGAGGGAACGTACTTATACTGTTTACATAACTTAATGTATGTATTCACAACACGGTTCGGATTCTTTTTAGAAAAGCTCCTCAGCGAATCTGAGACTATTTGTTTATAGGATATCAGTGTGTTAGATAGAAATGAATCGATCGACCTAACCTCCACTGATAATGAAGGACAACACTAGTTTACGTACTTTGACAGATCTACAGATCTAATTCTTACCGCGCATTGAAGCTATTGTAAAATGTTATCTTTATTATAATCACCAATTCTAATTCTACTCTAGTCGCCATCCCACTCGCGTCAGATAGAGAACTGCGGGGCGGAAGGCAAAAGGGAAGCCACTGCCCTATTTTATTACCCCAAAAAGTAGCATGGAGAATTCTACACCGACAAGAACGTTGCTCTTAAATTAATTATGATGATGAATCACCACTAAACTAGTCGCTCTATTTAATAAAACTAATATTTTATATGCGAATGTAACCTTTAGACAGCTATTCACATTTAAATTGCTGAAACGATTTAGATAAAAATTGCTATGGAGACAATTTCAAGCTTTGGGGGGAAGGCTCCGATCACAATAAGTTGATCTTATCGGTCGCAGTGATATAGCGCTCGAAATAAAGCCTACAACGATTCATCATCTTATTCCTAGCGTCATCCCGATTTTCACGGGGTCCGCTTACCTAACCTGAAGATTTGACAGGTCTTGTTACAGAAGAAGATTTGACAGGTCTTGTTACAGAAGCCTGCAAAGCTTCAAACAAAAAAATAGCTTCAGCCATCCTCAAAATCACTCTGTAGTTTTAACCGTATAATTCCATACAGATGATCCGCCAATACAGCAGAAACGAGCCAATCACTAAGACTTGGATGTGCAACGCCGTCGACTGGCCGCTGCCTCCGCCGAAGACTATCATGGATCTGGTGCATCTGGAGTCGGTCTTCGATGTTCTAGAACTGTATTTATGGTTGAGGTTAGTATTACCATGTGTGATCTCTTCCATAGATTTAGTTTTAGTGCCACTGCTCGTCATTGGCGCTCTTTTTTGTAGGTTAGGGACCGAAGTATACTATTGCTCTATTTCGCAACGCAGTAACTAGATGTCGCTAATCATAAGAAGAAACTATACGTATATGGAAATAAGTGACATCTAGTGACAAAATTTGAAACTAGCTCCGTCCTTTGCTTACAATAAGTGTAAGAAAGAGACGGAGCTATTTCTTTTTTATTTTATCATAGTAAAATATAATTCTAAATATTTACAATTGTCTCCACAGCTATAGATTTCCAGACATGTTTCCTGACGTTAAACTAGTGCGTGAGATGGAGACTGAACTAGATACCATTATTCAGCAAGGAATATTCCAAATTACTAGGTAAGTTAAGTGGAAACTATTAATCTCTCTCTATTTAAGAGCTACGCTCTTGTCGGTGGAGTAATCGCCATTCCTCTCTTCTTCCCTCCAAAACCTTCACCTCCGATACGACACGACCTGCACCTTCTCTTTTATTTGTTTCATAAATGTTATCCTAGGTCTACCCCTTTGTTATAAATGAATCGTGTCGTATCAGGTGGCCAATCATATTTCCTCTCCGGTTCTCTATAGTCTTCAATATGGTTCTCTTTTCTTCAACTCTTTCCAGCACTTTAAACTATTAATAACGTATTTTTTTATATATATTATCATTACTCATGTTATTGTGCCCAGCAGAGGGGCTTATATAGGCTGTTTATTTATGTTATATATTAAAATCTAAGTACCAGTAATAAAATATAAATGTAACAATTTTACATTGGAATTTAATTATTTCAATTCTTAATATTAATGTTTCATGTTCCAAATTTAAAGATAAAGATAATTTATATATTTTTTAAATAAAAATTTTTCCATGTATTAATTTATTCCTTACTTTTGAATTGTTTCTTGTTCAAATGAGGTTTTATTAAATGTACTTAATAAATCACGATTTAATTCTAATAATAAGTAGGATTAATACGAATAGTTTTTAAACCAATCGAATCAAATTTTTAAACTATTAAGCTCTAAAATTTTGGTCCATGTGCCCAGGCCCTTGTAGTAAATAAGGCTGTATATTAGGCTGCTGTGTGTGTGTGATGGCCCCGGTGGCACATAGGCGTGAATTTATGTATATAGACTGTATGTTATACTGGTATTAAAATTTGCAGGTTACTGAGAAACTCAGAGCAGGTTCTCCGCGACGACCCTGAGAGCGAGCCGCTGAGCAAACGAACAGCGAGGATGGCCGGTCAAGTAATGGCCCACAACCACAATACTGACGAGAAGGGGAAATTATCCGACATGCTCGTGGCTAGGGTAAGCATTTTATTGTTTAATATTAGAGAAAATATGGGTTGTCTACTAGCCTAAACACCTCCAGCAACCTATATGTGTTTCTATTATGTTTATTCTGTCGGCAACATAAGATTGTATGGTATATTTCGGCGGATAAGAAAATGACAGGTATAACTGAAAATAAAATTAGGAGTCGTATGCAGGAGTACATAATACATATGCGGGACCCTTATGTATTATGTACATAACATCACACCTGTATCCCCAAAGGGTAGGTAACGGTGTATAGTATGCACGCCCATTCTTCGCCAGCTATATTTAAGTCCCATGTACTTAATAGGGGGCAAGCTTATTGCTTTTAACCGCCCGGTGATGTGCCCACATCATCATCATCATTATCGGCCCATTAACGTCCCCACTGCTGGGGCACGGGCCTTTCCTATGGATGGATAGGGAGATCGGGCCTTAAACCATCACGAGGGCCCAGTGCGGATTGATGGTTATTAACGACTGCACGAACGAAGCACGGAGGAGCTCGAGATGAAAACTTTTTTTTTGTGGTCACCCATCCTATGACCGGCCTTTGCGAAAGTTGGTTAACTTCAACAATCGCAGACCGAGCGCGTTTACCGCTGCGCCACCGAGCTCCTCACCGGGCACAAATTACCCGTGATATCAATTAATTATCGATGATTCAAACACGAATTAACTGGTTTAGAGCCCGTACAGGGATTCGAACCCGTGACGAACCGTGATAACCCTATCATGGTTTCCATCGGGCTTAAAATACGTCAAAAAAAAAACAGTAAAAATTAAAATACGTCCTAAAATATAGATACCTAAGTAATATATTTGTTCATTTCTCCAGGGCCTGATCACTCCTCAAATGCTAAAGAAGCTGCAGCAGGAGTTGTCGACTGACAGCAAAACAGACAGAAGTAAAAAGAAGACGACCGCGATCCACAGACGGCGGAAATGATGAATGTAGTCAAGAATATTGTACATAGTAGTCGTTGGTATCAAATGAATGTGTTATGTAATAAAAGTGCAGTGAATCCGCTTATATTTTGTTTCTATTTATCCATAAGGGTCAAACCGCATTTGTCAGCGCCTCATTGCAGTTTCCTATACTTCTATCCTTTTCTGTTACACAGAACCGTCATTTGCTAGAGCGAGAGCGAGCGACCGCACGTGGCAGAACGGACGAGGCGACGATGTGGTGCTGACAGATGTGTCACCCCTCGTCCATAAAAATAATCCATAATTGTATAATTCTTCATCAATTTCCATATTATAAATGCGAAAGTAACTTGTCTTTAGTTGAAATTTGATATGGAGACATTAAGACCCAAGAAACGATATAGGATAGTTTTTATTCCGAAAATCAGACCCTAGGATGGAAACCGGGGTGGAAAAAATGTGCCGCCGAACCGAAGACGTTGCCTTCATTATTATTATTTGTGGAATGGGGGGGGGGGGTCGAACTAATGCAGCCCGAATGGCCACTGCGACCTAGTTAGATCTATTGTGGCCTTCATAGTATAAACGAAAGTGTCAGTCCTCTGTATGTTGGGGCCAATCTACACTAACCACTAAATGTATTTGCATGCTGTAAAAAAGTGTTCAAGAACATTTAACACATTGACGGTGGTGATCATGACGGACTAGCTCCATATGTCCGTGACCCATACATGAGTCACTAAGAAACTACCAGGTATGCAAGGGCGGGTGCTCCACTTGGATGCCAGGTAACTTAGCAAAGGTTTGATACGAAAATGGAAAAAGAGTCTTCTTTGATAACTGGTTATCAAACAGCGAAGAAAATTATTTTTTCATAACTAGTTATGAAACTTTGGTTACGAACGTGGACGAAGGGGACTTACAAGGAAGTCAAAACATTTTGTATGGAGACTGTCAACGTGTTAAGGTCATCGATATTATTGCTGCGTAACGTTAGTATTGATCTGAATGTTTTCTTTAAACTATCAATACACATAACACTAGTGTCTACAACGGCCTCTGTGGTCCAGTGGTTGAGCGCTGGGTTCGAATCCCGGTGGGGATATATCACAAAAATCACTTTATGATCCCGAGTTTGGTTCCAGGTTGATCACCTGATTGTCCGAAAGTAAGATGGTCTGTGATTCGGAAGGCACGTTAAGCCGTTGGTCCCGATTACTATTTACTTATGTAAGAGTAACCGTTACATGAGCCATGTCAGGGGCCTTTGGGGCCTAAGTATCTGTTAAAAACATCGCATGAATGGACATAACTCCTCTCCTCAGTTGACCTTACATACTTTAGATACGGTGTGTGGTGTTTATCTCAATTTGATACACCATCTACGCCGATTTGGTCTCATACAATCCATACTAATACTCATAATATTGCGAAACTCTGTTGCCAAGTCACAAACATTAGCAGATATGGATGTAAACTGGCACTTGTTTGGGTTGAATTGGATAGATCGAAACTCGTAGATACTTTCCACTTCCACACAATGTTTTTCATGAATACATTGTACACTAGTTTCCTCTGAAGTCGTCAGATCATCATCATTCGTCAACTGTTAGGTTAAATCAAACGAGTAATTGATACATACATAACATAAACAGTCTATACACGTCCCACTGCTAGGCACAGGCCTCCCCTCAATCAACCGGAGGGGGTATGGAGCATATCACCACGCTGCTCCACTGCGGGTTGGCGGAGGTATTTGGGCTAGTAGCCCGGGACCAACGGCTTAGCGTGCCTTTCGAAGCAGGGAATCATCTTAAAGTAAACGAGTAATTCACAAAGAGAAAAATTAAATCGAAAAAAAATCTGACTAGGACGGGTCTCGAAACTTATGTTGTATTTTTTTAGATTTTTACTCTTTGTGAGTTTCTCTAAGCACGGGTAAGTGCTATAAAATCAAAAATCAATTAAACGAGTAATTTTCATATAAGTACCTAACATAAATTATCCTTTAACCGGCAAATACATTTTTCATGAAAATATCTAAACATCTCACAAGTTTACGAATTATTTAAATAAATACGAGTAGTTTTCGAATAAAAAGTAAAAGTTATTTTACAGTGGGTATTGCAAGGTTTTTTAGTTTTAATGTTCCACAAATTTAAAATTCAATTGAGCTCTAATTTTGTTAAATAAAAGATTTTTTTTGAAAAGTGTAATATGTTTACATCGGGTGAGTGCGCTCCAGATTTGTTCGGCGAAGTAGCGAATGCCGTTAAAGGCAAATGTATAATACGCCAGGTAAAAGAACTTTAGATTTCGTAAGTGATTTCAATAATCAGAAATAGACTTGTTGTGAATTGCATTGCTATTAAACTTTATCGTTAAAGATGTGTTCTCTGACCTGTTGACATATCATTATCACTAAGCGTTAGAGGGTAGTTAAGCTAGTTACACTCGAGTCGTGATAACGTCAAGGCGATGGATAGTACAACATTGTTTCTCTTTTTGACTTTAGCTGTTACAAATGAAAAGGCAAAAACATATGGTGCGAATTTGGTGTTATTTTCCGTCTACGAATAAATAATTTTATTCGTAGTTTTCCGTGACATTTCGAAGTGAGTTTTAGTTTCAGTTACTAGTTCAGTTTTGTTTATATTTTCACAGCATACAGAGTTTTCGATGTGGATGATGTCCATACGGTGTTGGCTTTGGAAAATGAAGAAGTAAACATAGTGTGCAGAACAGGGATCCCTATGGCTTATTGTGGTTTTATCCATCCGAGTGGGAAGAGATATTCGTAAGTTTTGTTACTAAACATCCCTTTTATTTATGTTCGAAAAAATACTTACGAATAATTCGATGTTTATGTATTCCAATTTTATGCTTGGGAAGTTAATTTAAAGAAAGACCAGATCAAGAATACTTTAAGCCGGTGAGCAGTGGCCCTAGGGCGGTACGAGCGGTGCCATCCGTTTTAGGGCGCGCCAAAATCAATGAGACGGGACTTCTGGCCGGCAGCCCCCGATCTACAGGGGAGTAACTGAATTGGGCACACCTGGTCTTAGACCTCTTAGCAGCTACATGAAACTCATACATTTAATGACCAGCCGTAAATGATATTTAAAAAATTGTCGCACCATCTAAATATTTTGCTAGGGCCGCCACTGCCGGTCAGTATTACATGCTTGAAGATTACGATGAGAGGGGAAGAAGCGAAACTTGTGCATCAGGATCGCGTGGTATGTGGGATTCCGTGGTCTCTGCCTACCCCAATGGCAAAATATGCGTGTTCTTATGTATGTAGGGCACGTAAAATCACTGGTTGTTAGGCCAAGTCTAAGGCCTATCGCGGTTTAAACCCCTGTGAATAGGTTATCTACTACCCCAAACACCTCCACCAACCTAGAGTGGAGCAGTGGAGGAGTATGCTCCATACCCCTTCATGATTGAGAGAAGGTCTATGCCCAGCAGTGGGACACAGACTGTTTAATTTCGATTCTGGTGAAGGTAATACCCCACTTACGCAATTTTGCTACCACCAGACTCTTTCTATGGTGTGGGTTGTGAGGTGGATGACCAACCTCATCAACCCTGGTGTCAGGGTTATTATCGAGTCGCCAAAGGCCCCTGACATGACTCAAGTAACGAATACGTACTTACATCAGTAAGTAGTAACCGGGACCAACGGCTTAACGTGCCTTCCGAAACACGGATCATCTTACTTTCGGCCAACCAGGTGATCAGCCTGCAATGTCCTAACCAAACTAGGGATCACAAAGTGATTTGTTCCCACCAGGATTCGAACCCAGGACTACCGGATCGTGAGCACAACGCTCCACCACTAGACCACGGAGGCCGTTAAGATAATACCCCACTTACACAACTCTGCTACCACCAGACTAATAAAATATCGTTCAAATATGGGCTGTAAGACGTGGCCTTGAGATATAGTTTATATTGACAACATAAATTAGCAGACAGCTCGGTATCAGCAAGCTTCCCGCTATCAGACTGCTCGTTAGTTGACGCCAGCAGTCGTTTTAATTTAGGGCGGTGTTGGAGCAAAGTCGGGTAAGTGGGCTATGACCTTTACAATATCTACTGAGTTTAAATGGAATGCAATTATTATAAATAACTACACGCATGCGTAGAGCAACACGGGCCTCCGGCGGACCGGAACAGGCATGTTATCAACGTACCTAACTTGTAAGTAATAATAGTGTATTATAAATTCATAATGGCACGCGTAAGTCGAAAGACGTGTGCTTCCAACGCCTCATTTTTATTATTCAGCATCTATCCTTCAGTTTCCATGCTGGTGCTGAGTGAATAAAAAACATAGAATAGGTACAATCAAACAGCACAAGCAGTCACTGAGCCCAGCGAATTATTCGTAAACAGTGGTGAAATTATGAACCATTAGTTGTCATAATTATAAAATTTGTTTTTGTAGGTGTTTTTGGTCTATTACAGAAACGATATGTAACCAGGAGGTCTTAAGGGCAACCGTACGTTTAGCTTGCCTTTCCGGGCATGGCATAAAATCGTCCTTCTAACATGATGTTGCGGGCTGAGCTATATCCTTTGTCTATTCTATCCTCTGCTACTACTATACCTCAATATTCATCATAGTCATATTACGCTCGTAAACGCCCTCTAGGGGTGGGTAGAGCATGTAGGTAATTAAAGATTACTTGCAGCCACTACCGCTCGATGTTCTAAGATGGATTTTTCTGAAATATTTGAGTACTTGAGTCTCAAATAGCTGGCATCCCCAACATTTGTTTTTAAATAATATTTTGTTTTTTCAACGGTGAACAATACAGGCGTTTTCTTAGCTTCGGGACTTTGTCAATTATTTAAACAGTAGGGGAAGGCTGGGCAAAGTGAATACCCCGGGCAAAGCGAATACTCCCCACTACTCCTAAAATATTAGATGTTAATTCAACACACCACTACTGTTACGTCGGGCCATCTTGGTTTAATACGCGGCAAACATCGAACCGAGGGGCCGTGTCGTGTCCCGTCCGCGGAGTGGAGATTTGTGTTTTCGTAAATAAAAGATTGATTTTACGCGGTAAGTACATTGATTAATTCTCCTATATTGCTAGTTCTTGATTCTTAGGAATGTCTTAATTCAGTAGCATACCAAAATAGGTTTTTATGGTATATTTAACAGAAAGTCAGAATTATTAGTTTTTGCATGAAATGTGTTAACCTCAAAATTTACCTAGTGGGGCAAAGTGAGTAGGGCAAAGTGGATACCATATCCACTGATGACTTATTATCTAAAGGTCTTTTAAGTCTTTTACTTGTTTCAGATGATGAATAAATATAAAAAAAACTGTTTTCACCGAAGATTAGGAAAATATATATAAAAGAAGACGGTAAACTAATTGAAAATTGGATTCGATGTGACATTTGTCAACAATGGTGTCACGAAAATTGTTCTGCTTTTGATGGCACTTAAGGGTATACCTGTGACAATTGCCAATCTTAATTTTATAATTTTATGGTCAATAAAAGTTATCGTTTCTGTTTATCAAAGTTATTTCTATATTTTCAGAGACTGATTATGGGTATTCACTTTGCCCAAGTGCTGTATCCGCTTTACCCGGGGTACCGGGCAAAGCGAATACAATCGTACTTTTTTTTATTTTAACTGCAGTTGATTATTGTTTAAATATTCTTGGTTACTGATATTGGTATTTGTAAGAGCAATAAATAAAGACTAATTTGTGATAATTATTTTGTTTTTGTATTGTAAATCTTTTCTGCTATAACCTTAAATACCTTAAGGTATCCACTATGCCCGGCCTTCCCCTACCCTATCGAAAGTTAAACAATCGTGCCTAATAACTCTTGCCTTGAAAATCCTTTCTTTCTTTCTGAATGTCGACTACGTATCGATGGAATTCCTTCCCACGCTGTGTCGTCCAATCGTGGAAAGGTGTAGGTGGAATCAGGGGGGTTAAAAAGGCCACATTGACGTAATTCATCTAAGAAAGCAATATTGCAATTTGAAATTTGCGCATATAAAAGTTAGTGCGCAATGCAAACAAATGTCAAATAGCAATATTGCTTTATTAAGTAAATTGGTTTGATGTGGCCTTTTTAACCACCTTTTCAAGAACGTGAAATTCCTGTGCTGTAACCCGAGGCCTAGCGAAGTAGCAAACGGTTATGACAATCGATAATGCAATTATATTTTTTAACAATTTCACTGCCTTAAATTAAAAAAGTCGTTTGCAACTTGACTAAGGCCCAAGACCCATTTGTCAAAATTGTTAATGTGAGCAACGTAACACCTTAGATTTTCAGGTCACAGTTTAGCTGATGGACACTGCGCCGTGAAGATAAAAGCGACTAAACACGACTCCGGAGACTGGCGGTGTCACATTGGAAAACGGACCATAGGCCTTGAGTTGATGCAAAAAATTAAACTGAGGGTAGTCAGTAACCTTGCTGCTATAGAACCAAACGTCACCACAATACACGGGAAAGATGTGACTCTCACCTGCGTTACTACGAAAGAGAAGATTCCTCTGAGATATTGTCGATTTGAACCACCTAAGAATAGCCCTTTCAGCATAGATTCAGCTGTAATACCTACAAAGTGAGTATCATAGTGTAACTTTCAGCGTGGGTACGTGGTTTGGCTTCCGTGGTTCAGTGGTTGAGCGTTAGACTCACGGTCCGAGGTCCCGGGTTCGAATCCCGGTGGGGAATAATCACAAAAATTACTTTGTGATCCCTAGTTTGGTTAGGACATAACAGGCTGATCACCTAATTGCCCGAAAGTAAGATGATCCGTGCCTCGGTAGACACGTTAAGTCGTTGGTCGCGGTTAATACATACTGACGTAAGTTGCATGGGATTCGTACCCAGGACCTCCGGATCGTGAGCCCAACGCTCAACCATTGGACCACGGAGGCCGTTATGTTAGTTATACAGATGGACGTTATCATTTTGCATTCCAGGGCTATCCTAGGCAAGTATTTTTACCCGAGCAACAAAAGTTTAGACCGAGGCGACTGCGCTGTTACCATTCGCAAAGTAAAGTACAGTGACGTAGGACTCTGGACCTGCGGGGCGGGCCTGGACGATGGCAACGAGTACACTGACGTCATCAAACTGGACGTCGAAGGTAACATATTACAAAGAGGAAAGAATTGTATTTTTATTTGTAAGAGAGGAAGGGGAAGACCTAGATGAGCTTACAAGGAACAGATTAAAGAAAAGGTTAACATCGTGTCTTATAGGGAAGTCAAGGAATTGGCCTTTGATAGACTGGAATGGAAAATGCTACACCGACAAGAGCGTGGCTCTTAAATTGATGATGATGAGAGTAAACTCATAAAGAACATAGAACACGTTCAGCTGCTTGTCTTCCCGAGCATGTCGTAACATCCGACAGAGGGATTGTGTCCTCTAACATGATGGACTAATGTTATGGGCGATAGACTGATCCCTTATCACGTGCTTGTCACCATAAGGTTCATCATATCCAGCTTACGACATCGTATCAATAGTGGCTGCAAGTTGTCTTTGATTACTTTTGGCTCTGTCCACCCCGTTGAGGATAACAGGCGTGAGTTTATGGATGTATGTATGTAAATTCAAAAACTGAACCGAATTAAAAAAAATAAAGAAGGGGGAGATCTTTGCTCAGCAATGGGACGTTAATTAGGCTACAGAAAAAGAAAAGTTATTGTAGGTTTGCCTCAAAGGGTGTTAACTACTTGGTCGGATAAAGGTATTACCCATGCACCTCTAGGTACATATTATTATCGACGCCTTATAGGGAAATCCACTTAAGCGCCTTTTTTGAAAAATCACATTCGGAAGTGATTATTGTTAACAAAACCCCGCAATAGACAACCTAGTTTCAACCCCCCGGGTAAATGAAAATGGTGCGGATTCCTGTAGACACCATCAAATTTTATTTTAAGTTATACCTGTCATTTTCTTATCCACCGAAAAAGAAAGGGACGGGTAATCGACAGGCATAAAATTTATCGAACACACGTCAATTATAGGCAGGAATTTTAAAAAAAACCTCCAAAATTTTTATATTGTCACATAACCAGACAGAATTAAGTTGACAGCACACGTCAAACGGATTGAATACCAGCCTATGTTATTCGCCCGGGTTATTCATTCATTTTAAACAGTTGTCAATCATCCGTCTCTTTCCTTTTCGGCGGATAAGAAAATGACAGATATAAATTAAAATAAAATTAGAAGGTGTCTGCAGGAATCGGGGCTATTAACTAATAACAATAAAAGAATCGATGTTTTGTTGAAAAAATCACATCAGACTATGATTTTTCAAAAAGGCGTATGTGGTTTTTACTATAAGACGACGATATTCAATATCCTTTCTTTTGATCAGGTTTGTACACAATGTCGACAGCATCAACAACTGGCATCACATTCGGGACTATCGGCATTATCGTCTTCCTGATAATCCTGGGCCTAATAGCGTGGAAGAAGCGAACAGTCCTGGGAACAGCTGAGCTACCCGAAGCGGTAGACATTCATGAGCTCCAGGACTTGGAGCTTCGGCCCGTGTCGAGAGCGGAGTCCCAGCGGTCGATAAGATCTCCCATCGCAACTTCAGCACCTACGCTAGTCGTCCAAAGTCCCTCCACCCCTGGATCTTCACACATGCTCGGAGAAGATTAAGACTTTGATCATCGACTATACAATTTTCTTAGACATAACCCGTAAACTCATGCAAGCGAATACATGGTTGTGAAAGTTATAAAGTATCATTGTTGTACCAATTTTTAAATAAAATAATTCTAATAGGTATTTAATAAAATTATCCATAGCTTTCACATTTGTTTAATTTGATACCATTTTACTTAAATATCATAATGAATTTAAACTGAAATGATTAACGATTAGCACCTGCGGCATGGGCTCCGCGCGGAGCGACTTATATCGCGGGCTTCAACCAATAGCCGTACAATGTTTGTAACCAGCATTCGTTACGCCTATTGGTCAAAGCCCTCGATATGATTCGCACCGCAAAACCTATGCCGCGGACGCAGTAGTATAGTTCTACATTTGCCAACGTTTTAATTCAAAATTCGCTAATGATTTGTCATCTTTTACTCATTATTTTGTGAATTAAGGCGTTAAATAAAAGTTGGTAGGTAATTAATTACACAAGTTTAAAATACAATCTTATAATTACTTAAATATTACCTTTTATACACCTAGTAGCTAGGGTGGTTTAACATGCAGGCTAACCGCTCCATATTCACTGCATACACTGAATGACATGATATAACATTTCTATGTGTAAGTAGAGTGTTGTAAAATTCATCTATGGTCAACTTTTCGTCATTGCACTCTGTTGACGGCACACTGAAACAAAATACCATTTCGCATAAGACAAATTGTCATTAAGGTGTGTCCAAACATCGAGCGGCAATCGAGCGCGGCTGCCGCGCGCGGCCCGCCGCGCTCTGTGTAGACGACAGCCGCGCGCGAACGCTTCTGGCTAGCTGCCGCGCGCGAGCATTCTTAGTCAACATTCGGCAGTAATTGTGTTTGGACGTCGACGACGCACGCGACCGCTTTCATTTTAGTTCTGATGCCAACAGAAGCGCGCGGCATATCTTGGTTGTGCCGCGCAGTACTGCCGCGCAAACATTAGTTGGCTTTGTCCAAACTAGAGCGCGGCAGAAATGTGTCCTACAAATGCCGCGTGTTGCTGCCGCGCTCTTGTTGCTCAATGTTTGGACACACCTTTAGATTTATTAAGACTAAGAAGGAGGCTGCCGCAGGTTCTAGCCAACTAAGGCCCAGAATAGGAAGCGACACTGGTCGTTTACCTAAAATGATACCTCACCACAAGAAGTGCTTATTATCCAAAGGTGATAGATTGCGCGTAAAAGAGATTTATTTATTTCTTTTATATTATCAGCCCATACTGCAGGACTAAGCTACGTTAAAAGATTTTATCATTATGGGCCTTTGTAGCAAATAGAAATAAAAAGGTTTTATCATTAATAATTCAATTCTCTATAAGTATTTTTATTCTTTACTAGAGTCCAGCAGGGTCTGCATGACAAACGCGCGCAGCGCGAATTACATCGTGGGCTTCGATCAATAAACTTAGCGAATGCTATCTACGTGGATAGACGACGAACGACTATTGGTCGACGCCGCGGTTACCGTGTAGCGAGTACAGGACTAAAAGCCTAAAACCCTAAGCCCACCCTAACCATAACCCTAACTCTAACCAAACCCTAAGGCCTTATAAACATTGAGTTCCTTATGCCATCGTTTTCGCGGTCCGATATGACGGCTCACTTATTAATTAAATCACATTTAAAAAAAAAACTTATTGTTACCTGCAAGCAATTTCAAAGGCAGCTGCATGTTCCACCTCGTCGATGGTTGGCGGACAGCGAGGTCCCAAGGCGTCTACCCCATCGTCCACACTCACCCGACCTTCTCCTTGTGGGTCGTACACCTTACTTGAATTACGCAACCACATATTAGGGATGTCGCCACCAATATCGTACATCAAGTGATTATTACGGATCTTGTAGCCTGTAATAGATATAGGAAAATCCAAGAAATTATGTTCTAAACATGTAGTTGTTGTTATTATGTGTTTGTGTATAGAAATAGAAATTTTTGTTTTATTGCGACCATCATCATCAACAGCCGTATGACGCCCACTGCTGGGCATAGGCCTCCCCCAAGGATCTCCACGACGATCGGTCAACCATGTGTTCGTACAAATTATGGTGTTATAAAAATACAGAAGTAAGTATTATAGTGTCAACATGGACCCAGTAAGGGCACTGCAACTGCAGGGTAGAGAGGACAACATAATATACAATTTATATTTATCATACTATATTTTAACAATATTATTGCACTTATATTTTAAGTATTGTATTATATGTAAACTAGCAGCACATTATGATGGCCGTTTTGAAGTTCATCCTGCTCAATTAGTCAAGTTTGGAATTCATTTGAAACATTTTTATTTTCATTAAAAGATTTGAGTGTGTTTGAGCCTGGTCTTAAGCAGAGATGTGGTCTAAGGTGGAGCACACAAACTCATATAATGCCTATTCATATTCACTCTCACCTTGGAAATCCACAAATTATAGTTTAGGGGAACAATGACGCAGGAAGAGAATTCCATTCTATAGCAGTTTGTATAATGAAGGAGGAAGCAAATCTAGCGGTTCAAAGGGGAGGAATGAAGACCACATATGGATGGAATGCCTCCCCGTGTCATATGATCTGATAGACCGTAGAAAGGTGCAGTTAGAGAGAGTAACTACATTAACAAAGTGAATTGCTGTATTTTATTATGTCCAAACAGCCATAATAGCGTGCCATTAGTTTATGTCATTGTTAATCCTAAATAACATCACCAATAATGGCAGCACTAATTTTAATTTAGTTAGACACTTCTAAAAATAACTCTTTCCCTTTCTCTTACTCACTGTAAGTGAATGACTGTATTTTGGGACCAGCTTATGAATAATTATACATCATCATTATCAGCCGTACGACGCCCACTGCTGGGCATAGGCCTCCCCCAAGAAGGTCATATTGGGGGGGTTTGGACCATAAGCCCACAGCGCTGGTCCAGTGCATGTTGGTGGGTCGCCAGAGCCTCTTTCGTTGAACAGCAGGATGTACACTGTGCAGGCGAGGTTGGCTTGGGCTCCGAAAGGTGTCATTTGGAGCCCCTTACATCCAATTATACATAGTATATGGTTGTAAGGCCCAAAGTCCTTTTAAAATCCAAATCCCATTGTTTAACTATTGTGTTGCCTTACGAGGATATAATTATAATGGATATACCTTTACGTTGTGATATAACAGCGCTGATGACATTTTTGAGGAAGTTCTGCACAGCAACCACGATGATGTTGGCAGCATCATCATCAGCTCCCTCAAGTCCAAGTTCCCAGGCGGCCAACATGAACCTACCCACTACAAGGGCATGATCTGGCAGAAAGATCTCCTGCAAAAAATATAAATATTACATTATATAAACTAAACAATCTCTATTAACTTTCAATGATACCATTTGTTTACGGGGCTTTGAACACCTTCCGTGATCATGGGAGCCTTGTGGGTGCTGTCTTGTAACCCTTAAGCAATGGTTTGGTCAATGAAATGATAGAAACTTAAAACTGAATAATGGTTCTACCAACCGGCTTAATGAGTAGACAAAACTAAAGAGATTTAGATTTACAAACATGGAGGGACTTTTTTGACAATGGCAACAACCAAATATCCATTTAAAAGGAAATTAAACAAGCATACTTGTACAGCATATTTTACTCCATCACTCCCAGCCCCTGGGGGTGAGTTTGGTGGTAAATATTCCAAAAGGTCAGCCGGTTCGAAATTAGACTTTTCAGACGTGCGGGAACTTCTCTTGTGTCGTCTAGAGTGCCGGTTGTGCGATATTGCCTTCTCCTGTGCTATTGTCGCTGACGTCTCCGCTAAACCTTCAACTTTATTCAACAAGGCCAACAAAAACTCGTTATGATGATGCACTTGATCCGCACTCAGCAAAGCACGGGCTTCAGAGTCAAATTCTTCTTTAGTTAATCTCATTCGGAACCATTGCTTCATGTGGTTGAAATATTTAGTTGACTTTTCACCAAGTGCTTGGTTCAGCTTTCGCCGGGCTACGTTCAACACATCTGTTGCCATCACTCAAGAGGATATAATCACTTTTCCAGTACTGCCGAACTTTTCAGATCAGACCATGATCAGAAAGAACCACACTTATAAGACAGGAAATACTACCTAGATTGTAAAAAAATATTTAATTTCCACTGTGAACAGCGCAATCAATCAACACCACAAAACCACACCAATATCACCAATCTCAAAATAATAAAATAATAAAAATGAATGAAAAATACATTGGAAAAAGGCAAAGACCTTGTATAGAATAGACGGATAATATTTTAGAGTGACGATCAAACTATCACAGCTCTCTTTCTTCCCTATGGCAACAATCTCTGTGGAAAAAAGAAACAAACATAGACAAACACCGCTGTCTAGAACGTCAGTGTTTACCGTTTTGAGATGTTGTGGTAGTCAGCTGGATACCAAACCTGCCGTTAGTTTTTTGGTGTTTTGGGACATTATTTTAACTTTTTATATAAACAATCTGTGAAATAGTTATTCATTATGAACCATGGCTTGCGTAGCTATTGGTTGTGAGAGTAGAATGGGTGTTATAATGGAGAACGATCAAACAATGTCTCACCATGGGTAAGTTATCGACCACATAATACATGTTTGTGTGCAAGAAATACATTACCTGGTCTGGTTTTTGTAAAGTTTATTGAGCCCTAAACACGATGCAGACGCATATTTTCAGCAAAGCCGTCACATTTGTACAAATAATTGATTTCACATTTTACGTTAATCAGCTTTGACAGATCATGTACCCAAAGTATTATAAGTAGTGTTGTCCTTTGATATCGATAACATAATATTATGTTTGAATGTAACATCTACATGTTGCGTTATTCTATTCACGTTTAATTTATTTTTCGACCTGTTTCCGATTTGGATGAAGATTACATAAAGATATTGTATTTTCCAGATTTCCTAAATATCCTAATTTACGAAACAAGAAATTAAGAAATGTAGCGGGCGTGAGCAGTAAAAGGCCTTGTTCCTTCTTGAACTACTTTTAATATTAATTAACGGCACAGAAAAAACTACAATGTAACACAGTTCGACTTAAAACGCACAGTACACATTAACACATCCTATATGGTCAAAGGTCCCGAGCCCACTGGCGGGACGTAGAAGGGCGCGCGCGGGGCGCGAGGGAGGGCGTGCCTTGTAATAATAATATAAGTACTTGTGAGCAAAGCCCGCACGCCCGACGCGCGCCATCTAACGAAACGGCGAGAAACGTCAGTACACGTTGGCAAATACACTTTGGTGGGTTGCCTCGATTACCCTACAGAGGGCGGTTATTAGGTAGGTCACACGCTACACTCTCCCCCTCGAGTTCATAAGAACAGGCACGTTCATGAACTCGCACCACGGGTACACACGCACGAGGACGACCCCCGGGACGTCTTGTCACTTCTGGACTAGGAGGCGTATCATCCCTATTACGAAAACGACTCAGCTGTGATACATGGAACTTATCCAACACCTCATCACCTATAGAGAATACCTCTCCTGCCTTGCAAGACCTATCGACGTAGCCTTTTCGCTTATCCTGTTGTATCTCAGCTTGATCCCTCACAGACACCAAAGAACTAAGAAAACTCCTCAAATAAGGAGTGATACGAGGCACAAAACCTTCCATACTCGAAACAATGCGACATGAAAAACCATAACGAGCAAAGTATTCTTCTATCAAGACGCGAGCACAGGCCTCTGAAGTACCTTCCTTCAAGTCATAAAGCTCCACCATTCCAGTCGCAGAATCTTCTACTATCAAAATCCACTTCTCCCCCTGCTCTCTCGGAGGGAACGGACCAAACAAGTCAACTAAGACTTCTCTCTGATTCAAAATAGGTCCCTGTAACAGACCAGAAGCCTTTTCATTTCCAGGCTTATACTGTCGGCATGAAGCACAAGCCGTAACATAGTCTGCAATGACGTGACGCATACCTGGGAAATAAAAGTTCTGTGAGACCCTATGTAATGTCCTATCTAGCCCCTTATGACCAGCTAGCGCATGACACTCCCTTAAGATGTCTGGCCGGAGACTAGCAGGAACAACCAACTGCGGCTCCCCTTTGCCAACATCAGGGCTGTACTTATACAACACTCCCTGCTGCATGAAGTATCCTCTTCCTGTCCAACGCTTGACATTATTAGACACAAACTTACTATTCTCCAAAACAG